>NC_080540.1:32520560-33261810 GCF_028640845.1 Ahaetulla prasina | reverse complement strand
TCTGCTTCTGAAACTCTGTTTCAGGAAAAACTTTTTTCTGCCTCTGAAAGCCTCCAAAACAAAACTTCAGAAAAAAAGGCTCTGAAGCTCTGTTTGGGGACTTCTTTTTTGAAGCTTCTTTCAGCTCTGAAACCTCCGTTTGAGAAACTGGGTGGGGCTACATTTGGAGTATAAGACATACCCAGATTTTCACCCTCTTTTTTTGGGGGGGGGGGAAGGTGCGTCTTATACTTCAAAAAATACGGTAAGTCCTCAATTTTTTGCCTATGTGCTGGGAATTAAGTCCTATTGACCTAGGTGGGATTTATGAATGCATGGTATTCATCCGATTGCACATTCTCTTTCTTGTTTGGCCATCATTTATTTCTCTGTCATGCTTCTTCCTTCATCTGTGTTTGTAATCCCAGTATGATTTTAACTGCATGGGAATATAAATCTTATCAAATGATATATTTTAAATACAGTTGAAATTTATTTAAAAAAAGAAACAAGAATGGAACTCGAATCAGCCACAGTGGCGCAGTGGTTAGAGTGCAGTATTGCAGGCTACGTCTGCTGACTGCTGGCTGTCTGCAATTTGGCAGTTCGAATCTCACCAGGCTCAAGGTTGACTCAGCCTTCCATCCTTCCGAGGTGGGTAAAATGAGGACCCAGATTGTTAGGGGCAAGAGGCTGACTCTGTAAACCATTTAGAGAGGGCTGTAAAAGACTGTAAAGTGGTATATAAGTCTTAAGTGCTATTGCTATTGCTATTGCTATCAAACAAGCTCAAACTTAAATGATCAAACTCCTGAAGCTTTCATGGACCTGACTGCAGGGTCGTGTCTCTTCTCTGTTCCACCAAGTTCAGGGTGAAGTGAATGTAGCCCTTGTGCCCTCAGTCCGCTTCCCTCTTCCAAATATCAGATGTGATCTTCCTTTTCCAGAAAAGAGCCGACACAACATTTCCGGGCTAAGCATATCAGGGCCTACTTGAGTGTCATTTTTTCAACTCAACAGGCCTCTTATTTTCCATGGGTAACAGAAAAAGCTGAGGAGCAGACAAAATTATCCTGTAGGCATAATCTGTTGTGACCCAGGCACAAGTAGATAGTAGGAAACTCAGACTGTGAAAAAACAAACAAACTTTATTGGTACAGCTGAGAATTACTTCATTCCCAGCGTAGTTCAGCTAAATTAAAACAAATTCCTCCCAACACAAGTTTTCAGTCCTATCACAAAACTTGATCAAATTAGGCAAACTGCCAAAGGCCCTTCCTGGCAAACATTCAGAAGTCACAAAAATAAATGCAAGATGTAGATGAAGCAGAAGATGAAGCTACCAATGTTGTTTTCCAGCAAAGCCCAAAAACTGTTGCTGGTCTGTTTTAAGCCTTATGGGAGGGGCCAATCATCTCTTGGCCCTACTCCCGAGTTGTCCCTCTGCTTGAGCTGCTCTTGCCTTCTGGCAGCTCTTCTCATGCGTGCATTAGGAACAGGCTTCTCCTGTTCCTCTGCCTCACTACTATCAGGCTCTGGAGGACGCACCTCACTCCCCAATGGCCCTGGCCTTACCTCAGCCTCATCGATGTCCGACTCTGTTGCCAGCACCGCAGGCTGCTGACGGACAACAACATAATCCTTCCGTGACCTTGTGCCTTCCATATATTTATTTATTATTTTATTTATTTATTTTATTTGTCAACAAAAACAAGTAACAGAGTAGACGCAGACATGGACACATGAAATTTTTTTGGCACACACAAAAAAGGATATAAATAGGCAAAACATAGCCATAAACACATAGAATGATTACATATAATTGGTAACAGTAGGACAGGGATGGTAGGTACGCTGGTGCACTTATGCATGCCCCCTTGGGGACCTCTTAAGAAACATGAAAGGTCCACGGTAGACAGTTTACGGTAAAAGATATGGGGATTAGAGAGACTAACAACAGGATCAGGTAGATCGTTCCAGACATTTACTAAAGATAAAGGTTCCCCTAGCAGATACGTGCTAGTCATTCCCGATTCTAGGGGGCGGTGCTCATCTCTGTTTCAAAACAAAGCCAGCGCTGTCCGAAGACGTCTCCGTGGTCATGTGGCCGGCATGACTAAATGCCAAAGGCACACGGAACACTGTTACCTTCCCACCAGAGGTGGTCCCTATTTTTTCTACTTGCATTTTTATGTGCTTTCGAAACTGCTAGGTTGATGGAAGCTGGGACAAGTAACGGGAGCTCACCCCGTTACACGGCAGCACTAGGGATCCGAACCACTGAGCTGCCGACCTTTCGATTGACAAGCTCAACGTCCTAGCCCCTGACCCACCGCGTCCCTTTACTACTCTATTGCAAAAGTCATATTTCCTACAATTTTGACATGTTGGATATCAGCATCCTTGGTTGGAAATTATAACCCTGATGCCTGTCAAATTATAACCCTGAAATTTTAACCTCTGAAAATACCAAATTGGGAAAGTTTGGAGTGCCACTCTGTGAATTTGATTGGCCTTTGTGACTTTCTCTTTCCTAAAACAACAACAACAACAACAACAACTTTAGAGTGGGGAAACTAAGGTCCAGACAGTGAAGCTACCTATGAAATTATTAGAGAAAAGCAACATTAATAACATATGTCAGAAACACTTGTTATCTGATATTTAATACACAGTTTACAATCTAGTTTTCTATGCCACATGATTCAATACCGAGCTGGATTAATTGTATGTGATGGCTTTCTTTTTTTCAGCTCATAAGACAGGTTGGGTTGCATTGGTTCTTTGTGTTCCATTCTTTGTATAGCTCAAACTCCAGATTTTTTTGGGGGGGAGGGGGAGAGCAGGCAGAAGATGCTTAATATAATTGTCACAATGCAGTGCAGTTATAATGCAGTTCCTGGTGGGAGAACAATGAAAGGTATAAAAATCCCGCAGGTGCTTCAGCTAAATTTTGTTAATTGGAGGCTTCTTTGGGAACCTGAAGGCTTGCCAGCTTGAATTCATTTTGAATAGTTTCTAAACCTAAAGCTTAAAATGAACATGGCACTCGCTCTTCTGAACCTTTCTAAAGCGAACTGAGTGTCTCTTAACACATGTACATACACACACCCGTTTTACCTTGCCTTTGGCTACAATGTGATCAGAATAAAGGATGCTGTTGAACACTGCCATTTCTTAAACATAGCAGCGCCATGTCAAATTCTTTGACTCCCTGAGTTCGGCAGTGACGGAAATACCTTGATGTAATCTGCTTGGGCTACAAGTTTCACTATCCATCCCCTAGTAACAGCCAATCATGTTAAAGAGGCAGTATAATCAACACCTTTTGATATCATATGGTTCAATGTCCGTATAAAGAATAATAAAGAATATCAGATTGTGTTAAAGCAGTGGTTCTCAACCTTTAGAGTGCTGCGACCCCTTTAATACAATTGCCCAGGAAGTGGTGACCCCTTTAATACAATTCCCCACGATGTGGCGACCCCAACCATAAAATTATTTTCATTTTGAATTTATCGCGCCTGAAGCCGTATTGGCTAGCGATCTGAACTGCTTGCGATTGCCTTGAGGACGGAGGCATTAAAGCAGAGACTCCTTCCCTATTAAGTTTATCACGCCTGAAGCCAGATTAGGCTAGCGATTGGGAGTGATTGCAGCTGGCTTGAGAGGGAGACATCAGAGCAAAGATTTCTCTCTTTTTTAATTCATCGCGCCTGAAGCCGAATTCAGCTAGCAATTTGAAGAGCCTGCAGCTGGCTTGTGGAGTTAACCGTTGGAGCGCGATTCTTCGACTCGCAAGTATACTTCCCATATTTCCGATGGTCTTAGGCGACCTCTGGCAAATCGTCATTCGACCCCCAACGGGGTCCCGACCCACAGGTTGAGAACTGCTGTGTTAAAGGGTCAAGCAGTTACTACGTTTGTCTTTTTGGATGACAAAAATCTATTAGCTCAATTTTTTAAAAAAATCAGAAACTGCAGTGTAGGGCAGAGGTGGTATTCAGCCGATCGTACCAGTTCGGGTGAACCAGTACAGGTGACTGTGGGTGGGCTGTCCTATTTAGCCACGTTTTCAAGGCCGGGCATATATATGGAAGGCGCGCATATGAGTGAAGCACATGTGCAGAAGGTGTGCATGCGCAGGGCGAACCAGTGGTAAGAATATGTGAAACGCACCACTAGGGGAACCAAATAGAGCAACTTAAAACACATTCTTAAGCATGCCCAGTTTAAATGTATCGGTAGCAAGGGATGGAGAAGAACATTCTTGAAGATTAATCTGGTCGATCAACATCTGACTTGGAATAAGCTAACTTGTGCTGTCTGGTCTTCTGAAGAGCTAAATGTTTTGTCTAGAGCAGAGAAATAATCATCACTTTTGGGTCTGGGGCTAAATTTTAGCCTCTGAACTGCTTGATAAAGTTCAAGAGGACTTTCCATAAATCTGTAAAAGCATTAGACCGTATTTCTTCATATGCAGAGAGGTTGGGAAATTTAAAGGGTAAAAATTGGCATATTTTCTTGCCCGGGGTTTTAGCATCCATTTCCAGTCCTACTTTGCTGCACTAGGGATTCAAACCACTGAGCTGCCGACCTTCTGATTTGCTGCTTTGGGGGCCCTAAATCAGACCTCCCAATTTTGCCAGTGCTATCTTGGGGTCCTTCAGGATGTGTGCGTGGCCCATGGATCAAAGGTTACCCAGCTCCAAATGAGAAGCAAATGGGAGCTGTAAGAAGTGCAGTGCTACCTGCATTCACAAGTCTCATGGTTTCTAAGGGATATTTTAAAGTCCTTGTCGGCAAGTGACTCCTTTTGACCCAAGCAAAATGGGTCTGAGAGAAGTTCACCCATTGTGCCCTTTGGATTCAAAGCAGTTCTTCAATTAAGTCATCCACTACTAGACAGCTGTCATTTATGAATAGCCACAGCAATTCCTACAGAACCAGACTGAAAGTGCTTGAAGTTTTTATTTCATAAAACGCAACGCAGGTAATACGATCTGTTTTTGGCATCTCGCCTTAGTTAGGCATCAGGCAAACCTTTATCCTACAGTGGTTTTATGGGGCACATTTTGAGGATGATTATTATGCATTTTCATGGCACTGAATGGTATTTCACTATGCATTTAATTCCTCAAGTAAGCATTCATCACTTCTCCTTACTCAACAGAACAGTGATGGCCATTTTGGGGCTTTCTATGTACGTTTGCCATTACATCTGCTTTTCCTTGAGAAGTCACTCGGGAGAAAATGAACAAGGGCTCAATTCCCAGGCACATATGACTTTAGCATGGCTCAATTTGTATCTGTAGCGCATGGAGTTTAGTAAAGGTAAAGGTTCCCCTCGCACATAGGTGCTAGTTGTTCCCGACTTTAGGGGGTGGTGTTCATCTCCGTTTCAAAGCCGAAGAGCCAGTGCTGTCTGAAGACATCTCTGCGGTCATGTGGCCGGCGTGACTAAATGCCAAAGGTGCACGGAACGTTGTTACCTTCCCATCAGAGGTGGTCCCTATTTTTGCTACTTGCATTCGAACTGCTAGGTTGGCAGAAGCTGGAACAAGTAACAAGAGCTCACCCCATTATGTGGCACTAGGGATTCAAACCACTGAGCTGCCAACCTTCTGATTGACAAGCTCAGCATCTTAGCCACCACATCCCTGTTATATGGAATTTGGATCCATTTAAAAACATTGGCATTAGAATGATGAATACCTTGACAGTGACAGTTCACTATGGTTCTGAAAAAAAATGACTTATGACCGTTTTTCACACTTACAACTATTGCTGCATCCTCATGGTCACATGATCAAAATTCAGATGCTTGGCAACTGGTTCATATTTATGGCGGTTGCACTGTCCCGGGGTCATGTGATCAACTTTTGCGACCTTCTGACAAGTAAAGGGGAAGCTAGATTTAGCTTAGCAATCATGTTATTAACTTAACAACTGCAGTGATCCACTTAACAATTTTGGCAGGAAAGGTTGTAAAATGGGGCAAACTGACTTAACAAATGTTTCACTTAGCAACATAAATTTTGGGCTCAATTGGGGTCGCAACTCAAGGGCTGCCTGTAAAATGCTTTAGTGTAAATTTAGCTGAAATAATTAAATAAGGCAGTAGTATGTCCCTGTGTATTGGACCACACCTGAAATTGTATTTTCCCTACATATGTGGCTTTCATTTTTGTCTTTCTCCCTAAAGCTCTTTTGTGGGTCTGCCTTTATAGGGGGCAGGAGAGTCCTGCAGACTAGAACCATAATAAATGCACAGGAATTAACTGTTCACTCCCACCACATTGTTCACACAACTTTTGTGTTAATATTCCAGAGATAATAAGAATACTAGGACAAGGCTTGGGGTGTGTATCATTTGACAGCATGGGCAGAAAGGATAATTTCCATTCATTCTTAGCTTTCTCTCCTGCTTGCTGACTTTTCTTTAACATCTTCTAAATCATGCTCAAGAGCAATTCAATACCCTACTTCAGAATTTCTCAACCTTGGCCATTTTAAGATGGATGGACTTCAACTCCCACAATTTCCCAACCCGGATGAAGGAAAGAATAGGGATTTGAATTATAGAGTTGAATTCTAGTTAAGTGTTAGGGGGAAAAAATCCTAAAAGAAGAATAGAATTTGACAGTTGATCCAAATATCCAGAAAGGTGATTGTCTCCTGTTCTCTGGATATACTTATGTGGTGGTTGCACAGCCATTTTCCTGGAGTGTTTGGTGGTTTCCTATGAGTCTCTAACCTTTGAAACAGCTTCCTGAAACCTGGGCTGCTGTCACTTGACTGCATAGGCTTGACATAAATTAGGAAACCATAGTTGGAGCAGAACAGAATGGGACGGGACGGTATGGGCATTGTAGACAACTCTTGTTGCTATTTAGCAGGAGAAACTGGTATGGGACAACATCAGGTGGCTATTTATAAAACAAAATAGCCCATCTATTTAATAACTTAAACCAAAGAGTGCAGAGAAGAGCAACAAAGATGATTAGGGGACTCGAGGATAAAACATATAAAGAATGGTTGCTGGAACTGGATATGTCTAGTCTTATGAAAAGAAGGACTAAGGGAGACATGATAGCAGTGTTCCAATATCTCAGGGGTTGCCACAAAGAAGAGGGAGTCAAGCTATTCTCCAAAGCAGTAAAACAAGAAGCAATGGGTGGAAATCAGTCAAGGAGGGAAGCAACCTAGAACTAAGGAGAAATTTCCTGAAGTTGGAACAATTAACCAGTGGAACAACTTGCCTTCAGAAGTTTAAATGCCCCAACACTGGAAGTTTTTAAGAAGATGTTGGACAACCATTTGTCTGAATTGGTGTAGGGTTTCCTGCCTAAGCAGGGGTTGGACTAGAAGACCTCCAAGGTCCCTTCCAACTCTCTTATTCTATTCAATTGCAAGGTATAATGCTGCGGGATGAGAAGACATCTGTCCCGAATTTGCCTCTCAAGCTCAATATCTCAATAGTGAAACAATATCAACTACTTGCAGCCTTCCTTACTTGGCGATATATTCTTTTTCAATTTAAAACATGGTAATTATTTTAAAAAGTGGCATTTATATAGCATAATTAGTATATGCAAATATTATTCAACGGTGTGCCCTCTTTTGTCCTCTTCTTTACATTTTTATTTTAAGGTCTCCTAAGAGGCCGCCCTCGATCATCCCCACTGGAATTACATACCATCACTTCATAATGACTTCGCTGTGACTCCACATCAGACCTGTAATAAGTATAGTTGGCAGAGAACTCGAAAAAGGCAGCCTGTGGCAGTCCCCTGAGTTACCCAGTCTCCTGTTTGATTGATTTTAATTGCTCTTAAAATGTAGGGAGCTATAAAATTTAATGTCTGTTTAGACAAGGTCAACTGTAAGGGAGGAAAAAGGGAGGAAGCAGAGCCCCTTCCTTTCTTTTCCTTGACATTGCCTAAGTGACATGCCTAATCGTGGCTAGGGAGAAAGGATAACTGGGTCTCCCTCTGAAAACTTAGCAAGCAAAGATTCTCCATCCAAGATGCAAAGATTTGATGAGTCAACCTGTCACATTTGATCTGGAACTCCTAGCAGAGAGGAAGAGGAAAATCCTTAAACCAGGGAACTCTCCTGGATCAAGTCATTGGCATGACTTCTCCTGTACTCCATGTCCCATTTTTTGGCCAACCAAGAATCAGAACAGAACAGAATAACAGAGTTGGAAGGGACCTTGGAGGTCTTCTAGTCCAACCCCCTGCTTAGGCAGGAAACCCTATACCACTTCAGACAAATGGTTATTCAACATCTGCTTTAAAAATTTTTCAGTGTTGGAACATTCACAACTTCTGGAGGCAAGTTGTTCTACTGATTAATTATTCTAACTGTCAGGAAATTTCTCCTTAGTTCTAGGTTGCTTCTCTCCTTGATTAGTTTCCACCCATTGCTTCTTGTTCTACCCTCAGGTGCTTTGGAGAATAGTTTGACTCCCTCTTCTTTGTGGCAGCCCCTGAGATATTGGAACACTGCTATCACGTCTCCCCTAGTCCTTCTTTTCATTAAACTAGACATACTCAGTTCCTGCAACCATTCTTCATATGTTTTAGCCTCCAGTCCCCTAATCATTTTTGTTGCTCTTCTCTGCACTCTTTCTTTCTAGAGTCTCAACATCTTTTTTACATTGTGATGACTAAAACTGGATGCAGTGTTCCAAGTGTGGCCTAAGGCAATAGGATAGAATGATAGTCCTTCCCTGCTCTTGTTCTTTAGCAACTGGTATGTAGTCTTTGGTGCTGAAGGAGAAGCCTTGGGTTCAGTTGCTGGAACTAAAAGGATAATATGTCACGCAAGGACAGGAAGCTTGGCTCTTACTAACTCCACCAATCCTGGCCAATCTGGATGACATTGGCCTCCTGTGGGTTTCTATGGGGCATACACATCTCTATTCCTATTTGCTTTTCAAGAAGACTCAAAACATATGAATGCAAAAAAGTTAAGCAAGGAAGATAGCTTTCAGCCTGTGGGCCATAGGCCATCTTCTAGTTCTAAGTTTGCAGTTGCCCACCTTGTGTAAGAACAAACACTTTGTTCTTACACAAGGATGACGTGATGTGATTGTTCACCTCCTCCAACCTCAAATGCACAACATAGGCTTGCGTATAGAGATGCACTTGTATTACCAGATGTGTTCCTTTGGAATCTTTCAGAAGGCATCTGCTGGTTATAGAGGGATATGGCCTGAATTTATACATTCCCTGCATGTTCTTGTATCTTTAATTCCAGACTTTGCAAGGTCAAATGATAAGATCCAGTGGGAGTTCACATTTTTTTGCACATCAATGGGTATTAACCCCTAAGTGGGTTCATAATAAAATAATCTAAATGTTCATGTTTTTCAAACAAAAGATCAGGTGTTACCACCCCCGGACAGCTCCAAAGAACCTGTCCCAGGGAAATAGGGAGGCAATTCTATTTTTCTGCAGTGCTTGAAAGACTGCTAATGCTGGGATATTTTGGTGTAACATGTTCACAACATGTCCTTCTTCCATATGTCAGGAGGCCCAGAACCGCACTTGAAATCTTTTTTCTAATGCAGTGCAGGTTGTCTGCTGCTGAATTATGGATCGTCTCTCTCAAGAGATCAGGCTGTGCAATGGTATTGAAATTACTTTGTGGGGGAGAAAAATGTGGATTGGGTGCGTTGTTTTGATGGAAGAGTGCAAAATATGGCGATGAATAGATAAGTTGCCAATTGCATTAACAATGTGATAGGAGTCAGAGGAGAGAAAAGTTACTCTCTTTTTTAAAAGAAAGAAAAGAAAAGAAAAGAAAAGAAACGAAAAGAAAAAAGAAAAGAAAAGAAAAAAATCCAGTTCCTCAAATACAAAGACTTCTTTAAAAATGGTCATAATATCCTTTGCAATGTGTTCCGACTCATAATCCAACTTTTCAAAGATCCAGGGGAAAAAAAAGTACTTTAATGGAAACTGTAAACCCTCTTTGACTTTGCTAATACCAGAAGTCACACTTGGAAACAGGTATAAATAAAGAGTTTTCAGGTACCTGAGATAAGGCATTAATCCCATTAACTTCTAAGAAAGCCACTAAAAACTTAACTCCTTGGGGGTCTTCCCTAGCCGCTCCCTGTTTTCCCCCCTCTAGCATCTGCTATTGTTTGTACAGCTGTCTGGCGGGTTCTCGGCAGGGATTTCATAAAAGATAATATTAATATGAAGTTGACGTCTTGGTTGCTTTATTTTCTTTCTTCAGAAGAAAGACTAAATTTGCTGTTGCCAGGCTGAAGGGTTTGGTCCCTTCCTAAAAGGCATCTCAACCCATTTCTCATGAAAAAAATATCCCCTTAGGAGTGGTTTGAGTAGAATCCCAGATGTTTAATGTTGTTCACGGAATAAAAACACAACTCACACACATTTTTTAAAAAAACCACGATTGAATTTTGGCACCCTTCATGACTATGTGAGGAGGCCTTCATATTTAAAAGGCATAATGAAATAAAAAGTTTTGTAAACTGCCTGCCCCCAACCTGTAGCATTTCATGAATACTTCTGCTCTTCAAAATAAAATTCATTTCCGTTCATTTCCGTGTACATTTTCAAAAATTGCAAAATGTTAATAAGGCCATACTTGGAATAGTGTATCCTGTTTTGGTTGCCATGATGTAAAAAAGATGTTGAGACTCTAGAAAGAGTGCAGAGAAGAGCAACAAAGATGATTAGGGGACTGGAGGCTAAAACATATGAAGAGCGGTTGCAGGAACTCGGTATGTCTAGTTTAATGAAAAGAAAGACTAGGGGAGACATGATAGCAGTGTTCCAATATCTCAGGGGTTGCCACAAAGAAGAGGGAGTCAAACTATTCTCCAAAGCACCTGAGTGTAGAACAAGAAGCAATGGGTGGAAACTAATCAAGGAGAGAAGCAACTTAGAACTAAGGAGAAATTTCTTGACAGTTAGAACAATTAATCAGTGGAACAACTTGCCTGCAGAAGTTGTAAATGCTCCAACACTGGAAATTTTTAAGAAAATGTTGGATAACCACTTGTCTGAAATGGTGTAGGGTTTCCCGCCTGGGCAAGGGGTTGGACTAGAAGACCTCCAAGGTCCCTTCCAACTCTGTTGTTGTTGTTGTTGTTATTGTTGTTATTATTATTATTATTATTATTATTATTAATAATAATAATAATAATTTTAGCAAAGAAAGATTAGTACTCTTGTTGTACGAACCACTTCATAAATGCATGGCACCACATAGGAGAACAATTCAACCATTCAGGACAAGATTCAGTTGCCTATCTGTATTTAAAAGACAAAAGGCCATTCTTTTGATAACGATGTAGTTCATATTTTGGACAGAGTATCGCTGGTTTGAAAGAGGAGTCAAAGAAGCCATCTATATCAAAACGGAAGAGCCCTCTTTCAACCGAGGGGGAGGGATACAATATCATCTATCTCTAGTCTACAACACAGTCCTTTCAGCAGTTACAAAAAGGCTCCATGCTCATTTGCACTACTCAGGTGACCCTGATGACCCAGATAAACCTCCAGGTGGCCTCAACGTCTCTCTAAAAGGATGCAAATGACCAGCCTTCCATTCCCCACCATCCAGTCAAAGCTGAAGAAGCTTTTTGGATGAGAAGTGAAACATCTTCAAAGAAAAACAAAAAAAAATCCAGTGGCCTCTTGGGAAAAAGTACCTTTGGGGTAAGAAGGTGTGCAACTGCACAGGATCAGTGGGATTTTTTTCATAAGTGTTGGTAAAACAGAGGGATCTATAGGGAGTCCTTCAGGTATGAGGCTAATAGAGGCTGCCCATCACGGTCATAACTTGGGAGTATCATAAAGCAGGCTGGTCAGGTAACAATTTAAGAAACTTTTTTTTGTGGCAGTTGGTAAGCAAAACCATGGATTTTTATAAACTGCTTATGATGAAAGTAGGGATGCGGTGGCTAAGATGCTGAGCTTGTCGACCAAAAGGTCGGCAGATCAGTGGTTCAAATCCCGAGTGCCGCGTAATGGGGCAAGCTCCCGTTATTCATCCCAGCTTCTGCCAACCTAGCGGTTAGAAAGCACGTAAAAAATGCAAGTAGAGAAATAGGGACCACGTTTGGTGGGAAGGTAATAGCGTTCCGTGCACCTTTGGCGTTGAGTCATGCCAGCCACATGACCACGGAGACGTCTTCGGACAGCGCTGGCTCTTCAGCTTTGAAACGGAGATGAGCACCGCCCCCTAGAGTCAGGAATAACTAGCACATAGGTGCAGGGGAAACCTTTACCTATGCTGAAAGTATAATGCTAGTTTTCAGAAAAACTGTCATGAAACACAATCACCTAACATCCCAGTTACTGCAGTTATGTGATCGCGGACAGGAGCCTGACCTTCAAATCCAAGTGGTAAGTACCAGTTAGGTCCTTGGTAACTTCTAACACAGGGCTGTGAGACTCATGATCCGCAAGCTGGATGCATTGCGTGCTGGCCACAACTACGCCCGGTTTAACGAAGGGAGGGGGAAAAGTCGCAATACGTCACGTGACACTGCTGTGATGATGCGAGTTTGATACCCCTGTTCTAGCAGATCCTAATCAATGAGTTGTAAGTCGAGGACTACCTGAACTTCACATAGCAAGCTAAGATAGAGTGTGGGTTATTTTGTTTCGACTTAGCAAGTTATGCAAATCCAGTTAACCTAGTTTAGTTAATATACTGAGGATAAAAATAGAGATATGAGTTGAAGAAGTCTCCAGTTTTGGGGTCTAGTGGGTTTATTTTGAATTTTGGCAGTATGTGAGGGATTGTATTGTAGTCTTTGGTGGCTTTGGGTTAGTCATACTCTCTAGAAAGAAAATAATGGGTAAGCCGTTTCTGAAAGTTGCCAAAACAAGTATATGGACTCACAGCCACAGTGGCCAAGAGTCAAGATTTATGTGAAGACACAAATTCATAAAATACCTGTTTCACTATCCATATTAGCACAAGACTGGGCAAGAGTAATTTAAGTCTGTTCCTTGATGTGAATGGCAAATAAAATATCTGTACAGAACCAATATGTGGAAAATCAAGGAATTTTTTTTCCCTGTGAATTTCAACATATCTCTTAAAATGGTTAGACGAATTAGGGTTCATTTATATCATACCTAAAAGGCTTATTATTGGTATAGCCAAGAAGTCTTTAATTGTTTGCATGCAGTTTTATGCCTGAATTAATATAATGAATGGAATAAGGTCACATTTTACTACTTTGACCAGAAATGTAATCTTCCAAGATACAGCTTTATTGCTGTATTTTATCAGTCAAGGCTGGATAAGGTCACCAGTATTTATTTCAGAATGATGTAAGATATGAAGACATACTATATGTCAACTTCATTTTATGAATGCAGTCTGGATTTATGTTGTCAGATGTGTGAAGCAGAGGGTTATTTCTCTTTCCCCCTTATAAATTCTCATGGCAAGTTGGCTTTATTTTGTTAGATTCTCCAAACATATCTCATTTCTTTTTATTACCTTCTTAAGGCTTTGCATCTTTACTCAAGACCCAACTTTCTGGTAGCAAAGTTCATGAAACACTTCACAACATGCCAAAAATAATGACTGGTGGATTTCTACTTCAAATAATACTGTATGGTGCACCTTGGTGTTTTTTTAAAAAACAACTGTCCTTAGTTCTAATAGTTTTCTTAAGAATTAGTGAACTCCAGAGCCTTTCCTAATTAGAAGCAAACCCTATAGAGCAAACTTCAACTTCATCATGACAAATGTATACAGCTTTTGGGGCCAACCAAGATATTTCAGTCCTTGAAAGGAAGGACAAAATAAATCCCTTTTTCTAGAAACAGAAAATAAATAGACTGACTATTGAACATTGCTTCAATTTTGGCAATTTAATAATATCTTGCTCTGTACTCAAGAAAAGGCATAAGAATTTAGAATAACAAGAGTTGGAAGGGACCTTGGAGGTCTTCTAGTCCAACCCTCTGCTTAGGCAAGAAACCCTATACCACTTCAGACAAGTGGTTATCCAACATCTTCTTAAAAACTTCCAGTGTTGCAGCATTCATAAATTCTGGAGGCAAATTGTTCCACTGATTAATTGTTCTCACCATCAGGAAATTTCTCCTTAGTTCTAAGTTGCTTCTCTCATTGATTAGTTTCCACCCATTGCTTCTTGTCCTGCCCTGAGGTGCTTTGGAGAATAGTTTGACTCTGACTTCTTTGTGGCAGCCCCTGAGATATTGGAACACTGCTATCATGTCTCCCCTAGTCCTTCTTTTCATTAAACTAGACATACCCAGTACCAGCAACCATTCTTCATATGTTTTAACCTCCAGTCTCCTAATCATCTTTGTTGCTCTTCTCTGCACCCTTTCTAGAGTCTCCACATCTTTTTTACATTGTAAAACAGTCTACATAATTTAGACTGTTCTGCAGTGTCTTCCTGTCCTATAACCAGTGGTGGGATTCAAGTAATTTAACAACCAGTTCTCTGCCCTAATGATTTATTCCAACAACCAGTTTGCCAGACTGCTCAGAAAGTTAACAACCGGTTCTCCCGAAGTGGTGCGAACTGGCTGAATCCCACCACTGCCTATAACTTCTGTTGTTTAAAGTAGCTGCCTCAATCTGACCAGAGCCAGCTCTAAATAAACAAACAAACAAACTTCATCCTAAGTCAATCACTCTACCACACATATACACACAACTTTCATGGCTTATAAACAATAATTTGATAGGAACTCTGATAGCTTTGAGCAACCTCTCCAGAAAACTATAGATTCTTTTTTTTAAGGCAGTTCTAGAAAACAAAGAAAGAAAAAAACCACAACATCGATTTAAAGCAGGTCAGATCTGTTCATCTGCTTAATATGATTTGAAGCACATCATTCAAAAAATTGAGACACTCATGTGCTGCTTTGAAATCAAAGGGATGATCTCTTCTTCCTAATTAGTCCTCAAGAGGCTATATTTTCCTGACAGGATAAAATAATAAATTAATATAAGAGAAGTTTAATATCAGAGGTGACTTTATAGTAGATTGGACTACTAAGTTTAGGAACTTAAAAAAATGGGCACACACATATATATTGAATTATAACTGTTAATTAAAGCATAGAGGGAGCTTCTTGGATCTGGTCAAAGAGTTTTCTAGCAGTGCAAATAAAAATAAACGTAATTTTGGTTCAGGTTGGGTTTCTAATCTGCTTTTGATGCATACTGGTTTAAAATTCTTCAAATACCATGCATGCAAAGAAGTTGTTCAGCTGATTCAGAGGCACTTCTTTTTTTGGGAATTTCTCTCTTTACATGTTCACATTAAAATAAATTCCATTAATTTATTGATTAGCCCTTGGACCACATCAAAGTGCAAATTTCCAGAAACAAATTATTACTAAAATTTGATAAAAGCAATTTAAAATGGAATGGGATAAAACACAATTTAAAATGAAATTGGAATAAAATGCAATAATTTAAGATTTAGATAAAATACGATAAAATTATATTTCGGTGTCACACATATGCAGATCTCAACCGAATCATTTTGCTTAAGTCCTGCACTGTGTTAAATATTATTTTCAGATTCTGGCTGCACATAAGGTAAGTTGTTTTGATAGGGACACATTAAAATAAAACTGTTCTTCCAATTGTGCTACACCAGGGGTGTCAAACTCGATTTCATTGAGGGCTGCATCAGGGTTGTGTTTGACCTCGGGGAGTCAGGATGGGTGTGGCCAGGGTGGGCATAGCCAGTTCAACATCACTCATGCTGGGGGTGCCTATGGTGGCCCAAGTGCTCTCCTAGCAAAAATGGCCTCCCAATCTCTGTTTTCAGCTGTGATGGCCTCCTGCTATTGTGACCCAGGCTCAAGTAGGTAGTAGTAGACATAATCAGTTCAAAAACAAACAGAATTTATTAGAACAGCTGAGAATTAACTCATTCTCAGTGTAGTCCAAACTAAATCAAAGCAATTTTTTCATAACACAATTCTTCAGTCTTATCACCAACCTTGGTCTAATTAGGCAAACTGCCAAAGGTTTTTCTTGGCAAAAGTTGAAAAGCAGAAGACGCCCACTAGAAATAAATGCAGCAAGACAAGGAGCAATTCTATCAACGTTGTTTTCTGGCAAAGAGCCAAATGCCGGTGCTGGTCTGTTTTAAGCCTTATGGGAGGGGCCAATCATCTCTTGACCCTACTCCCGAGTCGTCCTCTTTGCTTTAGCTGCTCTTGCCTTCTGGCAGCTCTTCTCATCTGTGCATTAGGAACAGGCTCCTCCTGTTCCTCTGCCTCACTACTGTCAGCCTCTGGAGACTCCCGAGTTTGCACATCACACCCAGATGGCCTTGCCTCCGATGCAGAGCCCTCATCCGGGCCTTCCCCAGCCTCCAGGACTGGCCCATGTTCTTCCTCAGCCTCATCGCTGTCCGACTCTGTTGCCAGCTCCGCAGGCTGCTGGCGGACCACAACACCTGCAACCTTCTACCATCAAAAGCAGAGCTGGGGAGGGCCACATGTGGTCCTCCTGAGCTCCATATTTGCTGGCAGAGATACTGCAGGACAATTCTTTGCTGTTTCTAGGTCAGTCCAGCGGGCCAGATCTAAGCAACCCATGGGTCATATGTGGCCTACAGGCCTTGAGTTTGACACCCAAAGTAGCAAAAAAAATGAAGCTTTGGAGATGAATCCACAGATATTATGAAAGGCGCTATCCCATTCAAATTAGATTTGATTAGAACTCTGGCTCTCCCAGGGTCTAATCCGTTGCCTTAACTACTGGAGAAAACTGGCTCTCGTGTAAAACTTACAGGGAAATACATAAATAAAACACGAGATGTATGGATTTCAAAATAAAAGCTTTTAGTCAAGAAAAAATAAATAACACAAGTTGACCGGGAATGTCAAAATAAGAAAGATTGAGAAGGTTCTTAGCGGTAAGCAATAAACATCTGAGGTGAAGCCATTTAAAAGGGAAAGTAAATCTGGACACTTTGGCTTGGGCTGTACAGCAGAAGGTTTTGCATTCATTTTGGCTTGGTGGTTTGCTTAGTTATAAAGAAAATTTCTCAGATTATTACATGTATAACTCCTGTGTAAATAACAAATACTTCTTAGGTATGAAAGAAGCAAAAAGGTTAAATGCTTGATACTAACACACTGTATGTCTGTTCAATTATACAAGGCCAGCATTTAAAAAACAAACAAACACCACCTCTTTTTTTGAATGACGCCTCCTGCAGGGTTGTACAGATAGAAATAGGATGTATCTCGAAATATAATTTAGTTCACCCTGGTAATTATGATAACAATGATGTCATTATTATTATTTACACAAAATGACAGTATACACAGCAAACGAGATAACTATGCTGGATTTCATAGTTATCTCGTTTGCTGTGTATACTGTCATTTTGTATATTATTATTATTATTATTATTATTATTATTATTATTATTATTATTATTATTATTATTATTATTATTATTATTATCTTTGCTCATCGCACCTTCTCTTTGTCTCTTTGTTCTCCAGTTCTTGAGGAAACCTTGAACCAAGAGAACATAAATGTTCATTAATTGATGGAGCACAATTCCAATTTTTTTTTAAATATTAGCTATATCACATTTTCGAGCAACTTCTTAAGAAATAGAACCAGTTGCTTATGGAAATAGAGATATTAACCCTTTAAACATCTGAAATGGTATAGGGTCTCCTGCTTGAGCAGGGGGTTGTATAGAAGACCTCCAAGGTCCCTTCCAACTGTTATTCTCTTAAAACTTTATAAAGGCCTTGAATTGCACTTGATGCTGTATTTCTAAAGTCATCAGGAGGTCCCTTCTAGGAAAAATGAAAATATTTGTTCTTCCAAGGCCAGAAGGAATTTTGCAGTTGGAAAAGGAGGTTTAAGTGGGTTATCCCCTTCCAGTTCTATGGAAGTAAGGTTTCTTTTGCCTCAGTGTTCTAAAAAGAGACAAAAATAACAACTGACAGGTATGTTCATCTTCAAGTAAAAAAATAACACATGTTCATGTTCATTTTAAAGTAAAACTATTGTCACAAAGCCCAATTCTAAAACAAAGCCCCAGTATTCTTCAGCATCTTTAACAGAATAACAGAGTTGGAAGGGGCCCTAGAGGTCTTCTGTTCCAACCCCCTGCTTTGGTAAGAAACCCTACACCATTTCAGACAAATGGTTACCCAACATCTTCTTAAAAATTTCCAGTGTTGGAGCATTCACAACTTCTGGAGGCAAGTTGTTACACTGATTAATTGTTCTAACTGACAGGAAATTACTCCTTAGTTCTAGGTTGCTTCTGTCCTTGATTAGTTTCCACCCATTAGTTTCTTGTCCTGCCCTCAGGCGCTTTGGAGAAATATCTTTCTCTCACACATGATTAGCAGCGAGCACAGTCATAACAGTATCCATCTTATTCAACTAAAGAATAGAACTGTTGAGAAAACATACTAAGAATCATGCTGAACCCATTTTCTTGCTAGTGTAATATATTTTGTCATCAGTTAATATATATAACAAAGGGGCTCAGGAGCTAGGACGTTGAGCTTGTCGATCAAAAGGTCAGCAACTCGGCGGTTCAAATCCCTAGTGCTGCCGTGTAACTGGGTGAGCTCCTGTTACTTGTCCCAGCTTCTGCCAACCTAGCAGTTTCAAAAGCACATAAAAATGCAAGTAGAAAAAATAGGGACCACCTTCGGTGGGAAGGTAACAGCGTTCTGTGCGCCTTTGACATTGAGTCATGCCGGCCACATGACCACAGAGACGTTTTCGGACAGCGCTGGCTCTTCGGCTTTGAAACGGAGATGAGCACTGCCCCCTAGAGTCGGCAACGACTAGCACGTATGTGTGAGGGGAACCTTTACCTTTAATATGTATAACAGATAATCCAAACTGGAGTCACACACACACAAAAAAAGGAAAGAGGTAATAGGTTTCAATGACTTTTCACAATCTACACTTTTCTGTCTGCTAGAGATCATTCCAAAGTTCTAGAACCTTTATCGTTGCGCTTATGAAGCCCCATTTTACAGAAAACATATACTCTCAAGTCTTTCAAACCTATATATAGAAGAGAAGGAGTTTAAGTATAGCCCAGTCAGATCTGGGACAACTTCTTCACCAGCAGATGATTATCCAGAGACTCCTATAAGAAATCAAATAATTCTGAACATTGGCAACTTTGATCTGTGTTGTTTAACAGGACAAAATTACAGAAGTTGTCATCCAGAGTCATCGTCAAATACAAATGAAGAGAAATTGGCCTTTGATCAAGACTGCTTTAACTTATATTAACAAACAAGTGCTGAATACAGACTTGATTAATGATACATGTAATAAACCGAAAGCTTCATATTGTAATGACAATAGCAGAAGATCATGCTGGGGTTAATTTGTCTTGTGCCACATAGTACATTAGCAGATGGGGAAGGACATTAGGTCTTCCCCATCTGCTAATGGGGAAGGTCTAGGTCTAATTGGGTCAAGGTCTAGATCTAATTGGCTACTTAGTTTACAGATAGCTTAGCAACCGGATGACTTTTTTTCTTGCTGTGTACAATGTGTGCATCTATTGTGTCTCTTCCTTAGCTTTTTTTTTATATATAACCTTAGAAATCATCTAAAGTTGGCCAAGGGGATTCAGTCTACTCATTTAGACATTGACTCTTTTAATACTTCATAAGCACACCTACACAACCCCACCTTCCTTTATCTGTTGCTCCCCTCTGGGAGGAGGTTTCCAAGTATTTCTAGCAGGATTACCAGATTTCTGTAACAGCTTTGTTCCCGGTGCCATCGGTCTGGTAAACTCACAAGATTCGGTTCTCTCGCCATGTACATGTATACATCCGAACTAGACTGTGTTGTTTCTCCGTGTCATAATAATATATGTGGGTATATGCATAATTTTGTATTTATTTATTTTGTCGTGTTTATGTAGTGTGTATTGGAGGTAGTGACCCTTTGAGAGCTGTATGCAATGAAATTTCATTTTAATGTATGCCGATTAGTGTACATTCAAAGTGACAAGAAAGTTATTCTCTGCCTAAGTTCATCTTTGTAGAGCACCTATCCTTAGGAAACATCCCTTTTTTGAATTGGAAATTTTTATTTAAATTAATAGAAAAGATGAAGTTTGGGAAATGTTTTGCACAAACAATTAGGGCAATATATCAGGGACAAACAGCACAATTAATAGTTAATGGTAGTTTAACAGAAGTTTTTAGAATTGAAAAAGGGACAAAGCAGGAATGCCCTTTGTCATCATTATTGTTTATTCTAATGTTAGAACCTTTACTGAATAAAATACGTGGATCAAATAAAATAAAGGGAATTAAAATTAGACATCAAGATTATAGATTAAGGGCATTTGCAGATGACCTGGTTGTTATTTTATCCCAACCAACACAATCGGTTGTACACTTGATGGATATAATTAGTCAATATGGAAAGGTATCTGGATTTAAAGTAAATCAACAAAAGACAAAAAATAATAATAAAAAATATGACTATACAGCAAAAAATAGAATTAGAGAGAATAACAGGATTTGAAATAGTAAAAAAGGTTAAATACTAAGGAGTGTATATTGCAGCTTCAAATGTGAAATTATGTAAAAATAATTATGTACTTTTATGGCAAAAAGTGCAGAAGGAAATGGAGAATTGGAAAAAGTTGCAGTAATCTTTATTGGGAAGAATAGCAGTAATAAAAATGAATGTTTTGCCCAGGTTTTTATTTTTGTTTCAAATGATACCAATACTTTAAAAAGATGCAAACTTGAAGGAATGGCAGAATGGAATTAATAAATTTATATGGGTTGGTAAAAGACAGAGAATAAAATTGAAAATAATACAGGATACATGTGAAAGATAATATAATGAAGCAGCTGCCCTATCATTAATTAGTGATTGGTTCAACTTAACAGAAGAAAGAATATTGAATATAGAGGGTTATGATTTGTTATATGGATGGCATGCTTACTTATTGTATAATAAAAATTGGATAAAGTTTTAAAGCTCATATACTTAGAAATGCTTTGTTGAGCGTTTGGAAAAAGTACCAATATAAGTTAAACTATAAAATACCTATATGGGCAAGTCCCAGGCATGCATTAGAGAACATAAGTACAGAACAAAAACAGGAGGTGATTACTTATAAAGAGCTTCTCTCTATGGAGAAGGGTAAATTACAAATGAAATCTCTAAACATAATGAAAGAAGAAAGGATAATTCATACTTGGTTTCAGTATGGACAGCTGCAAGCTAGATGGAAAGAGGACCAGAAAATTGGTATCATGCAAAATGAGGAAAATTTGGTAAAACAGATTAGAGACCAAGTCAATTGCATATTAAAAGGTTGTATAATGCATTGTTAGAAATAGATTCAGAAAAGGAACTAGTTAAGGACTGTATGATAAAATGGGCACAAGATATACTATAATGATGGAAGCTTGGGAGAAAATTTGGATTAGAAATGTTAAATTTACACAAGCACAAAATTTAAGAGAAAATTTTTACAAAATGTTTTAAAGATGGCATTTAGATCCTAAAAAATTAGCCTGTATGTATCCGAATTTGCATGGTAAATATTGGAGATGTGACTGTGATGATGTTACTTATTATCATATATGGTGGACTTCTAAAAAAATTAAACCATTTTGGATAAGAATTTGGTGGGTCATTCAAAATATTTTGAAAAAGAAGATAAAGTTTACTCCACAATTGTTTTTACTGGGTATAATTTCAGATTGTACGATAATAGAGGGTAAATTGATTTTAAATTTAATATCAGCAGCCAGATTATTGGTAGCGCAATATTGGAAGAAGGAACATTTGCCTACGATTGAAGAATGGATATTAAAAGTTGCAAATTTAGCAGAGATGGCAAAAATTACAGCATATTTGAAAAACTGCTCACAAGAAAGATACATAGTGGAATGGAGAAGATGGATTGACTATATTCAAAATAGATACCAGATCAAGAAATATCAAATAGCTTTTGAATGAACAGACTGCAAGAATTATATTTATATTTCTCTGTATGTAAAAGGAGAGTTAAGGTCCTAGGGGAGGATGAGAGTTTATGGATAGTTAGCATATGTTTAGCTTATGATCGTTAGATGTTTGTTATACCCTGTATTTTGCTCTGGGAAGTCTGGGGGTGGGGTGGGGGGGTGGGAAAAGGGGAGGGGAAAAGGGGAGGGGAAAGGGGGAGGAGGGGAGATATTTGTTAAAATTTTGTAAAACTTTTTCAATAATAATAAAAAAAAGGAAACATCCCTTTTGCAGTCCTGTAATGAACCATATTTTATTTTCTGGTTGATGAGATCAGAGGTGGGATTCACTTACCTTCCCTACTGGTTCACAAATGTGAGCACACGTACCTCCTCTGCGCATGCGCACAGCAGGGGTGAAATCTAATTTTTTTTTGCTACTGGTTCTGTGGGCATGGCTTGGTGGTGATGGGTCATGTGACTGGGTTGGCGTGGCTATGTAACCATGTGATTGAGGGATCAAAAGACAGAAACTCACTAACAATGTCCTGCTGGAGCAGGTTGGACTAGATGACCTCCAGGTCCCTTCCAGCCCTGGATTATCCTCAAGCTGCATCTAGTGCCAGGTTTGTACTCCTTCCTTTCTCTGTCCCTTCCTTCCTTCCTTCCTTCCTTCCTTCCTTCCTTCCTTCCTTCCTTCCTTCCTTCCTTCCTTCCTTCCTTCCTTCCTTCCTTCCTTTCCTCCCTCCCTTCCTTTCCTCCCTCCCTCCCTCCTTTCTTTCTTCCTCTCTCTCTCTCTCTCTCTCTCTCTCTCTCTCTCTCTCTCTCTCAAAAACGACCCCCCTTTTTTTTTTCCTAGCAGGCTTCAGGAAAGCCTGCTGGGAGCAAAAACAGACTCTGCCCCATAAAAAAAAAAGGTTCTGATGATTGTAAGGTCGCAACTGTGATCCTCGGAATCATTTTTTACCTTTTAAAAGCAAGGTTTTTAACCTATAACAATAGGTTGTAAAAAATGCTTTTAAAAGTTAAAAAAAGGCTCTGACAATCACAGCTGTGGCACACGATCATCAAAGCCCTTTTTTTACCTTTTAAAAGCAAGAAGTAATGACACCTGGGAGGTGGGTGGAGCTTTGCTCCACCATCACTACCAGATCGCTGAGCTACCGGCCATGATCACTATTGGATCGCATGATCCGGGAGCATTTCACCATGCATTTCTGTGCATGTGCAGTAGTCGCTCATTACATCCGGGCGGATGGGCGGAGTCCTCCCGCAGTCGCCGCTACCGGTTCGTGTGATCTGGACAGAACTGGCTGAATCCACCACTGGATGAGATGCCAAATGTTACCTTCTACTAGCTGTTAACTCCTGGTGTGCCTTTCTTTTCTTTAAAGGATATAGTGACAGATCCTGTCTGTTTGTTTGTTTGTTGATGTATTTATTTTATATACCATCCATCTCCCTGATAGGGCTATTTGTCCCATCAATGCTGCGATTTCATTCTAAAGGCGCCATGACAAACTTTAAATACATTCCAAAATTACGTATATTCTTTCAGGTTTAATAGCAAATATTAGGCTTTATTTGCATTCAAATTTGCATACAAATAACTTCATTCTTTCTTGAGATAGGCTAATTTTGACACATTCAGAAAGTGGTTTATTTCCAAAGTTTTTGATTCTCAAAATCTACTCAATAGCATATTCTAATACAAAAGATTTTGGAATGACTTTTCTCTCTTTCCCTTTCTCCTGACTTCTTTTGCATTGGGAGAAAAATGTGTTAAAAACACAACAAAACATCCATTTTCCTTTGAAAACACTAATGCTTTTAAGTGAGTGATTTTGTCTATTTTGTGAACAAACAGGAAGGCATGAAAGAACTTCTGGCTTCTATTTCTTCAAGAAAAAGCTTTTTATTCCAAGCAGTTTTTCTTGGTTTGTTGTACAGAGAGTGGAAGGAAGAAGGAAAAGAGGATAGATTTTATTTACTAATCCAAGACTTTCACAGCTTTTAGGAAACAATACTGCAAATCAGATTGAGTCTTTTGTACCATCTCTAATCTTTGGACCAAGGGCAGAGGTGATATTCAACAGGTTCTGACCAGTTCTGGAGAACCAGTAGTGGAAATTTTGAGTAGTTCAGAGAACCCATAAATACCACCTCTGACTGGCCCCGTCCCCATCTATTCTCTGCCTCCTGAGTCCCAGCTGATCGGGAGGAAATGGGGATCTTGCAGTAACCTTTCCCTGGAGTGGGGTGGGAATGGAGATTTTACAGTATCCTTCCCCTGCCATGCCCACGAAGCCACATCCACCAAGTCACGGCCACCCCACCAAACCACACCCACAGAACTGGTAGTTAAAATTTTTGAATTCCACCACTGACCAGGGGTGTCCAACCTTGGCAACTCTCAGAGTTGTGGACTTCAACTCTCAGAATTTCCCAGCCATGCTGCCTGGGGAATTCTAGGAACTGAAGTCCACAAGTCTTACAGTTCCAAAGTTAGACACCACTACTTTTTTAGCCTAACAAATTGATTTTGATGGTATACTTTAGAACAGTGGTAGTCAACCTGGTCCCTACCACTCACTAGTGGGCATTCAAGCTTTCATGGTGGGCGGTAAGGGTTTTGTCCGATACTGAAGCCCTTTCCTTTTTTAAAATTTAATTGATTTTTTTTTAAAAAATCATAGCATTATTTAAAAACATTTTCATTAATAATAATAATAATAATAATAATTATTATTATTATTATTATTATTATTATTATTATTATTATTATTATTATTATTATTATTATTTAATTTCTATACCGCCCTTCTCCCGAAGGACTCAGGGCGGTTTATAGCCAGGTTAAAAAAAACACAATGAAAACATACAGCTAAAATCAATTTTAAAAAACCTATTCAATTTGGCCCAATTAATTAAAATATACATTAAGACCATAAAAAAACCCCATTTAAAATTACTAATAGTTTTTAATTTTATGCCAGTCCTGCACAGAAGAATAAGTACGTCTTCAGCTTGCGGCAGAAGGTCCGGAGGTCAGGGAGCTGTCGAAGTCCCGGGGAAAGCTCATTCCAGAGGGTAGGTGCCCCCACAGAGAAGGCTCTCCCCCTGGGGGTCCCCAGCCGACATTGTTTGGCTGACGGCACCCTGAGGAGGCCCTCCCTATGGGAGCACACGAGTTGGTGGGAGGCAAACGGTGGCAGCAGGCGGTCCTGTAAATACCCTGGTCCTAAGCCATGGAGCGCTTTAAAGGTGGTGACCAACACCTTGAATTGCACCCGGAAGACCACAGGCAGCCAGTGCAGCTTGCGCAGGAGAGGTGTTATATGGGAGCCACGAGTAGCTCCCTCTATCACCCGCGCAGCCGCATTCTGGACCAGCTGGAGCCTCCGGGTGCTCTTCAAGGGGAGCCCCATGTAGAGAGCGTTGCAGTAGTCCAGGCGAGAAGTGATGAGGGCATTAGGTTTTCATAAAATTCCCCGTGACAATTTAATTTTCTGAAAATATACTATTTGCATCGCCCGCGCATAAGTTTAGTTCACGTTACGTAAGTGAAACTAAATGGCGCTATAGTGCGACCGCAAACAAAAGAGCCTCGTCCCAGAATAGCTCACGCATCTCCCCCCACACCACCCAGCTTTAACAGACAAACAGAGCTGGTAGCCAGCGCCCCTCCCCCCAACCCAATCCACGATGTGTGAGAGGCATGCGCAGACGATGATACATTGCTCATTACTATGGAACCAGCGGGCGGTTAGAAAATTTTACTATTAACAGAGATACAAAAGTGGGTGATAGGTATAAAAAGCTTGACTACCCATGCTTTAGAATTTCTCTTGTGTGGTGTTTGAATGTGGGTCAGTTTTTATTTGGTGGATACATTTCTCAGACAGACCTAAGAACCAAAACTGTCTTCCTAATATTCCTAAATCAGAGGGAGTCTTACTGCCTGAATATTGAAGCCCTCTTGATCATTCAAAATTAAGTATAATGAATCTAGGGAAAGTTTATTTTCTAGAGTAGCAAGTTTCTAGAGTAGCAATAGCAATAGCACATAGACATATATACCAGTTTATAGAGCTTTATAGTTGTTCTGTTTCCCTCCCCCATTACTGTCGTGTCCCACTCCTCCGCTGACGGCCGGGTCAGGGAAATCCGAATCAGGTGTGCCTCTGCAGCTCTGCCAAAGTCCTAGTAAAGTCCTCAGGGCAGGCAGGAGACCAGAAAGTGGCTTCAGCAAGATATGTTTAGACTTTGCCTGACTCAGAGAATGCCAGAAAGCAGACCCTTTATATAGGCCATGGGGTGTGGCTCCATGACTCAGCACTTATCCAGGCCTGCCCCTCCCTTCCTTCTGTTGCCTCCGCCTATCAAGTCTTCTGACGCAAGGGTCACTCCAATCGGCAGCTGTTGGTAATTGACCTTCCTCAGGCTCACATGCTGTGGAGGAGGGGGAGGGGTCTAGTTGCTTCGTTTGCCTGGGCATGGAGCCAGAGCTGGGGCTGGGAGATGCCCCCTCCTCAGCCTGTCTGGGCATGGAGCCAGGGCTGGGGCCGGGAGGACATTCTTCAGCGTTCGGAAGCAGATAAGCAGACCCCGGCTGCGGTGAGAGCGGGCAAGACACAACAAATACTCCCAACAAAGAGTCAGTCAAAGGCCTCCTTTTCTAATTTATTTACATAGATAAATGTTCTGGCCATGTCTACCCATGGGCCTGCCAAGTTTCTGGAGATAACGAGGAAATTATAGATAAGGCCAGAATTACTCACAAATATATTCTTCCCTCCATTGATACAGTTTGTCTGCGCAAATTCACTGCTTTGTCGAAGACAAAAAGTCAGAAAGTTCCGCCTACTCTTTTATAGTCTAAGTAGATGTCACTGCATGACTCATTCTTTGGCTTTGTCCCAACACCTCCTCTGCTGCGCGCGCCGGTCACGTCTGCGCAGTCTTGCATCAAGCCACAACTCTTCTTGGGGCGTTGCCAAATCAGAAGAAGGCCCGGGAGAATCAGGCCTTGCCGGCCCCTCCTCCTCCCTTTGGGTGGGTGCCAGGGAGGGAGAGGGCCCAGGAGAAGCAGGCCTTGCCAGGTCTTCTCCCTCACTTTCTGAATCATCCGAGTCCATGAGTCCGCGTCCAGGAACCTGGGTCACAACAATAGTACTCTCTAAGCAGTTTACAGAGTCAGCATATTTTCCTCAACAATCTGGATCCTCATTTTACCAACCTCGGAAGGATAGAAGGCTGAGTCAACCTTCAGGATCAAAGTCCAGGCAGTGAGCAGAGTCAGCCTGCAATACTGCATTCTAACCACTGCACCTCCACAGCTCAATTCTATTAAAATCTGGAAAGGACCTTTGAATTTAACATCCATTGTAGGTGACTCTCCAGCCTCTCTTTAAACATCTTAGCAGTAAGGAAGTCCATTGGATATCAAGGCCATTTGCAAAACAGCTGTTATAGTTAGAATTTATATTTCCTATAGCTAGTATAGCAATAGCACCTAGCCTTATATACCACTTCACAGTGCTTTATAGCCCTCTCTAAGCAATTTTACAGAATATTGCCCCCAACAATCTGGGTCCTCATTTTACCGACCTCGGAAGGATGGAAGGCTGAGTCAATCTTGAGCCAGTGAGAATCGAACTGCTGAACTGCTGCCAGCTGGTGATCAACAGAAGTAGCCTGTGATACTGCATTCTCACCACTACGCCCCCACGGCTCATGTTTCTTTTTTCCCCTTATAATCTCCAGCTATTCATTCTAGTTCTACTATACACTGTGATGCAACAGGGAAAAGTAACTGCTTTTCAGTGGTAGGGTCATTGGTATAGTTGCTTCAAAATGAGATAGGCAGCAAATAAGTAAATAAAAAGTAAAATAAAATAAATGAAATTAAATTAAACAATATTAAATGAAACTAAACTAAACTAAACTAATAAAAAATAAAATAAATAAAATAAACTAATATCTAAACTATACTAATAAAACTAAACTAAACTAAACTAAACCAAACTAATAAAATAAAATAAAATAAAATAAAATAAAATAAAATAAACTCACCTTGCCAGAAGGATTTACCAACCCTAAGAAGGTGCTAGTCAGTTAATTTCAGATCAAGACATTCTGTCCAGTTCAGGTCTGTTAAAGGATGAGGGTTCAGTGTCTTTCAGTTTTAAAATTGATGACTTCTGTGGGTTGTATATCTGCTTTATTGTTGGTTTTCATGGTGCCTTTTGAGGTAGCACTTTGATGCCTTCTAATAAAATTGACCTTTATGTTTATTTACTGGAACTTGCCCAGAATTTTTTCTTGGGTGGGGGGGATGGAGGGGTTAGCATGCCAATGCTAAAAATAAAAATAAAAAAAGAGTTGTGAATATGTGAATAAATAATTGATGGACAAGTCTGTTTCATTTGCACCCTAATTATGGGTGTTGTGGGACTGGCTGATTCAAGGCAAATATGTCTGAACTGACGCAAGGCAGCTGAAGCCATCTGACTGTAATAAACATCCCACTGCAAAGGAAGTAAATAACATGACCAGACCAGTATGGGAGAATAATTTTGGCATTTTCAATTTCTTCCTTCTCCTGGCAAATCCTAGCCCTGAATAGGTACATCTGAAAAATGTAATCTTTGTGACTTTCAATAAGAACTTATCTGATCTGCACTTTCTGGATTGAAATATAGCTATTCAACAGATTTCACACTTCTCTGAATGTTCTGATATAGTCTTTGGCTTAAAAAGCCATATCACGCCACATCCAACTGCATTTTAAAATGCACGTTGAGAGAAGGTGTGCCTCAAAAAGTGGGAAAAAACTTTTAATGTGAAACTTTATGCAGATTTTTATAGGAAGAAAAGTAATGCAGAAATAGGGCAGGGTAGATTTCTCAGTGCACATGTGCAAAAAGGACACAGAACAAAAATAAAGTGACTTTATTCTGAAATCCCCAGGGATAAATCAAGGAACTAGTCCTTGTTGTTAATTTTGCCTTCTCAGAAAGGAAGTAAAAGAGAAGAAATGAGGATATTAGTAGTAATTGGGAGGATTGTTAATAGAATGGAATGGAATGGAATGGAATGGAATGGAATGGAATGGAATGGAATGGAATTCTTTATTGGCCAAGTGTGATTGGACACACAAGGAATTTGTCTTGGTGCATATGCTCTCAGTGTACATAAAAGAAAAGATACCTTCATCAAAATACAACATTTACACACAAATGATGGTCAATATATCAATATAAATCATAAGGATTACCAGCAACAAAGTTACAGTCATACAGTCATAAGTGGGAAGAGATGGATGATGGGAATGATGAGAAGATTAATAGTGCAGATTTAGTAAATAGTTTGATAGTGTTGAGGGAATTATTTGTTTAGCAGAGTGATGGCATTCGGGAAAAAAACTGTTCTTGTGTCTAGTTGTTCTGGTGTGCAGTGTTGTTTTGAGGGTAGGAGTTGAAACAGTTTATGTCCAGGATGTGAGGGATCTGTAAGTATTTTCACAGCCCTCTTTTTGATTCGTGCAGTATACAGGTCCTCAGTGGAAGGCAGGTTGGTAGTAATTGTTTTTTCTGCAGTTCTAATTATCCTCTGAAGTCTGTGTCTGTCTTGTTGGGTTGCAGCAACCAACTTGTTATTAGTTTGGATTGTCTGCATTGGAGCCATACCTCTCCTGATTGGTCAAGGCTACCTCCGAGGGGAAAGGTGAGAGGGCCCGGGCGATAGTTAATTCTTCCTTGAAGGAGTAGATAGTTCCACTGGCTCTTACAATGATGATATGTCCCTTCTTAAGGGGCCATCACCTGACCTAACCAGTCTGGTCAATTCTCATCCAGTTTCCAAACTTCCCATTCTAGACATGAGGTAACGCTGCCTGAGACAGACCAAGTGCAATCTTGGGTTCCTCTGGATTCACAGTTCCTACTCAAAGAATAGGTGGCAATCGTGATAGGAGAAGCTTTGCACACCTTCCTTCAGGTTGTGCATCAGTTGCACCCATTCCTGGATTACTCACTATCACTCATGCCGCTCATACCCTCTGGTCTGGACCATTGCAATGCTCTCTACATAGGTCTGCTCTTGGAGAGAATTTGGAAGTTTCATCTTGTGCAGAATGCAGCGGTATGGCTAGTAGATGGTGCTGGTTCCCAGTATGCTTCTGGGTGCAATTCAAAATACTAGTTGTTACTTTTAAAGCTTTTCGTGGCTTGGGACCAGGTTACTTGAGGGACAGTCCCTTCCCAATTGTTCTTGTCCATTCAATTTGATCAGGCAGGATAGGCATGCTTTGGGTCTAATCAGCCAATGTATGCTGGTTGGCAGAGCATAGAGCAGAGGTGAGAAACTATGGCCCCTTTATGACTAGTGGACTTCAACTCCCAGAATTCCTGAGCAACATGGCTGGCTCAGGAATTCTGGGAGTTGAAGTCCACAAGTCATAAAAGGGCCATTGTTCCCACCCCTGGCATAAAGATGTGCCTTTTCTGTTGTAGTGCCTGCTGTGTGGAACATTGTCCCTGGATTAAAATGGCTTCAACCCTACTGGCTTTTCATAAATCCTGAAAGACCTGGCTCTAGGCCCAGGTTTGAGGCCTTGGGTGTGTCCAGGGATCTGTTCCATGGTTAATTTAGTCACTCGGTGGGTGCTTTATTCTCAGCTGCTATGTATTTTAATGTTTGCTTTATTCTAATTGTTTTTAATTTTATAAATTTTGTTTGCCACCCAGAGTCACCTGGGAGACAGACAGCCATACAAATTAACTTAATTAAATAAATACATAATAAACTGTATTTCTTGCCTATAGGCTAAGCACATTAAAAGACATGCAGCATAAACTATGATGTAGACAAATAAAATACAATTAACATCAATTCTGTTTCTCAAAGAAACAGCTCAGGTCCATTTCATGAGGTAAAAATAATACAATAAACTCAATTAGATTTGAACATCTGCAGAAAAAAAATCAACAGTTTTTCGAAATGCTCAGAGTTCAGAACCTTTCGGAAAATAAATCCAGATTAACTGTAAAACAGAAACAATCCTAACTCAATCCTTTGAGTTAGAGCAACAGATCTAATCCAATACAAAGGTTTTGTAGTTTACTCTCTCAAGAGAGTTGTAAAACTAAGATACTCCATCTGTTTCTCAGAACTGGCTTCCTTTGGGAATTGGAACTTTATATCTTTAACAAGTTCACATTTTAATAAAATATGAAAAAGATGACTTATATTTTTTTTATCTTTAGTCTTCTTGAATACTGATAAGCCAGGGAGTAAGAGTTTTTAAAGTTTTGCAAGAGTTGAATGAAATTATTTGTTGAAGACACACTGATAACTTTTTACATTTGTCTGCTGTATTTGGAGTATTCTCTGCATTCGATAGAATGCTCAATGGAGGAAGAAGAGAATTGTACTATCCTTGCCTTAAATGGCCCTAGGCTGTCACCTATGATCACGCAGAATCTATGTAGAATTAGTTTTAAAAAGTGTCTTTCTTGCCCCAGGCAAAGATCACTAACACATCAACTTCTTTGTAAAATTTAAAGTCTAGAAGTTCAATGATAACATGCTCCAGTCATGTATTTTATTTCAGGAGACCCCAGGTCCTGGACAGCTACAAAGGACTGGTTTTATAATGACAAGTTTAACCATTTATTGGCATGGGGCCAGGTCATTTTGGTGACCTGAATCTGGTGGCTTAATCCACAGGAGACAGAAGAAACGAGAATAGAAATGCATTCATGTGGAAGGATTAGAATCTGCTCTGCTTCAGTAGTTTCCACTGACCTCAATATGGAGCAGGACATCTACTTCTCTCAGCAAGCAGCCTCTGATGGTCAGGGGAGAACTGTTTGCCCAGTAATAATTTAACAAAGTAAGGAAGATAAGTAGCTTCTGAAAGATAAGCGCTGGATCCAAGCTATCTTTGATGTAGAGGTGTCTAGTTTTGCACAGGAGAAAATGTATGTTTCCGTAGCTGTTCCAGTTGAAATGATGACATGTCTCTTATTTTTCAGAATACCCTTAAATGTGTTTAAAAATGGGGCTGAGGAGATTTTAGATTTCTTCCTCCTCCTCCTCCTCCTCCTCCTCCTCCTCCTCCTCCTCCTCCTCCTCCTCCTCCTCTTCCTCCTCCTCCTCCTCCTCCTCCTCCTCCTTTACTCTTCTAAAGTATTTTGGATTCTTCAAATAATATCTCGTGTATCATTGTTGTGAATTTTATTAAAGCCTTGCAAAATAACAAAACATTGGCAAGTGGTAATCTAAAAGAACAGTTCTTAAAATCCAGTTTGGACATTGGATTCTCTTCCTCCTCCTCCTCCTCTTCTTAGAAATCTATGATCCATCATTGTGGACAAAAAATATTTTTTTTATGCAGGGAGCAAAAAAAAAAAAATGGGAAAGAGGAGGTCTCTAAAGATCTATTCAGTCCAGCATTTTATTCTCCAGGTAAGCTAGCAATTCTCCCTCTCCAATTCAGTGCAGCTTTATCTTGAGGTTATGCTACCTTTGACAGGTACTTCCTGAAAATGGTCATAAATGAGAAATAACAAGTTTATAAAGTGTCAAATCTGGTATGAAATACAATATCAAACTAAGATGTCCATTGAGGAGTGCTTTTGAATAATTTACTAGCAGGGTAGTAATCATTACTTGAGAAGCTGGGCAAATGTTTCAATTTCGCCAGCACTTGTGCTGGTCTGTGCAGAGTGAAAGTTAATTCAATAGATTATTGCATTGGTTATTATAATCCCTTGGCACAGACATGGCGGAATAGACTGTCACCGCTTTCCCTGTGCTTGTCAAGGATTCTATCAGCCACAAATTATCTCCCATCTGATTCTCACTGCTGCACCTTGTGACTTCTTATTGCAAGAGCCTATAGCTATTACAAAAGTTGTAGCCTTTTCTACAATAAATTATTTGGCACCAAGGAGATCTACTTTCATTTTGCTGTTTCCTTTATGCTATTTATAGAAAGGAATTAGACAACCTGTGACCCATCGGGTCATCATTTCAGAGATATTTTTTTACCGAAACACAGAAATAGAGGTGTGGGGGGGGAAATCAGCGGGAGCAACTTCTGACTTTCTGCCAGCTTCCCCATTGACTTTCCTTGTAGGAAGTTGGTAGAGAGTGTTGGAAATAATAATCAGATTGAAACAATAGAAAATAAATAAAATAATAAATAAATAAATAAATTAAATATAATAATAATGATGATGATGATGATGATGATGATGATGATGATAATAATAATAATAATAATAATAATAATAATAATAATAATAATAATAATAATAATACCACCAGTGATGTCTTATTTTGGGGAAAACAGGGTAATAACAACAACACCTAGGATGCTGGCAGCAACCTGCACCAACCATTAGTGCGAGTCAGTGATATTTGTGATATATTTTTAAATATATAGGACCCAGATTGTTGGGGGGGCAATAAGTTGACTTTGTAAATATATACAAATAGAATGAGACTATTGCCCTATACATTGTAAGCCGCCCTGAGTCTTCGGAGAAGGGCGGGGTATAAATGTAAAAAAAAAAAAAAAAAATGTTCAATTGACTGAGTTTCATGTTCAATGAATAAAAGAGTATAACAACAACAACAACTCACAAACCCACATTTAAACCCAGAAAGAGCTACTAACGACAAAGACAAAATACAGAAGGAAGACAACAGCAACATAACATATAAAATCAATTTCAACAATTGTAACAAACTCTATGTGGGACATGTTGGATGTGTTACTTGGAACCCTGACCCAGGAAGGCAATTGAAAACAAGGATTCATGAACATCAACTAGCAGTTAAATGGCACAACCAAAAAATCCCTGATCTCAAATCACATTGATAATAAACAATACCAGTCCGATTGGAAAGGAACAAAATAATTGACCAGGCCAGCACTCGCCATACATGTGAATTTATTGAAGCCTGGTAGTCTACCAAAGGAGCAATTAACAAGCATATTGATCTAGATCTAGCATATGAATACATAAGAAACCAGACTATTCAAATGACCAATCAACAAGAGAACCAATCAGCTGCTCAGAATTTAAATGTAGCTCCAAACGAACAACCAATCACACGACCAACTGACCAAACTGGCACACAATACATTTATAAGCTAAGAAGAATATGACAAGGAAATCCTGCTGATAATGTTACCTAGTCTGGTAGTGAAACACTCACAAACTAAATTGAAACTATCTTGGAGAGCATTTGGCTAGGATGGAATAAGATCTCCTGCCTTGAGCAAGGGGTTGGACTAGAAGACCTCTAAGGTTCCTTCTAGCCCCATGATTCTATGTTCGATATAGCTCTGAAGTAGCAGAAGTATAATACCGAATTGAAAACAAAGCACAAAGAACCAAGGGTGTGTGATGAAAGCAAAAAAGGAAAATGCCCAAGAGGGTGATCAATTGACTTGCTTAACCTTTTCAGCATAGCTGAACAGAAGCAGTTCTGTTACCAGGGAAAACTTACATTCCCAACTTTTATTGCAGATTCCCCTTAGATCTCCTATTAGCAGCTTAGTTAAAGCTGTTTTGTCCCAGATTTCTTCAGTTACTTGACTAGGAGCTATCAGCATGTTTAAACCTCAAAAGTATTTAATTGTAATCTCTAGAAAGGAGAATGGCTGATTAAACAAAGTGCCTTGACATCCTACAAAAGCAGGAAGTTTTAACCTGTCAGAAACCCATATGTGGAATTAGGGATGGAAAACCAAGATGTGCTTGTTGTTGTTGTTAGTTATGAAGTCATGTCCGACCCATCGTGACCCCATGGACAACGTTCCTCCAGGCCTTCCTGTTCTCCGCCACCCTCTGGAGTCCATTTAAGTTCACTACTACTGCTTCAGTGACTCCATCTAGCCACCTTGTTCTCTATCATCCCTTTCTTCTTTTGCCCTCAATCTTTTCCCGCATTAGGCTCTTCTAAAGTGAGTCCTTCCTTCTCATTAGTTGGTCAAAGTATTTGAGTTTCATCTTCAGGATCTGGTCTTCTAAAGAGCAATCAGGGTTGATCTCCTCTAGGACTTACCAGTTTAATCGCCTTGCAGTCCAAGGGACTCGCAGGAGTCTTCTCCAGCACCATAGTTCAAAAGCCTCAATTCTTTGGCGCTCAGCCTTTCTTATGGTCCAACTTTCACAGCCATACATTGCAACTGGGATGGGTTAACACCTCCCATAACCTAAAGCAAGGGTCCTCAAATTCTTCGCCTCATCTATCTGATGACTTCAAGGAACATAAATCCTTCCATTCCTGACAATTCAGTCAGAACTCAAGCAAAATGGGCGAGAAGTGAAACGTCTTCAAGGAAAAAGAAGAAAGTCCTGTTGCCAATTGAAAAAACACTTTTGGGGCTACCATGACCTGGATGACTGAGAACCTCTGTAGATACCTTATCTATCACTTCATGAAATTTCAGATTGTTCATCAAGCCACAAATAATGAATATAATACGTTAAATACTATTTAATTAATAGTACTATGAATAATAAAAATAATAACAACAATGTCAGCCCTTTGGATAGTCCCATTAACTTTTGAGGGTCAATATTGACCTTTTTGAAGAACCCTGATCAGTCTTCCCAATCTGATATATTCAGATGTGTTAGAACTTCAGCTCCTAGAATAACCTGTCCCCGAACAGCTATCAGGCACCAGGTTAGGTAATGCCAGCCTAAAGACAAAAGGTAAATGGCCTGTTGGAATGGGATGCAGGGCTGTGAGAAAGCAGCCGATTGCAGATATCTATAAAATAAATGTCTAATTTCTTTGACTCAGGGGTTCAGTAAATGTCAACATAATCCTCACATTTGTATGATTCACACCTCATAAAACCTGATGCTTGAGAACGCTTTGCTTACTTTGTTAACACAGCCAGCTTTCAGGCACCGTTCTGGAACAGAATCTAATTCTAGCTGCCAGACCAAGCAACAATAGATAGGAGTGAAATTAAAAAAATGGTTTCTCCTCCCATTCCACTGTTACATTGGCACTGGTATTTTTAGGTACCATTAGAGTCAGTTTCACTATGTTATCCAAGAATTTTGCCCATTGTGTTTTGTAGATGAAACAAAACCACCAGAAAATTTTACAAAAATCAAGGACAACGAATTACTCTGCAGTAGAGAACTGAAAGTGTAAGTACAGGTGACTGATTTGTATATCCAAGAAAGCAAATAAAGTCATGTATGTTCATCCTAAGGTATCTATAGCTCCTGGTGCTTTCTTTCTTTTTTTTTAATAAAAAAGTTTTATTTTAACATTCATATCCAATAACATATTTAATGTACCATCATATACAATTAATCGGACCTGCCCGGTCACCACCCCCTTCCTTTTACTCTCTTCCCTTCTCTACCTTCTTCTACTTTCCACAACCATCCTCCCTCTCTCTTATCTACATCCTCTCCTTCTTCCTCCCTATTCCTTTCTTCTCCCTCTTCTATCCCTCTTCCTTCCTTTCCTCTTCCTCCTCTTCTCTTTCTTACCTCCTTCTCTCTTCTATTTCCTTCTTTCCCATCATTCTGAAGTGGTAGCCAGGCAGCTCCGATCTTACATTAATTATACATCTTCAATCATCTTTGTACATTAACTATCAATCCATTTTCTACCCTCATCCCCCCTCCCCCTCCCTTCCCTTTCCTCCCCCCACTCCCTGGGACTTCCCAGAACCGAATACAGGGTATAAAACTAACAACAAAAATTAAAATATAGCACAAATCATAATCCATAGTCACTCCTTAAAGCCTCAACTCCCCTTCCAGAAACAAAGAAAATACATTTCTTCCAATCCATTATATTTTATTTATTTATTTATTTATTAAATTTTTATACCGCCCTTCTCCCGAAGGACTCAGGGCGGTGTACAGCCAACGATAAAACAAAATATATACAATTAAAACAACATTTAAAACATAGCAAATTATAAAGGCTGATAAATTAAAATTTAGATTTTAAAATTTAAAATATTAATAAACCCCAAATTTAAAATTCTACACTATTATGCCAGTCCCGCTTGAATAAATAGGTGTGTTTTAAGCTCACGACAGATATCAGACCATTCCACTCCTAGAGTTCTCAGAAATTTCCGATTGAGTTAGTGTTTGTTCTTGAATAAAGTATATAGTTTTTAATATCCAACCTTCATCAATCAATATCAAAACAACGTTCCATCTTCCAATATTCACCAAGGGTTCTTCTAAAATGTCTTTCTTCCTTAAGAAGTCTCTCAAGAATAGTTCATATTTCCAACTTAATTTCTTTAATTTTTCTGTCCAACCTTCAAGGGTAAATAATAGTCCATCTTTTCACATCTTTGACATTTATATACATCAAATAATATTACAAATATCCAATATATCAATTGTAATAATTAAAATCTTCACTTTACCTTGCTTATGTCAAATAACATTATTAAAATTACACCTATAACTTATCCAAAATATATCGATTATAACAATTAAATTCTAATTAGCCATATAACAACATTACATCCATCTCTTAAATATAATATTTAACCCAAATTCCTAAGTTTTACTATCTATCCTCCAAAGTTAAACAATATTCCATCTTCCTATTCCTTTATACCTCAAATATATCAAATAGTACCCCTAAAATTACACATTTATATCCAAAATAAATCATTTACAAAAATTAACCATAATCATATATAATAGAATTAAACATTCTCCCTCCCCTTCTTCTGTCTTACACATTTTCCACCATCTATTCACCATTCAACTTAACATCTATTAATAAAGAATTCCCAATCTTTAATACATTAGTGTAGAAATCTTGTGCTTTACAAACTGTATTGAGAAAATACTTTCTTCCTTTATAATTCAATGTTAAACCAGCTGGAACCTCCCATCTAAAATATATCTGATGTTTCTTAAGCTCATCCACTAAAAAGGCAAATTATTTTCTCTTTCTTAACATTTTAGGAGGAATTTCCTTCATCATTATTATATCTTGTCCTAATATTTGAAATTTATTTTTATAAAATGCTTGCAAAATTCCATACCTAATCTTCTTATTTGTAAAATAAATAACCACATCTCTCGGTAAACACTTCTGCCTTGCCAACCAAGAATTAACATGATAATTTTTTTCAATATTAACTTCAAAATCTTCTGGTTTCACTCCCTCTATCTGAGCAAAGGCCTGAATAAAAATCTCTTTCAAATTTTCTTCCTTACATTCTTTTAATCCTCTCACCCTTATAGCATATTCCATTAATTTATATTGTAATATAACCCTTTCTTCATCTGCCTTATCAACCTTAACCTGAATATCATCTATTTTATTTTCTAAATTCAAATTAATTTGAACTTCATCTATTTTCCTTTGCAAATCTAAATTAATTTGGTTAAGTTCATCCAGTCTTTCTTCTGTCTGAGTACTAGATAACAATAATGGGGTAATTGATTCCTTTAATTTTTTCATCTCCCTCCTCTGCTCTTCCACCATATCTTTAAAATCCAGTATTTCTTTCTCCATTTCATTAAATTTTTGATCTATTTCTGAAAGATGAGCCTCCATAAGCTCCTGTAAAAAATTCCTTAGACTTTCTTTAATATCTTCTTTCAATTTCCGTACCTGAAGTGAAGAAATTTCCAATATTTTAGAAGTGGTTAAATCTCTTTGCTTAAAGGCCATTTTTAAACTAAGTAATACCAAGAAGAAGAAAAAAAGAAGAAAAAGAAAAGAGAAAAAAAATTTCAATAAGCTTTTCTTCTTAAACACTGTAAGAAAAAGATAATAAAAAAAATAGATTTAAAAAAAATTCCATTTTTAAAAAAATATCTTGTTATATTCTTCTTAAAGGTTCCATGCCAGCAATTGTAATAAGCATTTTCTTAGCTTTCGCTTAGCTTAGCTTTCACTTTCAATACACAAAACGCCATCTTTCATCATCTTCACTCTTGAATACGAATACCTTCTCTGTCAGGGAGTTAAAATCATCTTACAATCAAATGCCAGCACTCTTGTTTTCAGCTCTTTCCGTGTTAGCAATCCTTCAGTAATCCATTTCAGTCACGGAGATGGACGCTGCGTTTTGTTCTGCCATTTGCAGAAGCGTTCTGGATTCTGGAGCTTTTTTCGAGCTATAGAAGGAGCGTTCCCAACAAACCACCAGAAATCTTCCTGGGGCTTTCCTTGGGGGCTCTACTTCAGCCCGAATGCTCACCTCCCCCTCTTTGCCCGAGGGTAGAGATTTACAAGCTGCTGACAGCAGATTAACGCTGTGTAAACAGCTCTACAGAATCACACAGAACTGGCGGTCAGAAATAGCCCGCCATTAACGAAGCGGAGCCACCGGAAGCCCCTGATGCTTTCATGGTTGCATTGTGTCCTATGCCATGGTAACTACCATGCTCAAAATGTAGGGGAGGGGAGCATACTATTGTTATTAGTAGTCTATACACAACAGTGGGAACCAGTTCTTTAGCTGCTGTTGAACTTTATATGCATCGAGTTCTTTCCAAGAACCTAGGATGGAAATTTTGACAATGCAGATTTTCTAAGTACCATCTGAGATTTTTTTGGTTATGATAATCAGTGCATCAATGACCACTCAGACCACAAATGAACCATGGCTGGTTCATTCATTCATTCATTCATTCATTCATTCATTCATTCATTCATTTTCTACAGCTGCCCGTCACAATCAATAACTCTGGTTGGCTTACCACTTAAAAATATACAGTATTCTTCAATTAAAACATACATCATTTTAATGTTTTTAAATATTGTTTAATAAAAACAATAAAAAAACTAAATAAAAATATTAATCCAAAATAAATATGCATTGGAGTCAAGATACTTGGCTAGTTAGCAATAAAGCCAGGAAATGGGGCCTTTAGCACATTCAATACCCCAGGGCTAGAGGACAAAGCCAGGCTGTTAGAGCTTTAAGCCCTTTCTAATCTCCAAGGGGAGGATATTCCATAAACCAAGGGCTACTGCAGAAAAGGCTATCCTCTAGTCCCCTGCCAGCTGAGCAGTCAAAACTCAAGCCTTCAGTTTCTTTCTTTAATGCTCCAGTTGTAAACCATTGCCAGGTTTTATCTTTATCAACTTTCCACTTAATCTTTTGTAGAAATTAACTATGTAAAGATTTTGCTTGCCAGCAGTCTGTTCTTGCATTTATTACATCATTTCAATATTTATGTGTTGTTTCCTGCACATTCAGTAAGTTCCAATTTTTAACTTGATCAACGTTGTCCTTGGCTGCTTTTATAGAATTGCATGTGTTTCTGCTTTGACTGTATTGAAGTAAACCTCTGCCTCTATTTCTATGGGCAGCTATAATCTATCACAAGGGTATCAAACTCAACCGTGTCACATGATGTATCGTGACTTTTTTGCCTTTGTGGAGCCGGGGTGGGCATGGCCTGCATGTGACACATCCGGTCTGTGGGCCGCCAATTTGACAGGCCTGATCTATCAATTTCACTATGGGAATATAATGCACAGTGAATAATCATCAGTTTTCTTGTTACTACTAGAAGTACCACCACCACTACCTTGTAATAAAAAAATCACCTCTTCCAAACTATTGCAGCTTGTTTCTGTCTTTATCCGTGGGAAGCAATTATGAAATAGGCTCTTTTTACAGTGTAACAGCTCTCTCTACTGATTAAAAAGTGATTAAATGTATCAGTAGTGTTTTTTTTAAAAAAATAGATGGAAGATGCAAATTGCAAAAGGAAAGCCTGTGTATTGCATGGCATCCTGTTCCTTGCCCTGGGCCTTTTGGGTTTCTGCTTGGGTTGGAGATGATTAAAAATGAACTTGGCCTCTGGTCTTTGACTGTAATAAACTTGATTGATTGAAACTTTGATTTTACATCATGAAGCTGGGATTAACTTCAGTTAACCTTATTTGCAGGTTCCCCTATCAATAAATGAGCTTCCAACATGAAATATCCCAGAATATCAGATCCTTAGCATGGCCAGGGAAGAGTCTTTAATCCACTATGGTTACAATTCAGATTGAGGCTCAAACAGCATCTTGTTGCATTGAAATCATCATCATCAACTATGCATAACCTGCATTCGATCTCCAATGTGAGCAAAGACTAAATTGACATATCTCAATATTGGTACTTGTCCTCTAAGCACGTACATTTGCCCCTTTAATTTTCACTAAACCTATCCCAAAACAGGGACGTGGTGTCTCAGTGGCTAAGACGCTGAGCTTGTCGATCTAAAGGTCAACAGTTCAGCGGTTTGAATCCCTAGTGCCGCATAACAGGGTGAGCTCCCGTTACTTGTCCCAGCTTCTGCCAACCTAGCAGTTTGAAAGCACGTCAAAAATGCAAGTAGAAAAATAGGAACCACCTTTGGTGGGAAGGTAACAGCGTTCTGTGTGCCTTTGGTGTTTAGTCATGCTGGCCACGTAACCACTGAGATATCTTTGGACAGTGCTGACTCTTCGGCTTTGAAACGGAGATGAGCACTGCCCCTTAGAGTTGGGAACATCTAGCATGTATGTGCAAGGGGAACCTTTACCTTTACCTATCCCAAAACAACCAAAAGGGGAAGCCCAAACTCTTGGGGACTCAGGATGGCTCAAATGGGTGCAGGTGGGGCCATCCCTGATATGAGATCAGTGAATTATTACATATTCAAATCCTTCCTTTCATCTCATAAACAGATTCATTTCTAAAAGACCAGCAAACCATGATCTGAAGAGATTGTAGAGGCATGCAAATTGACAGTGATCTGGCTCAATATAATACTTTGGCTGAGAAGAAAATCTTCTGTTGATCAGATTAGATCAAAGCGGTGTGGTGGTCATGTTAGCATCACATGGTGCCCTCTGCTCCATATCAATAAGGTGCTTTATCAATAAAGTGCTTTCAATCAAAGCTTCATCAAAAGCAAAGTGACACTTCAAAACTCTTTGCCGTCTAGTTTGTATTCTTATTCCAAGACTGAGGAGATGGTTAGACTGCTTTTTCCCCCTAGAATCCAACTACTTGAATAGGCTTAAAGTCTCCTTACATTTCCTTCGAGGTGAAAATTAATGTGGACTTCAAAATAACTTTCTCTTTTGAAACCGGAAATGAGAGCAGAAAAAGTCTGGTTAATCCCCAACTGGCCACATGGAAAAATAACACTGCGTAGGGGATAAAGATTTACGTAACAAACAAAAATCTTAGACTAAGCTAACCAAACCTCACCATTGGCCTGGAATAATGATAGAAAGAGTTGAAACTAACATTGTTGGAAGGACTTATTTTAAAATCTTGAAACCCCTGTCCCATTTTTCCCTTGAAACCCCTAAAATGAGGGGTGGAGGAAGAGACACCATATTTATTTTCCCTTCTTTTCGATGTTTAGGGTAAAAATGAAGAGTTCAAAAGGGTCTCCAAATACATAGCTTCCTTTTGACTGCTGATTGTACAACGTTGTGTATTTGTATTCTTTTTTTCTCATGGGGCTTTAAGAATTTAATGTATCAGTGGTTGTGCCTTGGATGAGTTCATTGTGTTATGAATATGACAAAGGCACTCATATCTCTTGCACAGAATAGGAGTCACTCCTATGCTATTTGATATAACAATAGCTTTGATTTCCTGTCTTTGAGATTAATTCTTGCTTAGTCTACCTATCTATAAACTTTGACCATTACTGAGGCTGGAATTACGGTCTTAAGTAATTTCGATTGTAAGTTGAGGCATCCACTTCACCAGAAATAAATTTCTAGGATTTTTTTGCTGCCATCATTAAGTGAATGCCATGGTAGTTAAGCAAACACTGCAGCCATTAGATGAACACAGTCATTAAGTAAAGCCATTCATTTGAATGGGTGATTTTGCCAGAAATAGAAACATTGCAAGTTGTGGTCCCATGTCCACAGAATGCCATGAAAGTTCCTAAAACCGACCCATCCAACATGCGATCACAGGACTGTGGGGGGCAGTGTGACATTTACAACAGCTGTAGATGCTTTATAAAGCACCTGTTCTGTGGCCACTGGAACTTCAAATAGTTATAAATAGTTATAGTTATAAATCGTTAAGTGAGGATTACTTGTACAGTCCCTTATTCACTTGCCTGGAATTTCAATTCATTAGCATCCACTACCTCTGAGTTGCTGTCATTTTTATGCTAAAGCTCATATTTATTTTTTATGTATTTTATTTATTAAATTTTTTTGCCATCCATCTCATTACAAGCAATTCTGGGCTGCTTACAAGGTTAAAAGCGATAAAACTCTCTCTCTCTCTCTCTCTATATATATATATATATACGTGTGTGTGTGTGTGTGTGTGTGTGTGTGTGTAGGTCTTTGGTTATTCGGGTTTTCTCCCGCGTAAAATTGGAAGTGTCTTGGCGATGTTTCGACGAAGCCTCATACGTCATCTTCAGGCTGGTGTTTACAGCTTCGTGCTTCTAGGAGCAATGTGTGATCGCAGCTGTTTCTTCCTTTTAACTGCTAGTGGGGGTTTGAACTGATTGGTTGGGAGCTTGGCTATGTTCTGATTGGGTGGAGGTGTGTTCTGATTGGTTGGGGGTTTGGCTGTGCTCTGATTGGCTGAGGGTGTGTTCTGTTTGGGTGGTAGGGGGCTTGGTTGTGCTCAGGTTAGTCTGAGTTGCAGGGGGATTTGAGTTGGTGAGCTGCATTGCTATTGTTTGGCTTCACGTTCGTGGTCATGCTACATCTTCATGGTGGGTGTTTTATCGACAAACTTTATCGACAAACGAGTCCCTAACATGAAGAATGATGCAAGACCCACACTCACGAGTGCCACACGGCATGTCATCACCACACATCCACGTGGAAAGCAGACTCAAACCCACACCGATGATGAAGCACGACCATGGACCAGAAGCCAGACCACAGCTGCATTATTAGCCATTTCAAACCATGACCTGGATGACTGAGAATCTCTATAGACATAAGCATATATACCTACACACACACACAAATTATAAATTATGGTAAAAAGATTGGGAGGGATGGAACAAAGTGTGCAGGTGATGTGATTGGATCTGCTGTAAGCCCATCAACCTCCATCCACCACCTCCAGTGTGACTCATTGAGGGCCCCATATTAGGAGACTATCTGTTAAGACCCACATAGTGGGTTAGGTAGGAAGCCATCTATGGAGGCAGAACTACATTTAGTATTATTATTATTTTCTCACACTTATTTTCCCTCTCTTGTTTTCTTTCTTTCACCCTCTTCTACCACATAAATTAAATGTCCAATCGCTTGTACTAGAGATTGGAAGTGATCACTTGCCAAGAGCTTTTGAAATTAGACTAAGAATTGTCTGTAGCCCAGGGCTGTAGGTGGTCCATCTGGCTCTTCTAATCTTTCTCTATGTTTTTATTGAGACCTCATTGATCTCCTTGATTCTTGATTTTTCCTCACTTGTGTTTTGATTCTAACTTGAAGTATGTCCATTTATGCCAGGTTTATTTTTAGGGAGACTGTTACAACCTTCATTCCAAAGCTCATCTGATCTGGGACGATTATGAGGGCTAGTGACATTAAGCAATAGGCTGTGCAAAAGTGGGGAAATAAACCGGTGGAGGTTTAAAGCTTCAGCTTTATCAGTGAAGCACGCTCAGATCTCTGTGGGAGATTCATATTGATTTCCCTCTCCCTGTTTACATCCTGCTTTTTGTATTCATGTAAACATGTGCAAAGATGGTACATCAAGATTGTTGATGTTAGGATAATTCGATTAATCTTAATGACTTTTTTTTCCTCCCACTGGAAAGACGGAGACGAAGCAAAGGAGATTAGGAGACAAAACAAAGCAAAGAATGCACTTTGAGTTTGGTAAGAAACTACTGTCCTAGATTATGCAAAGAAAACAGATAATTTCTGCCAGCCCACCAGGAGTTCATCCTCTTAGCCTCTGTTTATATTTTGAAGATGAACACAGTTTGCAATTTTATTGGGAATCAAACAAGATACTGCTTATTTGTTTCTTGCCTAAGAACCACAGTCAGCTTGCTTTACTGGCCTGCAAAAATTGATTTCTTCAAAGGGTACCTTTTTTTCTTTTCCTGAGAAAGTTGCTAGCACTTACCATTACAGATAGTCCTCCATTTACAACTATTTATTGAGTGCAAAGTTATAATGGCATTGAAAGTAGTGACTTATGACTAGTGTTTGCACTTATTTATTTATTTATTTATTTTATTCGCATTTATACCCCGCCCTTCTCCGAAGACTCAGGGCGGCTTACACTGTTAGTAATAGTCTTCATCCTATTTGTATATTTCTATACAAAGTCAGCTTATTGCCCCCAACAATCTGGCTCCTCATTTTACCTACCTTATAAAGGATGGAAGGCTGAGTCAACCTTGGGCCTGGTGGGACTAGAACCTGCAGTAATTGCAGGCAGCTGTGTTAATAACAGACTGTCTTACCAGTCTGAGCCACAGAGGCCCTTAGTAGAAGGCTCACTTATGGCCATTATGGCATTCCCCAGAGTCATTCTGTGATCAGAATTCTGGTGCTTGGCAACCAGCACATATTTACAATGGTTGCGGTGATCTAAATTCATGTGATCACTGGTTATAACCTTCCCAGCTGGCTTCTGACAAATAAAGTCAATAGGGAAGCCAGAATTGTTTAAGGACCATGTGATTCACTTAACAACTCAAGTGATATAGAAGAAATAGAATAACTATTTTATATAATAATAAAATAATAATAATAATAATAATAAAATAATAATAATAATAATAATAATAATAATAATAATAATAATAATAATAATAATAATAATAATAATAATAATAATAATAATAATAATAATAATAATATCAGAATTGGAAGGGACCTTGGAGGTCTACTAGTCCAACCCCTTGCTTAGGCAGGAAACCCCATATCACTTTTGACAAATGATTATCCAACAAATTCTTAAAAACTTCCAGTGTTGGAGTATTTACAACTACTGGAGGCAAGTTGTTCCACAGATTAATTGTTCTGTTAGGAAATTTCTCCTTAGTTCTAAGTTGCTTCTCTCCTTGATCAGTTTCCACCCATTGCTTCTTGTCCTGCCCTCAGGTGCTTTGGAGAATAGTTTGACTCCCTCTTCTTTGTGGCAACCCCTGAGATATTGGAGCACTGCTATCATGTCTCCCCTAGTCCTTCTTTTCATTAAACTAGACATACCCAGTTCCTGAAACCGTTCTTCATATATTTTAGCCTTCAGTCCCCTAATCATCTTTGTTGCTTTTCTCTGCACTCTTTGCTTAACTGTCGTGGAAGAAAGGTTGTAAAATTGAAGGCAAATCACCTAAAAACTGTGTTGTTTGGCAATGGAATTTCTGATCCTGATTGTGGTTGGAAATTGAAGATTATCTGTACTTAGTGTTTGTAGCAGAGGTGGGTTCCAGAGAACCGGTAACAGAAATTTTGAGCAGTTTGGAGAACTGGTAATAAAAATTCTGACTGGCCCCACCCCCATCTCTTCTCTGCCTTCCAAATCCCATCTGATCATGAAGAAATGGGGATTTTGCAGTAACCTTTCCCAGGAGTGGGGAGGGAATGGAGATTTCACAGTATCCTTCCCCTGCCATGCCCACCAAGCCACACCCGCTAAGCCATGCCACACCCACCAAGCCACACCCACAGAACCTGTAGTAAAAAACTTTGAAACCCATCACTGCTATGTAGGTTCTCTACCCAGATTATGTTCCACTGATTGTTTCTGAAAGGACAGTAAACATTACATTAGTGTGACCTCAAAGTTAACCTGGCACTTCTTGAACCTGATAATCCTTTCTGTCACCCATTCCACATTAGGGTTGTTTTTTTTAATTAAGTAAAAGCTTTTGGGTACAGCTATTATAACAGTAGCTTTTATACCATGATGGAGTTTGAAAGAAAGATCTAGAAAGAAACGTCTTAGAGAGCCAATATTAGACTGGAGAAAATTCAGATCTAAGTGTTCCACTCCAAGTAAATTAACACATTTGTTGTTGTGATTTGTCTCGTGATCTGGACTTTGTCTAATTTAGATGATGTATTTTGACATAAAATAGAGTATGTTATACCCAATAAATATTCAAAACAAATTAAAACACATATGTTTGTCACATTATTATTTTTTGAGGTGCAGATTATTCTGAGAGCAAAGTGAGAAAATATACTGATCCTTCCATATTATCTACTTATTCCCATAGAATCTTTCATAGGTCTTCATCAGGGGTGTCAAACTAGATTTCATTGAGGGCCGCATCAGGATTGTGTTTGACCTCGGGGCCCCAGGTAGGCTGGGATGGGCATGGTCAGCTTGATGTCACTCGTGCCAGGGGTGCCTGTGGTGGCCCAGGTGGGGCTGGGTGAATCCATTGTCTCCAATGGAGGAAGGCAAGACGAGGGAGACCACCAAACCCTTGTCTTCCAGAGGAGCCTCATCGTCCCTCTCAGGCCCTCTGCAACCCTCTACATTTCGCTTACGGCAGCCTCCTCCAACCCTCTTCCAGTGAAAACAGGGCTCTTGCAACCAAGCTCCATTTGCATTGTCAGAGGCACCATTTGTCAATCCTTTGCTGTTTCAAGGGCAGCTCCGTGGGCCAGATCTAAGCTCCCCATGGGTCAGATTCAGTCTTGTGTTTTTACACCCTGGTCTTCATGGAAAAGGATTGAAAGTTTACCACTCAGCAAGACTTGTAACAAGGGACACGGTGACTCAGTGGCTAAGACGCTGAGTTTGTCAATTGAAAGGTCAGCCATTCAGCAGTTCGAAATCCCTAGTGCCGCATTATAGGGTGAGCTCTCGTTACTTGTCCCAGCTTCTGCCAACCCAGCAGTTTGAAAGCATGTAAAAAATGCAAGTAGAAAAATAGGGACCACCTTTGGTGGGAAGGTAACAGCGTTCCGTGCGCCTTTGGCGTTGAGTCATGCCAGCCACATGATCACGGAGACGTCTTCGGACAGCGCTGGCTCTTCGTCTTTGAAACGGAGATGAGCACCACCCCCTAGAGTTGGGAACGACTAGCATATATATGCAAGGGGAACCTTTACCTTTACCTAAGACTAATAACAGGTTGTGTCATCTCTCTGTGTGAGAAAAGGAAACTAAATCTAGCCAGTCAAATACAAGAAAGCTGTGAGGCCTAAAGGGATGCTCACAATCTTAATCTCCATCCCAAAAGATCTCTTACTAAGAAGCATTCTGTAATACATGGCATACATTCAGTCCAAAGAGATTGTCCCAGACTGAAATTCAAATAAGCAAATCTCTTAAAGATAACACAAAACATATAATGCGTGTTTAGAGTGACTGGCCTGGCCTGCAAGCATATTAACATAAAAAATTGATACTTTAAAGACAAAATCATTGGAAGCACTCCCAATGGGATTAAGTGGCAACATCTTAGTGCCATCTAATCCAAAGTTTAAGATAACCAAGTTTTTTACCAGTAACACAATATTAATAAGTACCACAGGAAGATATTAAAGATTGGAAGTTCAGGCAAGGAAGCAATGTTTAACATCAAGACTTTGTCAGAATATTCATGAACTGGAATGAAGACATGGTAACAAGGTCAGCCAATGAATAGGCATAGCAACTGAGTCAGCCAATGAGGACTGTTTAGAAGCTGAAACTGGAAGGAGCATGGGCATGGCTCTGTATTAAGCTCTGAGCTCTGAAGCTGCAAATTAGTCTGTCTGCAACAATGAGACAGACTGAGACAGTGTGTGTTTGTACTGACATTCTCCCCTTTCTACCATGTTGGAAGAATCAGCCATTGGTATTGTATATTTATCTTCATCAGTGGTGAAATCCAAATTATTTTACTACTGGTTCTGTGGGCGTGGCTTGGTGGGCATGGTGTGGCTTGGTGGGCGTGGTAGGGGAAAGATATTGCAAAATCTCCATTCCCACCCCACTCTGGGACCAGTTAGAGGTGGTATTTGCCGGGCCTCCAAACTGCTCAAAATTTCCGCTACCGGTTGTCCAGGACCTGTCAGAACCTGTTGGAACCCATGATCTTCGTGTGTTATATTGAATATATAGAGAAGTTAATGAATCCTGCTGCATCAGTTATCTGTGTGTGCTTTCTGCAACAAACTCTGACAGATGTCATCACGAACATCTCATAAAATAGGGTTCTCCAACCTTGGCAACTTTAAGACTTGTGGACTTCAACTCCCAGAATTTTTCAGCCAGCTTTCAAGTCAGCTTTCCACAAGTCTTAAAGTTAGAACCCTTAAAGTTCCACAAGTCCACAAGTCTTTCAAGCCAGCTTTCCACAAGTCTTAAAGTTGCCAAGGTTGGAGAACCCTGTCATAAAACATGTTTCTTTGACTGAACATGCTCAGGTAGATTCCTTAATATTGGAAGCTCCTAACTTTACCAAGCACTGCCAAGGCTGAATGGGTCTACTTGGAGGTACCCAGCAATTTGAGAGTAACATTCTATTCTTGAGTGGACCTTCTCTCCCAAGCTGCCTCTCAACATAACCTGAAACCTCTTTGTAAACAATATCAACATTTTTGTGGACTAGGTAGTTCATACTTCAGATCCAGATCAAAGTTCACAGGCACGTGAGTCAGTAGGAGTCAGGCACAGTTCTCCTCTGGTTTAGGTTCTTGGGCCTGGCTTCTCAAAATCAGGTGAGCTTGATATCTTTTTTGGCTGGTTTCCTTTCTCCCTTAATGAAGGATAATGAATATGTCAGGGACAGGACAGTCATGAAAGGACATACATCTCTAAGAAAGGTAGAAGATGGAAATGAACCAATATGGAACATGAACTGAGGAGTCCTTTGTGCTCCCTGAGCTTGGCTATTTTCTTGCAGAGGTTTCATTATCCAATATGGGTAATATTATTGGTGCTAGTAGGAAGTGGAATTTGCTCTCAATTTATATCCTAGTGGCTTACCCTGTCAGGGTTGGTGATTGCAACCAAACTCGGGAAGCACCAAAGACGCCTCATTTCAACCCTGAATTACAAATAATCTCTTCAATCAGAATGTGAACTGTAGGATAATGGGCAATTCATAGATTTCATAAAAGCTCCCAAGTCCCTTGCCCCAGATTATAATAATAATAACAGAGTTGGAAGGGACCTTGGAGGCCTTCTAGTCCAACCCCTTGACCAGGCAGATGGTTATCCAACATTTTCTTAAAAATTTCCAGTGTTAGAGCATTCACAACTTCTGCAGGCAAGTTGTTCCACTTATTGATTGTTCTAACTGTCAGGAAATTTATCCTTAGTTCTAAGTTGCTTCTTTCCTTGATTGGTTTCCACCCATTGCTTCTTATTCTACCCTCAGGTGCTTTGGAGAACAGCCCCACTCCCTCTTCTTTGTGGCAACCCCTGAGATATTGGAACACTGCTATCATGTCTCCTCTAGTCTTTCTTTTTATTAAACTAGACATACCCAGTTCCTGCAACCGTTCTTCATATGTTTCAATGTCCCATTGAAAATTGGAAGCACATTATAATATAATTTCCAACTCATAATATTCAAAATATCATTCAGTTTTAAGGTTATTTTAATTGCTAAGATTATAATGTTCTTTTATTGGTTATTGTATGGTTGTATAGATTGGATATATATATCACAGTGAATACATTAAGTAAATAAAAATCCCCCTCTGAGGTGGTTCAAAAATGTGAAAAATAAATAAATGTTGTGGACTTGGCAGCCACCCAAGGGAATGAATGATAATACTGCTGAACAGTTTTAGTAAAGGCTGAGTTGCTGTCAGGCCCTCAGAACCAAAACCGACGTGATTCTTCCAAGCAAAGTTCTTTATTGTTCCACACCTATGGACAGAATCTTGCCAGGATAAAGAATTCTTCTACCTACATAAACCATATATTTTGGGAACTATTTTGGAGAGACTATCTTCACCCCCTTCCTGTCACACAAACTATCTGAACTGAGCTGTCTCGAACCCTTCTGGAATGCATCCCCTCCCTCCTGGGAATCCAGACCAATACAATCCAACACACCCGCACAGAAAATTGGAAGTCTGAATTGCTGACTTTAACATCGCTATTGAGTTATATGGGGCCAGAGAGCAACATCACTGTAAATGTACAGAAACCTTCCTAGTTCTGATGCCATGGCAATTTGTGTAGACAAGCATGAAATTAGTTCCAGCAGAAGGAAACTAACGTGGTAGATTGAAAGAGTGCCAGGTAGTAGGAAAAGGCAGACTGGCCTTTATTTGTCTGACAAATATCAACTATTTGATTTATTGACTTCCCAAGATTTAGGCCCATTTAGTGATTTGTTTCAATCAAGAGCAGAGAATAAGCTGGCCCCTATAAAACAACAAGGGGATGTGGTGGCTCAGTGGCTAAGATACTGAGCTTGTTGATCAGAAAGGTCCGCAATTTGGTGGTTCGAATCCCTAGTGCCGCATAATGGAGTGAGCTCCCGTTACTTGTCCCAGCTTCTGCCAACCTAGCAGTTCGAAAGCACGTAAAAAATGCAAGTAGAAAAATAGGGACCACCTTTGATGGGAAGGTAACAGCATTCTGTGCACCTTTGGCATTTAGTTAAGCCAGCCACATGACCACGGAATTGTCATCAAATAGTGCTGGATTTCGGCTTAGAAACGGAGATGAGCACCGCCCCTTAGAGTTGGGAACGACTAGCACGTATGTGCATGGGAAGCCTTTACCTTTATAAAACAACTTCTTTTCTATGGCATCATAGAATCTATTATATTATCTACTGAGGGTTTTAGTTGTATCTGAGGGGTCCTTGGTACTTTTGCAGATGTTTCATTACCCAAACTGGGTAACATCTTCAGTGCTGTAGGTTACGTGAGTTGTATCTCCCAATTTTTCTTTGTTATGTAGCTTGCATTTAAAGTTATGACAATCTCTACTTCTTTCCATTAAAGAAAAAGAGAAATTATGAACTGTACCATTCATTCATTCATTCATTTCATTCATTACATTTCTCTTCTTTGCTGTTTTCCCCCCCATAACATTCCAGGTTGCTTACAACCATTAAAAAAACTTTGATATAAAACAACATTAATATAATTAAAATAAATCTGCAAATCAGTTATTGTCAGTAAAGAGTTTGGCAAAAGAGATGTGCATGTACCGTATTTCTAAATAATGGGGGAGTGAAAATCGAACATAGCTTCTTGGGGACTGTATTTCTTAGTCTGGAGGCCGCGATACATACAGAATACATATTGTGGGGCTATATGTAATGGTATGTGGGAAAGACCTTGGGAGGTGGGATGAAGAGATGCTACAGGGGAAACAGTCAGATAAGAGAGAGCATAGCCTACAGCTGGATAGTGGAAGGGACAAGAGGCCCAGAAAGGATAGTCTCTAGTTTCCTGGACTATAAAGGCAATGGTGGGAGAATTGTACTTTCAGATTTGCAAGAATGATATCAGTTTTACCAGGAAGACCAGAGAGGAAACACAACCAGATAAGCTAATTCTACTTCTACCTATTTTAAAGGTACATTAACAGAATCTTGCAAGTCTGAAAGTATTGTTCTCCCACTGTTCCCTTTAAAGCACAAGAAACTAATAGATTTATATAAAATGTGCAGAGAAAACAGTGATGAAATCCAATTTTTTTTACTACCGGTTCTGTGAGCGTGGCTTGGTGGGCATGGTGTGGCTTGGTGGGTGTGGCTTGGTGAGCGTGGCAGGGGAAGGATACTGCAAAATCTCCATTCCCTCCCCGCTGTGGGGCTAGCCAGAGGTGGTATTTGTGGATTCTCTGAACTATTCAAAATTTCCACTACCGGTTCTCCAGAACCTGTCAGAACCTGCTGGATTTCACCCCTGAGAGAAAGAGAATACTGTGGATCTGGTGATCTAGGCATCCGTAGAGAAAGCAAACAGGAGCAAGTGGTGTCTTGTGCATTACAACAGCATTGGTCAAAGGGCATGAAAAAGTCCCTCTTTTTTATTTTTTATTTATTATTATTATTATTATTATTATTATTATTATTATTATTATTATTATTATCATTATCATTATTATTATCATTATCATTATTATTATTATTATTATTTATTGGATTTCTAGACCGCCCTTCTCCCGAAGGACTCAGGGCGGTGTACAGCCAGGATAAAACATAAACAATGTACAATTAAAAACTAAATTAAGAAACTTATTATACAATTGGCCGAAAAAATAAAATATTTAAAATCTAAAAACCCCAATTTAAAACATAAATAGAATTTAGAATTTAAAAAATTTAAGCAGTTTAAGAAAAACTTAAGCCAGCCCCGCACGAATAAACAAATGTGTTTTCAATTCGCGGCGAAAGGTCCGAAGGTCAGGTATTTGGCGTAAACCAGGGGGAAGTTCATTCCAGAGAGTAGGAGCCCCACAGAAGGATCTTCCTGGGGCCGCCAGCTGACATTGTTTGGCGGACGGCACCCTGAGAAGTCCCTCTCTGTGTGAGCGTACGGGTCGGTGGGAGGCATGAGGTAACAGCAGGCGGTCCCGTAAGTACCCAGGCCCCAAGCCATGGAGCGCTTTGAAGGTGGTAACCAAAACCTTGAAATGCACCCGAAAGGCAACAGGTAGCCAGTGCAGTCTGTGCAGGAGAGGTGTTACATGGGAGCTACGTGGAACTCCCTCTATCACCCATGCAGCTGCATTCTGGACCAACTGAAGCCTCCGAGTGCACCTCAAGGGGAGCCCCATGTAGAGAGCATTGCAATAATCCAGGCGAGAGGTAACGAGAGCATGAGTGACTGTGCATAAGGCATCCTGATCGAGGAAGGGGCGCAACTGGCGAACCAGGCGAACCTGGTGAAAGGCTGTCCTGGAGATGGCCGTCAAATGATCTTCAAACGACAGCCGTGCATCCAGGAGAACACCCAAGTTGCGCACCCTTTCCCTTGGGGCCAATAACTCGCCCCCGACAGTCAGCTGCGGCTGCAGCTGACTGTATCGGGGTGCCGGCATCCACAGCCACTCCATCTTGGAGGGATTGAGCTTGAGCCTGTTCCTCCCCATCCAGACCCGTACGGCTTCCAAACACCGGGACAGCACTTCGACAGCTTCGTTGGGGTGGCCAGGGGTGGAAAAGTACAGCTGAGTGTCGTCAGCGTACAGCTGATATCTCACCCCGAAGCCACTGATGATCTCACCCAATGGCTTCATATAGATGTTGAACAGGAGGGGCGAGAGAATCGACCCCTGCGGCACCCCACAAGTAAGGTGCCTCGCGGTTGACCTCTGCCCCCCTGTTTGAAGGACATGGGCTGTCTAAATATGTGAAAAATCAATCAATTGGTAGCTATCTATGAACTTGCACTATGATGTTACAATGCTTATGATGTACGTCAGTGTTCAATTATATTTAAGGAAAAAAGGTTTGAGGGTTTTAACTGCAAACCCTGCATTGAGGCTACTTTGCTTCACTGTCTGAGATATAAAATACATCTGCTTTATGATGGTCCCAAATTACACTTTACAATTTATATATCAAAGAAATGGGAGGCTAAGATGTTCATTTAGACCCATTCTCTGTCTGTTCTCTCTGCATTTTATGTCAGACAGATTAGGCATCAGGTATATATAAAGAATACAAAGGAGCTTTTCAGTAATAATTATAGACAAATCTAAAGATAGGATCAACTCCTTTTACCCTTCTTTTTTATCGCTTAAAATAGGCCCTGTTTTTCCAGTATTTTTCACAGCGGTTTCAGGTTTCAGAAATCTTTAACAATGTTATTTGATCAAATTTAATGAGTATCCCCAGGCCTAGCCATTTTAAATTGAGTTAAACCTAGTAACCCTGAAGCCTGACCATTACAGTCCAGAAGAAAAGGGAACACCATGTATGACAAGAAGTATTGCTTTTGGATTTTTTTATTTTTTATTTTTGGACTGAAAGAAAATCACCTTATTTTTGAGAAATCTCTTTTGCTTTTCTCATGCCCTCGTAACCTGGAAGTGTGATAGAAACCTACAGAAAGTACTGAAGCTATAACGAAGCTTTAAAAAAGGGGAGAAAATGGTACCAATCAGTTTTGTTAAACTTTGACATCCTGGAGATCTTGCCTGGATTTCTTAGCTCGGCAAGGCAATCAGAACTGAAATTAATTAATAGTTGACTGGAAATTAATTACCCACTGGCTGTGCTTCCTTATTCTTTTTTTTTTCCCCAGGGCCATTCTTGAGTCAGCATATACTGTACATAAAATCTAAACCGCGTTTTGGCATTTGCATTGTAAGAGGAGAATATGTTTGAGAGTGCGTACTTTTTTAATGACCTAGTGCTGAAAAGTAAAAGTCTATTTTAGTGTGACTTTTTTTGTGCCAAAGGAAGTTGGGGGAAAATATAGAAAAAGAATACAGGTGGACCATGAAAAGGTATTTTTAGCTTCTAAAAAGAAAAAACAAGCTATCTTCTTATTGTCTTTGAGCATTTGGTTCGTCAGTTGCGCCCCTTCCTTGATCGGGATGCCTTGTGCACAGTCACTCATGCGCTCGTTACCTCCCGCTTGGATTATTGTAATGCTCTCTACATGGGGCTCCCCTTGAGGTGCACCCGGAGGCTTCAGTTAGTCCAGAATGCAGCTGCACGGGTGATAGAGGGAGCTTCACGTAGCTCCCACGTAACACCACTCCTGCGCAGACTGCACTGGCTACCTGTGGTCTTTCGGGTGCACTTTAAGGTTTAACCTTTAAAGCGCTCCATGGCCTAGGGCCTGGGTACTTAGGGCCTGGGTACTGGGGCCTCTGGTGGCGCAACAGGCTAATGCAGCCTATTATTAACAGCAACTGCTTGCAATATTGCAGGTTCAAGTCCCACCAGGCCCAAGGTTGACTCAGCCTTCCATCCTTTATAAGGTAGGTAAAATGAGGACCCAGATTGTTGGGGGGCAATAAGTTGACTTTGTATATAGTATACAAATGGATGAAGACTATTGCTTAGCACAATGTAAGCCGCCCTGAGTCTTCGGAGAAGGGCGGGATATAAATGCAAAAAAAAACAAAAAACCACCATTCCTGCGCAGACTGCACTGGCTACCTGTGGTCTTTCGGGTGCACTTTAAGGTTTTGGTTACTACCTTTAAAGCGCTCCATGGCTTAGGGCCTGGGTACTTACGGGACCGCCTGCTGTTACCTCATGCCTCCCACCGACCCGTACGCTCACACAGAGAGGGACTTCTCAGGGTGCCATCCGCCAAGCAATGTCGGCTGGCGGCCCCCAGGGGAAGATCCTTCTCTGTGGGGGCTCCTACCCTCTGGAATGAACTTCCCCTGGGTTTACGCCAAATACCTGACCTTCGGACCTTCCGCCGCGAATTGAAAACACATTTATTTATTCGCGCAGGGCTGGCTTAAATTTTATTGGTTTTAAATTTTTATTATTAATTTTTAAATGGATTTTAGTTTTTTATGTTCCAAAGTTTTAGGCCAATTATGTAATAAGTTTTTTAATTTGTATTTTAAATTGTATATTGCACAGTTTGTTTTACCTTGGCTGTACACCGCCCTGAGTCCTTCGAGAGAAGGGCGGTATAAAAAACGAATAAATAATAATAATAAAATAATAATAATAATAATCTCTGAAGCCACGTGACGTTTGAAATGGGTGAATATTATTGTGGTCCTAGTTGAGATGTTAATACTCCCAAGGAGCATCTGAAGCAACTAGGACAGAACACCATAAGACATTAAAAAAAGGAATCTTAAAGTGAATGTTGGCCACAGCTTTGCTGGAGGTTAAATGTAAAGGTTTTCTCCATATGTAAATGGTTCACTGACCCATAATAATAAAGCAGTGTTTCAGAAGAAGGCTAATTATCTGAATTTCAAACACCCAGAGGTAAATGCTCCCTATCTTTTCTTTTGAAAAAAATGAACTTGAATTAAAACAATGTGCCTCTACCTAGTTTTTTGCCTTGACGCTCCCCCCCTTTTTTTAATGAGGGAAATTAATTAGTTTTCTTATTTCTTTATTCCTGGTGTAGAAATCAAGGCTCACTGCAACTCCCCTGTTTTCCCTCTGGGCTCCTGGCTCAGCCGGCGGCATCATTTATGAAGGCATTTTCTGCAGCCTCCCGGCAAGACTAGCAAATAAATGATTGGAACTTATTAAGGCCTGCAGTTCCTTCTACTGCAGGCAGACAAATAACCAACAGAATCAAAAAGGGAATCCCAGCAGAAAATAGATGCGCTGTTTTCTAATCTCGCTTTGATTGAACTTATTTCCATCAATCAGCTCCTTTATGAAGCAGCTCTTTCTGCCCTTGTTATACTGGAGTTAAGTCCCATTGTGTAGATTGGTTTTTTACTAAATCAGGGGTGAGATCCAGCAGGTTCTGACAGGTTCTGGAGAACTGCTGGCGGAAATTTTGAGTAGTTCGGAGAACCGACAAATACCACCTCTGGCTGGCCCCAGAGTGGGGTGGGAATAGAGATTTTGCAATATCCTTTTCCTGCCATGCCCACCAAGCCACACCCACAGAACCGGTAGTAAAAAAAATTGGATTTCATCACTGGAACCATTGCCCTTTTAATGACTGATGGACTTCAACTCCCAGAATTCCTGAGCCAGCCATGCTCAGGACAATATGCGCAAAACTGCAATGTGATATGGGGTTGGTTTTACTCCCATTTTACCATACATAGCAATGAGTTCAGGGGGGCTTAGTTTCCTAAGGGAAAATAGGGATTCTCGAATACAGCTCGCCTGTCTGGAACCCACACCTCATTTCGGACATTAATACAATTGAGCTTGTCCAGAAATATTTCACAAGAAGAGTTCTCCACACCTCTGATTACAACAAAATACCTTATGCTACCAGACTTGAAATCTTGGGTTTAGAAAACTTAGAACTCCTCTGCCTTCAACAGGACCTGAGTATAACTCATAAAATCATCTGCTACAATGTCCTTCCTGTTGAAGACTACTTCAGCTTCAATCGCAACAATACACGAGCACACAATAGATTTAAACTTAATATGAACCGCTCCAATCTTGATTGTATAAAATGTGACTTCAGTAACAGAGTTGTTAATGCCTGGAATGCACTATCTGACTCTGTAGTCTCTTCCCAAAATCCCTAAAGCTTTAATCAAAGACTATCTACTGTTGAACTCACCCCATTCCTAAGAGGTCTGTAAGTGGCGTGCATAAGAGCACCAGTGTGCCTACCGTTCCTGTCCTAATGTTCCCTTTGATTGTATCCAATTCGTATAGTTATTTCATGCTTATACTTATATATACTGTTGTGTTTGACAAATAAATAAATAAATAAAATAAAAATTAAAAATGTGAAAATCTTATCATAGGCTTACTTGAATAACTTCCAAGGATCTGACTAAAAATTGCTCCCAAGTAAATATATATTTCATGGTACAAATAAATGCTTAAGACGGCAAATGTGTTTGGGAAAAAATTCTGCTTGAAGTATCGTAGCCAGTATTTTGTGTTCCAGGAATTTTACTTATTAAGTTCCAAGAAATTTCAAAGGGAAGGTGTCCCAGGGATCTTAAGAGTTTATGGAGTTGCTTGTAGTCTGAGTACTCTGTTTATTGATTATGCCAATCAAATTACTGATTACAATCCAAAAGAAAGCTAAATGTGCTTAGATCAACACAAATCTCAGTTCTGGCTGTGGAAGTGATGCAATATACAAAGAGTTGCCCCAGCTTTTAACAGTGCAATTATTTGACTCTCAATGCCAATTTATTCAGTTTAGACTAGTACATTCTATTGAAGGTTAGCTTTATTTTTTTCAGGAATGTTTTCATGACAGTGAAAGTGAGTTCAACTGTACTTTAGTATTATGCGTATTCATGTGTGATTGTCTTTTTTTCTTCAGGGCTCAAACAGATACTGCATTTCAGAAAGAACTGTGCAAATGATCTAAAGAGCTGTTTGTTTGTTTTTCTGACTCATTTATACGGTGATCCTATATATAGTTACCTAGATTTAAAAAAATATCATGGTACTCAGATTTACCTCTGAAAAGATGTTCATACAATTACATTGGCAACACCCTTTATGCAGTTTGAAAACTATGAAATGGAGTTTTATCCAAAACCTTAGACAGCTGGTGTGTATATTTTCTTTCCCTAACTTCTGGATGTTCTTTTCTTTCTAACTCACAAATAAGTCTTGTGATCCTGGGGCTATTTATAAAGGAGGAGAATGTTTAGTCAGTTAGAAAGTTATGTATTTTAAAATGTATAATCCATCCTTCCTTCCTTCCTTCCTTCCTTCCTTCCTTCCTTCCTTCCTTCCTTCCTTCCTTCCTTCCTTCCTTCCTTCCTTCCTTCCTTCCTTCCTTCCTGATTTCATATTTCAAATTTTATTGAAAAACAGGTTCTCTTCTACATATTTTTGTGGAAATGAGTATCTAGTATCTCCCTACTGGATTGCTGCAGTTCAAAGTTGTTCCTTAACTTTATATAAATCAGATGTTCTCATTTGCCCTCTCCGTCCTGTGGAACGTTTCCGTGACTTGCATCCTGAGGAAGTGGCTGATTTATTTCGCACAACACAAGCAGTTGGCAATGTAGTGGAGCAACATTTTGGAGGAACTTCACTCACCATTTCGGTTCAGGTTAGTACTGGTACTGTGATTTGATTACAACAAAAATTGGTGTATCTTGTCCTTATAAGTCGTTATACAAAAGCTCTCCCAAAATATAATTTTAAAGGTTTATAATATCAAAAATAGTTCTTAAGATGCACCAGCAATTTCCTGTGTGAAGTGGGGTTCACTATAGCAACATCAACTAAAAATCAATATTGTAGCTAGCTTAGATTTTCCCCCCCTAAAAAAACCTCATTAGTAATTAATTTAATGTCCTCTGGGACAATTCTCTAAATGTCCTAGGAGAGAGAAGAATCCATGCAGTGAAGGAGACGACTTCCGGTGTCCAGCGGCAACGGACGTCTGGAAGGCTTCTCCTGCCTCCAGCGCCCGAATCCGGCCGCCGCCGAGGCCCTCAGGGGCCAGGTGTTCCGAAAAGGACACCTGCCGCACGGACGGCTCGCCAGGGGTCTCCCAGCCGACATACAGGACTGTGGGGACCGATGCTGGCGCGTCCTAGGCTTGGCGGGGTTTGGAGGCCACAGGCCGCGGCCATTATTTTGGTCGTCGCCTGGGCCGCTGTGCCCGGTGACACCGGGGCATTGGATTTATAACTGCAGCAGCCTGGTGGTGAACAGGGAACGGAGAAGAATTGAGGAGGAGAAGGAAGGGAATATCGGTGGCGTGAGTGGAGTGCTCCGGAGTGCGGGGGTTTTCTCCCCTGCGGTTGGAAGGAGCACGAGTTATTCTGGAGAGAGGAGAACTTAAAATAAGAAGATTACCGGTTTTGTGGAGCTCTGGAGAGAAGAGGTGATGGAGAAATTTAGGAGGGAAGGTTTGAGGCCCCTCCTTCTGGGGAACAGTGGTGGCGCCCAGCTTCCGCCTTCACTATGAGAATTTTGATGACATCACTTCCCTTGACTTCCTGGTTGACTAACTGTACTCTGGACTCGTTGCTCCTGTGAGTGCCCCTGGTGGATCCGGAGGAAATTACAAGGATACTGTGCCTGCCTGAGGATTTTGTATTTTTTTTCCTTAATGGCAAAGGTCAGAGACCAACTGCTGGAGAGATGGAGAGAATTTTGGAAAAGTTATCTAATATGGACAAGAAATTGATGAAATAAGAGCAGAAATTGTGACTATCCAAAAGGATTTAAAGGATACTCAACAAGTTTCAGCAGAAAACAAGCAGAAAGTGGAAGGTTTGAGGGTGAGATGCGGGCAGTGCAGAAAAGAGAGGAGACGACAGGCAATGCTGTGCTTGACTACAGATGGATAAAATGTCTTATTTCCTTAGGTTTCAAAATTTGGAAGAAGTGGACCAAGAAGACTTGAGAGATGTTGTGACTAAATTGTTGGGAGAATTTCTTGGGAGAGGTGTTGATTTCATGAATTGGGATGTGGATCGAGTTTATAGAGTTAATTCAATATGCACGCACGCATGCAGTTCCCAGAGAGGTTCATGTCAAATTTGTGAGAAGAGAGACGAGAGATGAAATTCTTAGAAAACATAGGAGTGGGGCACTGATTTACAGGGGCAGGGAGATAGCCATTCTGAGGCAGATTCCCAGACAGGTACGTGAAAAAGAAAGAAATATTATTTTTGTCAAGCAAATTGTACCAGAAGGAGTGGGCTTCAGATGGCTGATGCCAGAGGATTGATGATTTTCCGGGAGGGCATTACGAAAAAATCAGTACAATTATGGAGGCTACGGCCTATGTGGAGGAACACAAAGCCCTCCTGGAATCAGATGACCCAGGAATTGAAGAAGGGGAGGTTATAGATCATGGGGCGGAAGCGGCTGCCGCTGTTGCGGCCCTGGAGTTGGGTCAGGCTGAACCCAGAGTTCTGAGATCTAAAACTAGGAAGTGATAAAGATATTTGGGATTGTGTTGGTTTTCCTTATTCTCTTTTGTACGATATTCTGTTTATTCTTCTAAATCTTCTTTATTACGTATTTAAAATTTGTAAACTTAGCTACTTCGTGTCACCTGCTTGCCATATGGCTGTTGTATGTGTTAAAAAATTTGAGTAAAATTCTTATTTTAGATAAGAAAAATGAAAATTTACCATGCCTGATATGTATTTGTATAAACCTTTTTTTGACTAATAAAAACTTTTTGAACAAAAAAAGAATCCATGCAGTGAATAGTTTTTGCACATTTGCAGAAATAGCTTTCAAGTGTTAGAAACCATACTGGAACATTTCATACAGGATTCTGGGCTTACCTACGGTCACTAAAGCTGAGCAACCTGAAATCTCAAAATCCATTAAAGACAGCTTTGATCATGCTATTCCATGTTGGCATCCTACCGTAAAATAAGCCAAGAGCTCAAAAAAACTATAGTTGCTATAATTCACTGCAGAGATTTCTTAGTTTGGGAGACAGAATGGAAGAACTAGAAGAATGGTAGTTGTGAGTTTCCTTTTTGTTGCTTTCTTGCCATCAACAACAATATTTTATTGCTGCTTCTACTTACATGAAACCACTCAGGATGAAATGAGTACAAAAGGATAGTTGTCATCTTCTCCTTGGATTGACTATCATCAATCATTCTTAAGGTAGCTTAAGAAACCTTAAGACCTGGAGAAAAAGTTTGACTAAGCTATCTCTCAGATGTCAAGCCCTATTCCTGAAATCTTTAAGTTACAGCACCTTTGACCTGATTAATGTCCTCAATACTGAGATTTTTTTTTGTCTCTCATCCCACTGCATAAATGTTGTCACAGAACATTGCAAGAGTGAATTTGGAAATGAAAATATGCCTTTTGGGTTTCTGGTAGCAAGCAACTCAGATCAACTCATGCCATCTTCCTGAAGTTAGTTTGGCTGGAGACCATATTCCTATCAAAGACCAAGTTAACGTTACTGTGGCTTTAGTGTACAACTTGTATTGTGTCTTCTCCAGAATGACTAAACTGGTCCCTCATCCTAAATTTCAGATGGTTCCTTTTAGTCTTCCCTAAATAAACAGAGACTGATAACCAGAAGTATGCCTTGGAGAACCATCCTTCATGGTATTCAGGAAACCCATGTACATGAAATCTGTGATGAATTCCATGCACAAAAAATGATGGAAAATCAGGATTGTACATGGAAAAACAGAGGGTCTCTGCTCATGATGCTTTAGCTATATGCAAAGTGCTGGTGGTTACCTATAAAACCCTACAATGGCTTGGGACCAGGGTATTTAAAGGATCACCTTTTCCCCCAAAAGTTTTTAGTTCAAAGAGAATAGGCATGTCATACAACCTGTTAGCCAAAGAATGTTGGTTGGCAGGAACCAGAAGGCAAGCTTGCTCTACTATGACCCCTGCTCTATGGACCATCCTCCTTTCAGAATGCCCCAAGAATCCCAGAATGGCTTGGGATTTTTCTGCTTTTGCTGTACGCTTGGGAATTAGGGAGGAGGACTATCTTTGGAGACAGGACGAACTCCTTCCCAACTGGTTTTTGCCAGGTTCCAAGGTCTTCATGCCCTGAGTGCAATCTGTTATCTGCCTAGCACCTCAGCATTCTCAAAACATCTTCTCAGTATCACATTGGCTGCTGGTGGACTGATCATGGGGGTGTTGATTGGGAAATGAAAAGAATTGGTTTTGCTTTGCACGGGATCTTTAGATTCTGCTGGACTTTACTACAACCAGTTTCTCTCAGTAAAAGTTTGTTTGATTCAATTCAATGGATTCAAGAGTCTTGCTTTCCTGAGGGGGCTGACTGGGCCAGGCCTGACAGACTTTTAGTCATATAGATTTCATGTACATGGGTTTCTCAAATGCCATGAAGGATGTTTCTAAAGAGCATACTTCTGGTCTCAAATCTCCATATATTTACGGATGACTGGGTGTGTTGAATGTGCCAAAGGCCCTACATCCTGACTCTGTTGCTAACAGGCTAAATATCTTGTCGAATTGAATATTTTAAATGTTTTCTTTATGGCTTTACTGTTTTTATTGTTTTAAAATGCTTTTAATTACATTTAAATGTATTTCAATACATTTCAATGCAATTAAATTTTTAATTGTAATATATTTTCTGAACTGTAGGCCACCCGGAGTTGTTGACTGAGATGGGCGACCATATAAATTGAACAAACAAACAATAAATATCCATAAGATGGAATATATGTCTCTTTAATGTCTCTTAGCTTCCTTGTTCTTCATTGGTGTACCCCATATACGCATGGTAGCTATAAAGCATATAAGGGCCTCTGGTGGCTCAACAGACTAAGTCTCTCTGTTATTAACACAGCTGCTTGCAATTACTGCAAGTTCAAATCCCACCAGGCCCAAGGTTGACTCAGCCTTCCATCCTTTATAAGGTAGGTAAAATGAGGACCCAGATTGTTGGGGGCAATAAAGTTGACTTTGTATATAATATACAAATGGATGAAGACTATTGCTTGACACAGTGTAAGCCGCCCTGAGTCTTCGGAGAAGAGCGGCATATAAATTCAAATAAAAAAATTAAAAAAATTAAAAAAAGCATATCCTGACTAAACAGGATAACTTCAGGATAACAAAAGTTCCATATATTAATTTTAATCTTGGATTTAAGTATAAATAGCTTTTTTAGCTGCCCACAGAATGTGGGTCTCATTTATTGCTTCTCAAAAAGCTCATTTATCGTCCCACCAAGTGGATAAGTCTGCTTAGCTTCTGGGACACAGCTGTGAATGAATGTGTTGCACTGGTTACCTCAAACCTTTTGTTAAAATCATAATAAACCAAAAAGGGCATCCTACTGTATCATGTCTGCCAACAACATGTCTTTTCTAAACAGTCCCCATAAATCTTGATGAGCACCAACATTATTAAGAGCATCTGTGATCTGAGATGGTGAGGGCCAAAGAGGAACAAATGTGCCAGAACTTTTTCTCCTCAGTGCCATCATTTCCCATTTGATTTGGCCCTGAAATAGAAAGGTGTCTTCTCCCAAGTACTTCAGTGCCAGATCATCCCCACACGAGTGCTATAAATTAATGCACAATGAAATTAGATTTAAATTATTAATGGGCAATTTTTTGAATGCCCAGGAGAACCTTTGTTGGCTGTTATTATCTAATTCTTTCCCCCACTTTCCCTTCCTCTCTTTCCTGTCTTCCACTTCTCCCCACAGGATGGTCCTGAAGCTGGACAGACTGTGAAGGTGAGTGCTTATTTTATTATGCAGAGTACCAATTAATAAGAGGCAATTATATGAACGAATAAAACCAGTCAGCTGCAGCACAATGCTGTGTTGCTGTTTTATTCTTGAAGCCAGAAGATCCCACAGTCTTTAGTATCAGTAAATATATTGATTGAAATGGGATGCTACAATATGCTTACATTTCACCTCTTTTCCTAACTGTTGTCATTTAATGCTACCTCTTGGCCACTACTGTGGTCCATGTAATCCTTCTATCTTGTATAGTTGTCTTCTAAAGGTGTGAAAGGGGTGCTGCATCCTGCATTTTAGGTAAGATTTTAAGAGCATATAAAAACTTCTCCCATATTAAACCACAAAGGGCCAAGCTTAGCTTGTTGTTATTGTTGTTTTAATTAAAACTGTAGGAGACACTGATTAGGACATACAGAAAAGCCATACATTTAGCATGAAAGCATTTTGAGCCTAATAATTTATTATCGCTAAAAACTGAACAAATACCTTTGTACATTTTGCACAGAAAAATGCAATTCTATTTTTTGCATTTTAATATTATAATTTTTTTGGGGAATGAGGTTTTCTCAGGGAGAAAGTCCATTTGTTGCTGCTAAAGTTCAATAATTGGGATGCCATTGAAAATTGCTTAAAGACTTCCATTTGATGCCCTTCTAATTTTTCTCCATTCTTGGATCTATCTATCTGTAATGTATCTTTAAAGTTTTGGAGGGAAACTTGGGCGGGAACAAGCACGTTGCTGATTGGTTGAAGCCTCAGCCAAAACTGTATATAAAGAGGGGTTTTTCCGGACGCCTGTTGCTGGGTTCACTATAAACTAAAGAGCTGTTGTCACTCACTGGTCTCCTGCCTCTTTATTGCCCGAATCTAACACTATCCATGGTCCTGCACTCCATTGTGGCAATGGAGAATAAAGTCATCTTCCTTTTTATCTATGGAGACTTTTCAGAGAATAAAGTCATCTTCCTTTTTATCTATGGAGATTCTCAGTCATCCAGGTCATGGTTGTCCCAAAGGTGCTTTTTCAAGAGGCAACTGGACTTTCTTTGTTTTTCCTTGAAGACGTTTCGCTTCTCATCCAAGAAACTTCTTCAGTTCTGACTAAATTGTCAGGACTAGAAGGATTTTTGTTCCTTACAGTCATCTGATAGATGAGGTACCTGAAGAATTTGAGGACCGTGCTTTAGATTACAGGAGGTGTTAACCTATCTTGGTTTTCCATCCCTAATTCCACATATGGGTTTTTGAGAAGTTAAAACTTCATGCCTTTGTAGGATGTCAAGACACTTTGCTTAATCAGCCATTCTCCTTTCTAGAGATTACAATTAAATACTTTTGAGGTTTCTACATTCCGATAGCTCCTAGTCAAGTAACTGAAGAAATCTGGGACAAGATAGCTTTAACTAAGCTGCTAATTTATTTATTTATTTATTTATTTATTATTCATATTTGTATACCGCCGTATCTCCCGAAGGACTCAGGGCGGTTCACAGGCATATAAAACATTTATATACAAATTAAAATAATCATTAAAAAACTTATTCTAATGCCCAATTATTAAAAATAGAAATATAAATATTAAAACCAATTTAAAACCCCTAAAATTTAAAATCTAAGCCAGTCCTGCACAGATGAATAAATGTGTCTTGAGCTCGCGACGGAAGGTTCGGAGGTCCGGAAGTTGACGGAGTCCTGGGGGGAGTTCGTTCCAGAGGGTGGGAGCCCCCACAGAGAAGGCCCTTCCCCTGGGCGTCGCCAGACGACACTGCCTAGCTGACGGCACCCTGAGGGGTCCCTCTCTGTGAGAGCGCACGGGTCGGTGAGAGGTATTCGGTAGCAGTAGGCGGTCCCATAAATAACCCGGCCCTATGCCATGGAGCGCTAAGGAGATCTAAGGGGAATCTGCCCCATCATCCAGTCAGAGCTGAAGAAGCTTCTTGGATGAGAAGTGAAACATCTTCAAAGAAAAACCAGAAAGTCCAGTTGCCTCATAAAAAAAGCACCTTTGGGTCATTCTCCTTTTCTTAATTATCATCCAGCAGAGAATGTCTCTGAAAATTGTACTTCTGGGTTGCCTAATTATTTTATCTTTCTCCACTTAGTAAAATTCTCTTTAAAAATGACTTCTGTTTTGTTACATAGATTATGCTCTTGTGAGGTCAGTTTCAAGCGATGTCTTTAAGGTCTAATAGATTGAGAAAGATACTTTTATCTATCTCTTGTTCCGTCTTCCTCATAACAAACTATTTCTACAATTTCTGAGCAAGCTGGACTTTGATTTAATTCACAAACAGAGACACATTCAGATCAAACATCTTTGTCTTCTGAATGACTGGTTACCAAATGTTTTGCATCTGAATTTATGAGCTACTTCCCTTAAAAGGATTAAGACTGAAATGAGTGAGAGGGGAAAAAAATGGTAGTCATTCTGTCTGGGTAAACTACCATTTTTGATTATACTCCTTGACTTCTGCATCTATCTACATAACTCCCTATCAGCAACTAATTTGGTTAGTTGGCATAATCAGGCAGTGGAGAAAATCATATTTAATATGATCCATCAGGATTTCTTATCTGACTTTGTTCCACATGCTTCTGTTCTTAGCTCCTATATCAGCCCCATTCCATTTCCTCTGCTAAGATTCACCATTGATTTGATAGAATATAATCAATCAACAGATGAATTATAACCTTTTCCAACCACCTTTCCTCAGCACAGAATCTGGAAATTGCACTTTCTGAGAGACAGCAGGAGGGAGTAATGGAGAAATGCCTGTGGAAAAAGATAGTCCCCTCTTCTATATACCAGAGAAGGCTAGGAGTGGCTGCTTCCTCCACATGGAAGAAGGAACTGCTGCTACACTATCATCATCATCTTTTAATGACCCTATAATCCATTGCGGTGTAGAGTCTGGGCAACTGAATGGAGCTAGCAAAGTGTTTACTATCCAGATGCCCTTCCTGTCACCAATGCAGAGTTTTATTCAGGAGATATATTCTCATTGTGCCCAGAGAGAGAAATATCTGCCTCTACCTAGGATCAAACTGATTGTCGTGTCCCCCTCCCCCTCCGATGGCCGGGTCTGGGAAGTCTGTATCAAGTGTGGCCACGAAGCCTCTCCAGCTTTGCCAAATTCCTGTCAGAGTTCTCAGGGCAGGCAGGAATCCAAGGTGTGACTTCAGCAACCCAGATGAGATTTTGCTTGACTCAAATTGCTTGACTCAAGCTGGTCTTTTATATAGGCCATGGGGTGTGGCTCCATGACTCAGCACTTATCCAGGCCTGCCCCTCCCTTCCTTTTGCTGACGTCGCCTCTCCATTCTCCGGAAGCGGGGATCCGTCCACTGTGACTTTCCATCCTCCTGATCTGCTGCCGGCAATTCTAGCACGTGGCTGGCTTCGTGCTCACACGCTGTAGAAGGGAGGTTTGTTTGCTCATTCCTGACATTCTGTCCGGGCATGGTGCCAGGGCTGGGGGCTGGAGGCATGCCAGGCCATTCCTCTTCATTATCAGACTCTGACACAGATAGCAGGAGATGGGAGGGCCCAGCTGCGGAGAGGAGGGCGGGCGAGGCACAACACTGACAGCCTCCTGATTGTGAGGTGAGAGCTCCACCTCTAGGCCATCGCATCTAACTGCTGCTACACCATGCTCAGATGTAATTCCTCGATGCAGTTCTCTATCCAAGGTGGCCATTTCAATAAAGGTAGTCCCAGTCCTTAAGATCATTCAACCCACTAAACCTATGCCATATAAGTCAGAACTCCTTTTATTGCAACAACTACAATAACAGAATCTTGCAAAACTGAATGAGCATCCCCACTCTTTCACTTTATCTTCATGTGAGCTAGGGAGGAGCTTGTCTGAGACATTTTGTCAAGTTACATTTTTTTTGGCCACAGCTTAAGTCCCTCTTATCTGTTGCCATGGTAGCTATTCTTCCTTCTGTCCTTCAAGGCCATCCCCTCTACCCGCTACAGTCTGATGCACTGGAGGTACCATGCATTATCTTGACTATTATATAATAGCGATGATGTAAGGCTAGGTAGTTTTGTTACTGAACTCTATGTTTGGCACAATCATATACATTTCCAGGAATATGTCTGTCTTTCTGTTGCTTGGGTATTTTCGGTTTCTTTTTCTGATCGTTTTTCAGTTAAGGCCATGTAGATATGATGGCCATTCCACTGACACAGCAATGATGTAATTTTTGATCCTGACATTATGTGAGTATAAGATTTCTCAGCTGAAGACCTTGTTAGGGTTGATTCACATAATCTTAACAATTGACAATAGCAAAATGAAGCAATTCTCTTCTTTTCTACTTCATACATTGACCTTATTTGTGATCTCCTTTTTTTTTATTGCCTCAGAATAGCTCACAAGGCTGGAGGAAGGAGAAAGAAATGGAAAACTAAAAAAGCACTTAGCAGATCTCAAGTGAATTGTTGGGTCAAAGATTCAGAAATCTTACTTGGGGGGAAAAAAACCCAGAAGAGATTTTTTTTTAAAAAAAAATCATGGCCCATTTCCAGCTCTTTAATTCATCTTCATTCTGCTTCCCCCTATCCAATGTCACTTCTTGGACACTTTTGGTCGCACGGTGCCTGCTGCCATGCTCCCATGATATCTGCTCTGGCAGAAAGGCAGGATATAAATCATCAACTTTCCACTGTGAATCCCTTTTCTAAAGCAGGAATCTCTATTTTTTTTAAAGAGACAGGCACATTTGAAATGTTGAGATTACAGGTATTCCTCAGTTTTCTACAGCAACTCGGACCATAATTGTCATTGCTAACAATGACTGCCCCGCTTACTTGTCCTAGTTGCATCAATAAGCAAGGACCTCCACTTCTGATTTCCTGCTGGCTTCCCCATTGACTTTACCTGTTGTTGGAACTAGAAGTGATAACAGCCAGAACTCCAAGGACTGGTTAAAACTACTATTTGTTCAGCTCTATCATCAGTTTGAACAACTGCTGAATGAGTGTCTGTTAAATGAGGATCACCTATATGTAATGTTCAGTGACAGAACACCCATTTTTTAGCAGGAAAGTGGTGATCCTGGATAGTTTTCCTCTAACCATCCAGGATAGTTTTCTTCTACCAGTTTCCCTTTATCCTTTCGCTAAATAGGTGATTACACTTCCTAATGAATCCAGGGGCTGCCAACAGCCACCACTATATCATCTTTTAAGGATTTACAGATAACTTAAAGAAATTACCAAATATTGCAGCATGTTGACTTTTCATTTTTTTAAATTAAGAAATCTTAAATCCTATCAAAAAGCGAAATAATATTGGAGCAAAATTAAACAACAATTAGAAAAAATTATTAAACAAAATATAGAAATGAGGCCAGAAACATTTTTATTAGGAATATTTTCAGGGTCGTATGAAAAAGAAATATGGTATTTAATTATTCCTATAATTACAGCAGCACAAATAGTTTACACACAGAATTGGAAAAACAATAATATACCAACCGAAGATAATGTGATTAGAAAAGTTTTGGAATGTGCGGAAATGGATAAGTTTACGAAAGAGATACAAAAAAATAAATAAAATGGAAACAGAATATTACCAAGTATGGGAGAAATAGTATAAATGGTTGGAGGAAAAAGAAAAAAGACAAGGAAAGATTAAATAATGGTTGAAATAGGAGTAGAAATATAAGAACAAAAAGGAGGAAACAAAAATTGTTGAAAGGAAATTGTGTACACGTTTATGTCTATGTATATATGTAAATAAAATAATTAATATTATAAATATATGCATAAAAGATACATTAGGATAAGGGAGAAAAAATGTATAAGTATTGGTTACCAACGTGAAACTATTGAAAAGAAAAAAGTGTTAAAATTTATTTTTGTTTTTAAAAAAATGTTTAATATTTATTTTTTTTAAAAAAAGGAAATCTTAACAAGAATAAATCAGGAGAGTCAGAAAGCTTGCTGGGTCTCCAGGGAAGGTATTGGTAGACATTTAGGCTAGACTGAAGGCCACAGATAAGACCTTATTTATAGCACTTACTATATAGTAAACTTTCCCCAACATAGTGTTCTCCTTTCCAGTACATTTGACTTTCCTTAATGGCACCATGCTGGGGCAGGCATCAGTCGGTCTATATATATATATATATATATAATATGCATTTTTCAAGTAACTACTTGGATGGGGGGGGAAAGAGAGTAGATATCTCCCCCTTCTGTGTTCTATAAATACACATTCTTATTGCTTCTTTTCCAATTTTTTTCCCACCTTAATCCACCATTTTGAGACAAGGTGCAAACTGCCAGGGCTGCGAGTTATGACTTCCTGCTGGCTCCCCCACATCATAACTGCTTCCACATTGTTGATATAAAGTGTTTATGCCCTAGCTTCAAGCGCTTCCATAAGATAATAGCAAAAGAAGAGAATACTTGTAGCTTGCGGTTGAACTATGGAATCTTTGGTCTCCATGAGCTTGATTATTTTTCCTGCAGAGGTTTCACTACCCAGCTAGGTAATACCATCAGTGCTAGAAGGGAGTGGGGTTTGCTGTCTGCTTATATAGAAGTGGTTTGCCCTGTCAGGGTTGATGGGAGTGGTCTTGATGGTTTCTTGATTAGGTTGTTGTTTACTGTTTGATTATTTGAGTTGGTAGTTCCATGATTAAGGTGTTGTTGGTTGCTGGTTTGGCATTAATCATGAACAGTCCCACCAAAACTGACAGGGCAAACCACTTGTATATAAAGAGCAAAGCCTGATGAAAACAAAATTATCAATCGCAGAGAGTACCAAGGACCCACAGATAATAGCAAATTCTGATCCCCTATCCTTATTATTGTTGTTAGGCACAGGTCAAAGTCTGTAGAGATTCTCAGTCATCCAGGTCATGGTTGTCCCAAAGGTGCTTTTTCAAGAGGCAACTGGACTTTCTTGTTTTTTCTTTTGAAGATGTTTCGCTTCTCATCGAAGGAGCTTCTTCAACTCTGACAGGATCGTGGTGAATGGAAGGATTTATATTCCTTGCAGACAGCTGGTCATTTGCATCCTTTTAGAGGGTCGTTGGAGGTTTATCTGTGTCCTCGGGGTCACCGGAGTAGTGCTCTTGGTTCCTGTAATCTGCAATGTTTCCCTCTGGAAATCCTTTCCTACTCCCACACCATTCCAAGGGTGTTCATCCCAAATTATATAGCTAAAAGTCTGTAGAGATTCTCAGTCATCCAGGTCGTGGTTGTCCCAAAGGTGCTTTTTCAAGAGGCAACTGGACTTTCTTGTTTTTCTTTGAAAACATTTCGCTTCTCATCCAAGAAGCGTCTTCAGCTCTGACAGGAATGGAAGGATTTATTTTATATTCCTTGCAGGCAACTGGTCATTTGCATCCTTTTAGGCACAGGTAGTGTGGAAATTCTATATAATAGATTCCAGAATGACATTATTTGCCAGTATGTGTACAAATCAGTTCCCGTGGTCTTAGAACAGTACCTGCCATATGTGAAGTGACTATATCATCTCCTGGGCTGACATGTGCTTGTTTAGGCAATGACAATTGCTTCAGCATCAGAGTCTCAAATTGTCTCAATGGAGGACTGAAGGTCTGTGGTCATGAACTTATCACTCCTGGTGACTGACCTAAGCTGATTTAAATGCACAGCTGGCTGCGATGACCTCTGGGATTACCTGCAAATGTGTTTGTGGGCCAAGTGTTACTGCTTTCTCAGAGTGCTCCCCTGATTAGTCATCAGCAAGCATATATCTTGCTTTTAAGATTAAAGTGAGAATTGATTTTCTATTGTGCAAGAAGCAAAGGCCATGTATGTGCAGCTGGTGAATTGTAAAACGATGTAGACGTGTTTGGCTTCCCATCCCATTAGTTTAATAAATGCAATGCAATGACTGTGACCCACGGAAGTTATTACAAACTCTTGGATTTGTAGAAATTACATGCTCGAAAATGTAATTTTAGACATTACATACCTCTCTTTTTTTCTTGTATTTGGTCACTTTTTTTTTTTTTTTGCAAAACCGAGAGCACCATAATTTGTGGTAATTTATTGCCCTTGTGTAGATGATGCAGCTTTAAAAAATGCTAAGTGGGTGTTTTAATAACATCACTTGCATGTCCGGTGCATTTCTGATTCAATTACTATAATCCCATGCCATAATAGGATGATAAGGCTGGTGGAGTAGCTGCTGAGTTGGAGCTGATTTATTGAAACTACCTATCAGATAGCTATCCATATGGATGAAAGTCACATCTGAAATGTAATTCAGAAATGTGCTTTTTCCCCATCAAATGTTTTCCTCGGAGTGGGGGGGGGTGAGGGGAGAAATGTTTAATTCACAGAAGCATGGCATGCGGACCCTTGAAAGAAAAGGACATATTTGGATAGATACATTCCTTAAATTAGGTGTCACTGTAAAAGTCAGGGGTCTCTTCATACATTTGGAACAATCAGGAGGAACTTCAGAAAGGGAGCAGTAGATTCAACAAAATTAGTTCCTTCCCTCATACCCATCATTTGGGTTCCTCTTTTTCATTTTATTTATTTATTTATTTATTTTTGAAGCTGTTCAGTCATTGGGAAACAAATGGAGAGAATAAGGAATGGGTGTAATGGGATTGGTGGTGGGAAACACAACACTCCTCCCCTGCCCTCTACTGTCTCATCTCTTCTCCACATTACTCTGCAGCATCCCTCAATTTACTGATCCGGCTTTTCAGAGGATACAGGGGCATTCACGACTAATACATTCTGGCAGTTCTTTCTTCCAGTAAAAGCTTTTATTGGGTTAGGGGGCTTCCATTGATGGAAAGGGGACTCTGGATTCCAGTCAATGCTTGAGTGACAGGTGGTCAGAAGTCAGAACTGGAAAGACCAAGCCTGAAAGCATACATTAGTGCCTGGGTCTTGATAGTGGTTCCAGTTATTTGTTCTTAGATTTTGGAATGCTTTTTTTTTTTTGCTACATGCAATCTTGATTATGCCAATATTCGGACCTCTGAATTCTGTATGAATTTTATCTATCTTCACCCTAAAGCATTTTCACATTAATAGCGGCAACAGCAATGGGCGGTGACAACGATGACAGATGGTGACGATCCCTGAAGCCTGGATAGGCAGTATTTCAGGAAGCTGATCCAACCACCAATCAGCTGCTTGTGCTAAATCAGCCTGTGCTGAATTTGACCAGGGTGTTTGCTGTTTGCTCCAGGGAGGTAAATTGCTGGGAGGCAGAGGCCGGCAGGTGGGGGCCGATGGGTGGGCGGAGCTTCGGCAACATTCACTATATAAGATGCAAAAACATTTCCACCCACATTTGGGGGGGGGGGAAGTGCATCTTATACACCGAAAAATACAGTATATAACAGATTCCCTATATAGTGGTACATGTCTTTGTAAGATGTGTAAGATAAGTCACTTTTTTCAGTGTCATTGTAACTTTAACAATGTAGTTAAATAGTAACTTTAGTATAAGTCACTAAATGAATAGTTGTAAATCAATGACTACTTGTATGTGCTTGTTTAGGCAATGACAATTGCTTCAGCATCAGAGTCTCAAATTGTCTCAATGGAGGACTGAAGGTCTGTGGTCATGAACTTATCACTCCTGGTGACTGACCTAAGCTGATTTAAATGCACAGCTGGCTGCGATGACCTCTGGGATTACCTGCAAATGTGTTTGTGGGCCAAGTGTTACTGCTTTCTCAGAGTGCTCCCCTGATTAGTCATCAGCAAGCATATATCTTGCTTTTAAGATTAAAGTGAGAATTGATTTTCTATTGTGCAAGAAGCAAAGGCCATGTATGTGCAGCTGGTGAATTGTAAAACGATGTAGACGTGTTTGGCTTCCCATCCCATTAGTTTAATAAATGCAATGCAATGACTGTGACCCACGGAAGTTATTACAAACTCTTGGATTTGTAGAAATTACATGCTCGAAAATGTAATTTTAGACATTACATACCTCTCTTTTTTTCTTGTATTTGGTCACTTTTTTTTTTTGCTACATGCAATCTTGATTATGCCAATATTCGGACCTCTGAATTCTGTATGAATTTTATCTATCTTCACCCTAAAGCATTTTCACATTAATAGCGGCAATGATGTGTTAAATTTAAATTTAACACAAAATAAGTTTGTTGCGGAAGCGACTGCCTGAGAAGGCTCCTAGATTGGGGCTGAAAGGCGAAAGTGGAAGCAATATGCTCCGTCCCATGTTTGGGTAGACCAGGTTAGACTTAGACCCTGATAGACCAATCTCATCGGAAAAGTACTTAATTGCAGTGGTGGCTTTTGAAATGGTTCTTCAGCGGATTGACCTGGCTAGCCAAATTTCTTTGAGGAGCATTCCATAGATAATACATCTGAGGAGACTGTGAGATGATGCTTGGATTCTGGGATTTGGCAAATATCAAGAATAGGACTATTGTTCTGGAGACTCATCAAGAAGAAAAGTTGGCTATTTTCTTCTTCTAAATCAAGTCTAAGATGGGCTTAGTGCAGTGGTGGGATTCAGCCAGTTCGCACCATTTCGGGAAAACTGGTTATTAACTTTCTGAGCAGTTTGGCAAACTGGTTGTTAGAAAAAATCATTAGGGCAGAGAACTGGTTGTTAAATTACTTGAATCCCACCACTGGCTTAGTGAAGATGTTCAGTTGAATGTTTAGAAAACTTCGAACTGGCCTGATAAGGTGGGGTTGATATTTATCTGTGCTTGAATGTAAGTATTGCTGTAAGTGTGATCTGAACCCTGGTTCGTTTGAGTCTTGGATTATATGAAAAAGGTTACGGGCAATCTTTGACATATAGGTATGTATGTGGAGTTTAAAGACCCAATAATATTATTATGCAGGGTAAGTAGTCCTCATTTACCAATAAAGGAGAATATTTTAGGGTTGAACTTATGAGGTCTTCGGTGCTCTCTGAGCTTGGTTGTTTTCTTGCAAACATTTCATTATCCACACTAGGTATTGGTAATCTGAAACACCGATGTTACCTAGTTTGGGTAATGAAACGTCTGCAAAAAAAACAACCAAGCTCAGAGAGCAGCAAGGACTCCTCAGTCCTTGTTTAGCAACTGCTTAGTTGCTAGTTTAGTTTCATTTAGCGATTGTTTGCAGTTGTGACAGTGATAAAAACATAACTTTGCAACCACTCCTGATATTTATGGTTTTCACAAGTCTGTAAAGCAAAGGGAAACTGAAGTGAAAGCATAGAGCATGTTGCACTTAGCAACCATTTGTCCCAATTGTGGTTGCTAAATGAGGACTACCTCTAGTTAATTTCAACAATGAAAAGGTAGATCCTGTGGCATTTATTCTGCCTGAATGAAATTGGGGCTACGTATTTGTTTTCTGGACTCACTTGATGATATTTATGAGGCTTTAATAGTTCTGTCTGCACTGATGTAAGCAAACCGACACAGCTGAAGCCATGCTCTCTGATCCACAAGCAAAAACAATGAGATTTGTGAGTAAAGGCTGGACAGCACTTCAGAAATAATTCATAAAGGGTGCTTTGGAGTGTACAGGAGGATGAAGGTAACATCTGCCTGCCACTCTGAAGCAAGCAGCCTTGTCTTTTCCCAGCATCATTAAGCTGTCTTTGAAGTTGCCATGTGATCTTGGGGAAAGTAATGGCCACTTTACAGAGTTGCAAACAGATGTTGTGGTCTATTTTTTTTGTTTGTTTGTTTACATTTATACCCCGCCCTTCTCCGAAGACTCAGGGCGGCTTACAGTGTATAAGGCAATAGTCTCATTCTATTTGTATATTTTTACAAAGTCAACTTATTGCCCCCCCAACAATCTGGGTCCTCATTTTACCTACCTTATAAAGGATGGAAGGCTGAGTCAACCTTGGGCCGGGCTCGAACCTGCAATAATTGCAGGCTACTGTGTTCTTAATAACAGGCTTTACCAGCGTGAGCTAAACCGGCATGCTGCAGAACCTTTTTGGAATGGAATCCAAAGTACTTCAAGGCTCTGTTGGTGAGTTCCAAAGGCAGGGCCAGTGGTGGTATTCAATTTTTTTTACTACCTCTTCTGTGGGTGGGCATGGTGTGGCTTGGTGTGCATGGCTTGGTGGGAATGGCAGGGGAAGGATACTGCAAAATCTCCATTCCCTCCCCACTCCAGAGAGAAGGATACTGCAAAATCTCCATTCCCTCCCCACTCCAGAGGGAAGGATATTGCAAAAATCTCCATTCCCACCCCACTCTGGGGTGGGAATTTCCACTACCGGTTCTCCAGAATCTGCTGAATAGCACCCGTGGGCCTCTTCAATGGAATTGGAGATTTTTGGAATTACGTTTTCTTGATCTTTAGAGATGTATGTTCCAGTGCTTGTTTGCATTTTTTAGTATTATTTTTTTTGCTTAAAGAAGTGCTTATGGGTATCTTGTTTCTTTGTGGCAGAAATGATCTTGTCTTTAATGACAGTATATTGTCTTCATTATTTGATTTTGTAATTTATATTGATTACATTTCACTTTCAGAAAGTAAGCATGACATAAGTTGTAGTGGCTCAACATGAATACATTGCCAGAGAGGTGTAAGCATGTTGTTGGATGATTATGGGTCGGAGGCTAAAATGTGTGAAGAACTGTTACAGGAATCGGGTATGACTAGGGTTGCGTGGGGGACAACATGATAGCATTGTTCCAATATTTGAGCAGTTCCAGCAAAGATGAGGAGGGGGATCTATTTTCCAAAGCAACAAAACACTAGGTAAGAAACAATGATTGGAAACTAACCAAGGAGAGAAGCAACCTAGAATTAGGGAGAAATTTCCTAACAGTGAAAGCAATTAACCAATGGAATAGCTTGCCTTCAGAAGCTGTGGTTGCTCCATCATTGAAGGCTTTCAAAAAGAGTCTAGCCAAGCATTTGTCTGAATGCTTGGCTAGACTCTCCCAGCTGGAGCAGGGGTTTGAACTAGAAGACTAAGTCCCTTCCAACTCTATTATTTTATATTCTATGTTCTGTCAAAAGCATGGCAAACTGACTGTTGTCTATGCACTGTCTATTTTTCAACTCCTACCCTCAAAACGATGCTATAGAGCACTGCACACCAGAACAACTAGACACAAGAACAGTTTTTTCCCGAACACCATCACTCTGCTAAACAAATAATTCCCTCAACGCTGTCAAACTATTTACTAAATCTGCACCATTATTAATCTTCTCATCGTTCCCATCACCCATCTCCTTCCACTTATGACTGTAACTTTGTTGCTTGTATCCTTACGATTTATACTGTAATTGATTGTTTCCTGATTGCTTATTTGTAGCCTATGACTATCATTAAGTGTTGTAAGTGTTGTACCTTGATGACCGTATCTTTTCTTTTATATACACTGAGAGCATATGCACCAGGACAAATTCCTTGTGTGTCCAATCACACTTGGCCAATAAAGAATTCTATTCTTCTATTCTATTCTATGCATAGCTCATTGGCCAAAGCTTTCTCTTCAATCTGTTTGCTTCTTTTTAGCCTTTAGCCTAATCTTTTAGCCTTTTCTACAGGCCCAAAATTGTGCCTTGTGATTGATGTGTTTCCCTGAATTGTAAAGAGCTTGGGGGTGATGTGTTTAGAATAGTATCTATTAGGTAACATGTTCTGTTAAATATTCTTAAGAGCAGAGATTCCCTTTTCATTTTTTGTATGTTTTTTCCCCACATGGATGCTTCTTTAATGGCGAACTGAATCAGTACGCTTGACTGGAATTTTGTATCAATCATAACATGTCATAAAATATCTCTACAGAGTCCATTTTAATTTACAGGTTAAAGATTTCTCACATTCTTTCCTCTCCTATTTCCTTTTGGTCATGAGGACTAGGAGTTGCGATGTTCAAACCTAATCCCATCATAGCATGCTTCAGTTGTATCAGAAGCATTAGTGTCATTAACCAGAATGGTATATAAATGCAGCTGGGTTTCCAATGAATTTCTAAACTCCAACTTTTGTCTAATAAGGCATGAAAAACAACATTCTGGTTTTCTAAATGAGCAATAAGGCTGCAGCTAAGGGGGGGGGGAAATAAAATATACAAAAGTTATGTAAAAGATTTAATCCCTGCAGTACTAGAGACAGTCTGAGTATTCTCTTGATTCAAGCATAATCACTTAAAAAGAATGAAAATGGTTCAGCAGCCAGATCAGAAAATTTCCTGCCAGGGTTGAAACGTTACAAGGTAAAAGGGAAGAAACTGCCTATTATTAGTACCATTAATGCTAATAGCCAAAATTAGGATATAATCTTTTCATTTCTAATAGCAAAGATTAGAATATAATCTTTGTCATTAACATTTATTGGGAACGCAAGACAGTTTCAGCGACACCTGCAACAAACCATGATACTGCCAAATTAGTAACATATGTATGATAATGTCATACAAATAGTGCCGCTGTATTTTTATCATCTGTTTCTCTACAGGTCTCTGCAGGCCCATGCTCTGACCTTGACCATCATTAAACAATGAAAGGCAAAGACCCTGCATAATGGGCTATTTTGTGATTCTCCAGCATAGCAAACTCCTTGACCCCTGCATGTCTTATAAATGGGCAGCAGGAATTCTGTTCCGGATTTCTGCCTGCTAATAGTGGTTTCTGGAAGTGGTGGCATGCTGCTGGTTTAACAACCGGTTCGGTGAGCGGGCGCTTTGCGTGCATGCGTGCCTAATGCGCTTGCGTGCAGCGCTGAAAATGGAGCATTTAGAAGCTCAGCTGCTTACCTTCCAAGTCAGCAACAGTAAGTAGAACAGCGAGGGGGATGGAATCACCTGTACCACGTGATTGAGTTGAGCTACCAATAGGAAATAAAGGACAGGAGACAGTGGGGGTGGGTGGGCAGGGCCAACGGATTGTTGGAGTTACCGGTTCGTCTGAACTGGTCCGAACCGGCTAAATACCACTTGTGGTTTCTGGGATATGAAAGGTTGCTTGCTTCCACAATCCTTGGTATATCTTAAGACCTGCAACAGATCCTGGCAAGATGTTTTCCGCTGCATGAACCTGTCCTTTGCAACAGGAGGTAGCACAATGATTTAATATATTCCTGATTGCAATGGTAGCATAACAAAAGGAGGCCAGGGCCACATGATGTTGTCATTTTCAGAGGCTGTTAAACCAGAGATCCTTTGACTGAGATTTTAATCTGATCAGAAGAACTGGGGGACTTTGTTATGTGCTGCCAAAGAAAGGCGAAGCAGCCTCTGAATGTTTCAATCACTGTGAAAGAAAGATTCTCAGCAGTGGAAAGAAACAACTGGGCTTTTTTCCCCCCTCCTTTCCTTGCTTAAAAAAAAGTATCTTCCTTATCAAGACAAGGTGGATTTCATGGAGAAAAGCCATCCTTAGGTAAACAACAATAACACAAGGAGAAAGAAAGTCCTTTAAGTGATAAACTCGGACCAGAACTTTCATGCTCACATCAAAAGCGATGTGAATGGAAGTTTCAGAAACTTCTCTAATCATTGCAGCTCCCTTGCTTCTTCCATTTGGAAAGTGCAGGTGGTTTTCTCACTGTCCCTAACCCTTGGTATTAGGAGCAATATAAAAAAAAACCTGTTAGATTCGGGCAATAACGAGGCAGGAGACCAGTGAGTGACAACAGCTCTTTAGTTTATAGTGAACCCAGCAAAAAACATCCGGCAAAATCCCTCCTTTTATACAGTTCTGGCTTATGCTTGAACCAATCAGCAACGTGCTTGTTCCCGCCCAAAATTCCCTCCAAAAGTTTAAAGATACATTACACTCCTCCCCTCCCAGAACGCATTGTAACCATATTTACATTTATTTAGCATATTATTTCTCTACGTAGTCACGCAGGTAGGAAAGGCGTTTCCTAACTCTTTCGGACCTGCGCAATTCATTCCCTGGGAGTGAGTCGAGCTGTTCGGAGGGACTTTTAGTTCCTCCTAGCTCCTCCTCTGGGCCGTCCGGCCCTGGATTATTGGCAGAGTCGTCCCTGCTGTCTTCATGAGGAACCGGTTGGCGTCGCTGGACTTCATCGGACTCAGATAAGTCCCCCGTTCGCCTCAGGTTTGAGTCAGCTGTGAATTCAAACATTTGGTAGTCAGGGCCTGGCTGATTTGTTTCTGTTTTGCTTGGTATTCACTTTCTTATTTGGTCTATGTGTCGCCGCCAAACTCGGCCATCCTCCATGTCTACTACATAGGATTTTGGCCCAGTTATTCCAAGAATTGTTCCTTTTAACCATGTTGGAACCTCGCTATAGTTGTGTGCCCACAATGGGTCACCTACTGCCATTTCCCTAATTTTTCCTTGTGTCCCCCTGTACCCATCTGGGGTGTAGGTTGGGTTTAAATGGTCTAACGTGCACCTGAGCTTTCTGCCCATCAATAGTTCTGCCGGGCTGCGGCCAGTTGCTACACAGGGGGTTCTATGCTGGACTGCTAGGAACGTATCGATTTTTGTTTGCCAATCGCCTGGACTTATCCTAGATAGCGCTTCCTTGGCGCTCGAGCAAACGTTCTGCAAGTCCGTTCGACGTCGGGTGGAAAGGCGACGAGAGGACATGTCTGATGCCCTCCTCTGCCAAGTACCCCTCAAACTGAGTTGCCGTGAATTGCGGGCCGTTGTCGGAGACCAGGGTGTCGGGTAAACCATGGGTTACAAACAGGTGCCTTAGGACTGAGATGACTGCCTCAGCCGTCATGGATCTCATGAGGATGATTTCTAACCATTTTGAGTAGGCATCTACTACAATTAAAAAGGTTTGCCCGTGGAACGGCCCGGCAAAATCAATGTGAATTCTAGACCATGGCCCCTGGGGTTTCTCCCACTCTCTAATTGGGGCTGTAGGGGGTAGTGGCCGTGACTCTTGGCAGGGTTGGCATTTCCCTACCCTGTCGCTGATTTCCTGATCCATCAAGGGCCACCAAACATAACTCCTCGCTAAACTCTTCATCCTCACGATCCCTGGGTGGCCCACATGCAATAGTTCCAATACATTTTTTCGTAGCTTCTCTGGGATGACCACTCTATCCCCCCATAACAGACACCCCCCTTGAACCGACAGTTCCGCTCGTTTTTTCGCAAAGTCTTTGAACCGCTCGCCCGGCACAGCGGGCCATCCCCTTTGTACCCAACCGATTACAGTCCTTATTGTAATGTCCTTGTAAGATGCCCTAGCCACTTCCTTGGATGTGACTGGGCCAGAGTCCCAAGAGTCAATTAATAAGACGGGAATCCCCGGGGTCGGGTCTTCGATGGTTTCAGGTAAAGGGCATCTGCTTAGAGCGTCCGCATGCCCTAAGTCTTTTCCGGGGCGGTGGAGCAATTTATAAGAGTATGCCGCTAGGAAAATAGTCCAACGGGTCAGCCTGGGTGAAAGTGCAACGGGTGTTGGGCGGTCGCCTGCCAATAGACCTAGTAAGGGTCTATGGTCCGTGACTATCTTGAAATCTCTTCCGAATACGTATTCGTGGAATTTCTTCACCCCGGAGACTATTGCCAATGCCTCCCTATCTAGCTGGCTATAGTTTCTTTCGGCCTGGGACATTGTTCGGGAATAATATGCTATAGGGGCTTCCGTTCCATTCAGTAATCTGTGGCTGAGCACAGCCCCCACCCCATAGGGAGATGCATCACAAACTAGTACTAATGGCAACGTGCCATTGTATTGAATGAGGAGGCTATCGCTTGACAAAAGGTTTTTTACCCCTTCGAATGCCCTAGCTTCCGCCTTCCCCCAGGACCAAACAGCTTTCTTTGCTAGTAATTTGTGTAGCGGTTCGGCTATTGTTGCCTTGTGTTTTAAGAATACCGCATAGAAGTTGACAAGACCTAAGAATGCTTGTAACTCCGTTTTATTTTTGGGAGCTGGGGCCTTCCTGATGGCCCGTACCTTGCTCTCAGTGGGGTGAATCCCTTCCCTGTCTATGCGGTAGCCCAGGAATTCCACGGATTCTACCCCAATTTGGCATTTGTTAAGCTTAACTTTAAGCCCGGCAGACCGGAAAATGCCCAAAACCTTCCTTAGTCTTACTCCCAGTTCCTCTAAGTTCTCAGCTGATATCAATACATCGTCGAAATAAGGTACCACCCCGGGTAAACCCTGTAATAGTCGCTCCATTAAGTTTTGAAATAGCCCTGGGGCCACACTAACTCCGAACTGGAGTCGAGTGCATTTGAAAGCACCCCGGTGCGTGACAATTGTCTGCGCCTCGGCTGTGCTGCTATCTACGGGTAACTGCTGGTAGGCTTGAGCCAAATCGAGTTTAGCGAAAACTTGCCCTTGTCCCAACGAGTGCAGCAAGTGTTGCACTACTGGGACGGGATATGCACTCTTCTGCAACGCTTTGTTTAGCGTTGCCTTGTAGTCAGCACAAATCCGGACCGATCCGTCCGGTTTGACTGAGGTCACTATGGGTGTCTCCCATTTCGCATGGTCAACGGGCACTAGTATCCCCTGGCTAACTAGCTTGTCCAATTCCCGGTCAATCTTTGGCTTAAGGGCAAATGGGACCCTCCTAGCCTTTAACCTGATAGGGGCAACTTGCGGGTCTAGATTGAAAGAGATAGGGGTCCCCTCGTACTTGCCCAGGCAGTCTTTGAAAACGTCCTCGAAGTCCTTCAGCAGTTCAGCCTTGAGGTCGACTTCGTTTCTGAATACCCCGGTCACTCCCATGCCCAAAGCTCGGAACCAGTCCAATCCTAGCAAACTCGGTAAGGTTCCATCTACTATGGTGATTGGCAGGATTTTCTTGAACTGTCCATATTTGACTTGGACGGACGTTACCCCTGGAACAGGGATTCGATTCCCTTGGTAGTCCTGCACTCTCAGCTTCTGGGTTTGTAGCTGGCGCTTCGCGACAGCTGGCAAGTCTTTCACGAGGGTGCCCCAAGACATGATTGTGATTGATGAGCCGGTATCCACTTCCATTCGGCACGGCACCCCTTCAATGTATGTCTTGGTAAAAATCTTTTTCTCTAGTCGCGTCGATGCGAGGCCCACTCTCACAGTGGTCTGGTTTAACTTTTTGAATGGACCAATCCCGGGCCGCTTCGCTGCTCCCGCGCTCTGATTGGTCGGTTTGAATTTTTGGCGGGAAGGTTGGGGGGCTCGACAGGCCTGCGCTATGTGACCTTTCTTCTCGCACCGCCGACAAATAGCATCCTTGAACTTGCAGTTTTGTCGTTGATGTTGGCCCCCGCAACTCACGCATTCGCCCCGATCCCCTCTCTCCGACCGGCCGGTGTGGAAAACCTCTTCCTCTTCCTCACCTTCTGACTCGGCCTGGACTTCCTCATTGTGGACCGGTGTTGTCTTCGCCCCGGTACCCTGTGCGTTCGGCTTTTGCAATGTTTCTGCCGCTTTGGTAGACATCTCATGAGCCCTGGCTTCGTCCAGGGCTATTGCCAAAGTTAGGTTGCTCTTAGACAGCAGCCGCCTTTGCAGTCGGATGTCTCTGACCCCACAAATGAGCTGTTCGAGTAAGGAGTCCTCCAAATCTCTGTACTCACAGTGGTTCGCGGCTTTCCTCAACGCGGCCATGTACACGCTTATCGATTCGCCTTCTCGCTGTACCCGCTGCCTCAACTCGAACCGTTGGACGAACTTTGAGGGTACCGGTGCGTAGTGCGCTCGAAGTGTTGTTTGTAGTGTTTGCCACGGTACCGATTGTACCGGCGTTGGCTCTGAAAGTGACTCCGCGGTATCGAAAACCTCTGGACCGCAGTGGCTCAGGAAGTACGCTCGCTTCCTATTATCCGAAACTCCTTGTAGTTCGTTTGCCTCGAGGAAACACTCGAAACGAGCCATGTATGACCCCCATTTCTCTTTTGCTGGGTCAAATGGCGCTGGCGGCGTGTAGCTGGACATCGCTAACTATCCGCCCTTGAACTGGCTGGGTTCGCGTCTTCTTTTGCTCCTTCAGCTCTTTTTCCCTGATCTCACTGCCTCAGGATCCCACCTTCGTTGCCAATGTTAGATTCGGGCAATAACGAGGCAGGAGACCAGTGAGTGACAACAGCTCTTTAGTTTATAGTGAACCCAGCAAAAAACATCCGGCAAAATCCCTCCTTTTATACAGTTCTGGCTTATGCTTGAACCAATCAGCAACGTGCTTGTTCCCGCCCAAAATTCCCTCCAAAAGTTTAAAGATACATTACAAAAACCCAGCTTTTTTTGATGGCTGCAGGAGACAAAGCAAAATGAAGAGCATTCAGTGATTGATGGACATGACACTCTTTGATCTGTGAATACCAAGAGCTATGAGGCACTGATAAATGGATATGATGGACTGGATAATGAGGTCTGTTTTAGAAATATCAGGAGCGGATGCTCCCCTGAAGGGAAAGGGGGAGCAGGCCTACTTCCTATAAATCTCAGTGAATTATGACAGGGCTGGAGTGGGGTGTTTTATATATATATATATATATATAGATAGATAGATAGATAGATATAGATATAGGTCTTTGGTTGTTCGGGTTTTCTCCCGTGTAAAATTGGAAGTGTCTTGGCTATATAGATATATATGTATATGTTTATATATATATATGTATAGATATAGATATAGATATATTTGGAATCTGCACTAACGAATGTCATGACACTTCAGATGTGCCAAGTAATTACAAGTCCCCATATTCTGAACAAGATGTTGAGCAAGCATATTAAAGCTCTTGTGCATGTTGAAGAAGCAGTCAATTAATCACAGCTGAAAATCCAGAAAGCAGCCAAACAGCCTTGCAGAATCCTTGAATCACTTCCCCTGGTGTCAAGCCATGCCAGTAAGCATCTTTCTATATATATATTTAAAAGTCCCTAACATGCTTTAGAGCAGGGGTATCAAACTCGATCCTATTATGAGCCATATCAGGATTTTGTTTGGCCTTGGGGGGGGGGAAGGGCAGGATGAGTGTGGCCTGGTCTTCACGGCTGACTGAGTGGGCGTGGCGTGACTGGGATGAGCCAGGGCCTGGGGCGGTCTCTCACCGGCTCCAGGACAACCCCGCGGGACAATTCTGGGACTATTTTTTTTTTATTCAAAAAGTTTTACACAAAATTTCCCTCCCCCTTTCCCCCACCTCCCCTCCCCCCTCCCTTCACAACCCCCCTCCCCCCCCAACTTCCCGGAACGAGCACAAGGGACTATTGAGGGCCAGATCCGGTCCGTGAGCCGCGTGTTTGACATGTCTGCTTCAAAGTACTGATAGAAGAGAATACTTGTAGCTCAGGGCTGAGTTACAATTAACACCGAGTTAAGCAGAGATTAACACCAAGATTAATGCCAGACCAACAATCAAGCAGTAAACAATACTCCTATTCAAGTTGGGGATCGGAAACTATAACTCAGACAAACAACCTAATAGTAAACGACAACCTAATCAAGAAACCATCATGAAGAAAACAATACTGAGAGAACAAGCCACCATATATAAACAAAGAGTAAACACCACTCCATCCTGGCATGAATTATCTAGTTGGGTAATAAAATATCTGGAGGAAAAAAAAACAAATCCCAAGGTCATCAAGTACACCAAGGGCCTCATATGCTTTATAACATAATATAGTATAGTATAGTATAGTATAGTATAGTATAGTATAGTATAGTATAGTATAGTATAGTATAGTATAGTATAGTATAGTATAGTATATTATTACTATTATAGAAATAGTATTTTTTGTAAAGTAGCTTAAGTTCATGAAACCAATTACTGTACCCCTTGTGAATCTACATGTTACAATGCCTATTATTCACTTATTCACTCCAAATCTCTGTATGGATCACATTCTATCATAAGCCCCCAGATTTAAAATCCACATAAAAAAAGGCAACACAGCCAAAATACAAATAGATACACTCCCAGGATGTTGATCTCCATCCTGAATTGGTTAAGATCTTTTTAACCTAGTTTCCAAATATTGTCAATTTTTCTCTGGAATGATTCTTATAAATAAAAACTGGAGTTTACTGTTTTTCCTTAAGCATAAATATTTTATTAGAATGAATTTGCTAAGCTAGGGACTTATTTCAATCAATGGTAGTTTTCTCAATAGTCTTTCCCTAGTTTAAGCTGCTATGATGTATCATCCAATAGCTAATAAGATTCTCCCATTATTTTTTGGCATTTATTTCTAAGTTTCTTAGCCAGCCTCTCATTAGGAGAAATAAAGAAAAATGCAAAGCAAACTAAGAAAATGCAAGTTCCCTTAATTTAAAGATAGATAAATATATATAGCTCTTTGGCATTCTATTATTATTATTATTATTATTATTATTATTATTATTATTATTATTATTATTATTATTATTATTATTATTATTATTGATTCACATATGCACTCTGTAGAAAATATATCCTCAATTAAAATGGGATTCCTGTAGTGATCATTGTCGGATTTATTTGCACGCAATCGGATTAGAGCAATTCCGTGCTCCACACGAGGCATTTTTTTTTTTTATCTATGAAAATGCTCCCTTGGTGTAAGAGACCTTTATTGGCATCCAGAAAGCATAATACCACCTTACCTTCCAAACTAGGGGCAAAGAAAAAGGAATTTGAAGAGAGATTCTAAAGAAGATAAGTTCATGGAGGGAATTAGTAAATTCTCTATACGTTTGTAAACAAGCATGAAGATACACTTTCCCGTATTCTTACAGCTTCCTCGTGTGTTTTAATAAGTATGCTGCTTAGCAAAGATTAAAAAGAGAAATGAACCTCTATAAAAATAGAAATGGTTCTCTCTAAAGAGCTTCTGAGTCTCTGATCTTCTTTATGCAGGCTTTCTCTCCAAATACAGTCTCTCTCTCTCTTTCTCTCTCTCTGTCTGCCTCTCTCTATTCCTCTCTGTCTCTCTCTCTCTCTCTCTCTCTTTGTGTGTGTCTCTCTCTGTGTCTCTCTCTCTGCCTCTGTCTGTGTCTCTGTCTCTGTCTCTCTCTGTGTGTCTCTCTGTCTCTCTGTGTCTCTTTCTGTGTGTGTCTCTGCCTGTCTGTCTGTCTGTCTCTCATTCTCTCTCTGTGTCTTTCTCTCTCTGCCTCTGTCTGTCTCTCTCTGTCTCTTTCTGTCTCTGTCTGTCCATCTGTCTTTCTTTCTCTCTCTCTCTCTCTCTCTCTCTCGTACACACATACTCACACACTCAATCAATTTTTATTCAGGATTTATTTTCTTCTCATATTTTTTTACATATGACAAAGAATATGTATGCAGCTGGATAAGATGCTATGTGACGAACAAACTTCTGACAAATCTTCCAAGTTGAAAGAAACAGATTTTGCAAATGACAGTTTGCTCATCATCCAAATGCTGGCAGTCTGTAGGGATCACACACACACACACACACACACACACACACATACACACACACCTTCCTCTAGCCCACCATTCCACACTCAAGAGGTGTGATGTTTTTGCAAGAAACACAACAGACTGTTGTCTTTAGGAACTGGTGAAGAAACCAGATTTGGAGGAAAGCAGAGCCAAGGTTAGCCATTTGGTTGTTCTCTTTTGCCTTTTTCTGGCTCACCACTCAAATGCCAGAAATGTTTCCCTTGATCCTCAGTAGATGCCTTTTATTCCTGCTGTAGCCTCAGGGAAATATATAGTTGAAATAAGGTGTAGGGTAACCAGAAAAGCCCAGAAGACAAACCTCTTTCTTGGTAGTCAAAAAGCTTAAGTGTAGGGTTGGATCCCAGCACAATGCTAACCTTGATCCTAAGATGGCTTCTGAAATTTCTTGGTGCTGGTGGTGGTGGTGAAGAGGATGATGATAGATAGATAGATAGATGGATGGATGGATGGATAGATAGATTGATGATGAAGAGAAGAACTAGGGATGACATGATAGCAGTCTTCTAACATCTAAGGAGCTGTCACAAAGAAAAGGGAGTCAACTTACTCTCCAAAGCAGCTGAAGGCAGGACAAAAAGTAAGAGATGGAAACTTATGAAGGAGAGATCCAACCTAGAAATTTCCTAACAGTGAGAACAATTAATCAGTGGAATGGCTTGGGTCCAGAAGTTGTGGGTCCTCCATCACTAGAGGCTTTCAAGAAGAGATTGGACAGCCATTTGTCTGACACAATATAGGATCTCTTGTTTGAGCAGAGAGTTGGAGCAGAAGACCTCCAAAGTCCCTTCCAAGTCCGTTATTCTGTTACCAAATAAGCATAAAGCAAGACTGCCAATGTTGTAAAGTAGAGCAGGAACTTATACAATACAGTCACACTTTTCAGACCACCGTGTAGCCTATGGAATGGCATGAGCACCATCAATTCAATTATTTTTTTTTAACTAAATATGAATTATTATGCCCTTTTTGGAGTAATTCAATCTTTGTTTAATTGAATGTACTCAATTGAATTGATTCTTTTTGAATCAAAAAGAAAACCAAGACTTATTAGAACAGGGATCTCCAACCTTGGCCACTTTAAGACTTGTGGACTTCAACTCCCAGAGTTCCTCAGCCAGCTTTGCTGGCTGAGGAATTCTGGGAGTTGAAGTCCACAAGTCTTAAAGTGGCCAAGGTTGGAGACCCCTGCTGTAGAGGATCAGGCTATCCGTGGCTAGTAATTTTTATGGCCATTTATTATCTACTGAATGGCAAACAGGAATGATTTCAGTATTGTCCAAATGCTGGACAAGATAGTTTTGATCCATCAAAACTCTCTTTGTTCTTTCTGGCTGGTAAAATAGCAATGCATGTACTGGACTTAAAGTAAACAATGTTATGTCGTTCTTTCATTCATTTTAACTATTGGTTTCATGCAAATTATACTATTAGAGACCAGGTTTGGTGGTGTAACATACAGTTGCTTTCTTCTGTCTGGGTTTAACCAGGCAGACCTTGTCATTCAAGAGGAGAACTGCTGAGACCTGCATGTTCAAGAGTAGAAAGAGCAATCATTCATGTAGTATAATTAAATAAGTAACCACACTTACAAGAGGGGTGCCCCTTCTTTTCAGATCCTCCTTTATTTGGAAGGACATTTCCAGAAAAAGGGAGTTTGGATCTCCTTCCATTTCCCTTTCCTGTATGATTTGTCTGTAGAGGTGAAGAAAAATAGGCAGCATTCCTCCCACACTTCTTCTATCCTTTCCAAAATCAGGAATGGTTAAGAGGAGAAACAATGGAAATTAATATACCTATTTACCTTAGTCCTTGTTTTCTCCTTCCTGTACCTTGGGAGAAACTTGGCAACAAAATCAACAACTCAATTATTCCATGTAGCATACAGGAATGGGGGCCTCTGAGCTGTCTATCTTCCTTATGATTTATATTGATATTGATTGTTTCTGATTGCTTATTTATACCCTATGATTATCATTAAGTGTTGTATCATTAAGTATTAAATTTGTACCCTATGACCATCATTTGTGTTGTAAATATTGTACCTCGATGAAGGTATCTTTTCTTTTATGTACACTGAGACCATATGCACCAAAACAAATTCCTTGTGTATCCAATCACACTTGGCCAATAAAAATTCTATTCTATTCTATTCTATTCTATTCTATTCTATTCTATTCTATTCTATTCTATTCTATTCTATTCTATTCTATTCTATTCTATTCTATTCTATTCTATTCTATTCTATTCTATTCTATCTATCATTTCTCTATCTCTATTTCTATATCTACTGGTATCTCTACATCTGTAGTTCTATATCTATCCTCTCTCTTTCTCTCTCTTTCTCTCTCTCTCCATCTCTCCCATCCATCCATCCATCCATCCATCCATCCATCCATCCATCCATCTCTCTATCTCTATCATCTCTGTCTCTTTGTCCATCCACCTACACTTAGGCACCATCCATTACACTAGCCAAGTGAAAAAGACCCAGTAGTTAGGGATACCATGCACTGAGCAATATGCTATGCTTTAGGGGACTCTGTTTCAGATCTGTGGTTTATCCTCTGACGCAGGGTTTCTCAACCCAGCAAACTTTAAGATACTGTATGTGGACTTAACTCTCAGAATTCCCTCTCAGAGTGAGAACTCTCAGAAACACTGCTCGGATGGCTATTTCAACAGGCTTCATTCTGGGTTCGAAGAAAATAAGAAACAAGAATAACTGTGTATGTGGACTGACATAACTTGTGTAACTATAGAAGCCTCTCATCACATGCCCACAGATTTTCTCTACTTTCCCACTTCGGCTCTCTTGTCTGTTTTAGATGACAGCTTTTGAATACTTACACTGACATAATCATATGGGACTTCTTATTTTTACAGCCCAACCTAAAACGTCTGTCCCTGAATATTTGCTGCCAAGTCCTATCAAGTTTTTTTCATGTTCTGCTCACATACCGCTTGGTGTGGACCATTTATAGTATTTGTCATGTTGGCATGTCTTCGGAGAATTACGCTGTTCTTTACTAAAACTTCTCAGATCCCAGCTGCATGTCTTATAAAGACAGATCCTGTGAGGCAGATAATAATTAATTTAAGTTCAGTAATAAATACACTGTTGTTGGGAATATAGTGTCCTGGAAAATATATTTATATATATCTGTGTGGTTGCTAATAGTCAACACTGACTTGATGGTCAGATAATCATCAATCAACCAACCAACCAACCGATCAATCAATCAATCAATCAATCAAATCAATGATAAAATTTTAAGATAAAGTCGAAAACAAACGATCACCAGGCAGGAGGAGACAATCAGTGGAATTTGTACTTTCAAATTAGTCTTTTGTAAAATTGTTTGTTCTCACAATGGAAGACAAGTAACCAAGTGTTTTCCATTTACAGTGGGGATGGAGAATCTGTTAGCCTACGTTCACATATGCACCCTCTCTTTTCAAGTTCCTTCTCTGACCATGGCAGCTGAACATTAATGTGCTGTTGCCTTTTGGAAGGAAAGTTGTTAAAACTGCAACCTGCCAACTCTAACGTAGGCTTCAAATTAAGAATTCTCTCAAGTTAAGTTTCACTTCTGATGATTTGGTACATATGTTTAAGTAGTTTTGTTTGGCAACAATATGAATGTGTTTGTCATTACCCCCTTCTGGGAAGTTTTGACTTCCCAATCTACCCTACGACCTTTAGTTCCTGATGATCGCTCACTAGCTGGGTCTCCAACCTTGCTTGTTTTTATCGACAAAGACCTGTTTGGTGCTGCCATTAGCTAGGCAAGTTAGGCTTAATTTAAAATAGTTTTTTAAAAATGAAGACAGCTATCAAAACTCTTCCATTAAGAACACCCCCAATTTACATTATTATCATCTAAAGACTTAAGCTACATTAAAGAAAGCTTTGAGCCACCAAATGGTCCCATCTCTGATCTCTACCATCCAAACCAGGAAACAACTGTCGCTTTGTGTGACATGCCTATCTTGTAATGGATTAGTGATGATGGCATATCAAAAATTTAGGAAATGTCCAACTTGACTCTGCTGGTCTCCCTCTCCCTCCCTCCCTCCCTCTCTCCCTCTCCCTCTCTCTTGCCCCTCCCTTTCCCCCTCTCTTTCTCCCTCTCCCTCCCCCTCTCTCCCTCTCCCTCTCTCTCCCCCTCTCCCTTACCCCACTTTCTCTCTCCCTCTCTCTCTTTCTCTCTCCCTCTCCCTTGTCCCCCTCTCTCCTTCTCTCTCTCCCCTCTCTCTTTGCCCCTCTCTTGCCCTCTCCCTCTCTCCCTCTCCATCTCTCTTGCCCCTCTCTCCTCTCTCTCTCCTCCCTCCCTCTCTCCCTCTCCCTCTTTCTTGCCCCTCTCTTTCCCACCTCTCTCCCTCTCCTTTCCCCTCTTTCTCCCTCTCCTTTGCCCCACTCTCTCCCTCCCTCTCCCTCTCTCTCTTTCTCTCTCCCTCTCCCTTGCCCCTCTCTCCCCCACTCTCTTTGCCCCCCTCTCTCTCACCCCTCTCTTGCCCTGTCCCCCCTCTCTCCCTCTCCATCTCTCTTGCCCCCCTCTCTTCCTCTCTCTCTCTTTCCCTATCTCTCTCCCTCTCCGTCTCCCCCCACTCTCTCTCACACACACAGTAATTCTCTACCTAACCCACATCTAGCCCACCCTGAAAAACAGTACACAAGACTGAACCTGAAATAAAGGCCTGTGATTTGACTTCAGTCCAAATGCCACTACTACCACTCAAAAAGGACACCTTGCATCTTTTCACAAGCTGTGATTGCCCCATGCTCCCCAGGAGCTGCTGCATACCACCTACCCTCAGGCAGGGTTTTCTTTCGATTGACAGGCTCTGCGGCCTATCCGAGGTTGCTCTAGGTTGCACGAGGCCTTCTTTCTTCAAGCAGCTTCAGTCAATGCTCTTCCGCAACCACGCAAAAGCATGTCTCATTCCTGTGTGATTTTCAGAGACTCTGGAGGTCACACAAGAGCATGTCCCTCTAATGTAATGTCTGGAGGGTCTGGAGGCTGCAGGAGAGCACGTTCCATCCTCGCACAACCTCTGCAGCCTCTGAAAATCATGGAAGAAGGAGGGCACACATTTGAGAATAGTTGTCGGTGTTAGTGAATGGTGGCATGATGTTATCCAAAATGTTCTGAAGTACCACCTTTGATACTCATGTCATAAGTTCAGCATCACTGTGCTAGATCTTCAGAAGGAACTTTGTGGTGCAGGAAACAATTTGCATCTGCCTGATTTGCTTTAGATCTCTTCTTATATACTTCCTTGTGGGGGTGTTATATAACTGTTTTAAATAGATAATAGTGGAAAAATGTTTCTGGTCTAGGAATAGAACAGAATAGAATAGAATAGAATAGAATAGAATAGAAGAGAAGAGAAGAGAAGAGAAGAGAAGAGAAGAGAAGAGAAGAGAAGAGAAGAGAAGAGAAGAGAAGAGAAGGAGTTGGAAGGGACCTTGGAGGTCTTCTAGTCCAGCCCCCTGCCCAGGCAGAAAACCCTACACCACTTCAGACAAATGATTATCCAATATCTTCAAAACTTCCAGTGTTGGAGCATTCACAACTTCTGGAGGCAAGTTGTTCCACAGATTAATTGTTCTAACTGTCAGGACATTTCTCCTTAGTTCTAAGTTGCTTCTCTCCTTGATTGGTTTCAACCCATTGCTTCTTGTCCTGCCCTCAGGTGTTTTGGAGAATAGCTTGACTTCCTCTTCTTTGTGGCAGCCCCTGAGATATTGGAACACTGCTATCATGTCACCCCTAGTCCTTCTTTTCATTAAACTAGACATATCCAGTTCCTGCAATCGTTCTTCATATGTTTTATCCAGAGGTGGGTTTCAGCAGGTTCTGAACAGTTCTGGAGAACTGGTAGTGGAAATTTTGAGTAGTTCGGAGAACCGGTAGTAAAAATTCTGACTGGCCCCGCCCCTATCTATTCTCTGCCTCCCAAGTCCCAGCTGATCAGGAGGAAATGGGGATTTTGCAGTAAGCTTCCCCTGAAGTGTGGTGGGAATGGAGATTTTACAGTATCCTTCCCCTGTCATGCCTACCAAGCCACGCCCACCAAACCATGTCACATCTACCAAGCCACACCCACAGAACTAGGAGAAAAAAATGTGAAACCCACCACTGGTTTTATCCTCGAATCCCCTAATCATATTTTTTGCTCTTCTGTGCATTCTTTCTGGAGTCTCTACACAATAACACTACCACCCTTTTTTTTATTCTGAAACATTCTTGTCCTAGCTATCAGGACTGCAGTTTAATGAATGCAGCCATTCTTTTAATAAAATGATATGATTATTGCTTTTCACTGTGGAGAGGAGTTTTTTTCCTTCTTCAAAAAAAAAATACAAACCTCTGTTTTGTTAAAATTCAGGCTAACCCAAAACCGATCACGACCTAGAAATCATTTAAAAACTGCTAGATGTGAGTTAAGAAATAATTGCTTTGAATTTTGCAGATCAGATAAATGCTGGTGAAAACATTAAATGGATTTTCCTTGCTGCTTGAAGCCAACTGGAACTTGCTGGCTGCTAAATGCAGGTCTAATATCTACTGTACCTCGTGTTGTGTTTTGTTCAACTATGAAGCAATGCTTTTCCACCTCGGGGCACTGCCTTGGTGTAGCTATCAACCCAATGAAAATGCCTGAATGGATTAATTTATTATTAATTTATTAATGCTTTATGCGGCCCATCTCCCCTATAAGGCAACTCTCCCCTATGCAAGAAGTCCTTGACTTACAACAGCTCACTCAGTGTCCGTTATGTCACTGAAGAAATTGACTTATGACCATTTTTCACATTTATGACCATCGCGGCATCCCCATGGTCACAACATCAAAATTCAGATTCATGGCAACTGACTCATATTTATGACAGTTGCAATGCCCAAGGATCGGGTGATTTTTCCTTTTTTTTTTTTTTTTTTTTTTATTCAAAAAGTTTTACAAAATTTTTTCCCCCCCTTTCCCCCCCTCCTCCCCCCTCCCTTCGCAACCCCCCTCCCCCCCCCCGACTTCCCGGAACGAGCACAAGGTATAGTTAAAAGTAAAACAAACATATGCTAAAAAGTTTTCGTCCCAACTTAATTATACCCCTACAATCATCAATTCCTAACTTCCCCAAAAGCAATCAAAATAATACATCATAATCATTCAAAACAGTCTGATAACTCTTAGTCTGATATCTACGTTGAATATAGTCAATCCATTTTTTCCATTCCTTTAAGTATCTTTCTTGCGTATTGTCTTTCAAAAAGGCTGATATCTTCGCCATCTCAGCCAAATTGGCAACTTTCAATATCCATTCTTGTATTGTTGGTACTTCTTTTTTCTTCCAATATTGTCCTATTAGTAATCTTGCTGCAGTTATTAGATTTAAAATCAATTTAGTCTCAATTACTGTACAATCCGTAATAATTCCCAACAAGAAAAATTGCGGCAGGAACTTTATCTTCTTTTTCAGAACATTTTGTAAAATCCACCAAATTTTTATCCAAAAGGCCTTTATGTCCTTACAAGTCCACCAAATGTGAAAATATGTAGCGTCATCACAATTACATCTCCAACATTTTGCTTGCATTTCTGGATACATACACGATAATTTTTTAGGATCTAGATGCCATCTATAAAACATTTTATAAAAATTTTCCTCAGATTCTGTGCCTGCGTGAATTTAACATTTCTAACCCAAATTCTTTCCCACGTTTCCAATAATATTGGCTCCTGAAAATTTTGTGCCCACTTTATCATACAGTCCTTTACCAAGTCCCTTTCAGAATCTATTTCAAGTAACACATTATACAATCTCTTTATATGCTCCTGAGACTGATTTCTAATTTGCTTTACCAAATTTCCCTCGTTCTGCTCTATACCAATTTTTTGATCTCCCTTCCATCTAGCATGTAATTGCTCATATTGAAACCAAGTATAATTTTTCCCTTCCTCTCTTAATACTTGCAGAGATTTTAACTGCAAATTACCTCTTTCAGTATACAAAAGATCTTTATATGTAATCATTTCCTGCTTCTGTTCGGGTGATTTTTCCGTTTCGCAGCCTTCCGAGAGGCAAAGTCTATGAGGAAACCAGTTACACTTAACAAATAATTTGTTGGTATGAATTTACCGGCTGCAGTAACGGTTCACTTCACAACGATGGCAAAAAAAGTCATAAAATGGGGGGGAAACCCACATAACAAATGTTTTACTTAGCAACAGAAATTCTGGGCTGAATTGTGGTCGTGAGTTTAGGACTACCTGTAATAAAGTAATTTCACCTGAATGCCTTGCATGAAAGAATCAGAATGGGCTCGGTGTACTCTCAACTGGCCTCTTCAATAAGGGCAAGAAGACTCTGCATATGAGCAGCAGCCCCTTGTTTTCAGCCTGATTCCAGTGGGCAGCAGTTTGCAGGCTGGTGCTTCTGATTTGGTGCTTCAGTTCGCAGCTTTGCTTTTCAGCTTTATTAAAATAAAGCTTTCCTTGAAAACTCTTTTACCTTTTTTACCTGAAGTGGAAAAAGGTTCCGAATGTGTCAGTGGTGGGATTCAACATTTTTTACTACCGGTTCTGTGAGTGTGGCTTGGTTAGTGTGGAAGGGGAAGGATACTGTAAAATCTCCATTCCCTCCCCACTCCAGGGGAAGGTTACTGCAAAATCTCCATTCCCTCCTGATCAGCTGGGATTCGGGAGGCAGAGAATAGATGGGGGCGGGGCCAGTCATAGGTGGTATTTACCACCTTTATTTATCTCCGAATTACTCAAAATTTCCGCTACCGGTTCTCCAGAATTGGTCAGAACCTGCTGAAACCCACCTCTGGTAGTGTGTAATTTAGCATAAGTTTACTGTACCTGATTACATACTCAATCTACACTGTTGTTTATAAACAACAGTGCTGGAATTCCTGGGATCTATCTCAGGACAACTTGTAAAAAAGAATAGAGTAGAGTAGAGTAGAGTGGAGTAGAGTAGAGTAGAGTAGAGTAGAGTAGAGTAGAGTAGAGTGGAGTGGAGTGGAGTGGAGTGGAGTGGAGTGGAGTGGAGTGGAGTGGAGTAGAGTAGAGTAGAGTAGAGTAGAGTAGAGTAGAGTAGAGTAGAGTAGAGTTGAAATAGGATAGGATAGAGTAGGGTAGGGTAGGGTAGGGTAGCATAGCATAGCATAGCATAGCATAGCATAGCATAGCATAGAATAGAATAGAATAGAATAGAATAGAATAGAATAGAATAGAATAGAATAGAATAGAATAGAATAGAATATTGTTTATTGGAAAATATTTGGAAAGGAATTTGTCTCCGGTGCATAAACTCTCAGTGTACATACAAACAACAAAATGATATAAGATGTCAATAGGAGAAGGTAATAGGAAAGATGAGAAGAATGATAGTAATACAGCCATACTACATGGGTAAATATCCTTAGACATAAGGCAGTGCTGTGGGAATTAGGTGTTCAGAAGAGTAAAGGTACGAGGGAAAAAGCTGTCTTTGTGTCTAGTTGTTTTGGCATGCAATGCCCTATAGTGGTATCCTGAGGGGAGGGGTTGAAACAGTTTATGTCCAGGATGTGAGTGGTCTGTAGATATTTTCTTAGCCCTCTTTGCAGGCTGGTTGCAAAAATTAAATTCCATTGTTGGAACAAACAGAAGTGACTGCAACATTTCAAGCCCATGTGGGCATGCATAAATTATTTCTTTTTTTAAATTTATTAGCCACCTAGCCCAATGGACTGGTTTAATTACTTTCAATCATAAGCAGGGTTGGAGTGTGTGTGTGTGTGTGTGTGTGTGTGTGTGTGTAGATAGATAGATAGATAGATAGATAGATAGATAGATAGATAGATAGATAGATATAGCTATAGATATTTGTTTGTAGGATGGTTTAGATATATTCTCATGTGATTGTGCATGTAGACACACACCCATAAAACGTAGAAAAGAATCATCTCACCTATTCCTTGCATCCTTGTGGGAATGCAAATGAGCTGTTCCTTATTTTCTCTCATTTTTTAATTTAGGCATTGGAGACTAAAAATAAAATGGACGACTTCCAAATTCAGTCTCTGCTCACTCATGTGAAATGGTCTTTAGATGTACACCCAAATATGCGGGTCTTTCTATTCCATCTAAGGCTAAGAGGTGAAGGTTACACATGTAAAACATGGAGTAAAATCCTTGTAAGCTTGGGTCATGAATGAATTAACATCTGTGAATCCACTTTTTTTGTTGTTCCTTGCTCCCCACATAGGAATTTCAATAACAGTATTTTTCAAAAATCTGTGCCCTTCTAAAGTATTTTGGATTCTTCAAATACTATTTCATGCATCATTGTTTTGAATCTTATTAAAGCCTTGCAAAATAACAAAACATTGGCAAGTGGTAATCTAAAGGAACAGTTCCTTAAATGCAGTTTGGACATTGGGTTCTCCTTCTCCTTCTCCTTCTCCTTCTCCTCGTTCTAGCCACACATGGTAAGATGGGTGTAATATTCCTACTAGATAAAAAGATAGAATATAAATAGTATAAAATAACAATGATAACCCAAGTATCTTGTTAAGGTTTATGTTGGCTTTCCTGTTAGCAACATTTAGCAGAAGGATTCATCTTCCATGACCATTAAGCTGCATTTAAGCCAAAGTGGACCCATATGGACTATGCATTTAAAAGGGCTAATTTGGCCCTAAGTGTTTCCATTAAATAAGATATCTGCAACCCAGCTTCATCACTTCAAGAGCCCCCTCCAACTATATCACTCTATGTAAACTTCAACACTGAAAAATAAATGTCAGACTCTGAAGCAAAGCAACGTAATTATACCATATTTCCTGATATAGCTTTAGAAAAGAATAAAGGAAAATTCTTAGTATTTTTTAGGCTTGAATAAACTCTCAGTGCAGATGCATTAAGTGTCAATGTCAATTTCCCTTGATTTCTTTTTAAGCATTAAATCTTGTCCTAAAGTTTAAACTGAGACATAACCAGAGGTGATATTCAGCAGGTTCTGACCAGTTCTGGAGAACTGGTAGTGGAAATTTTGAGTAGTTCAGAGAAACGGTAAATACCACCTCTGACTGGCCCCGCCTCCATCTATTCTCTGCCTCCTGAGTCACAGCTATTGGGAGGAAATGGGGATTTTGCAGTATCCTTCCCCTGGAGTGGGCAGGGAATGTAGATTTTACAGGATCCTTCCCCTGCCACGCACACCAAGCCATGACACACCCACCAAGCCACACCCACAGAACTGGTAGTAAAAAAAAAATTAAATCCCGCTACAGGACACAACCATGTCCTCCTGCTTATTTGCTTCTTTCTTCAGCTTTAATACAGGTAGTCCACAACTTACCACCACAACGGAGTCAAAGATTTCTGCGGCTAAGAGAAACATATATTAAGCGAGTTTTGCTCCATTTTATGACCTTTCTTGCCACAAGTTGTCAAGTGAATTGCTGCAGTTGTTAAATTAGTGACACGGTTGTTAAGTGAATCTGGCTTCCCCGTGGACTTTGCTTGTCAGGTCGCAAAGGGGGATCACATGACCCCGGGACATGGCAACTATCATAAATGCAAGTCAGTTATAAGCATTTGAATTTTGATTCCATGACTGCGAATGCTGCAACAGTTGTAAGAATGAAAATGGTCATAAGTCACTTTTTTCAATGCCGTTATAACTTTGAATGATCATTAAATGAACTGTTGCAAGTTGAGGACTAGATGCATATACAGCGTAAAAGCTCTTGTATGGCCAAAGGACTAAATGCAAATGGGGAGAATCTCCACTTAAGCAGAATTTGTAAACTTGTAAAGGAAACCTAAGAAATATATAAATGAAAGAATGAATGAATTACTATTGATTACCAGTAGAATCAAATGAAATCATAAATATCTCCTCAAACAATTACTTGTTCCATATTATTAAATTATCAGATACCTCTCTAGTTTTGAAGATTAGACTTTGTTTTTGAAGGGGGAGATAGCTGTTTGGGAATAAAAGAAGGCAGAAGCAGTATAGCTAGATACGGAAATTTATGATTCAATTCAAACCTTTATTGTCAGAGTACAACATGTGTACAGTGAGATTGGCTGAGCCTCCCTTCATGCACACACACACCCCAACACAATACAACTCACAGTGAAAGACCACCACCCCAAAAAAAATTCCCTATCCCAATGAATTCTACTAACAAACACTCAGTCCTATTGCATCATGTGAACTAACTGCAAGTTAGGGTCGGCCCCACAAGTCAATCGTACTATGTTGTTGTAGCTATTTTTCATTCAGGAGTCTGACAGCCCAGACTGTTCTTCAGCCTGTTTGTGCGGCTGCCTATGCTTCTATATCTCCTTCCAGATCGTAGGAGAATAAAGAAGCGCTGTATCAATAATATCAATAATAATTATATACTTTGTTATGTAATTAAACTGAGAATAAGTATTACATTTCTTGAAAAAGAGAACACCAGATTTCAGTCATCACATTGTCAATAAGTATAAAATATTAGCCATTTTACCACAGATTCAGAGGTCTAAAGAGAAAACTCCAAGGGTTACTTCAAATTGTGACATTATTTGCCCACTCGTGCCTGACATCTAAACTGCCAATGCGTGCCGGGTTTTTAAATCTAATGTTTCTTGCATAGCGTGTTTGACTTTGTAGAGTAGAGGTGGCATAATTTCAGAAATAGCTCTCGTAGGGTTAAATGTTAAATGCATGACCAAGTTTAAGAAGCAGGCTAGCATTGACAAAAAGAAAATGATAAATTAATATTTTCTTTTCCTATATTATATCTTAACTTTATCATGTTAAGCATCAGCAGTGAACGTAGGTGAAATGTTTGCTTTCTTTCAGTATTACACAACCGTTATTGCTGAAAATAATATCCAATCTAGATAAAAAAAAAATTTGATTCGCTTGGAAGAAATGACATCAATAGTTTATTGGCACAGCAATCCAAAAGAGAGAAAACGATACCTATTATGCTCTTTTATTTGTATTCTTATCAATATCCATCTCATGTACAAAAGGATATTACTCCTGTTTTCCATCTTGATAAATATTGATGCCAAGCTTCTGGAAACAGTTGTAGGATATGTTGGGAAACATTTGCAGAACGATTTCTGTTTCTTCACTGTTGTTCTCTGTCTTGCCTGTATGGATAGTCTAGATTTACATAACATAACATAACATCAGAGTTGGAAGGGACCTTGGAGGCCTTCTAGTCCAACCCCCTGCCCAAGCAGGAAACCCTATACCATCTCAGTCAGATGGTTATCCAACATTTTCTTAAAAATTTCCAGTGTTGGAGCATTCACAACTTCTGAAGGCAAGTCGTTCCACTTATTAATTGTTCTAACTGTCAGGAAATTTCTCCTTAGTTCTAAGTTGCTTCTTTCTTTGACCAGTTTCCACCCATTGCTTCTTGTTCTACCCTCAGGTGCTTTGGTGAACAGCCTGACTCCCTCTTCTTTGTGGCAGCCCCTAAGATATTGGAACACAGCTATCATGTCTCCCCTAGTCCTTCTTTTTGTTAAACTAGACATACCCAGTTCCTGCAACCGTTCTTCATATGTTTTATCCTCCAGTCCCCTAATCATCTTTGTTGCTCTTCTCTGCACTCTTTCTAGAGTCTCAACATCTTTTTACATCGTGGCACCAAAACTGGATGCAATATTCCAAGTGTGGCCTTACCAAGGCATTATAAAGTGGTACTAACACTTCACGTGATCTTGATTCTATCCTCTGTTTATGCAGCCCAGAACTGTGTTGGCTTTTTAACAGCTGCTGCACACTGCTGGCTCATATCTAAATGGTCATGCACTTGGACTCCAAGATCCCTCACACAGGTACAACTATTGAGCAAGCGACCACATATACGGTACTGGTGCATTTTGTTTTTGGCCTAAATGTAGAACCTTACTTTTTTCACTGTTGAATTTCATTTTGTTAGATAACGCCCAATGTTCAAGTCTGTCAAGATCTTTCTGTAACTTGAGCCTATCTTCTGGAGTGTTGGCTATTCCTGCCAGCTTGGTGTCATCTGCAAATTTGATGAGTTCCCCATCTATCCCCTCGTCCAAGTCATTGATGAAGATGTTGAAGAGTACTGGGCCTAAAACAGAGCCTTGGGGTACTCCACTGCATACTTCCCTCCATGTGGATGTAGTTCCGTTGAGGACTACACGTTGAGTGCGGTTGGTCAGCCAATTACGAATCCATCTGGTGGTGGTGCTGTCTAACCCACATTTTTCTACTTTATCTAGTAGTAGGTTATGGTCTACTTTATCAAATGCTTTACTGAAGTCCAAGTAAATTATATCGACAGCATTCTTCTGGTCTACTAATTTTGTCATTTTGTCAAAGAATGCGATAAGATTAGTCTGGCATGATCTGTTTTTGACAAACCCATGTTGGCTTTTGGTTATTACTTTGTTTGCTTCTAGGTGTTCTAGGTAGATTTGCTGCCAAGTATTTGAAAGTAGGCTTACAACAGCAATTACGATCAGGAACTCCATTGCTAAACGGCCTGGTCACAAAGGCAATGTCATGTAGCCACGTTGCATGGCATCAGCAAATCTGGCAGTTCTGGTGGCCATTGTTAAACAAAAACCATGTGGGTCATTAAGTGAGAATCTCATGGAGTCACAACATCTGACTTTCTCCCGGTTTCCCCATTGACTTCGCTTGAAAGAAGCCAGCAGGGAACATTGGCTATCACAGTGATGGCTAGCCTTTTTGCCATCACGTGCCAGGAGGGGGGTGGGGAGGCGGGGGATTGAGCGCATACATGCCCTCACCCATAATTCTATGGGCCCAGCCCCTATGCATGCGCACACGATCTCCCCACTCCCCCCATTCCTGGCACGTGATGGCCCGGTAGGCCCGTTTTTCTCTCTCACCTGGCTCCAGAGCCTCTCTAGGAGTCTGGGGAGGGTGAAAGTGGCCTTCACCACCCCCCTGGAGGTCCTCTGGAGGCCAAAAACAGCCTGTTTGCCAACTTCCAGTGAGATTGGAAGTTGGCAAACAGGCCATTTTCGGCCTCCAGAGGACCTCCAGGGGTGTGGGAAAGGCCGTTTTCACCTTCCCCAGACTCCTAGAGAGGTTCTGGAGCCAGGTAAGAGAGAAAAACAGGACTTCCCCACCAGCCCCCGAGGCACTCCGGAGGCAGGAAACAGCTTCTGGTGGGCCCAGAAGGCCTGAAAATCAGCTGGTCGGCACGTGCCTGCACGCCAGAGCTGAGCTTGCATGCCCACTGATACGGCTACACATGCCACCTGTGGCATGCATGCCATAGGTTTGCCATCAAGGGACTATCACAATCAAGTGACCATAGCTCACTATGACATCATGAAGAGCATGGTGGCTTGAGTGATTAGAAAGCTGAGCGTGTTTGAGACCTGAGAGTTGCTATGGGGCAGGGTTGAGCTCCCGTCCTTCACTCCAGCTCTATCACTAAAGCTCTGGATCCTTCCAAAGCAGAGCATTTTGTTACCTTCATCTGACTGCAATAAATCTGTACATGAAAGGACACCCCTCTCCAATTGGGTGTCCTCAGGGCAACGGTGATGTCACTGACTAATCCTTTCAACCCGGAAGTACTTCAGTGTTTCTGATCTGAGTGCAAAGTATGACATCATAATAATGGAGATGCATTATTTGGCTGCAACAGCTAAAACTCTAAGGATACATCATTAGATACTTTACATGATGGATAACAAAGAGAGCAAGAGAATATAAGGATATTTACCTTTATTCTATTGATAGAGCAAGTCCTTTGTGTATATTGTATTACAAAGTGAAATATCTTAGGGTTAATGGACATACCAAAACATCTCATTATTCTTCAGAGAACCTGTACAAGAAGCAACTTTAAGTATTAAATTTGAAGAATCTTGACTGCTTCTGAATATGGATGGGAGTTAGACTAGGGAATATATTATCCCCAAATCTATTAGAGAGAGAGAGACGAAAGAGTGAGAAAAACCATGATCAAATTAATGATTTGAAAACAATTGCTAAGAGTACCATGGACTTCAGAATTAGTTGCACAATTCCATATGAGATAAAGATTGTTGCTTTAAAGTCATGAACAATGAGGAGAAAGTCACACTGATGTGACCAGTTGGTATAATAGAAGAAGCTAGTATGCTGGGCATAGTTGACATTTGTACAAGAAAAGAAAGACAATGGATGAGTTGAATAGATATGATCAGGGATATAACTAGAATATCCTTGGAAAAGCTGCAGATACCAAAATGAAGGACATAGGCCAACGTACAAGTCACTATGAGCGCAACCTGATGGCATCTAATTCTATAGCAAACTGAAGTTGATGGTAGGATACATCCTGCCTACATTTATAATCTAGATGAGATCTACACCCATCTTGATCTCTGAGCTTATTTTCCATGCAGATTTGTCATGTATGCGTGCACGTACCTGTCTTGATAGTAATTCAAGCAATTCCATTGGTCAAAGACAAAAGTCCTAAATCAATGCCAAAATTCAAATAATAAAAAATCCGAATCCTATAAGTATCAATTGTACTAAATGAAACAAAAAACATAAAATCCTTAAAGTGCTAATTATCATAATTGCACAATAAAGTAGGCTAACACATTTCCATGGGCATCCAATGAAAGCTGGAGAATCCAACTGAGAAATGATAAATTGCCACTAACTGCAGTAATTATCCCTTGACATTCAATGCTGAAAGTTAACTAAATGTGCTGAAAGTTAAGAGAGAAAAATAGTATGTGCTTTAATACATTAGTTATAGTCTTCACGAAAAGAAAAAAAAACAGGTAGAGGCAACAAGAAATTAATATTTATCTTCTCTCGGTGTGGTGACAAGCTCTGTTAAGAAGTTTTTGAAAGCCAGGAAGAGTTTGTTAGACAAAGTATAAATTTTAATTGCAGACCTAATTGATTATCCTTGGCATGTTCACTAGGTTAAGAGAGAGCTTGTGTCAACTTTCAAGGTCATTACAGTAATAGATATGAGAGGCAGGCAGGTTCTGATAAGCGACTTTGTAGAGTCTAATTGCTCATTCATGGCAATAGGTCTGGCACTTTTAACTCCTCCAATATCTCTATGTCCAATTTATTTAATATCTTTTAATATTCTAGGGTTAGATTTGCTAGGGGAGGCAGAAACTTCAATATCCAGGTTGCTGCCCTTACAAAAAAAAGAAGTTAAATCTCTATATGTGAAGTGCAGCAACTCCCAGTATTGAAAGATGGGAAATTGATCCACAACCAAAAATACTGCCAAGCAGTTTCTCTTGGAAAAAATAAATAAATAATAAAACCAGGCATTTCTGGGATAACAAGTGTATGTATCCCCTTGTTAAGAAGTAGGTGTACCTCTGCAAATTGCACCCATTAATAAAACATTTAGGGATCTTCCTGCTTGAATGGTCACAGTTTTCCAAAGGCGTCATCTTTAATTATCAGGCTAATTTTGTGTGTGTGGTTTTCAAGAATAAGATTACAAAATTATCATTATTCCGTGCACGTTCCAAATATGGCCTGCAGTCGAGAAACAATAAAAGTCCTGTGGTTTGTTTGTTGTTTGCTTGGTTTTTTTCTTTTTTTTTTCTTTGACAAAATCAGTTTTGCACAACAGCCTGGGGCAGCTGCATTGTGCAAATTAAACAAATGATGCAAATGATGAGTTGATATGATTTCAAAGTCAAATTTGATTCACTGGGAACCCATTCCATTTGGTTAATGCAAGAGAAATGATGGCTTATCTGCAAATTTAGGCTTACATCTGATGAGATTCTTAGACATTGGTAGAAAGAATAGAGCATATAATATATATCTCTGCATACTGTTAAAACTCTCCTGTCTGTTTGTAACCTTCATTTGGTGAAAAGGTGTATCATAGGAGAATAGACTAGAATTTTTATTGGCCAAGTGTGATTGGACACACAAGGAATTTGTCTTGGTGCATATGCTCTCAGTGTACATAAAAGAAAAGATACCTTCATCAAAGTATAAACTTACAACACTTAAAGATAGTGATAGGGTACAAATAAGCAATCAGGAAACAATCAATATCAGTATAAATCGTAAGGATACAAGCAACAAAGTTACAGTCATAAGTGGAAGGAGATGGGTGATGGGAACAATGAGAAGATTAATAGTAGTGCGGATTTAGTAATAGTTTGACAGTGTTGAGGGAATTATTTGTTTAGCAGAGTGATGGCGTTCGGGGAAAAAACTGTTCTTGTGTCTAGTTGTTCTGGTATGCAGTGCTCTATAGCGTCATTTTGAGGGTAGGAGTTGAAACAGTTTATGTCCAGGATGTGAGGGGTCTGTAAATATTTTCACAGCCCTCTTTTTGACTCGTGCAGTATACATGTCTTCAATGGAAGGCAGGTTGGTAGCCATTGTTTTTTCTGCAGTTCTAATTATCCTCTGAAGTCTGTGTCTGTCTTGTTGGGTTGCAGAACCAAACCAGACAGTTATAGAGGTGCAGATAACAGACTCAATAATTCTTCTGTAGAACTGGATCAGCAGCTCCTTGGGCAGTTTGAGCTTAATGAGTTGGCGCAGAAAGAACATTCTTTGTTGTCCTTTTTTGATGACGTTTTTGATGTTAGCTGTCCATTTTGTGATCTTGTGATCTTGTGATATCATAGAACCTAGAAATTTGATCTTGTGATATCATAGAACCTAGAAATTTGAAGGTTTCTATTGTTGATACTGTGTTGTCTAGTATCGTGAGAGGTGGGAGCATGGAAGAGTTTCTCCTAAAGTTTATCACCATTTCTATGGTTTTGTGTGTGTTCAGTTCCAGATTGTTCCGGTTGCATCACGAGGCTCAACCTCCCATCTGTATGAGACTGATCACTGTTGTGTCATCGGCGAACTTCAGTAGTTTAACAGATGGATCGTTAGAGATGCAGTTCTAATAAGGGCAACAATGTTTGAATTGAGGTACCTCAAATGGGCTAACTTAAAGAATACATGCAAAATATGAGACTCATTACATTTGTATAATTGAAATTGCAGGGATTCTCACCCCAGTTATATTTGCAAAGTTGTGGCTGCTACAGCATCACAGCAGGGAACCTGTAGCTGATAGCAAAGCCCAATAGCCAAGCAATGATTGGCTGCTTTGGAACTGAGGCTAAACATTTAAGTCTCTTATTGCTGGTTGGGAGCAATGGAAGGACAAATGAGTAATTGGAGGCCTGCTGATGTAAGAAGAACTGGCTGGAGGTGATAGTAATTGATATGTGAGCCCTCTTCCTCCCTGAAGGAAGGGGTACCTTAGGAACACACTGGGATGTGGAACAGGAGTGCATTTTACTTCATGGTTTGTGGCTCCTTTTGTTCCCCCCTCCCACTAGGAAAGTGGCAGGCAGTTCTGCAAATCAGCCAAGGAGGAGATAGAGAAGGAGGCTTCACTAAGATTCAGCTGAAGGTCATGAGGGGAACGAAAATGGCAAATTCTATAGCAATAGCAATAGCACTTAGACTTATATACCACTTTATAGTGTTTTACAGCCCTCTCTAAGCTGTTTACATAGTCAGCATATTGTCCCCAACAATTTGGCTCCTTGTTTTACCCACCTCGGAACGATGGAAGGTTGAGTCAACCTTGAGATTCGAACTGCCAAGTTGGAGGCAGCTGGCAGTCAGCAGAAGTAGCCTGCAGTACTGCACTGTGCCACCGAGGTTCATATTATGGAAAGAAGGATGACCCAATGGGTCACAGCTCGTCTAGTTAGTTTATAAGGCTATCTAAGTTGGGGTGAGGCAAATAAAGCCCTCTTAACCATGATTTTCTTTTTCACAATGTACATCAATATTTTGCATAGTCTATCGATACGGCTTCTCTTTAACCCTATCCCCTCTGTTTTTGTTTTATAGCAAAAAATTGTTTTGGAAGGTGGAGCACAAGGCTGTTCTGGTATAGAAAATGTTGTGGGGGCTTAATCAGGATTTTAGCAGGCTATGGATGAATGCAGTACGGTTGACTTTCTTCAAATAGAATGTCAGTTCATGAGTTGGAATAAGCATAGCAAGAAGGTCAGCCAATGGGGGCTGTTTGGTGGGTTCAGACAGCTAGGAGCCTGGGTGTGGTTTGGCTCAACTGTTCTGTAGGTAGGAGAAGTCTTGTTTCTGTTGTCCCCAGCCTTGTCTGATTGTGTGTGCTGCAACAAACTGTGACATAGAAGAAGCTGGCAAATCAGCTAAGGCTGATAGAAGCTGCCAGTACTTCCATATACTGTAAACTTTATATCTTTCTGCTAAACTCATCTGACTGAGGTCTCATGCTTTATCCCAACCCTGACATTGCTGTCTTAATAAACCTCAGCTTGTGGAGCTTCATTCTTTCAATTCATTTGCAAATTGCTTCCAGAGGTAAATGATCGGTGCCTCAGATCTGAAGCAAAACTTACTCTCTGAACGCAAGGATTAAGCAGGCAATTCCTGTCTGCTCCGTTTTTTAAGGCAACTACCTCTTTTTCTACTGTTACAAATCTGTCCTCTGTGACTGCAATGCAATTATGGGAACACCAGAAGTGGTATTCAGCCGGTTCGTACCAGTTCACCAGAACCAATAGCAGAATTTGTGGGTGGCCTCTGGGCCCACCCACCTCAGCTCTATGCTGTCCTATTTAGGCAAGTTTTTGAGGCCGGGTGCATGCACAGAAGGTGCGCATATGAGCAAAACACATGAGCGGAAGGCGGATGTCATCAATAACTTTTTTTTTCCCTTGCAAGAGAGCAGGTGCTCTATCACTCAACTCTTGGTCCTTCTGAAGCAGAGCCTTCTGTTACCTTCATCTGACTGCAGTAAATCTGTGCAGAATTAATTCCCCTTTGTCCTCCCTCCTTCTTGCTCTCCCTTTCCTCTCCCATATTCTAACTTCAAGCGCTGAGGTCTCTCACTCATGGAACATTTGGTTGAGGCATGCATGTTTTTAGAGAACGTTTCTCAGGCTTGCCCACAGTTTCACTGCAGGCCGCCAGCTGTGCTAGCTAATGAACTCTTCCTTTCTCTGTATTTGTGTCTCTCTGTAAGATAATATAAAATGCGGGCTTATGCTTCCTGTCCACCAGGGCAGGAGAGTGAACATGCTGGATGATTGATTGATTTTCCTCACTGTGAAAGAAGCTGCCTAGGGATCCCATTCTTTTTTTGAATACTGTGGTCCCCCAATCAGCCACCTTGTATTATACTGACCTGAGAAGAGCATTTGTTATGCAAACACAGTGCCATCTGTCGCACAGCAGCTTCTCCGTTACAGAACATAAACTAAACTGGAGAGACGTCAAAATAATTTAGGAAGCCAGCACGTTTAAAGGAGGACTTGGTAAATATAATGTGTTATGATGAGCTTTATTAATCACCGGCATCTGCAGGCATTTTAAAGGAGGTACTATTTTCATCAACGACTTGCTAGTTTTTGCTTCCTGAACATGGCATGGTGTTCATTCCTAGCAGGGGCATTTAACAAAGTTCCCAAAGTAATATAGATTGTGGATTTGAGATAGATTTACTGATTTACCACCAGCTTATCGGGTACTTAGAAGCCAAAGACTTGGCAGCCCAAGGAAACAACTGCCAATGACTTAAATAACTGGCCATCAACACTCCTATCAACAACTAGAAAGCCATACACAACCAGGCATCATATAAATACTACACACAAAGCACACATTCTGGTAGGAGAGAAGTTCCTTGAAGAAGGGTTCCAGCATGGGTCCAAAAGCTTGGAAGACTAAACCTCTGGTTCCGGTGACCAACCCAGACTGGATCCTGCAGCATTATCCTGGGACATGTCATTCATATGAGATAGAATCAAATTCTGACTTAAAGGGTCTAGAGTGGCTACTGAGAGGCATAGATATTGCTAAAGGTGTTAATAAATAACAATCCCAGGAAATTGTGGTGGGATATGACACTGAATTGCAAGAGGGAAGAGACTTTTCCCAAGAAACTAAGAGCTAAATCAGACTTGGTCTGTAGAAAGAGGCCCAGGAGGAATCCTCCCTAAACCTTCGCAGAGTATAGCTGATAATTACACAGAGTCAGGGGTAAAATCCAACAGGTTCTGACAGGTTCTGGAGAACCGGTAGTGGAAATTTTGAGTAGTTCGGAGAACCGGCAAATGCTATCTCTGGCTGGCCGCAGAAAGGGGTGGGAATGGGGATTTTTCAGTAGCCTTCTCCTGCCATGCCCACCACACCCACAGAACTGGTGGTAAAAATTTCACCATTGCGCAGAGTGTACTTTAGTCTGATTCCTGTCAATTTATTTTATTTATTTATGAAATTTATAGGCCTCCCATCTCCCCGATAAGTGACTCTATGGGTGAGCAACAATAAAGAAACTACTTTAAGCACTTTTGAGTGTTGTTCTTGGTTCCTTGTGCCTGACATTGATTGGCCTCTTTCTACATCAGAAGGACTCAAGGCTGATGTACCTGTTAACCCCCTGGGAAAGATCCCTTCCCTCTTGTGCCTCAGTGCCAGCTTCTACTACAGAAATGGATTTTCTTTTTCTTTTTTTAATTGAAAAAGTTTTAAGAAACAAAAACATTTTCCCCCTTTTTCCCCCCTCCCCCCCCACAAACCCCCCCCTCTCCCTTCCCCCCCTTCCCCCGGCTTCCCGGGTCAATCACAAGGTATTGTTATACATAAACCAAACATAGAGTAAAATTTTCCCTTCTAATCCAATTAACCTCATCCAAATCTTTTCATCTCCCAACCCCCTCCCCATTACATAAAATAATATTTCCTAATTATTCAAAGGCAATCTGATATTTCTTAATCTGATATCTGTTTTGTAGATAATCAATCCATTTTTTCCATTCAATTAAATATCTTTCCTGCATATTGTCTTTCAAAAAAGCTGAGATTTTAGCCATCTCAGCCAAATTAATCTTTCAATATCCATTCTTCTATTGTAGGTACCCCTTCTTTCTTCCAGTATTGTCCAATCAACAGTCTTGCTGCTGTTATTAAATTCAGAATCAATTTAGTCTCAATCCCTGTACAATCCGTTATAATTCCCAAAAGGAAAAATTGCGGCAGGAACTTTATCTTCTTCTTCAGTACATTTTGAATAATCCACCAAATTCTTATCCAAAAGGCCTTAATTTTCTTGCAAGTCCACCAAATATGAAAATATGTAGCGTCATCACAGTCACACCTCCAACATTTCGCTTGGATATCAGGATACATACATGATAATTTTTTGGGATTTAAGTGCCATCTATAAAACATCTTATAAAAATTTTCCCTAAAATTCTGTGCTTGTGTAAACTTAACATTTCTAACCCAGATTTTCTCCCATGTTTCCAACATTATTGGTTCCTGAATATTCTAGAGAAATGGATTTTCATTCATACCTATGTAGAGGCTTGCAAGAACATTTCCATCTGGCCTCTAATCTCCCCAGTACTGACTCCAGAATGTGTGGGGCTGCTACGCTGAAGATTATTAAGAAGCGATTGGACAACCATTTGTCTGAAATGGTGTAAGGCAGGGGTGTCAAACTGGTGGCCAGATATATCATGCACAAGCCACACTCACTCCAGCTACACAACTGGGAAAAACGTCATGAAATATCATGTAACAGCAATGACGTGGTGAGTTTGACACTGTGGTTTTGGGTTTCTTGCTTGAACAAGGTCCCTTCCAATTCTGTTATTCTATTATAGTGAAGCCTTCATCTTGGTCTGATTTAACATTCTACCTTCAATACCATCAATGACAGCCATCATAATATCCTTTCTCTGTTAGCGTCTGCCCTTGTGTGATGGAAGAAGCAGTACTGGTAATTCCTGTCCTTTGGCATTCTCCCTTATAAACAGAAATGTGTGTCAATTTGAGTGTCATTCTGCTAGGGTAGTGGCCGGAAGGAAAGTTGTTTTTGATCTGTGGCCATAATCAGCATTTCCAACCTTGCAACTAAATTTTACAATTTTTCTTGCTCCACCTGCCAGCTGCTGCTAAAGAGAAATGAGTTTGTGTTTGGATTTAGTAGAGAATTGCATTTTTAGAATTTTAAAGAGGAAAAAAACCCCTTAAATATTATGGATTGTATACATGGGAAATACTCGTGCATTGCAATATATTTATAAGCCTTAGTGTAGGAAACAATGAGGTTAAGCCTGAAAGCAGGATCAAACACATCATTAATCTCAAATCCCTTCATGCCCACAAGAGATCCAAGTCCAGCTCACCTTGAATTCTGTTGACTCTCATCTACTGCTAGCTCACTTTGACCGTTAGTAGTTCAGATTCTTGTAGGGAGCATTACCATACAGTAAGTCACCAGTCTTGAAAACTTCCAGTATTGGAGCATACTGGAAGTTTGCATGCAACTTCTGGAAGCAAGTCATTCCACTGATTAATTGTTCTAACTGTCAGGAAATTCCTCCTTAGTTCTAGGTTGCTTCTCTCCTTGATCAGTTTTCATCCATTGTTTCTTGTCCTGAACTCAGGTGCTTTGGAGACTAGGTTGACCCTCTCTTCTTTGTGGCAGTCCCATATTGGAACACTGCTATTATGTCATCCTTCTTTTCATTAAACTAGACATACCCAATTCCTGAAATCATTCTTCATATGTGTTAGCCTTCAGTCTCCTAATCATCTTTGTTGCTCTTCTCTGCACTCTTTTTAGAGTCTCAATATCTTTTCTATATTGTGGCAACCAAAATTGGATGCAACATTCCAAGTGCTTTTCCTTGAGTGCTGGAAGCAGAGAGGCTCACCCATTTGTGTTCTTACCAGAAATATGTCCTTCCCTAGGACTTCCACAGGAAAAGCTAAGTCTCTTTGGGGATAGGGTACCAGTACACCTGAAAGGATTAGCACCTTAAGGGAACCAGAGGTCTCTGCTCATGAAAGAATATGCATCAACCATCATTCAGATTCAGTTCAACCCTGCATTTTGGATGACTTTCACGTTCACTATTGCCTGAGTACATTCCCATTACACGAAATATATTTTTGCTATCACAATAGCTCAAATATCGTTTGCTAGAAATGGAACGGACATAGATTTTTCCCTTTCTCACATTCAGGACACAATTTCAAGATGCCTTAAATGTATGGAAAAGATAATCAAGCAACGAATCACCGAACACCTAGAAGCAAACAAAGTAAATAACCAAAAGCCAACATGGGTTTGTCAAAAACAGATCATGCCAGACTAATCTTATTGCATTCTTTGACAAAGTGACAAAATTAGTGGACCAGAGGAATGCTGTCGATATAATTTACTTGGACTTCAGTAAAGCATTTGATAAAGTAGACCATAACCTACTACTAGATAAAGTAGAAAAATGTGGTTTAGACAGCACCACCACCAGATGGACTCGTAACTGGCTGACCAACCGCACTCAACGTGTAGTCCTCAATGGAACTACATCCACATGGAGGGAAATATGCAGTGGAGTACCCCAAGGCTCTGTTTTAGGCCCAGTACTCTTCAACATCTTCATCAATGACTTGGACAAGGGGATAGATGGAGAACTCATCAAATTTGCAGATGACACCAAGCTGGCAGGAATAGCCAACACTCCAGAAGATAAGCTCAAGTTACAGAAAGATCTTGACAGACTTGAACATTGGGCGCTATCTAACAAAATGAAATTCAACAGTGAAAAAAGTAAGGTTCTACATTTAAGCAAAAAAACCAAAATGCACAGGTACCGGATATGTGGTACCTTGCTCAATAGTAGTACCTGTGAGAGGGATCTTGGAGTCCTAGTGGACAACCATTTAGATATGAGCCAGCAGTTTGCAGCAGCTGCCAAAAAAGCCAACACAGTTCTGGGCTGCATAAACAGAGGGATAGAATCAAGATCATGTGAAGTGTTAATACCACTTTATAATGCCTTGGTAAGGCCACACTTGGAATATTGCATTCAGTTTTGGTCGCCATGATGTAAAAAGGATGTTGAGACTCTAGAAAGAGTGCAGAGAAGAGCAACAAAGATGATGACTGGAGGCTAAAACATATGAAAAACGGTTGCAGGAACTGGGTATGTCTAGTTTAATAAAAAGAAGGACTAGGGGAGACATGATAGCAGTGTTCCAATATCTCAGGGGTTGCCACAAAGAAGAGGGAGTCGGGCTGTGCTCCAAAGCACCTGAGGGTAGAACAAGAAGCAATGGGTGGAAACTAATCAAGGAGAGAAGCAACCTAGAACTAAGGAGAAATTTCTTGACAGTTAGAACAATTTGCCCGCAGAAGTTGTAAATGCTCCAACATTGGAAATTTTTAAGAAAATGTTGGATGACCATTTGTCTGAAATGGTGTAGGGTTTCCTGCCTGGGCAAGGGGTTGGACTAGAAGACCTCCAAAGTCCCTTCCAATTCTGATATTATTATATTATTATAATGTTCCTGCTGGATTTATAGTTTAAATGGCTGGATTCTATATGCATCTAAAATGGTGCATCCCTTGAAAAGGACCACACAGCACGAGGGCCAAAATGGGTGTTATCCAATATCTTTGATTGTAAACATGGAAACTAGATGGACATTGAGTTTCCTCCAAAACGATGAAATTTCAGTTTCACGCATTGCGATTTTTCTCCCAAACGATGTATGAATCATCTCTTTTTCAAGAGATTCCCCATTCAGCAAAAGCATGCTCCTTAGCTGCATTTCTTAAACAGATATCAAATAATTAATTGTTTCCAGCTGAGCTTTTCCCACTGCCCTATATATCTGCATTTTATCCCTTTTTCATTAAGACAGAAAAATTCTATCAAATTATGGAAAATTATGTAAGTCATTATCACAAATGAAACTGCAATTAAATTCATTTTGCACACTGGAGAATGAAAGAATGGTTATCTTGCAATAATATTTGTGTTAAAATGGCTCAGTTGGGTAATATTTATTCCTCATATGTATAACCATATATCATGGGTGAGACTAAATTCTACAGTAGTATCTAAACTACTAGATCTTAGAAATACTCCAGCAGAATTATTGCCTATGAGATTCCGGCTAGTTAATTAGGATCTGACTCAAATCATTGCTTTGATGAGCTGAGCTGATTTGAATTAAACTGAATCATTGAGATTCAAACAGGCAATTCAGTTCAAAGATTTGATTAGAAGGATTGATTTAGTTCTATATTTGAACTGAATTTTTACACCAATCTAGCCTTCCACATTTTTTGCAAGAAGCCACAGTGACATCATGTGCACCATGACGTTGTCCTATACATCTCACCTTTATGTACTTGCACCCTGATGTCTGAAGGAAGTTCACAGTTACAGGTAGTCCTCAACTTACAACTGGAATGGAGCCTGCCCATTATGGTCAAAAGTCATGATGGTGTAAAATTTTATGATTTTTTTCTTTTCATTAAGTGAAATCTGCACTCGTTAACTGAACCTATTATTCACTATTATTCCAGTTTTGCTGCAAACTGGAAGTAATTGCCGGTTTTTGGCAAAGACCTCATAAATCATGCTACAAACAGCCATAAATGAGGGCCAGGTGCTGAATGTCTGAAATGCAGTCATGTGACCACAGGCAATTTTGCTACTTCCCACACAAACATCAACCCCATTAACCAATTAGCAACACAGCCAACCAATCAGCTTGCAACAGCTAGGCCAGCAATTCAAAAAACACCCCCCCACCAGTATTTATAGAGAAACAGCAGTTAAAATCCACACTTTGCTCACATAAGAACAAAAGCCAAAAACACTCCAGCCTGAAGATGATGAGTGAGATTTCGTCGAAACGTTGCCTAAATACTTTCAATCTTACATGGGAAAAGACCTGAACATACCAAAACCTGCATGCATATACCCGTGAAAACCTACGAAAACAAATTATGGAAATGTCTTGGCAACGTTTCGACGAAGTCTCATTCATCATCTTCAGGCTTCAGCTTCGTGCTTCTGGGAGCAATGTGTGATCGCAGCTGTTTCTTCCTTTTAACTGCTAGTGGGGGTTTGAACTGATTGAGTGGGAGCTTGGCTGTGCTCTGATTGGATGGAGGTTTTTTTGTGCTCTGATTGGCTGGGGGTGTGTCCTGTTTGGGTGGGGGCTTGGTTGTGCTCAATTTAGTCTGTGTTGCAGGGGGATTTGAGCTGGTGAGCTGCATAGCTGTTGTTTGGCTTTGTGGTGGTGCTACATCTTCATAGTGGGTGTCAGTCTGCTGCATGTATGGATTGGAGGGATTTGAAATGGCTAATGTTGCAGCTGCGGTCTGGCTTCTGGTCCTTGGTCGTGCTTCATGATCAGTGTGGGTTTGGGTCTGCTTTCTGGGTGGATGTGCGGTGGTGACATCCTGTGTGGACCTCGTGAGTGTGGGTCTGGTGTCATTCCTCGTGTTAGGGACTCATTTGTCAATAAGGGCGGGTTTCCAAATGGCTGGTAGGCGGGAGGTATCATCTCGTTTGTTCATGCTGTGTGGGCGTTTTTCTATCTCAATGGCTTCTCTGATTATTCTGTTGTTAAAGTGTTCAGTTTTGGCGATAGTTCTGGTCTTTTTAAAGTCAATATCATGTCCTGTGACCCCCCCCAAGCACATCCTAGTTCTGACCAACCATTGCCTATCCAACACATACTTCATCTATAATGGACAAAAATACAAACAAATAGAAGGAGCACCCATGGGATCACCAACCCCCCATCCAATCAGAGCACAGCCAAGCTCCACCCAATCAGTTCAAACTCCCACTAGCAGTTAAAAAGGAAGAAACAGCTACAATCACACATTGCTCCCAGAAGCACGAAGCTGAAGCCTGAAGGTGACGAATGAGACTTCGTCAAAATGTCGTCAAGACACTTCCAATTTTACGCGGGAGAAAACCCGAATAACCAAAGACCTACATACAAACACCCGCGAAAACCTCAGAAAATATATATATATATATATGTGTGTGTGTGTGTGTGTGTGTGTGTGTATGTATGCATGCAGGTTTTGGTATGTTCAGGTCTTTTCCCGTGTAAGATTGGAAATACCAAAACCTGCATACATATACCCGTGAAAACCTACGAAAACAAATATATATATATTAAGTAACTCTTAAAGTAGGCAAAAACTATTGAAAATCTTTTTGAGAGTACCTGTATTAAGAACTTAGTAAAGTTCTTAATAGAGTAAAGTAAAAGAAAATGATGTATCAGTTTAAAGAAAAACTCTCATGTTAAAAAGGATGTTTATAAAAGAAAAAAATAACTATTCTATAAGGGTAGTTTGGAGGGAAGATGCTAAATGCAATATTGAAGTTTAAAGCTTGTATGTTAAAGTTAAAGAATAAGATGTATTAGGAAGTTTTGACTTACAAGAAAAAAGGAGCCTTTTTTGTTTTTTAAAAAAGTTTAGTACTTTGAAGGAAAAAAGGAGGGTGAAAGGTTAAAAAAAAGAGCCCCCCCCTTTTTTTTAAACCAAAGCATTTGAAAGAATATAATAAACTTTGTAAAAAAAATGGTGACAGTTTATAAAGATTACTAGGTGCAAATAGAAATACACATTATTTCCATATCAAGGAAGAAAAAGCAGGAATGGTTAACTTGATTACTTTATTTTAAGAGGAAAATATGTTCTTATTTGGATATCGCTTCTGGAATTCGTGCTTGTGAAGAAAAAAAATGAAACTTTGATCTTGGTTTTGTTGATTAAACAGATTTGGTGTTGTAGAAATGGCTAGTTACATATTAATGTGTAAAAGCAAAAAGTTGAGGCTGGAATGTGTTTATCTTTTACTGAGCTAGGAAGAGTTGGAAGTTAATGCCCTCTTTTCTTTCTTTTTTTCTTCTCCCTTGTGTTCCACACTCCCTTTTCCTGTTCCCTTTCCCACTCTTAATTTCTTATTCTCTCTCTTTTCTTTTTGTATTTTATACTTTATGTACTAAAATAAAAAATTAAATATGAAGAATTCTAAAGCTAGGTCATGAGTACCTTTGGGGAGGCTCCATTGTAACTTCCAACAGTCGCTAAGTAACCATTTGTAAGTTTTTTATCTTTATTTATTTATTTATTAGTTTGTTAAACATGTACAAGATAGCAGGTATAGGTATAAACATAAACATAAGCAAAGGAAGTGAGTACAGATAAATGGGGACAGTAGGACAGGGACAGTAGGCACGCTGGTTGAAGCTGTGAGGGTTTGAGGATGTAACAACGGAGATGGGTAGAGCATTCCAAGTGTTGACCGCTCAGTTGCTGAAGTCGTATTTTCTGCAATCGAGTTTGAAGCAGTTTACCTTGAGTTTGTATCGATTGTTTGCCCATGTATTATTGAGGTTGAAGCTGAAGAAGTTGTTGACAGATAAGACATTGAGGACTACCCAGTAGTGGGGATTCAAGTAATTTAACAACCGGTTCTCTGCCCTAATGATTTCTTCCAGCAACCAGTTTGCCAAACTGCTCAGAAAGTTAACAACCGGTTCTCCCGAAGTGGTGCAAACTGGCTGAATCCCACCACTGGGACTACCTGTCCAGAACTGTATTTGTGTCATAACACGAATTTGGTCACTTTCTATTCTTTTACATCTATAAACTTCTATATTACTACTGCAAAACATTTAAGGGACACCCCTTTGGAGAAAGTGAAGGAATTTGAAACGCATCTTTTGGAGGAAAAGTTGTGACTTAAACCTATTGGAAAGTTGGTACAAATCATAAGTTGCAAGATGAATTAATGAGCTCAGCATATAGTGGCATGTGTGGTCTTTCTTTTTGGATTGAAAATTACCTGAAGAAAATATTTTAGGAATTTTTTAGAATGATTCCTTGAAAACTGTAAGGACAACAGTCCTGAAAATGATGATTAAAAAGAAGCCCATCATTTTTTTCTGCCTTTCATCAGCTGACTGAACAGATTCAAAATGCACAGCATACCTTAAAAAAAACACCACATCCCACCATGGAAAATATGCAAGATGAAAGCTGGAGTGTGTAGCAGTTTTCTCTTGCTTATCCACAATTAGTCTCTCTCTCTCTCTCTTTTGTCTTTTTAGCTGTTTTTTTTTTTAGCATAAACTCTGCCACCATTTTTGCTTTTAGTCTGAGTTTTGTTTCAGTCTCTCTTTTTCTTGAGACAACTCTTCCCATGTCTGGATGTCTCCAGTTCAATGGCTCCAAATTCTCTAACTGCAGCAGCCATTTTATCTGTCAATCTTCATCTAATCACTCCAATGTCTACACACCCAGTGTTTGGTGCTTTAAGCCTCATCCTTCTGAGAAAGTCTTACCAATTTCATCAAACTGTTTCCCCAGCACAACTATGTTAATTGCCTTCGTGGACTTTCAGCATTTCTTTGAGATTTGAGGCAACAATAATTTTCCGCACTATTTGGAGATGCCAAGGATTGGACCTTGGGATGGTTGTCACTGATTTATGGTCTTTTCCATAAATATTGGACCCAGCTCTAGCCTGTGGCAGCAAGGTAATTGTCTATTCCCAGAAACAATGACACTGAACGTGCAGCACGTTCGTGACTTAGGGACCACATGAGGGTAGTGACCTGCAGATAGAAAGTTCAGTATTCACTTTGTTTTCCTTCTTTTTCTATCACTGTACCATAGTTTGAATAAGAGATTGCTGATCTGAGGTTCTTTCTTTCTGCCTTCCTTCCCAGTCCTGCATACATGATCATGGCACTTTTTAGTTGACTCTCTTCCTGATAGGATGCAAAGAATCAGGTTGATCTAGTGGTTAAGGCAGTAAGCTAGAAAGCAGGAGATTGTGAGTTCAAGTCCCACCTTTGCCAGCTAGGTGACCTTGGGCCAGTCACTCTCTTTCAGAGAGCTGTGGTTGTTGTTGTGAGAAAATAGGAGGAGGAAGATGTGCTGGATATTTTCGCCATCTTGAGTTATCTGTAAAAATAATAAAGGCAGGATACAAATAAATAAATACGTACAACTAGTTAGGTGCTAGGCTTTGTTTATAATATATTTCACATACATAAATCTCCTTTTGTTACGGTAATAAAACCTCAGTCACTAATAATTGCTCAGCTTAGATTCCCATTCTCAAGGATGCTCACACACTGCGTGCACAGAATATTTGACTACTAACAGGACCTTCATAAGAAAGATGCAGCATATGGATTAACACAAATTAATGCTCACAGAGAGTAAAAGGATATCTCTTGTGAAATTTAAAACCCAGGGCCAACCTTCTGCAATCTGCCATCCTCCAGATATTTGGAAGGATACCTCTCAAAATCTGTACAACAATGTGATAGCCAACTTGTAGCCCTGCAATTTTTTTTTGACATGGCTGTACCCACTTTGTATCTTTGCTTTCTCTGAAAATGTTATGTATTTTCATACATTTGAAAATACATACACCAGACACTAGAAAGTTGCTGAACTTTGATGCAGGATTCCTAGTTGATTTATATATACAAATTGTAGCTGCCAGCTAGTTATGCCACTGAGGAAAATGCTGAGTTATTTCATTACCCTTAAATTTTGACACAGTTCTGACCTAACATTTAAGTTCTAACATGATAGAGTCACAACATAAGCAAGCAACCTTTGGATAATAAAAATCCTTAACCTTAACCTTAACCTTAACCTTAACCTTAACCTTAACCTTAACCTTAACCTTAACCTTAACCTTAACCTTACACATCAACCTCAACCTTAACCTTAAACTCAACCTCAACCTCAACCTTAACCTTAACCTTAACCTCAACCTTTCTTCCAAGCACTATTAGAGTGAATGAACTTTTCATTAAAATAAAAACATAGTTACTGGAAAAATTCAGTTTGAATTAATTAATCCTAGTGAAATTCTGCAGCCAATTCAATGCTGATGTCTGTTAGAAAAATGACTGAATTAGCTTCCAGCACTGCTTTTGTTCCAACCTGCCAATGAATTACTTAAGTGTCATTTGTTAAGCCATTTTAGTCAATAAAATCCTTTAGTTGTTTCTCAAAATGTGACCATTATTTCCAGATAATGTATATCTAATTCTCTCTCCACTCAGTTCTATCTGCATGAACTATAGCAGCTTATTATTAATTAGCTCTTTATAGGGTATTAGCCAGGAAGGATCATGATGCTGTAATAAGTAAAAGTTCACAAAGATAAAATGCCCTGATTAAAAAGGAAAGTTGAGTAGTAAGCATTTACTGAAAATAGATTGCAATCCAGTAAACTAAAGCTTATTTTTTTCCCCTAGCCATGAATAAAAGCTGTTTATTTGTTTGCAAATAAAACATTTTCTCCTTCTTAGTCCCTCTTTATTTATGAAAGATCAAGCCGTTGTTTGCCTGGAAAGCCTTTCATATTGCTCTCTCCATCTCTTTGACCCTGCCTGCCGTAGCTTTATGAAGCTCTTGGGGAAAAAAAACCAGTTGGAAGTTGTCCTAAATTGTTAGAATAAATATAGGGCCCTGCCAAAAAGTCCCCCTGTGGTTTTTTCCCCCTACCAGCTGTCATTCTCTTTGATGAAAAATAATTTGCTGTCAGATTTTATTCCAAATAAAAAGGGAAGGCTGGTGTTCTTGTACTTATTTAGTTGTGAGATGACCAAGGTATGCATATGTATGAAAGCTTTGTCTTTGACTGCCTAATTACCTGTCCTTAGGCATCAACCCTGTTATTGTATTCAACACAATTGCTATGAGTTGATGCCATCTTCTCTTCCTGATTTAAAAATCTCAATATGAAGTTACGCTACTTGTTTTTCTGGGAATCCAGTTTCATAAACTCATGGTTATTTTCATGTTGCGGTGCTACATTTACCTTCCTCCTCCATATAGCATTATGTATTTGAAACAATATTTAATGAAAGATGTGGTTAGAAATGCATACTTAGCAATATTAAAATGTATGTGAACACTTTAATTCGGATGAGGATGCTTTTTCTTTTTAAATGTACATGTAAATGTGGAAGGGCACCATCTGATTAATGAGCACTACATAACATTTATATAGGAGAATCCATGTGAAAACAACATATGGCATTTTGTCAGATGCCATACTCCCAGCCTTTATTTTATTTTATTTTGTCACAACAGTATACACAAACACAATATATAAGCAAAAGTATGCAACAACTATATTAATTTGATATAATGCAAGGGAACAATAGGACAGGAACGGTAGGCACTTTTGTGCTCTTATGCATGCCCCTTATAGTCCTCTTAGGAATGGGGTGAGGTCAATAGTAGACAGTTTTTGGTTGAAGTTTTTGGGATTTTGAGAAGAGACCACAGAGTCATGTAGTGTGTTCCAAGCATTAAAACTTTGTTACAGAAGTCATATTTTCTGCAATCAAGATTGAAGCGGTTAACATTAAGTTTGAATCTATTGTTTGCTCTTGTATTATTGTGATTGAAGCTGAAGTAGTCTTCAACAGGAAGGACATTGCAATAGATGATTCTGTGTGTTAGTTAGCCTTGTGTTAGTAGAAAAGTATGTCATCAGAAATTGCACTGTCTCCTTTATTGTGCTTCTAACTCACTCACAAGATTAGCGAGTGATGTTGCTACAGCTTTAATATAGGGCAGTTTTAGAGCAGTCATTGGTGGATTTCTAGGTTTCCTTCTTTCCCACCTTGTGTCACTTGCCAGCAGGTAAAATAAAGCAGAAGTTGCTTTCCATGATATGGGATTGGTGGAATTGGGGGACTCTAGTTGTTTGCTTCAGACGGGGAGTTTAGATACTTTTTGAATTAGTTAAGTGGATCTGGGACTGCCAATCTTCTGGAAGGTAGATATTCTTCCACCATCAATAAAACTAGCCCAGCTGGTAAGTCAGTGCGATATAGAAGAGAATGGGGTGGATTAAGGGATTGCTCACAGTCTTATTGAGGGAATTGCATCACACTGTGCTCCTTCTAATTCTCACCAACCAATCAGGATTCATTTTTCAGAAGACCCTCAGGCAGGTTGTTTTTCGGTCCACTAAGATAAATGAGGCAGTAATTGTAACTTACACTCAGGTTTGCATTTACTATAGCCATTCTCAATAAAATATAGATCCAACCTTCTTATGGAGTAGACCTTAATCAGGTCTATCTCACAAGGTTGATAGATCCCAAGTTCTACTTTCTAGGCACATTTTCCTATCACAGTGTATCCCATCATGTTTGATGGTATCAAAAGCTGCTGAGAGGTCCAGTACCGTGTTTGTACACCCAAATTGCTGGTACCATGTCCCAACTGAAAGCCTAATTAAATTCAACTTAAAAATAAGTATTGCTCAGATACCTATGGAGTTGCAAAGTCACCATCTTCATCATCACCTTTCCCAAACATCGAAAATTTGAGAATAGCTAATAATTGTACAAATATCCCAGGAGGGTCAGTGAAGAGGAAAACTATCTTTCCTGGAAGAAGACACTGACCATCTTCCTGAGCTGACTATCATTGTTCTAAAATACACACTTAAGCAGAAGAGAAAGTAAATATTACCTGGAGATTACAATAATACCCAAGCAAGTCTGAAAACCCACATTTTGTGAAGTGTGCATTGAAGAAACAGTGACTTTCTTTAGATTTCATTTTGACTCCCTAAGGCCTCAGAAACAGAGTTTGTTACTTCTGCAAGCTCAGCATGCTGAGAATGAGCAAAAAAAGTAACTGCCTCATCCAAATTTGTTCTAGGTCTTCCGGCAACAAATCTTCTCATGTTTATTCCATTCAAAAGAAAAGGAGGGGAGGGGAGGGGAGGAATAGCCTAGCATTCTTCACCTGGCTTTTTCTTCTGTTGAAAAAAATGAAGAAATTGACAAAACTAATCAATTTCACTGTTGCTTTTTTTGTTTGAGGAGAGCAGCAAATCCATCAAGCTACCATTTATCTTAGAGGGACTGAAATCCTGGAATATTATTAGGCAGGAATTTCTTTCAAACAGTGTCTTAGGGTCTTAAAGCCAAATCAAACCAAACAAAACTTAGTTTTGGAATGTTTTGTAACTACACTGCTAAGAGGCATTGTGGTTCAGCTTAATGATGCTGGAGATGGTCTTTTCTCCTTCAATTTGAGTTCTAGCACTGCATAGCAAAGGGAGCTCCCGTCACTCACCTCAGCTTTGGTCCATCTAGCAGTTTGAAAGTATGTTCTATGTGAGTAGATAAATACCCCCCCCTTTGGTGGTGAGACGAGTTGGTGTTCTGTGTAGGCAGGCAGATTCCTGACAGCTCTGAACCTTCCTGGTTGAGGTACCTGTTTGCGAGGCAGCTCTGGAAAGGGAAGGGAAGGGGCTTGCAGGAAGAGACATTTATCTTTCTCTCTGGTGCCAAGAGAGAAAGAGGTTCAGTGGTGTACCTTGCAAGGATGTCCTCCAACAGAGCTGGTACCTTGGCAAGCCAAATTATTTCTCTGCGTTGGTATTGTGGTCTCCTGGCTAGTATAAGAATGCCATACACTAATAATAATAATAATAATAATAATAATAATAATAATAATAATAATAATAATAATAATAATAATAATAATAATAATAATAATAATAATATAATAATAATAATAAGTACAATGCAACTGAACTGGAAACAAATGGACTCCATTTATCCATATTGCTTAGGTTCTGGGCATGTAGACATACAGGGCTATTTTCAGCTATTGCTGAACAGCTATTGCTATTGCCATTGCTGAATAAATATCTGCATACACTGCTAAATGAAACCCACCTCTGTCTTTCATACAAGCGTGTATTGCAATAATATCTTTAGTAGGATTGGTAGAGTATGCATGCTTGGTTTCAGTGTAGCACTTTGGGTCACAAAGCCAAACAGACAACCACCACCCTCTTCATAATTGCGCCAAAGACATTACACACATTATCAACATTAATTATAACAAAAATATGGAGCCTATCTGGTTCAATCAGCTGCTTTATCTAAAGAAAAATGTTGTGTGTTTTTTTAAATAAATGTGCTGCATGATTCCAAGCTGGTCAGAAGTGGGTCAACACAGTGCTTCATAAACAGCTTCAAAGGAGCTCTACTTTTACATATTTCTTCAGGAATGGAACTTTTAGCAACTTTAAAAATTTTATTTATTTACGTTTATTATAGATGCCCAATTCCAAAGATTAACAGTAACAGAGTTGGAAGGGATCTTGGAGGTCATCTAGTCCAACCCTCTGCTCATGCAGGAGACTTATACTAGGGATTTGAACCGCCGAACTGCCGACAGTCGACAAGCTCAGTGTCTTAGCCACTTGAGCCACCTAGTCAGGATAAATCTTTTTAAAAACCTAGTCAGGTTAAATCTCTGTGTTTTTTTCCCCTTTTTCTTCTCAGTTCTATGGATGTGGAAGCTTATGGGTTGCATTTTGAGACTGGCAAATGGAAAGATGGAATGGAAATCACCAGGATTTAGTTTTATTTTACAATTTCATGCATGAACTGCTAACCCACTATGCACACAGTTCCTACTCCTGATGGAATAGCTCCAACTGAAAAATAGCAATTTCAGATATTGATCACTATTCCACCCCTATTTAGACCCAAGATGTTTCTAAATTCTTAATTTTGAGAAAGTCCTATAGAATTACCAATAGGAAGCAGAATCTGACATAACATAGAGATGTTCCCAAACAAATTTTCTGCAGAGTTTTACTAGAAAAAAAGAGGTTTGCATGATCATATAAAATACTTTAATATAACTAGACCCTTCAACTCTCATCATTTCCTGAGATTATCAATTGCTTTTTGGAGATTTCCCCCCCCCCGTAATCTTCTCTAGAAGTTTTTTTCCAGTCCTGCTATAGAGATCTTTTAAAGTGGAGATTCAATAGGCTGACTATAGGATCTTGCGACAGCAATGTAGATATTCTGTCATCTGATTATGGATTATTCTCCTCTCCCTCTTGGTAGTTGTTAAAGAATCTTCTCTCCTCATCCTCCACTTCATCTTAATTATTTATAATAATTATGCATCTGATTATTACCATAAACTGTAACACACATGGAGTGGAATTGGGGTGTAGCTATCAGATTGTACACCGGTGATCTAAGGTGCAATGATTTTTTATTGAGATCATTTGGTATAACTACATTTAGAATGTTGTACATAGCCCTCATCAACACCGCTGCTGATATGACTCTCTTATTGTGAGATAAGGCAGGGGTCTCCAACCTTGGTCCCTTTAAGACTTGGGGACTTCAACTCCCAGAGTCTCTCAACCAGCAAAGCTGGCTGAGGAATTCTGGGAATTGAAATCCACAAGTCTTAAAGTTGCCAAGGTTGGAGACCCCTGAGATAAGGTACAGACAAGGGTAATCGGAATGACTGAGTAGTTCTAGAAATCCTTAGAGAGAAAGCTTATCTATAATTTGATATTTTTGGCTTGGGAGAAAAAAAGATGAATGGGAGGGATAGGTTAGAAGTTTATAAAAATAATGCATGATATGAACAACATTATTGGGCAGTTTTTCCTGCTTATTTCTCAAAAGAGCTAATGAAACTGAGCAGAGATTCTGGAAAGTTCTTCTTCATAGTGCATGATTTATGGAGTTTGGTACACAAATGCAGCTAATCAAGCTTAACCATTAACAAACTAATAATAATAATAATAACAACAACAACAACAACAACAGTTGGAAGGCACCTTGGAGGCCTTCTAGTCCAACCCCCTGCCCAGGCAGAAAACCCTACACCATCTCAGACAGATGGTTATCCAACATTTTCTTAAAAATTTCCAGTGTTGAAGCATTTACAACTTCTGCAGGCAAGTTGTTCCACTTATTAATTGTTCTAACTGTCAAGAAATTTCTCCTTAGTTCTAAGTTGCTTCTCTCCTTGATTAGTTTCCACCCATTGCTTCTTGTTCTACCCTCAGGTGCTTTGAAGAACAGCCTGATTCCCTCTTCTTTATGGCAACCCCTGAGATATCGGAACACTGCTATCATGTCTCCCCTAGTCCTTCTTTTCATTAAACTAGGCATACCAAGTTCCTGCAACCATTTTTCATATGTTTTAGCTTCCAGTCTCGTAATCATCTTTGTTGCTCTTCTCTGCACTCTTTCTAGAGTCTCAGTATCTTTTTTACATGTTATGTTACATGTTATGTTATTTTTTACATTTTTTTTTACTAGTTAAAGTATGGGCCAGATCAGGGGTGCAGAACCTGTCAGCAGGTTCTGACAGGTTCTGGAGAACTGGTAGCGGAAATTTTGAGTAGTTTGGCGAATCGGCAAATACCACCTCCAGAGGGCCCCAAAGTGGGGTGGGAATGGAGATTTTGTAATATCCTTCCCCAGGAGTGGGGAAGGAATCGGGATTTTGCAGTATCCTTCCCCTGAAGAGGGGTGGGAATGGAGATTTTGCAGTATCCTTCCCCTGCCATGCCCACCAAGCCACGCCCACAGAACCGGTAGTAAAAAAAAATTGGATTTTACCCCTGGGTTGATGGCTAAGTGGATACATAGCTGTTTGAAAAAGTCTACTCAAAAAGTGTTCAACAAAGATTCCTCATCAAACTGGAAAGAGGTGTCAAGTAAAAATAAAACCACTCTTAGTTCTCTGTTCCTCAATATTGTTCTGAATGTTTTTTAATGAAGAGGTGGCTAAGGAGAGGAGGAGGAGGCGGCAAAATTGGGTGCAAATGCTAATAACTTAGAAGAAATAAAATTCAAAGTGGTAGATAAGACAAGCATGCCAAATGTAACTCAATTAACAGAGGGATATGCAATGTTCTAGAAAACAAAGATCAAATGCGCAAGTATGGGATAGAGAATATCTAGTTTGGAAATCATCCATGCAGAAAAGATATTAAAATAGTCCTTGATTATAAACAGAATATAAGCCAGCAATGTGATCTAGCTATGAAAAAGATAAATTCAGCTTTAGGCTGCATCAAGAGAGTGGTACATTGGTACTCAACTGTTTTAAACCTTACTGAATTTGGTACTCAATGCATTGTGACACAAAATTTGGTCCCGGTACTCATCATTTGTTTGGAACTCAATGCCCAAGCTAGAGTGCATTGTCAGTAATGGCTGCCTTGTAATTATATTACGGGGGAAAAATTGTCTGGTACCCATTGTTTTTGGTATTCATCACACCTCCTGGGACCAATTAATGGTGAGTACCTAGTTACCATTATATAATTTCCATATGACAAAAAGTAATTGTTTCACCTTGAGAAAAGAAGAGCGCGTGTGGATAGGATGGCCCCATTCAAATAACTGAAGAGCATCATAAATTCAAGTTGGTTCTGGGCTCTTGAATTTTGATCATGTGACCCTGGGAATGGTGTAATGATCGTAAGTGCAACGACTGATCATAAGTCACTTTTTTCCAGTGCTGTTATAAGTTTGAACAATCACTATAGTCTGGATCCAATGAAATGTATGCTAGGAGAAATTGGTTCTAGAGTTCTTTCTTGGATTATTGCTAGCTGTAGTTGAATTTTATTTTGTTTAATATATACAGTTGAAACTCCTATGAGGTTCCATCACAAATGAATGTTAAAATTACTTTATGTTAACAGGCAATAGATTTCACATACTGAAATGCAAATTATATTCAGCTCTTCAGGCAAAACATCCCGTAATTTGAAGAAAGCGAAGAGTTTTGATAAGAGGAAAAAATTATCAAAGGAGAATGCGGATCACACCCTCCTAAATAAACAGAGAATATCTCCACCTTAAACTTTGGTAGGAAAAGAATATTTATTTAAAGCTGAAGCATAACTTTAGCCATGAAAATTTAGCCAGTGAAGAGGAAAGACTATTGCATTTTCTTCAAGTAATGCTAAAGCTTCCTTATCTGAAACAAAAGCAATTTGACTATTTTAGCGCAAAGAATGATGTAAAAAAAGTGCAAGTTATGCTTCCTTTATTCATTAAAAGTGGCAAAGAGAGAGCAGTCACTTCCTTTCATTTTATATAAACAAAGTGCTATAAAATGAGTTTACAGCTTGGGTCTGGGTGGGTTTGTGGCCTAATAAAGCAAACATTTGTCTTGTGTATTATCTACAAACAGGGTGGGGAAAATGGTTGGTCTTTGAGAGAACAAGTTTCCACCATTTTTTTTGTTTTTTGTTTACATTTATATCCCACCCTTCTCCGAAGACTCAGGGCGGCTTACAGTGTATAAGGCAATAGTCTCATTCTATTTTGTATATTTTTACTAAGTCAACTTATTGCCTCCCCAACAATCTGGGTCCTCATTTTACCTACCTTATAAAGGATGGAAGGCTGAGTCAACCTTGGGCCGGGCTTGAACCTGCAGTAATTGCAGGCTGCTGTGTTCTAATAACAGGCTTCTTTACAGCCTGAGCTATCACGGCCCCCATTTTCTCTGGTTCTCTCAGCAAAAGAAGCAAGCTTTCATACATTACTACTCACCCTATACAAGCACAGTCTTTTATCCAATTCTCCCACGAAGGCCCATTCTTTTTTCCAAGAATAAGCTGTGCCCCTGACAAATCCATTATTGGTGAGTAAATTGGTGAGTAAATTTTGGAACCCCTATGGTTTTTAGATTCCTGCCATCCTCTTGTAAATTTCATAGTCAAGTGGGAAGAATGTGGTTTATTTCTTATGTGGTAGACATTTTCTGATAGGCATCTAAAAAAATAGCATGGGCAGGAGATTTGTGTGTTTGTGTATGTACTTATTGCACTGTAAAATACCTTTTCATTTGGCAATTGCTGAGGTTTTGGGCCTCAGTTCTGAGTTCAATTGATATTGACGTATCAGGGCATAAATGCTGACTCATTTGTTTGAAGCGTTCCAATCCTAGCTTGCTTCATCATCAGAAATATATTTCTGAGTAAGGATGAATGGTTTGGCTACTGCATGCAGACTTTGAAGAGATTGGATTCCCCCCTGAACTTAGATTTTAATCATCACTTTCATCTCTGGCTGTGCTACGGGATCAGTTACAAATCTGTCTCAAATCTGTAAAGTTAAAATTGCACAAGAATATAGGATGTCACTTTTTTCTCTCTCCCAGAGACAGTATAAAAGATGGTATTTGTGAATCCGATTAAAGTTTGAGGGCCATTCAGGAGGTCTGGTGCAGCTTGCTGGGATTTCTTTAAAAAAGAAGAAGAAGCTTTTACTCACGCTCATGCTCCTCTGTTTGATTTTTATGGCTGATACGGAAGCATAGAGCTCAGATTGAATCAACTTTATCACAAAAGCTGGCCAGGGAGTTCCAGGAGCAATTAAATGTAGGCCTGGCTGAGATAAGGGTGAAGGGAAAGCTACTTTTATAGTTCAGGCTATTTGTTCATTTAATGCAACTATCAGTCAATCTCTAGGGTGTCTTCCTGTGAGGTTTCACTTACTATCTGAGATCTTTTTTAACAAGACACAACAAGGATTGTATCTAGAGTCTTTGGGATGTCTAGGATGCGCTTGGCCATAGAGATATGGTCAGTTTCATTTAACTACTGTCGTTATCTTTGCCTCTTAAACTCACATTATTAAATGACAGCCAGTCTTGTCCAAAGTTACAGGACCACCCAAAGAAAATGAAGGTAAATAAAGGTAAATATACGTATCCTAGTGTTGGAGGAAATATCCATCTGGTTCAGTTCCAAACTGGGAGAAAGGTACTAGAGACAAAATGGAGGCTGGAGGCTGATTGGAAAGATGGTTTAATGATGAAGCAGAACCAAATGGATGATCCTGAGCAGCTGACCACATGGAGTTGAGGGTGAAGAGTTTTTATACTTTCTTTTGGGCTTTGAACTTGAGCTTCTTGTTCCTGTGCAAGAACATGAATTATATTGGCAATTGTCAGGCTCCCGTGCGGCTATGTAGGGGTCATAGCTGGCTCTATAGGCAAAGTACAAATCCTAGGTGTTTGTCTGAGCTAAGTTTAGCTTCAGTTTGGAGGGCGATGCAATGTCCTTAGGAGATTGTGCAATGTAGTGAGCTCTGTGTCTTCTGCTAAATGGTAGTGGATTAATCCTATTATATCCTGAAGGGTCATGTCTTAATTCCATCACCCTGGAGCTGAAGGTCTTTTGTTTTGTAGATAGGCTGGCCCAATCTTTCTCAACGGGCACAAAATATCTGCTGGGGGAAGGGAGCTGGGACTCTGAATTTCTGTCTCCCTTAAGATTTTTTTATTTCTCTTTTAGGGGAAATATTTTATCCTGCCTTTTTAAAATATTTCTCAAAATATTTCATTCTTCTAGGAAGGGGGTGGATTCCCATACTAGGATAATGTTGCAGGATCCAATCTGGGTTGCTCACCGGGACCAAAGATTTATTTTTCCAAGCTTCAACAGGACTAGAAAAATCCTGCCGAATGGGATTAAAAGGTTATCTGATCCAGAATTCTGTTTCCAGAGTAAACCAGCTTGATACCATTTGGAATTTCACAGGAAGGACTTGAGAGGAAGTGAACTCTGCCAGCTAATATTTATTTATTTATTTATTTATTCGTATTTGTATACCGCCCTATCTCCCGAAGGACTCAGGGCGGTTCACAGGCAAATAAAAACATTTATGTACAAATTAAGATAACCATTAAAAAACTTATTCTAAAAGCCAAATTATTAAAAAATAATATAAATATTAAAACCAATTTAAAACCCCTATAAATTTAAAATCTAGTCCAGTCCTGCACAGATGAATAAATGTGTTTTAAGCTCGCGACGGAAGGTTCGGAGGTCCGGAAGTTGACGGAGTCCTGGGGGGAGTTCGTTCCAGAGGGTGGGAGCCCCCACAGAGAAGGCCCTTCCCCTGGGCGTCGCCAGACGGCATTGCCTAGCTGACGGCACCCTGAGGAGTCCCTCTCTGTTAGAGCGCACGGGTCGGTGAGAGGCATTCGGTAGCAGTAGGCGGTCCCGTAAGTAACACGGCCCTATGCCATGGAGCGCTTTAAAGGTGGTTACCAAAACCTTGAAGCGCACCCGGAAGGCCACAGGTAGCCAGTGCAGCCTGCACAGGATAGCTGTCATACGGGAGCCACGAGGGGCTCCCTCTATAACCCGCGCAGCCGCATTCTGAACTAACTGCAGTCTCCGGATGCCCTTCAAGGGGAGCCCCATGTAGAGAGCATTGCAGTAATCCAGGCGAGACGTCACGAGGGCGTGAGTGACCGTGCATAGGGCATCCCGGTCTAGAAAGGGGCGCAACTGGCGTACCAGGTGAACCTGGTAAAGAGCTCTCCTGGAGACGGCCGTCAAATGATCTTCAAAAGACAGCCGTTCATCCAGGAGGACGCCCAAGTTGCGCACCCTCTCCATCGGGGCCAATGACTCGCCCCCAACAGTCAGCCGTGGACTCAGCTGACTGTACCAGGATGCCGGCATCCACAGCCATTCTGTCTTGGAGGGATTGAGCTTGAGCCTGTTTCTCCCCATCCAGACCCGTACGGCTTCCAAGCACCAGGACAGCACTTCGATAGCTTCGTTGGGGTGGCCCGGTGTGGAAAAGTACAGCTGGGTGTCATCAGCGTACAGCTGGTACCTCACACCGAAACCACTGATGATCTCACCCAGCGGCTTCATATAGATGTTGAACAGAAGGGGCGAGAGGATCGACCCCTGCGGGACCCCACAAGTGAGGCACCTCGGAGCCGACCTCTGCCCCCCTGTCAACACCGTCTGCGACTGATCGGAGAGATAGGAGGAGAACCACCGATAAACGGTGCCTCCCACTCCCAATCCCCCCAATCGGCGCAGCAGGATACCATGGTCGATGGTATCGAAAGCCGCTGAGAGGTCTAATAGGACCAGGGCAGAGGAACAACCCCTATCCCTGGCCCTCCAGAGATCATCCACCAACGCGACCAAAGCCGTCTCAGTGCTGTAACCGGGCCGGGAGCAGGACTGGAACGGGTCTAGATAGACAGTTTCATCCAGGTGTAAGGAAACTGATATGCCACCATATTTCTACAACCTTCGCCATGAGCGGGTTGGAGACCGGACGATAATTACCTAAAACAGCCGGGTCCAGGGAAGGCTTCTTGAGGAGGGGTCTCACCACCGCCTCTTTCAAGGCGGCCGGGAAGACTCCCTCCACCAAGGAAGCGCTCGTAATTGCCTGGAGCCAGCCTCGTGTCACCTCCTGAGTGGCCAGCACCAACCAGGAGGGGCACGGGTCCAGTAAACACGTGGTGGCATTCAGCCTACCCAACAACCTGTCCATGTCATCGGGAGCCACAGGGTCAAACTCATCCCATAAAATGTCACCAAGACCACCCTCAGCCGTCTCACCCGAGTCATCGCAATTTTGGTCCAGACCATCCCGAAGCTGAACGATTTTATCGTATAGATAACCGTTAAACTCCTCAGCACGTCCCTGCAGCGGGTCATCCCGCTCCCCCTGGTGAAGGAGGGAACGAGTCACCTGAAACAGGGCGGCTGGGCGGTTATCTGCCGATGCAATGAGGGAGGAGGCGTAGCTACGCCTCGCTTCCCTCAATGCCACTAGGTAAGCCCTATTATAGGACTTCACTAGTGTCCGATCAGCTTCCGAACGGCTAGACCTCCAGGAACTCTCTAGGCGTCTTCTCCGGCGCTTCATCCCTCTCAGCTCCTCGGAGAACCAAGGAGCCGGTTGGGACCTGCGCCGGGTCAGAGGCCGCAAAGGCACGACACGGTCTAGGGCCCCCGCCGCGGCCCGTTCCCAGGCCGCAACAAGTTCCTCAACCGAGCCGTGAGCCAGACCCTCAGGAAGTGGCCCAAGCTCCGTCCGGAACCTCTCCGGGTCCATCAGGCGCCTGGGACGGAACCAACGTATCGGCTCCGTCTCCCTGCGGTGTTGGGTAGCGGTCAGAAAGTCCAGGCGAAGAAGAGAGTGATCTGACCATGACAAAGGTTCAGTGACTATTTCCTTTAAGTCCAGATCTCTCAACCACTGACCAGAGACAAAAATCAGGTCCAGAGTGCCACCCCCAATGTGAGTAGGGCCATCAACTACTTGGGTCAGGTCCAAGGCCGTCATGGAAGCCGTGAACTCCCGAGCTGCTGTCGATGACGAGCCGGAAGATGGCAAGTTAAAGTCCCCCATGACTAAAAGTCTGGGGGTCTCAACTGCCACCCCAGCCAGCACCTCCAGGAGCTCGGGCAGGGCAGCTGTCACGCAGCAAGGAGCCAGGTACGCGACCAGCAAGCCCATCTGACACCTATGACCCCATCTCACAAAGAGGGATTCGCACCCGGCAATCTGAGGTACAGTGGTCTCCCTCGGCTCTAGACTCTCTCTAATCACAACCGCCACCCCCCCACCCCTACCCTGGGCCCTCGGCTGATGGAATGCACGGAAACCCGGCGGGCACATCTCAACAAGGGGAACGCCCCCTTCCGTGCCCAACCAGGTTTCCGTAACGCCTATAAGGTCCACAGCGCCCCCCTGAATAAGATCGTGTATTAGGGGGGCCTTATTGACTACGGACCGTGCGTTGCATAGCATGAGCCGAAGGCCCAGGCTCTGAGGGTCTTGACCATCCGGCGAACGGGAAAAGGACGGGGGATCGGGGGGCGCGATCGCCTGCAAACATCGAACGCGCGCCCCCCCAGAACGATATGATCCCCCCCTTCTGCCATATCTGCCCCTCCCACTTACCGTGCAAATAAAACTACCCTCACCAACAGGAACGCAATCTCCGCCCCTAACCTCCGAACCCATTAAAGGACCGTCACGAGCGCGCGCAAGGACTGGCTCCCCACCTGACGGGCTACCCCCAACGCCCGCCCTAACCCTCCCACCCCTTAAAAAAGTCCTATCTAAAAAACCCCAAAGGCTCTTTTTCTTCGCATGCCACCTCTGTGGATCCCAAGACCCGTCATTGAGGCCGGCCCTTGATAATGAAGCGGGCCATTCCTGCGAGGCGGGGGCACCTCGCAGGCGCAAGAGTTCTAAAGCAGAGTATCGCATATAAATAAATTAAAAGCTTAAATAGGAGAAAGAAGACGACGAGAGGTAGTAATGTCTGGGATGGCAAGATGTAATGCCAAGTCCAAATGGATACCCATCTTCCGATATGTCTTAAGATGGTGGCTGGCTTAAAGCTGGTACAAGATGATATAATAGGCAGAAGTAGTCTGATGGTAAAATTATTGCTACTCTGCACAAAGCTCAGTCCTGAAATCCATAACCTAGAAGAGGTGGTACTTCTCTCCCCCGTCAGCGGCGTCACAGATATTTCCAAAATAGATGTTTCCAAAGTAGATGTTTCAGAATAGGGCCCCGATACACCAGTCGGTCTCCAATCATCTTCCCGGAAAGTTCCAAAAATGGCCATGACCCAAAAGTCTCGAGCCAGCCATATAAAGTGCAAGATGACAAGTGCAGATGACCCATGTTACAGATGACAATGTAACTTCCTGGTCCCGGGAAGAAGCAGGCCCAGCTAGGCCAGACCAGGCCGAACTAGGCCGGGACACCTCCAGCAGGGGCCGCAAGGGGGACCCTTCACAGCCCTTCACCCCAGGCCCATCCACCGAATCCAGAGGACGACCTGGGAAAACCAGGAAGAGCCGGAACAGACCCGAAATAGTCCGAGAACGCCAGATGTCCAAAACGGGGTGAGAAACCCAGCCGCGGCTTCCCAGCAACCAAATACAAGCCGCGGCCTCGTCCGTAACCCGATGGCCGCCATCCGCAGCTCGCCCATCCCCGGTCTCGTTCCCGGCAGCCGGCAGCCGAGAGTCCGAAGAGGCCCGCAGACCTCTCCCCCGGCTGCCCGAGAGATGATATACCTGACCGGGGGGTGAAGACCGCTTGGCAAGCCACCTGGGTACCGCTGTCCTCTCCTCAATCGCTCAGTTGCTTTCGTCGTCGGCTCCCGCCCGGCCGAGTGATAAGATGGCCGCCGTTCGCAACTCGCCCTCCCCGGTCTCGTTCTCGGCAGCCGTGAGTCCGAGGAGGTCTGAAGACCCCTCTCACGGCTGCTCAAGAGATGGTACGCCTGACCGGGGGGCGCAGACTGCTCAGCAGACCGCCTGGGCGTCGCCATCCCCTCCTCACACAATCGTCGTCGTCTCCGGTCTCCTGTTAAGCCGCCATCTTGCACATGCGCAGAGCCAAAAAATATTGAGATATCAGTCCTTGTAGAGGGACACACACCCCTGTCACCCACACTGCCTCTAATCTGCAGTTTATTTGTGAGCACCATGTTCATGAATAAACTGCAGATTAGAGGCAGCCAGCAGATTACTCACTCTGCTGCTCGCCGCACCGCACCGCTGCCTCCTGCCTCCACCCATTGAGGAGGCCAAGTGCTGCTGGAAGGGCACGGAACTTCTGACCCAGGAAGCGGCTGCCAGCGATGCCCTCAGGTGAAGATGTTGTGAGACCCCCCTTAGGAGCCTCAGTTTACTCGTGTAAACTCAGTTTACTCATGAGCACTATTGGCCTTTCTCCCTGCTCTCCCTGCAATGTTGCTCATGAGTAAACTGCAGCTAGGATCTCCCGCATGCTACCTTGCAGGCCAGGCTGGCTTGAGGAAACACATGGGAAGAGCTCCTTTGCTGTGATCTCCCATGTGCTCCCTTCCCTCCCCATGCGCATTGGTCCACCCGCCACTGAAATCACCCCTCTGCCAGCTCTTTTACCCCACCCGCCTGCTGGCCTGTGCCCTTCGGCCTTACCTTTGCCAGCAGCGGTAAGCAGAGTATGTGGCTGGATTCTGCAAGTAGTGGCTGAATGGGGCAGGGCGAGCCAGCATCGGGCCGGTGGGGTGAGCGAGTGGGGACTGGGGACCAGTTCAGGGGCATGGCCAGCCAGAGGTTACTACCAGTTCGATGAACCATGCCAAATTTCCGCTAACAGTTCACCTTGTTCAGCAAACCGGCTGAATACCACCTCCAGAAAAAAACAGATAAGAAAGCTCTTCAAAGGCAGATTGTACTGTATGTAATAAACCTTTTCTAAATCTTAATGGGAATGTGAAAAATGTGCCTGTAATAGACCATGATTTCTCATTACTTACATCTGAAGAATGGTTACAGGAACTGGGCATGGCTAATCTAGTGAAGGGAAGGATCAGGGGAGACATGATAGCAGTATTCCAATATTTGAGGGGCTGCCACAGAGAGGAAGGGGTCAAGCTATTTGCCAAGGCAACTGAAGGCCAGACAAGGAATAATGGATGGAAACTGAACAAGGAGAGATTCAACCTAGAAATAAAGAGAATTTTTTCTGACAGTGAGAACAATCAGCCAATGGAACAGCTGGTCTTCAGAAGTTGTGGGAGCTTCATCACTGGAGACTTTCAAGAAGAGATTGGATTGCCATTTGTCGGAAATGGTGTAGGGTCACCCACTTGGGCGGGGGATTGTACTAGATGACCTACAAAGTCCCTACCAACTCTGTTAATCTAAAATCTAATCTTCTCTTCTCCTGATTGACCTCTTGACCTCTGGACCCTGAAAATATACTACCTCCAAATATAGTTATTTCTTCCCTTCCTTTCCCCTTTTTCCCAAGGCAATAAATCAAAATCCATAACTTTTGAGAGACAAAAGTCCTTCCGTCTCAGTGGATACTAGCTTAAATTTAATATTCTTGTGGTTGAAATATTTTCAAAGAGATTCAGAGTGGAGTTCAGAATAGAGACAAGACTACTGATGCCCTATTTCTTCATTTTAGTTTGGTTTTAATAGTGTCAAAAGGGATTTATATTGATCAGGGCAGCAAGAACTTTTCTTAGACTGTACTAATTAACAAGGACATAGATTTTTTTTTTCATCCTTCGCGCTTTCATGGAAGCAGCCAACAAATTAATGGGATAGCATGAAGGTCTTTCAAATGAGATTATTTTTCTTCATGATCCCCTCAGTTCCAAATAAGCCCATTTCTGAGCTTTATATACTGCATTATTTCTCTCAGGCATTCTTTGTTTTTTCTCTTCAATTTCACATCTTAATTTCTTTTCAAAAAAATTGACAAAGAATACCTCAGAGAAATTATGGGGTATAAACAGATACATTTTCACATAGAAAAAATAAGTTGATCAGAAAGCCCTTAATCTTGACCATTAATTTCCTAAATTCCCTGAGAAATATTTCTATTGTCTAGTTGCAGTGATAAACATATTATGTGTTGTACAGCAACTGCCTTGAAATCATCCTATTTTCTTATGTAAGTCTTTAAAAAGTCTAAATTCTTCAAATTACAGTGTACAGTCATATACACATGCCTTATAATATTTCCACACGATTTGCTAAAACAACAGAATGAAAACAAGAGCATTTTTAAATTTCATTGGGGTAGAAGAAGAAATGAAACTTTTTTTATTTAAAAAGTTTTTTATTAAATATACAGTTAAGAACTTTGGACATGGCACGACTTTTCTGGTTTAAACAGTTCCATCAAGTTATTACCTTACAACAGATACAATTCATCTTCGATGTATAAGTATGTACAGTCTATCACATTTCAAACACATAAATTCTTTCATCTGTGAAGTTTGCTTCAATGCCAATACTATTCCTACCTCTCACAGAATACCAGCATAAACATTTTCAAACTCTAAATTTATCAATATTCCTTTATCCCAACATTCCTCCTCCTCTCCAACCATTGATACATGTTTTATTCCTGATTTCATAATATTCCATTTCACCCTTATCTTTGAGTTCTGAAGTCAGCGTGTTCATTTCAGTGGAAGTCAGTATCTTATTTATTATCTCTTCTTCGGGGAGGGGGGGTGTCTCTTTACTTTTCCAGTTTTGCGTGAAGGCCAAGCTGCTGTTAGTATATGCAACATTAAATATATTGTTCCTTTATTATATTTATCTTTTGTAATACCCAGTAGAAAAAGTTCTGGCTTTAAATCTATGTTTTGATTTAATATCTCTTCCAGACATTGTTTTATCGGCTTCCAAAAGTCGCTAGCTTTCGGGCATCCCCACCACATATGGTAAAAAGTTCCTGGCGTTGCCTTACATTTTCAACACATCAGAGAGAGTTTTTATTCATTTTAGCTAATCTTGTGGGTAGGAGATGCCACCTATAGAACATCTTGTATAGGTTTTCTTTATTTGTGGTGGCTAAAGTTAATTTTCTATTTCTCTCCCATAATTCCAGCCAATTTTCTAAGTCGATACTGTAACCAAAATTGCTCCAAATTTCATGGTTTCTTTTACCTGTTCTTCCATCATAGCATGTTCCAATAAGTATTGGTATATTTTTCTTCTCATCTGATCCTAGTAAAATTTTATCTACAGTGAGTTAAAAAAAAATGTGTATGGCATGGGCACTAGTAGAATATGATTCCAACACAATTGTGTATGGGAGATCAACTTTGACAAGCTTCCGTTGAAAATAAAAGGCCAACTTGTGAATAAAGGTAAAGGTAAAGGTTCCCCTTGCACATACGTGCTAGTCGTTCCCGACTCTAGGGGGCGGTGCTCATCTCCGTTTCAAAGCCGAAGAATCAGTGCTGTCCGAAGACGTCTCCATGGTCATGTGGCCGACATGACTCAAACGCCAAAGGCGCACGGAATGTTGTTACCTTCCCACCAAAGGTGGTCCCTATTTTTTCTACTTGCATTTTTACATGCTTTCGAAACTGCTAGGTTGGCAGAAGCTGGGACAAGTTACGGGAGCTCTTTCCGTTACACAGTAGCACTAGGGATTCGAACCGCTGAGCTGCCAACCTTTCGATCGACAAGCTCAACGTCCTAGCCCCTGAGCCACCGCGTCCCTCTTAACTTGTGAATAGCATTCCCTATATTATATTGATATTGATTGTTTCCAGATTGTTTATTTGTACCCTATGACTATCGTTAAGTGTTGTACCTTATGATTCTTGATGAATGTATCTTTTCTTTTATGAGAAAAATAATAATAATAATAATCAGAGCATATGCACCAAGCCAAATTCCTTGTGTGTCCAATCCCACTTGGCCAATATAAAATTCTATTCTATTCTATCCTATCCTATCCTATCCTATCCTATCCTATCCTATCCTATCCTATTCTATCGTCTATCCCCTGGGTGGCCTACCTCTACGTTAAGTTGAGGGTGTGGAGCGGGTTGATGGGAAAACAGTAATCAGAAGAGAAATTGATTATTATTTTTTTCTTTGAGAGAAACAAGAGTTTTACATTCCAACTCTTCATTGCCGTTGGGTTATTGCCAGGTCAGACAGCTTGCAGAGTAATTTAAATATCTGCATACACAGAGAAAGAGAGAGAGAGGTGGGGAGGGGGAGAGAGGGGGGGAGAGAATGCTCATACAGAATCACACAATTAAGAAATGTCAAAATGACAAGCAAAAAGATAAGTCCAACATATGCTGCTCATTAGGATCACAGCATGATAATAAGAGGGGGGGGGCGGGAATCCTCTTGCTTGAATGACTCTGGACTTGCGAGATAACATGCTCTGAGTGAAAGAGGTTGCCACCGTTTGCATTCTTCCTGGTAGCTCAGCCTTTTAAAACAAGAACACAGCTGTTCGTGACAAAACTGATTTGTCGGTCTATCATACAAAATAATATCCAATAGGGTAGTGGTAGCACCCATTGTCTGCTAAAGTAATAAGGACTCAGCAATGGCTTTGCACGTTTGGTGCCATGTATAGTCAATAAACAGCTGTTTGTACAAGGGTATGGGGTTACCTGTTCTCCAATAATGAAGCTTTATTGAGGTAGGCTTGTCTTTAATATGGTAAAATGAAAGAGCAGCCTATTGTGCTGCTGGTTTATTTGGTCTGCACGTTAGGCTTCTGTTTCGAGGGCCATCAGCGTACAATGCATTTGTCTGAATTTAGAATATAACTGTGTTTCCTTCAAAAGACCATCTGTTCTCAGACCCATTCTATTCATACCCCTAGCAATAAACTTGATAATGTGGCAGAATTAGCCGAGGACTAAGTTTAAATGAAAATGCATGTGGTTTCGAAATACATACAGTTGTCTTTACACATTGAAATTGTCCTACGAAGTTGTGATTACAATGGCTTGGTCTAGATTTTGTTTTATTTTGAGGGGGGGATTTATGGGGGGGATATCCTGAATTTCTGCCATTTTTCATCTAAATACATTAGTACTGGAAACAATTAACAGGGTTAGTTGTTAAATAGATACTGAAAAGACACATAAAGGCCAATTGCTTTCGGCTAAAATGAAGTGTGTTAGTACATGTACAAAATTATTTCTTGAACTAGTAGTGGTGTGGGGGGAGGCAATGATAAATTTCTGTTTCACTGGAGCTCTTTCATAATTCATAATCTCATAATTCATTCAGAAAAGATAGAGCCATGCATCTCAACTCAGTCTCCTGATCCTGTACGGAAAGGTGTTGAAACCATTTCTGAATGTAGAGCTTAGATAGCTAGATGATGATAGATAGATAGATAGATAGATAGATAGATAGATAGATAGATAGATAGATAGATACGGACGGACAAATAGATATTTCTTTAATGGCAGTAGAAGTTGGGATAAGAGCTGCTGTAGTTTCTGATATCTGAGTCCTTCGGGAGAAGGGCGGTATACAAATTAAAATATTATCATTATTATTATTATTATTATTATTATTATTATTATTATTTTAATGCCACAAAAAAAGCAAAAAATAAAAATAAGAGGAAGAGGAAGGGAGGACATGGAGAAAAGTTCTCAATGGAACAGGCAATTGGCCTGAATTACAGAAACATGTTAAACTGAAGCTTTTTGAATTTCAATTAGGATGTTTAATTTCAGTTATGAAAAAGAAGCATTTATGACTGACAGGTGGATTATAAAAGTGAAACTCTTGTGATTGACAAAATGGAGTTCCAATAAATTGGAGGCAATAAGAGTAGTGAATATTGGCTGCATGCCACTAAATAATAGTCTTTTACCTTTGTATTTCTCGTTTTTCCCCCATGAGATGAAGGTGGCGTATCCAGCTCTCTTAATTTTCCCTTGGGAACAACAATAAACTTGAGAAAGAACTTTGGCTGAGGAGGATCTTAATTGCCCAAAGTCACTTAGTCAGAAATGGTGTAGGATCTCCTGCTTGGGTGGGAGGTTGGACTAGAAGACATACAAGGTCCCTTCCAAATCTGTTAATCTGTTAAACCTATTATAGTGATGGCCTCTTTCAGTCATACAAGCCAAGCAAATATCAAATGCAAAAGTACTGAATCAAGGGGCCTCCTCATGTAATCTCAGAAAATTGTCATATTTATTTATTTACAGTAGTTTATTCAAATTAGAGGCTACCTGACTCTCCAATGGCGCTGGGCAGGCAGGTTGATACTTTCTTTCTTTGTTTTATTTGTCAAGCAGGTATAAGATAACAGATATAAGTATAAACACAATTATGAATACAGGAAATGGACTATTCAACACCATCGACAATGCTGCTACTGTACAAAGAGACCTTGACTATGTGTCAGAATGGTCAAACAATTGGCAACTCCAAATCTCAACTAACAAATGTTCTGTCTTACACATTGGCAAAAAAAAATCAGATCACAAAATACAAGCTGGGCGGATACGACCTCATAGACGACCCTCATTCTGTCAAGGACCTTGGAGTACTCATCTCTAATGATCTAAGTGCCAGAGCTCACTGTAATAGCATTGCCAAAAAGGCATTAAGAGTTGTTAACCTAATCTTGCGAAGCTTCTTCTCCAGTAATATTGTACTGCAAACTAGGGCATACAAAGCCTTTGCTAGACCAATTCTTGAATACAATTCATCTGACTGGAACCGGCACTGCCTATTGGACATTAATACAATTGAGCGAGTCCAGAGATATTTCACAAAAAGAGTCCTCCACTCCTCTGCTCACAACAGAATACCCTATGCCAAGTTCATATAAACACAGAGTCTGGAAGGCTTGTTGCTGAAACAATCAATAAAGCACTGGTAGCTATATTCACAAAATATACACAGCTTGTTTAGTTTTGAGTTTCAGTAGTGTGTTTATTTTTGTGATGTAGCATATTGTACACATTTAGAACTTATGGTTATTTCATGATTCCTCCAGTAAGCAGATTATTTCCATAACTGTAATGAAAGGGATATGGAGAAAATTTTGGTCTCAACTCTTTCACCAGAAATCTATGGAGATTCTCAGTCATTCAGGTCATGGTTGTCCCAAAGGTGCTTTTTCAAGAGGCAACTGGACTTCCTGGTTTTTCTTTGAAAACCTTCTTCAAAAAGAAAAAAAAAGTAGAAGCTTCTTGGATGAGAAGCGAAACATCTTCAAAGAAAAACCCAAATGTCCAGTTGCCTCTTGAAAAAAAGCACCTTTGGGTTTCACTAGAAGTGTATGTCAAAAATCAGATGAACTGAGTTTATGTATAAATTAAACTATGGCTTCTTATGGTTGTCTTTTGCTGTGCTGAGAAGAAGTCAGCTTATGCCTAGATGAGTTTGTAATGAAAGCTTCACAGAGAAAACCCAATTTGAAAGAATCTTAAGGATGAAAATATCATATTCCAGATGTCAGAATCTAATACAGATTAAATTCTAATCTAATGCATTTCTCTATACGGAGAAAATCTTGTTTATTCCTTTTCAGCCCCTTGCATTTTACTTCCAGTTTCAGCTATAATGGCAATTCATTCCTTGAATGTTGACTGGTTTATTTTCTGTTCTCCAGAGCCCTCTTGTTTTCTATTGTTATTTTGTGCAAGTCCAATTCTTCATTGACCAAGTTAAGCACACATTTTCTGAGAAAGGGCTGTTTTATCTATTCCATTTCTATCCAATTATTTCAACTTACCATTGCAAGCTTAGTCTAGTCCCTGTGTTTACACACTTGGCAGAACAAGTAGTTTGAACAAATATTCATATGCAGTTTCATGCATTCTTATTATTCCTAGTAGGCACACTTTTTGCCAGCAAATTATCCTTAGTAAAATGCATTTTGTTGATACTAGAATGGATATTCTTAAATTCCAAAATTAGTTGCTATGTTTTACAAAGTATGGCTTTCAGGTTGCATGCATATTCTTGGTGCTTCTATATATCTCGATTGATCCAAAAATGAGTATATTCATGTAACTATTCTAATTATTGGTTATTGTTTTTAAAATTCATTCTTAGGTTGGGGGGGAAAAACCCAGTTTTTAAGCTATTTTCACTCTTTTTCAAGTTTTAATGCAATCAACATAAATATATTAAATAGTTACAAATTCTAGTCTGCCCCACCCATTTGTACTTTCGCTTTGCAATGAAATTCTTAAATAAATAAATGAATTTTAGTCAGCAGCACTCATATTAGTCAATTTATATGCTGGTGTTTTTAATCAGGTTCAAAACAGACATAATCTGCAGTTTGACTTCACCCCATAAAATGTTTTCTTTTGTTAAATTATTGTTCAAAGATGATTGGAGAGAAAAATGTATATTAAAACATCCAGTTTTCGAAGTTCCCTTAGCGTAGTGCATGTACAGAAAGACTCAAGAATAAATTTTCCATGTCAAATGTTTCATTCTATTTTCTGGAAGTTGCTTTACAAACTCAACATGGCCAGAGATTAGTTTATTTATTGCAGACAAGTCAGAGGCCAAACATTGGCAAAAGATCTTCATACTACAGAGAATATAGGAATCAAGTCATGTTTAAATATATATGCTCCAGGGTTCAAATCTTAACCCTTTTGGAATCAAGAGTTATTTGATTATATTCCTCCCAGCTTTGAAAATAAGAAACATTTGCTCAACGTTTACCTTCTAGTTTTGTTCAGCCTGAGAACTGATGAGACTTATTTCACCCAATGATAAAGATGGTTACCAGTGGTTTGCCAAGCATTTTGCAAGGGCAAGTTGGCCCGCTTCCAAAAAGTAGGCTTCTTATCCATGGATTAAAAGTGCAGTTCAAAGAAAGGTAGATAGATGAGCCATGGTGGCGCAGTGGTTAGAGTGCAGTACTGCAGGCTACTTCTGCTGATTGCCGGCTGCCTGCAATTTGGCAGTTCGAATCTCACCAGGCTCAGGGTTGACTCAGCCTTCCATCCTTCTGAGGTGGGTAAAATGAGGACCCAGACTGTTGGGGCAATGGGCTGACTCTGTAAAACCACTTAGAGGTATCTTTTCTTTTATGTACACTGAGAGCATATGCACCAAGACAAATTCCTTATGTGTCCAATCATACTTGGCCAATAAATTCTATTCTATTCTATTCTATTCTATTCTATTCTATTCTATTCTATTCTATTCTATTCTATTCTAAAGCACTGTAAAGCGATATATAAGTCTAAGTGCTAAAAGTGCTAAAAAAAGATTACAGGTAGTCCTTAATTTACAATCATTCATTTAGTGCAGAGGTAGTCAACCTTTTTATACCTACTGCCCACTTTTGTATCTCTGTTAGTAGTAAAATTTTCTAACCGCCCACCGGTTCCACAGTAATGGTGATTTATAAAGTGTATCGTCATCTGCGCATGCCTCTCGCGCATTGTGGATTGGGTTTGGGGGGCACCAGGTACCAGCTCTGCTTGTCTGTTACAGCTGGGTGGTGTGGGGGGAGATGCGCGAGCTATTCTGGGATGAGGCTCTTTTGTTTGTGGTCGCACTATAGCGTCATTTAGTTTCACTTACATAACGTGAACTAAATTTGTAACGCGCGGGCGATACAAATATTATATTTTCAGAAATTTAAAATGTCATGCGGAATTTTATGAAAACCTAATGAAAATGTTTTTAAATAATGCTATGAAAATTTTAAAAAAAGTCAATTAAATTTAAAAAAAAGGAAAGTGTTTCAGTATCCGACAAAATCCCTACCGCCCACCATGAAAGCTGGAATGCCCACTAGTGGGCGGTAGGGACCAGGTTGACTACCACTGATTTAGTGTCAGTTGAAAGTTACAACAGCACTAAAAAAGTGACTAATGATCATTTTTCACACACTGTTTCAGCATCCCCATAGTCATGTGATCAAAATTTGGAGGCTTGGCATCTGGCTCCTATCTATGATGGTTGCACTATCCTGGACTCCTGTAATGGTCTTTTGCAACCTTCTGACAAGTAAAATCATTGGGAAAACCAGCTGCACTTTTTCACAGTGTTACTAACTGAACAACACTTAAATGGCAGCAAGAAAGGCTGTAAAATGGAGCAACATTCACTGAACAACTGTCTCAGCAACAGAAATTTTGGGCTCAGTTGTGGTCGTAAGACGAGGACTACCTACATAGCTGTTTGAATAATATATAGCTATAAAATCTCATTTTGTAGGTAAAGTTACTCAGAGTTGGTTTCCCTGTTGCTTTGAGGTTCTATCCTAATACACATTATACTGAGATTTCTTTGCTTATACATTTTCATCCATCAGAATATTGGTTCTCACTTTTCTAGCTTAAGCTTTACGGTATGTCTCAGTACGTCTATGCATTTAAATTTTACATCCTTGCCCCTCCCAATATCTCATGTAATGCTTGCTCCCTTCTATGCAAGCATTTGATGTAATTCAGAGGTCTTCTCCAGCAGTAAACGAAACCAAATCAATATACCTCCAAAGACTTTTTCCTCTTCTTGTGCCATATCCATCATCGGACATCGGCAATCATGTTGGCAATCCTATTTTTATCAACAGCTACACGATAAATTGCTGCTGAGTTGTTCCAAACCAGTCCCTTAGATTTTGAAGCCATGATGTTCTTCTTCTGCTTGGACCTTCAATCTTTCCTTGGAAGATTAAGTGAAGTGTGCCATATTTTTCCGGGTGCTGCATAACATGTCCCAAATATCTATTTATTTATTTATTTTATTTTTATTTATTTATTTTTGTCACACAGTATATATAAGCATAAGCATGAAAATAACTCTTTAATATATAAGCATGTATATAAGCATAAGTATGTAATAACTATATTAATTGGATATAATGAAAGGAAACAATAGGACAAGAATGGTAGGCACATTTGTGCTCTTATGCACGCCTCTTACAGACCTCTTAGGAATGAGGTGAGGTCAATAGTAGAGAGTTTTTGGTTGAAGCTTTGGGGATTTTGAGAAGAGACCACAGAGTCAGGTAGTGTGTTCCAAGCATTAACAACTCTGTTACAGAAGTCATATTTTCTGCAATCAAGATGGAAGCGGTTAACATTAAGTTTAAATCTATTGTTTGCTCTTGTATTGTTGTGATTGAAGCTGAAGTAGTCTTCAACAGGAAGGACATTGCAATAGATGATTATTCTAACTTTTGATTTTTTATGATTTGGATTATTTCCCTTGGCTTTCCCAGGCAGCTTATCACTTCCTCATTTCTGATTTTGTCAACCCAACTCAAAAGACGATATTACTGAATTTGATATTTTAAAGTCAGCATGAAAAGCTATTACAATGCCTCGCCTTCCCTCCCTCCCTCTCTGCAAAAGACTCTTGATATTGTTGTCATAAATAAATTAGCACTGAGATAGAATCTATTGCAGCATGAAGTCTTATTTAATCAAGTGATAGTTCGGTGATTTTTTTTAAATCGCCTTATTTAGTGTAATTGCATTAAATACCAGCCTCACTTCTGTCAATAGGAGAAAGAAAGAGTGAGAAGGTGCAACATTACCAATTAAGCAAGCAACTAGTAAACAGTCTAATCAAACGAAAAAGCAATAATTGTTAGGACAGTTTCATTACAGGAAAGGAAAAAGCAAATGAGGATTAAATCTACCATATTCCTGGGAAACTGTGGATCAGTTAATATTTCTAATTAGAGTTGAGCAAATGATTAGTTGTAAGCAATTTATCCAAGAAGCTTTATGGAATCCTCTTTGAAATATCTTTTCCCCAAGAATAATTAGAAAAAAAAAACATTCTGCTTTTGCAGCTTATTCTTTTTCTCTTGCAACTCATTATGACTCTTATGATCGCTATGCTTTTTCTCAGTCCATCTCTCCTTAAATAACAATCAGTTTCAATAAATACAGCAAGTTTGCATTTTAAAAAGTAAGCCAAAAATATGGCGATAATTGTCACGGTTGTATGTATTTAGGTTTCATTATAGGCTGAGTTAATGTAAATTGGGCAGGGGTATTAGAGGATTATGCCAAAATGTGATTATATAACAACACACATCACAAATGTGATTATATCACAACACACACACACACATGAGAGGATTAGAATCTGCTGCAACAAGTCTTGTTTAAAATAACTTTAGTGAGGTTTATCACTAAACCTTCTTATTTTTGAGAACTAGCCCACTGGATACAAAATCCACTCAAAATAAAAGCAAATATAGGTGTCCCAGGATAATGTTGCAGGATTCGATTTGGGTCTCTCTCACCAGACTGGAAGTTTTGTCTTCTAAGTTTTCAGATTCATGCTGGCAGCCCATTACCCATGATTGAAGCCTGGGAAACAGGGCCCTTGTCAGTCAACAGGAGTGCTCATTTACCACTAGTTTATCAGGTACTTAGGAGCTGACGACTTGGCAGCACAAGGAAATAACAGCCAAAGACTTAGTAGCTGGCCATCAACCCCAACAATCAACTAACAAGAAGCCACACCCAACCAGGCACCACATAAAAACAATGCATAGAATAGCACAAAGCACACTTTCCAGTAAATGTCTATGGAAATTCTCAGCCATCCAGGTCATCGTTGTCCCAAAGGTGCTTTTTAAAGAGGCCATCTGTGTCAACATTGAACAGTCCTCTCTCAACAGAGGGGAAGGGATATGACATCATCTATCTCCAATCTACAACACAGTCCTTTCAGCAGTTCTAAGAAGGCTCCACACCCATTTGCACCACTCAGGTGACCTTGATGACACAAACACTGGCTGGTAGTCAAAACCACAATTCCAAATCATTAATCTCTACCCACACTGACACCAAACAGCATCAGTTCAATTGGAGGAACCCCAAAATTATTGGCCACACTACCACCCACCACACTAAGGAGTTCATCGAAGCCTGCCACTCCACAAGCAATTCCATCAACAGACACATTGACCTATAACCAACCTATGAACCCCGCAGAATCCAAATCAACCGCACAGCCAGAGACAACACTGACCCTCAACCAACCCATGCAAGCCCTCTCAACCAGCATTTCATCTCCCAATGACCCTCACCTGACATAACTTCCTCATCACAAGGCTATCACTGATGACTCACACCTGACCCATCACAAGGCCTACATACCGAAGCCCTTATAAACAGAAGAATGCTGACACTGACATCCACTAAACTCCACTGAAGATGTTACCTAGCCTGGTAACAAAATATACGGAAATCAATCCACCATCTAAGAGAATGAACCTTCACCCTCATCCTACACTTGAGCTACAGCAGTAGTGAAATCCATTTTTTTACTACCGGTTCTGTGGGCGTGGCTTGGTGGGGGTGGCTTGGTGGGGTGGCAGGGGAAGGATACTGCAAAATCTCCATTCCGACCCCATTCCAGAGGAAGGATACTGCAAAATCCTCATTCCCATCCCACTCTGGGACCAGCCAGAGTTGGGTATTTGCCGGTTCTCCAAACCTGCAAATTTCCTCAAAATTTCCGCTACTGGTTCTCCAGAACCTGTCAGAATCTGCTGGATTTCACCCCTGAGCTACAGATATTCATTACTATTGCAAAGGTGATGCAACTCTCTGTGTGAAATTGCAATGTGCAATCCCCATTGTAAACTAAGAAGTCAACATACCGTATCATGCTGGCATAATTCCAGAAAGGTCTTCTCCCTACCTCCACTAGTCACTGAATCCTCTAAAAATACAAAACTGATAGTGGAAGTATGACTGCGCAATTTTAGGAAATATCCTCCACACCCACCTCCATCCCGGAACCTGTTCTGCTTCATTCAGGAGAGTACAGTATATCCCACGTTCTTTCTTTCTAAGGGAGACTGGAAATTTAATTTCTGAGAATTCTCCTCTACCACCATAACATTAGATGCTTCTTTCAGCCCGAAGTGTTTAAGGAAGGAAAAATATTCATTTGCAAATCGGATAGATTAAGAATTAATAATCTTATCAGCAAAAGAGGTAAAATGGGTTACTTTATTCCAGTATTGATAAGTGGGAAAGATCTGGTTTGTTTTACAGAATATTTCTAGCCTGTGTAACGATGATGGGAAAAAAGAGTGACAGTTCAATTTGGGTTTTGGATGGAAACCCTGGGATTATATTGATGTAATTTAAGAACTCATTATTCTTTCATATACGCATAGGTATTGGTGAAGCTGTGCTGGAGGTCCATGATTATATCTTGCATGATGGAGTTCTTGGGATGACTAATGTCACCCTTCACTTCCATAGAACAATTCCTGTGCTTTGTAATGTAAAAAAAAACATATAAATGACTCTTGGTGTAAAGATTAGAGGCCAAACATTTCAGAACAGCAGCTGTAGATAAATGGAAACCTGCAGGTGTTCGTACAATCTTGGGATTCAAGACAAACCCATAATAAAATGCCATCCTGACCAGTGGTGGGTTTCAAAAATTTTCGCTACCAATTCGGTGGGCGTAGCTAGGTGGGGGGCATGTGACTGAGTGGGCATGGCCAATCTGATGTTACTCCCGCCCATGCCCACTCAGTCACATGACACCCTCCCCACCTAGCCAGGCCTACAGGAAAAAGTAGAAAATTTTTTGGAATTTCCACCTATCTACCCCCATCCCCCTTCACCAGTCTTCCTCATTTCCCCTCCTTTAGTGGCCCTGGCCCTAGCCCTGCATCCTCCCCATCACCATCTCTTTGTTTGGGCTGCTTACCTTCCGCGGCAGCTGATCCAGAGTCCAGAAATCAAGCTGACTGGAGTTTTCGGCGGTCTCCAGCCAGCCGCTGCAGCTGCAAAGTGGTTCTCAAAGAGGCAGCAGCTGGCCGCAGGTACTGGTGGTTGGGGAAAAAGCTGTTGCCGTTGCTGCCATGTTCTTCGTGCATGCACATCTCATTGGACTTGCAAGGCAATGGGTTGTGCGTGCAGAAAAAACATGGTGGCAATGAACATGGCAAGCGAGGCAAGCGAGCAGTGATTGGGGGACAGTTTGGGGGTGTGGCCAGCCGGCCATTGCTACCAGTTCGGTGACCTTGGCCAAATTTCCACCAACGGTTCACACGAACCGGTGTGAGCTGGCTGAATACCACCTCTGATTCTGACTCAGGTGTGAATAGGACTGTTTGGGGCAGTTGAGAAATATAAAGGGCAATAAATACAGTAGTGACTGTATTCCACAGTAGTATGGAAACCTTTTGGGAAAAGTGTATTGTTGAGGTTTGATGGGTAATAGCACTACTTTTTTTTTTTTTTAAGTTTCAAGATAATCCTATTCCACTGGTAAAATGGCCTGGGAAGAGCCCAGACCTTAACCCAATTGAAAATCTATGGAGCCGATTAAAGAAACTTGTTAGTCAGAAGCGACCCAGCAATAAAACCCAGTTAATAGAAGCAATCATTCGATCTTGGTTTCACATTATAATAGCTGCAGAACTAAAAGACGTGGTTCACTCCATGTGAAGATGTTGTAAGGCCATAATGCATACTAAAGATTACCCAACTAAGTATTAACTGATGTGATAATTTTTGTATATCTCATTTTTTCTATGGTGATAATTTTTGTATATCTCATTTTTTGTACGTGTTTCACTTTTCTTCTTTATACTGTAAAGTATAAAGTATACTGTATTATACTTGTAATAGCAAATCCCTCATAAAAGTCATTGCATTACATTCTTGATTAAATTATCTTTCCATTGATATATAATTTTATGGTACTACTCCAGAACAAAGTGGTGTTATTAGCTAGTTTTAGAAATCTTCCCAAAAGATTTCCACAATTTTGGCCACTACTGTAGCATCTGAGAGTCAAATTCTTCCATATATTTAATTTGCATTCCATATTAATTTCATAAAATACAGATGCAAACAGCATTGTTCTAAAAGATATTAAAGATTAAATCTTATTAAAACACCTTAATATTAAAATTGAGCAATATTTGTTTTTAAAACAGGGATCTTCAATGTTTTTATATGAATAGAAACAGAAACAGAGTAGAGTAGAGTAGAGTAGAGTAGAGTAGAGTAGAGTAGAGTAGAGTAGAGTAGAGTAGAGTAGAGTAGAGTAGAGTAGAGTAGAGTAGAGAGCTGGAAGGGATATTGGAGGTCTTCTAGTCCAACCCCCTGCCCAGGCAGGAAACCCTACACCATGTCAGACAGATGGTTATCCAACATTTTCTTAAAAATTTCCAGTGTTGGAGCATTCACAACTTCTGCAGGCAAGTCGTTCCACTTATTAATTGTTCTAACTGTCAGGAAATTTCTCCTTAGTTCTAAGTTGCTTCTTTCCTTGATCAGTTTCCACTCATTGCTTCTTGTTCTACCTTCAGGTGCTTTGGAGAACAGCCCGACTCCCTCTTCTTTGTGGCAACCCCTGAGATATTGGAACACTGCTATCATGTCCCTAGTCCTTCTTTTTATTAAACTAGACATACCCAGTTCCTGCAACTATTCTTCATATGTTTTAGCCTCCAGTCTCCTAATCATCTTTGTTGCTCTTCTCTGCACTCTTTCTAGAGTCTCAGCATCTTTTTTACATCACGGCGCCCAAAACTGAGTGCAGTATTCCAAGTGTGGCCTTACCAAGGCATTATAAAGTGGCACTAACACTTCATGTGATCTTGATTCTATCCCTCTGTTTATGCAGCCCAGAACTGTGTTGGGTTTTTTAGCAGCTGCTGCACACTGCTGACTCATCAAAGGGAACATTAGGACAGGAACGGTAGGCACGTTGGTGCTCGTATGCACACCCCTTACAGACCTCTTAGAAATGGGGTGAGGTCAGTCGTAGATAGTTTTTGGTTAAAGCTTTGGGGATTTTGGGAAGAGACCACAGAGTCTGGTAGTGCATTCCAGGCATTAACAACTCTGTTTCTGACATGTTCCATGTCATCCATATGAATGGATGCTATTGAAAACATTCTATGGACCCTCTCAAAAAATGACTGCTATGGTATTGCAGCAAATCTCCACACACCCATTTACTAGTAGGAAGACTTGTGGTTTCATATACCACAAACTGAATGTAGATGTAGAATCTTGTGAATAAATAAGCAAAGAATCATAGCTGGTTTAATGAACAGTTCCTAGTTTCAGTGTGGAAGTACAGAGAAAAAAACAATTAAGGATATTTTTTCCTACTACTTGTGCATGTAATCTCATCTCTGAAGTGTCCTGTAGCTTCAGGACTTGTGAATACGAAAACATAAGAACATTTGGACAGGCCAGGAAGAACTAACTAGGCAGCATAAGAAGTGGACTACAAGGAGGATACTCAAGATTTAAACTGTGGGATTTCCTCCCTCTCTCCTTCTTTCCAGTTTCTTAGTAGAAGCTGATCTTTGTTGTAAGTAAGATCACTTGTATGTACAATAAGGAAAAGAAATACCCTATCTACTCTGGCCAAGTCTTTGTCACCTCAAAACATCACAAAGCTTCTAGAGGAATAATGGCTTGGAACAGCAACTTTTGAGTCTTTTCCCCCCCAAATGTTTAAATATGCCAGTGGGTTGAGCATTGATGCATTATCCAATCAAGGGGAGGTGAGAGAATGCTAAATGAGAAGGGCAGACCCAGCTATATTGGAAACTATAAGTCCCAGAATTCCAGCCCAAAAATGGAATTGAGTCCATTAAGAGCTTCAAATAATGATGCATAATGTGGGAGAACTGAATGAGATATCAATCATGGAAGCCATTTTTTCTATTGGGCCTTCAGGTCTGCAACGTTTACTATTGTGGGAAATTGGGAGGGGAGATTGTATGGCGCACGGGTGATATATAGTCATAATAGCATTCCTTTCTCAGAGGTTCAAGGACATCTTGCCCTGCACCTGGACGGATGAGACTGGGAGGCATCTCCAGATGGGATGGTGCTTTTATTGGGCCATGTGAAGGACTTGTAGGTGTTTGGCAAGGACTTGGACTTTCATTTGGGTGGGGAAAACATGGAAGCTTTCAGATTCAGGTTTTCCCAGATGTGTCAATATGACATCGCTAATAAAATGGAACTTTGAGGAAACTTAAGCCTCGGAGTTTTCTTTCCTTGGGGGTGTTACTTGGAACCCTGACAAGAGAACTGTATGGCTCACAGAGCTCATTCAAATGTGAATGCCATGTCTTCATTTCCAAAGGCTTCAAATGAGATATGTGAGTGAACCATTTCTGAGAAGGTTTATGTTTTTTGGTGGACTGCAAGCCATAGTCTTAAATTTGTATGAGTCTCCTAGCTGAGGCTTTTCCCAACATAGGGCAACTGAAATACCCCAATACAACTGCATGGAACGATGAACAAATATTACAGGAAAGTCATCAGAGGCGATTTCTATAGATCAAAGGATTGAGGTCCCAGTCTCATTAATCAGCAGCTAACAGACTGGCTCAATCCCATTCCATGCTCTCCATAACAACTCATTACAAAATCATTATGGCTGATCCTCTTCTCTTGTGTTTTTCCTTCTATCAATTTCTTGCCTGACCATTTATGTGAAATTAATGAAAGCTGCTTTCCAAATGCGGGCGAACATATCAAAGAGCATTATCCCAGAGCTTTGCTTTGTTTTTGTTTTTTTTTATTGTTTTGTTTTGGAAGCCTCATGGGCATTATGGTAATTATTTTTTAACTTTCAAAACCTAGCAAAAGTTTTGCAACATTTAGATTAAAGATGCTTCTCTTTCCCCCATTCCCCTGTCCAAATCTTTCAAAAGGAATTTGTTTTTAAAAAAACATTGAACAATCTCCCCCCCCCCCACCTCCAAATAGCACTTTTACCTTCGTAATGAAAGCCATTTCCTTAACTGATTTTATAGCCATGTTATTTAGCAGGACAAATGTTGAATAATGTATCATCTAGGGCTAATGCAGTGATTTGGAAGAGGAATCAATCTCTCTGAAAAGACTGTCATGTGAAAGAAGCTTTTGCCCCTAATAATAACATAAACAATATAATAAATCATAGTGGATATTAGTAGCACCCCATTTCTGTTTTCAAATCTCATTATAATTTCTGTTCAGCTTTCCTGTAACTCCATTTCCTATATACAAAGTCAAATCATCTGAAACTTCTAATAAGTCCTGGACACATCTATGTAGTTTTCTGGGTGACAAAATGGGGGCTGTTTGCCGTACCCTTCTTCCAAAAAGCATTTCTTCTTTTCCAGTCTAATCTGACTGCTCCCTTGTTTATAATTTTCCTTATTTTTTAAAAAAAGTTTTAGAATTAAAAAAAAAAAGCTTCATGAGCTTTGATACATGTTTTCAGGCACTGATTACACCAACATGAATAGGTGGTACTTGGCTCGACAATAGTTACTGTGAGAAGGATCAGATGTCCTGGTGCAGGGGTCTGCAAACTTGGCTCTTTTAAGACTCGTGGACTTCAACTCCCAGAGTTCCTCAGCAAAGTAAGGGGAAGCCAGATTCACTTAACAACTATGTTACTAACTTAACACAAGCACAAAAGGTCATAAAATGGGGCAGAATTCACTTAACAGATGTTTCACTTAGCACAAAAATTTGGGGCTGAATTGTGGTTGTAAGTCAAGGACTACTTATTCTTGACCAAAATTGAATGATATACCCCAATGAATTGGAGCGTTATACCCTAAAAGGTAAAGGTTCCCCTCGCACATACGTGCTAGTTGTTGCCGACTCTAGGGAGCGGTGCTCATCTCCGTTTCAAAGCCGAAGAGCCAGCGCTGTCCGAAGACGTCTCCGTGGTCATGTGCCGGCATGACTCAACGCCAAAGGCGCACAGAACGCTGCTACCTTCCCACCAAAGGTGGTCCCTATTTTTTCTACTTGCATTTTTACGTGCTTTCAAAACTGCTAGGTTGGCAGAAGCTGGGACAAGTAACGGGAGCTCACCCCGTTACACAGCAGCACTAGGGATTCGAACCGCTGAGCTGCCAACCTTTCGATCGACAAGCTCAACATCCTAGCCCCTGAGCCACCGCGTCCCTCTGTTATACCCTAATGAATGGTAAAAATGGAAGGCCCAAATACCACTTTTGGGGGAAATTCTTCAACATTTTGAACAAATGGGATCCAAGGAGAAAATTATTCTGTCAGGTAATATGAATTGACAGAAGGAAATGAAACGAGTAAAACAAAAAAGTGATTGAGCAATTCATAGAACCAAAATGAACAGAAATGATGACTTTCAAGTAGCCGTCTAGTTGTTTATTTTTTACATTTATGTATAATTTTGATTTCTATTGCTACCCACTCATATATGGCATCAGGGAACAAAAGAGAGAAAGAAACCACATCAGAGTGTTGCAGAAATAGAAATACAGATCCTGTGTGAGAAAGTATTGAAAGATGGATTAAGCTCCCAATAAAATGAATGGAAAGTGGAAAAAAGGAAAAAGGGTTTGGAAGCTGCTTGGAACTGTGTGAAAAGAATATTCTTATAAAGTTCTACAGCAGTATAAAAAATGATGCTTGGGGCAGCGATGAAATGAAAAAAAAAAGATGTGAATGAGGAAAAATCTATATAAGAATGATTGCTGCAAAAAATGAAGGTGAGCAAAAGTTATTTTAGACTCTGTATAAGACTGAAAAAGACAGTTGCAAAGAATTTAACCACCCAAGAGAGCAAAGAACAGTTAAGAGTGAAGAAGAGAAAGGCAGAAAAAAAAATTGAACGAAGTCATTGATCCAGTGAAAACAAAAGATTTGTGTTTAATTCATGGAATGAGAAGTTCCGGGCATTTTTTATATAATACTTTATTAGGTTTCAACATCATATATTAAAATACAAAGTAACAAAAGGAAAAGAGAAAGAGAGTGACAAAACAAATTAAAAGTGACAAAAAAAATCAACCAAATATAAGGAAAGCAACGCTTGGCTTTCTTTTAATACAGAGATATTAACAATACAACCACCTCTCTCTAAATAACAGCAATCTATAAAATATCTAAGAAGCTCCAGGATTTGGAACAAGAATTCAGATCCTAGGCTTACTTCTGCTGTTCTCATCCAGTCCAGGTGATGAAGGTATACAAGTGAATATTTATTGATTATCCCAAAGGTGTTTTTTCAAGAGACAACTGGACTTTCTGGTTTTTCTTTGAAGATGTTTTGCTTCTCATCCAATAAGCTTCTTCAGTTCTGACTGGATGGTGGGGAATGGAAGGATTTATACTCCTTGAAGACAGCTGGTCATTTGCATCATCTATCTCCAGTCTACAACACAGTCCTTTCAGCAGTTCTAAGAAGGCTCCATACCCATCTGCACCACTCAGGTGACCCTGATGACCCAGATAAACCTCCAGGTGGCCATAGCCTCCTTTAGACATTCCTGCTTCCAAAGTTCTGGCTCATATAGAACCTGTGAGCCCTTTGGATACATAAAGATTTTTGTCCAGCAATCAATTGTGTTGAATGCATAGATAATAGTGATGCCTGTGTATTTGTGTGTTAAGATTAGGGATGGATCTTACTTGGGATATTACAGCACTCTCTGGGCAATTTACAAAGACATCACATTGCCCCCAGCAATCTGGATACTTATTTTACCCAACCTCGGAAGGATGAAAGGATGAGTCAACCTTGAGCCAGTCAGGATCAAACTCCAGTCTGTTGGCAGAGTTTGCCCCTGCACCACCAGTATTCTTAATATGATACTATATAATGCTTTTATGGCAAGGAATCCCTCACTCTCATTAATATATCCTCACACACACACACACCCAAAAATTCTCCCACTTTGATTTGGGCTTCTTTTACTACTTATTCTTCTGCTACAAAAAAAAAATGAATGCATTTAGGTGAAAGGCACAGCTTGCAAGGCAACCTTTAGGGGTGATTGTTAGAGGAGAACATTTACAGAAATGACTGGAATAGAATAGCTTTCTCCTCTAACCCAGAAATCCATGTGAATGAATTCTTGAGGTTAATTAGCAAAGCAGGATCTGGCCAGTCTTTTCTCTTCAAGTTTTCCCAGAACTGAAGGTGAGCAAAAGTTATTTTAGACTCTGTATAAGACTGAAAAAGACAGTTGCAAAGAATGTAACCAGAACTTGAAGAGAAGAAGAAGAAAAAAAAGTCATTTTCAGTTATATGGATATGAAAAGATTTCCAGAATTACAAAAGCAGCCATCGCATGCAGAGTTCCAGAATCAATAAATAACCACTTAGACTCGTGATGGCGAACCTATGGCACGTGTGCCAGACGTAGCACGCATAGCCATATCAGTGGGCACGCGAGCTCAGCTCCGGCGCGTATGCGCATGCCAGTCAGCTGATTTTCGGGCCTTCTGGGCCCACCAGAAGTAGGGAAACAGTCTGTTTCCTGCCTCCGGAGGGCCTCAGGGGGTGAAGGCCCATTTTTCTCTCTCACCTGGCTCCAGAGCTTCTCTAGGAATCTTGGGGGGGGGCAAAAACGGCTTTCCCCTCCCCTCCCCCGGAGGTCCTCCGGAAGCCGAAAACAGAAATGGTGGAACGGGAAGTTGGCAAATGGGCCATTTTCAGCCTCTGGAGGACTTGCAGGACTTGACTGGAAGGCCGTTTTCGTCCCCACCCCCCAGACTCCTAGAGATGATGTAGAGCCAGGTGAGAGAGAAAAACGGGCCTACCGGGCCATTGCGTGCCAGGAGTGGGAGGGGTGGGAGGGGTGCCGTGCACGCATGCGCGGGGGCGGGGTGCATAGAATTACGGGTGTGGGCACACACATGCGCAACCCCACCACCACCAGCAGCCTCCTGGCACATGATGGCAAAAAGGTTAGCCATTATTGACCTAGACTATGTTATAGTTTTTATTTCATTTTGGAGATGCTGAAAATCTTGTCTTATTCTGCAAACAATATTATGAAACAAAGCCCGGATTCTGATTTGAGCAAGGTTACCTATCATTTTTTTTTTGGTCGATCCAATCTTTTTCCCCCCTAAGTCCAATACCCTTCTCTTTACTATAAATGTATTCTATTTTTTTTTTAAGGCAAGTGGGTGTCTTTTTTTAATGCCTGTTTTTGTCTTGAAGGTTGTGATGTGATAGCACATCTAAAATGACTAGGGCTTTTACGAACGGATTGATGGTTGCTGGTTTTAAACTACCTGTTTATTTTCTTTTATTAGTAAAAATGGAAGGACTTGCATATCCTTCTTTTTCTGACTTTGTTCCGGTCTCTCTAGTAGAACCACATAGGGGGAAAGAAGATTTTGACAATGATTTGTCAAATGCTATCAAGCAAAACCAAGCACCTAACAGTGAGTGCCGTACCATGTGCACTAAACCAACAGGTGGCAAGAAAGTAGGGGCAGTCAACACAGGTTATGTAGACAGTAAACACAAGATCAATCCAAATGGACTCAAATGTCTATACACCAATGCACAGAGTATGAGGAATAAACAGGGTGAATTAGAAATCCAAGTAAATGAGGGTAGATATGATATTGTTGCCATTACGGAAACTTGGTGGGATGAAACTGACAAATGGAACATACAGCTAGAGGGATATAAATTATTTAAAAGAAATAGACCAAATAAAAGAGGAGGTGGAGTTGCACTATATATAAGAAATAACTACATCTCTACAGAAATAGAGCACAACAATGATGAAAATCATCTTGAATGTATTTGGGTCAATATAAAAGGGGTGAAAAACGATATTGCCATAGGTCTATACTATAGGCCACCCAACCAAACAGAGGAAGTAGATGAACTTTTTGCTAGTCAGCTAACTAAGGTATGTAGGAAGCACATCACAGTAGTAATGGGGGATTTTAACTACCCTGACATCAACTGGGAAACAAACTCTGCACCAAGTGGAAGATCCAACAGGTTCCTAACAAACCTAGCAGACAACTTTATAGAGAAGGCAACAAGGGGATCAGCCATATTGGACTTAATTCTCACTAACAGAGATGAAATGATAGAAGGTGTTGAAGCTACAGGAACCTTGGGGGCAAGTGACCACGCAATATTGGAATTCGACATTAAGCAAATACAAGTAGTAGAACAAAGTCAAACTAGAGTCTTGGACTTTAAGAGAGCTAATTTCAATAAACTTAGAGAGAGCTTGAGAAGGATTCAATGGATGAGAATCCTCAGGGGGAAAACAACTCAAGAAGCTTGGGAAATTTTGAAAAGTGAGATTATAAAAGCACAGTCTAACACAATACCAATGAAGAAGAAAAATAGTAGATCTCAAAAGAAACCAGCATGGATGCATAAAGAACTATCTGACAAATTGAAAGACAAAAAGGACAAATATAAAAAGTGGAAAGAGGGGCAAATAACTAAGGCAGAATATCAGCAAATAGCCCGAGCCTGTAAAGATGAAGTGAGGAAAGCTAAGGCTCACAATGAACAAAGGCTAGCGACAAAAGTAAAAAATAACAAAAAAAGCTTCTTCCAACATGTTAAAAACAAGAAAAAAGTCAAGGAAACAATTGGCCCATTGCTGGGAGAAAGTGGCAAGAAGATGACAAGCAACAGGGAGAAAGCAGATCTACTTAACTCATATTTTGCATCTGTCTTTACACAAAAGGAAAAAACAATCCAACAGCACTACAAAAAACAGATTAGAAACACAAGTTAAAATAGGGAAGAAAATGGTAAGTGAACACCTGTCTACCCTAGACGAGTTCAAATCACCAGGACCGGATGGATTACACCCCAAGGTTCTGAAGGAACTGGCAGACGTGATCTCAGAACCACTGAACTATATCTTTCAAAGATCCTGGAGCACAGGGGAGCTGCCAGAGGACTGGAAAAGAGCTGATGTAGTTCCCATCTTCAAAAAGGAAAAACAGATCCAGGAAACTACAGACCTATCAGTCTGACCTCAATACCGGGAAGATTCTGGAAAAGATAATCAAGCAACGAATCACCGAACACCTAGAAGCAAACAAAATAATAACCAAAACCCAACATGGGTTTGTCAAAAACAGATCATGCCAAACTAATCTTATCGCATTCTTTGACAAAATGACAAAATTAGTAGACCAGAGGAATGCTGTTGATATAATTTACTTGGACTTCAGTAAAGCATTTGATAAAGTAGACCATAACCTACTACTAGATAAAGTAGAAAATGTGGGTTAGACAGCACCACCACCAGATGGATTCGTAACTGGCTGACCAACCGCACTCAACGTGTAGTCCTCAACGGAACTACATCCACATGGAGGAAGTATGCAGTGGAGTACCCCAAGGCTCTGTTTTAGGCCCAGTACTCTTCAACATCTTCATCAATGACTTGGACGAGGGATAGATGGGGAACTCATCAAATTTGCAGATGACACCAAGCTGGCTGGAATAGCCAACACTCCAGAAGATAGGCTCAAGTTACAGAAAGATCTTGACAGACTTGAACATTGGGCGCTATCTAACAAAATGAAATTCAACAGTGAAAAAGTAAGGTTCTACATTTAGGCCAAAAAAACAAAATGCACCAGTACCGTATATGTGGTACCTTGCTCAATAGTAGTACCTGTGAGAGGGATCTTGGAGTCCTAGTGGATAACCATTTAGATATGAGCCAGCAGTGTGCAGCAGCTGTTAAAAAAGCCAACACAGTTCTGGGCTGCATAAACAGAGGGATAGAATCAAGATTACGTGAAGTGTTAGTACCACTTTATAATGCCTTGGTAAGGCCACACTTGGAATATTGCATCCAGTTTTGGTCGCCGCGATGTAAAAAAGATGTTGAGACTGTAGAAAGAGTGCAGAGAAGAGCAACAAAGATGATTAGGGGATTGGAGGCTAAAACATATGAAGAACGGTTGCAGGAACTGGGTATGTCTAGTTTAACAAAAAGAAGGACTAGGGGAGACATGATAGCTGTGTTCCAATATCTCAGGGGCTGCCACAAAGAAGAGGGAGTCGGGCTGTTCTCCAAAGCACCTGAGGGTAGAACAAGAAGCAATGGGTGGAAACTGATCAAAGAAAGAAGCAACTTAGAACTAAGGAGAAATTTCCTGACAGTTAGAACAATTAATAAGTGGAACGACTTGCCTTCAGAAGTTGTGAATGCTCCAACACTGGAAATTTTTAAGAAAATGTTGGATAACCATCTGACTGAGATGGTATAGGGTTTCCTGCCTGGGCAGGGGGTTGGACTAGAAGGCCTCCAAGGTCCCTTCCAACTCTGATGTTATGTTATGTTATGTTATGATTTCAGTGAAAACAATCAATCATTGCTGCGTTCATGCCAAGCGGTGTGGGTTGCAGGATGATTTGTGGGTGGTTGTGAGAGAGGAATTTAGAAATATCAAGATGGCAACCTAAATCATATTCTTGTGGTCACCATCATAGCATTTCTGACTCATCTCTTGTGAATGGTCTCATATTGGGCAGAACTGATGGCAGAGAGAGCGAAAAAGCCAGATAATTTTCTCTCTTTTCCTACTAGACTTTTTGGTTGAGAATATAACTTAAGTCACTTAGCAATGATTGAATACAATGCAAACAAGTGATTAATTAGAGGAACTAAACAGATGATAGAACATCAATAAGACATTAATATTGCAGGAAAAAATAAAATAGGATCAGAGTGCATCAATAAACAGAAAGCCCGTTAGAAGTCTATCTTCCCATTTTGATGAAAAACCACTATTGCACGTGGGTGACATGTAATATCCAAATCATTTCCCCGCAAATGATTGATAGCATGTTCCAGCTATCATTGTGCCAAAATAACAATCATGGGAACAAGCTTTATATCACTTCAGTGGAGGCCTGGTAATGCTACAAAGATGCTACAGTATAAGTTAAAGTAAAGGTAAAGGTTCCCCTCGCACTTACGTGCTAGTCGTTGCCAACTCTAGGGGGTGGTGCTCATCTCCGTTTCAAAGCCAAAGAGCCAGCGCTGTCCGAAGACGTCTCCGTGGTCATGTGGCCAGCATGACTCAACACCAAAGGCGCACGGAACGCTGTTACCTTCCCACCAAAGGTGGTCCCTATTTTTTCTACTTGCATTTTTTACGTACTTTTGAAACTGTTAGGTTGGCAGAAGCTGGGACTAGTAATGGGAGCTCATCCCGTTACACAGTAGCACTAGGGATTTGAACCACGGAACTGCTAACATTTCAATCGACAAGCTCAGCTGTCTTAGCCCCTGAGCCACCGCGTCCCTCTAGTAAATAAATGGCCACGGACAGCCACCTGTGGCAGATAGTAAAAAGTTCAGAGCTGGGGGTTAGTAAATGTATTGGTAGTGCTCTATGGTACCAAATGTGGCTGAGCAGTGATCAGGACTTAGTGAAAAGAAGAAGATCTGGAGTCCAGAGGTTGTAATGGAATTTACAACACACAGAACAGCAGCTCTTTAAAGAAACTGCATTTTTCCTCGGTCTGTATGGCTACTGCTGGTTTAAGGGGATGCCAGGAAATGCAACCTGAGAACTCTCATGTCTTCTCAATCACTTTCCCCCTTTATATCCAGATCTCCAAAAATCCCTGATAAACAAGGAACTCAAAGTGATGACGGATAGTTTGGCTTAATGGTTAAAGTGACAGCCTAGAAATCAAGAGAAAGTGAATTCTAATCCTGCCTTAAGCACATAAACAGGCTGAGTAACTCTGAGCCTACCACTCTCTCCCTCTCCCTTCTATCTATCTGTTGGATCGGGCAATGGAGGAGCCATGAGACCATGCTAGTGACAACTCTTTTATTTAGTGTGAGACTTCAGCAAGAGGCACCAGTAAAGGTGCCCCTTTTATCCTTACCTGGCTGAGGTACCAGCCAATTAGATTTGAATGTTTTCCCGCCGGAGTTTTCCCCCAATAGGATCATACACAACTCTATCTATCTATCTATCTATCTATCTATCTATCTATCTATCTATCTATCTATCTATCTATCTATCTATCTATCTATCCATCCATCCATCCATCCATCCATCCATCCATCTATCTATCTCTCTCTCTCTCTCTATCTCAGCCCAAACCACCTCACAAGATTATTGTGAGGAAAATAGGAGGAGGGATGAGTATTATATATGTTTGCTACCTTGAGTTATAAAGCAATAAAATAAATCAAATCATGCCCAGCAAAAAACTCATGTATAAAGTATTTTACTAACATCCTGTTGCCACATTCCCTTGCTATTTTATGAAAGCGTTTATATTTTGGACATGTGCTGTATATAGGTGGTAGTTTCTCATTTCTTAATGGATCTGTGGGTTAAGCTAGAATGTGCACTGCAGAGGTGTGATCAAAGGCACATGCTGTGTAGCTGCTGGAAGCTGAGTGGTCAGTTTAGGTCGAAATATATGACTGCAAGTTGTGTAAAAAGTGTTTTTCAATAATAAAGGGTAGGACAGAGCTTTTAAAATTCTTTCTCATGCCATTCTTTCTGCTAAGAATGCCCACTTGCTGTTAGGTTGGTCCCTTTGCTTCTTTTAATGCAAATTATATTTATATTATTCATAATTTGTGGGTGGGTGTGTATAAGAATTAAATATTTCTTTGGAGCTTTTGATTCAGCCCTCATCCTTATTCTCATTCTCAATCCCCATTCTCCTGACACTAAATAAATTCCAACCCAGCCTGTATCAATTTGCAGATTTGCTCTTCTCACAAAAATAAAAATATATATAATAATTTATGGAAAATGGGCTTTATCAGTGCATGCATTTTGGGTAAATGACTTTTTCCAGCATTTTTGTAAACCACTGATGGTTAGCTTTAACCATCTTGATTATATTATAGCTTAGTGTGTCTTGTGACTAAGACTTATTATGTTTTGTGAGAGCCAGTTTGTGTATTTTTTTTTCCCATGTCAGAAGCACCGAAGTACTTCTGTGGCAAAAGGATTTGCGGGTGATATCACCATTGCCTGCGGGACACCCAGTTGTGGCTCTTTTTGTGTCCCAGTGAAGTTGCCCACCAAAATGGTACCCATTAATCTACTTGCGGTTGCCTACTTTCAAATTGCTGGATCAGCTGGAGCATATGATGGGAGCTTATCCTGCCCCATGGCAGCAATGGCTCTCGAACAAAGCCTGCTGATTGTCATCCCAGCATTCTAACCTTGTGAGCCATTGCACTCCTTTTGCAGGTTTGTGTAGCTGTTAAGGCAATCAGGCTAGAAGCTAGTAGACTGGAGATTCTACTGTTGAAAGGAAAATCCACTTGGTTCGGTTCCAAGCTGGGAGAAAGATGCTGGAAATAACATGGAGGCTGGTTGGGAAGAAAATTGGTTTATTGATAAATAGAACTACCAACAGCATATGATTCTGAGACAGCTGATCAAATGGCTGAATGAGTGGATGGATCTTTATAATTTTTATAACTTTGAAGTTTGGAATTTGTGCAATATGGGCTTTGGGGTTCTGAAAGGGTGTTGGGTAATTCTTATTGTGGCTGATGACTATGTCCTGTGTTATATTTTTGGGTGAGGGGCTGCTTGCTTTAATCCTATTACTCTGCTTTTGTTAGCTGCCAAAATTGCTGTAAGGGGTTTTGAAATATCCTGTCTTGAATGGACATCTGCAGGCAGTATTTGCTTTGTTTATGAATGGAGCCATCTAAATAGTTGGCTTCCTCTTTCAATAAAGCTCATAATTTCCTTAAGTGTCGGCATCTGCAGTTAGCTTCTATTTACAATGTTTTCTTTAGGTGTACTTCTTTAGAATGGGCTTCAGGCAGTTTTTTTATTAGCGTCTTTTAGCTTTTCTAAAGCTTTTCCTTCCTTCCTTAATATTTTATTTGGGATAACGGGTGGGGGGTTGATTTCTTCTTATACTACTCACGCTTTGGGCACAAAACCAGCTGGGTAATTGTGGGCCAGCCACTTTCTCTCATCCCTAGGAAGAAGGTAATAGCAAAACACTTCTGAAAAACTTGGCAAAGAAAACTGCAGGGTCATGCCCAGACATTCACCAGGAGTCACTTGAAGACACCAAAGGGTGGGGGGATGGGAACGGTCCTGTGAATCCAGTGAATAGATTAATTTGGCAACCAGCATAATCAAGTTGCATAAATGCAAGCAGTGTGAAGGGGGACATACTGCTGGCACTGAGAAATTGAGATTTCTGAGAAAAGAAAAGAAAAGAAAACCAAAGCTACTCCCTGCAACATCTCCTTCTGTTGTGAGTCACGCATTAAAGTTGACTTGTTTGGTCAACTTGGGTTCCAGCTTCCCCCTCCATCACCTGGGTAAGAGCAAGGTGTTGATGGAGGTGGGGGGGAAGACCGGAATAGTCTGAGTAGAAAAAGTGGGTGAGTGTTGATAAGGGGGAGGGAGAGTCTGACTAAATTTATTTATTTATTTATTTATTTATTTTGTCAAGCATGTATTAGATAACAGATATAACATAAACATAATAATGAGCACATGAGATGGATACTAATAAATGGGGAGAGTATTTATTTATTTATTATTTAAATTTTTATACCGCCCTTCTCCCGAAGGACTCAGGGCGGTTCACAGCCAGATAAAAATACACAATAATATTACAATATAAATACAATTAAAATACAATTAAAAAACTTATTCAATTGGCCGAGATTAAAAAATTTAGGATAAATAATAAAAAACCCATTAAAAAACCCATAAATTAAAAAAACTAATCCAGTCCTGCGCAGATGAATAAGTGAGTTTTAAGCTCGCGACGAAAGGTTCGGAGGTCCGGAAGTTGACGGAGTCCTGGGGGGAGTTCGTTCCAGAGGGCGGGAGCCCCCACAGAGAAGGCCCTTCCCCTGGGCGTCGCCAGACGACACTGTCGCGCCGATGGCACCCTGAGGAGTCCCTCTCTGTGAGAGCGCACGGGTCGGTGAGAGGTATTCAGTAGCAGTAGGCGGTCCCGTAAATAGCCCGGCCCTATGCCATGGAGCGCTTTAAAGACGTTCACCAAAACCTTGAAGCGCACCCGGAAGGCCACAGGTAGCCAGTGCAGTCTGCGCAGGATAGGTGTCACGCGGGAGCCACGAGGGGCTCCCTCTATCACCCGCGCAGCCGCATTCTGGACTAACTGAAGAGTAGGACAGGGACGGAAGGCACGTTGGTGCACTTATGCATGCCCCTTACAGACCTCTTAGGAACGGGGTGAGGTCAACAGTAGATAGTCTAAGGTTAAAGTTTGGGGAGGAAACCACAGTTAGTTAGTGCATTCCAGGCATTGACTACTTTGTTGCTGAAGTCATATTTTGTGCAGTTGAATTTGGAGAGGTTTACCTTAAGTTTGTATCTATTGTGTGCTTGTGTATTGTTCTGGTTGAAGCTGAAGTAGTCATTGACAGGTAAGACATTGTAGCAGATAATTTTGTGTACCTCGCTTAGGTCAGACTGAAGGTGGTGTAGTTCTAAGTTTTCTAAGTCCAGCATTTCAAGCCTGGTGGCATAAGGTATTCTGTTGTGAGCAGAGGAGTGGAGGACTCTTTTTGTGAAATATTTCTGGACTCACTCAATTGTATTAATGTCCGATATGCAGTGCGGGTTCCAGACAGATGAGCTGTATTCAAGAATTGGTCTAGCAAATGTTTTGTATGCTCTAGTTAGCAGTACAATATTACCAGAGAAGAAGCAAGATTAGGTTAACAATTCTAAATGCCTTTTTGGCAATGTTGTTACAGTGGGCTCTGGCACTTAGATCAATGTTAAATGGTAGGCAGAGTTAATGCTGGTTAAAGTTTATGCCTGTCTAACCCCCATTTGTGGGTGATTGTGATCAGTGGTGAAATGTTAAATTTGTTACTACCGGTTCTGTGGGTGTGGCTTGGGGGGGGTAATGTGATTGGGTGGGCGTGGCCAATTTTTAAAAAACTTTTAAAAGCATTTTTTCTACAACCTCTTCAGCCGAAGAGGCTCTGCCGATCCCAGCTGAGCTGCGCAATCATCAGAGGCTTTTTTTTTAACTTTTAAAAGCATTTTTTCAGCTGAAGAAAAAATGCTTTTAAAAGTAAAACAAAAAGCCTCTGATGATCATGCGACTCAGCTGGGGCGGGGGGGGGAGGGATTTTTGCTACCGGTTCTCCGAACCACCTGCCGCCATCGCTACTGGATCAGGCGATCTGGTCCGAATCGGGAGCATTTCATCCCTGATTGTGATGGATTCCTTTACTTGCGGGGGGGGGGAGGGAGGGAAGGGAGGCTGATGGGTGTAAGAGGATAGGTGTTACGTTATTCAAGAGCAAGGCTCTTCTAGTAAGTGGCATACGGGTCATGGTTTCTTCAATGGCCTGCTGGCATCTTGGAATAAGATAGCTCAGGTTTAAAGTCTTCGGTTGCAGGCTTCTGAAGCAATATCTATTTATTAGCCCTCTGCTGGTGATCTCTGCCCATCCCCTTGTTAGATTCTCAGCGTCTGACTGCTGTTTGGGGAACAGCTGCAGCTCTGACTTAAAGCAAGACAATGAATTCATCCCTCCAGAAACCATGTTTAGAGGTTTATGGAATTTCTGTAGCAATTTGTATGCAAATGTCTGGATGAAGAAGAAGAAGAAAAAAAAGAGGGAATACTATACCACACAGAATAGTAAAGCAGAACCTTGGCTCTATTTCAAAGAGAAACAAAAACAGCATTAGGAAACATGTGATGCCAGACAGAAAAGTTGCGCAACATGGGCTATTTAATCCTTTCTCTTCCTGCTATCTTTGCCCTTTGAGTCTCATTTCTCCCACCCTGACCTCCCTAGATACTTTTACCCTTGTAACAGACTTTAGTTTATGTGACTTTCCCTATTGGGGACCGCTGAATATTGTTTTGAAGGTTCCTATCAGTTTTAGGGTGAGAAATAAAGGGAAACAAATGTGTTCAGTTTGTAATGAATTCTTTCTGCCAGCTCTTGTCATATTCACCAATATTTCTATATTCACAGAAGTACTCCCACCTGATAAAAATGTACATTAAAATGAGCTGTGTCCTTTAAAAAAAGTTAAGCAGTACAGGTTATCATTTATATTAAAGAGTGATGCACACACATGCACATTCAGTTGTGATCAATTCTCAGAAATTCTATCAAAATTTGGTATGTGTGTGTGTGTTTGTGTGTCGGTGGTGAAATCCACTTATCTTCGCTACTTACCTTTTCTTTTATGTACGCTGAGAGCGTATGCACCAAGACAAAATCCTTGTGTGTCTAATCACACTTGGCGAATAAAAAAATCTATTCTATTCTATTCTATTCTATTCTATTCTATTCTACTTATTCGGGAACGGAAGCATGCGGATGGTAAAAAAACAGGATGTAATGACATCCTGGCGGGTGGGTGGAGCCTCCCACCACCGGCGCTACCGGTTTGGTGAACTGGATAGAACTGGTGGGATTTCTCTGCTGGGGTGGTGTGTGTGTGTGTGTGTGTGTGTGTGTGTGTGTGTGTGTGTGTGTCTATCTATCTATCTATCTATCTATCTATCTATCTCTATATCTCTATATCTCTATCTATCTATCTATCTATCTATCTAATTAGTAATGTAATATATGTAATATATCCAAACAATGAGAAAAATAATAAAAACAAAATTGAATGGTGGAAATAATTTGAAAGCCATCAATACCTGGGCCATGCATGTGATATAATATACTGTTGGACTTATTAACTGGACACAAGGTAAACTGGACAGTTTGAACTGAAAAACAAGAAAGCTAATGACTGTTTACTATGCATTACATTCCTGTAATGATACTGATTATATCTGCCCTCTAAAATGGAGGCAGAGGTTTACTTCAGGTCAAACAAGCTATTAAAAAAGAAAAGCATGCATTGGCTAATTATATAAAAGATAGTCAAGAACATGCTATTTAAATTGGAATTAATTTAATTTAATTCTAGTCAACAATTGGAATACACAGCAAATAAAACATGAATATCCAGATAATATAATTAAAAATAAGATTAGAATGCTGGCAAGAAAAAGTATTGCACGGTCATTTTCCAGAAAAGATGGAGGGGAAAGGGGATAAAGATAAAACCTGGTAATGACCTACAGTTGGAACATTAAAAAAAAAAGAAACTGAAGTCCAAATGATGAGATTTTTTCCACCCTATTCTGTCCTAGCCAAGCCCCACGCTGACTGCTGCATTCGGCATTGAGCACCATAGTTTAAAAATGACGGTGACAAATTCTAGCAAATTCAGAGGAGATAAAAAGAGGTCTAGGAAACCAATCCTATGAAGAACAGTTGAAAGATCTCCTGTGTGCATAACCCACAGGGAAAAAAACCCTGAGGGAACAAATAGTAGCAATCTACAAATATCTGAAGAGTTGTCACAAAGGAGTGGACTTATTTCCTATCATTCCAAAGAGCAGGTCCTGAACCAGTGGATTAAAACTGCAAGGAAATAGGTTCAGCTTTCCAGATTGTTCAAGTTGTGAGCAACTAGAAGACCTTCACTGAAGATCTACAGACACTGGTTGGATAGTCATCATTCAGAGATACCCTAAAGCAGGAATGTCAAACTCAATTTCATTGAGGGCTGCATCAGGGCTGTGGTTGACCTTGCGGGGTGGGGAGGGCATGGCTGACTGGGTTAGGGTCACGGTTAGGGTTAGGCAATGGTAGGATTCAAATAATTTAACAACTGTTTCTCTGCCCTAATGACCAGCTGGGTAGGCATGGCTTGGTGGTCATGTGACTGTGTGGGCATGACCAACTCAATGTCACTCATGTCGATGGGTGCTTCGTCTTAGCAGTTACAATGTAATAAGGGTTAACCAGAGAGAAAGTTTCTGTCATCAGGGCAATAAAGATTAAGCTAGAAATAACACCAGATTGTTTCCTTCCCACCTTTCTTACAGGATTAATCCTGTAAAGTGAAAAAAAACAAAATAAGATTTCTTCCAACAGCCGGTTCTCCGAACTGCTTAGAAAGTTAACAACTGGTTCTCCCAAATAGATGCAAACTGGTTGAATCCCACCACTGGGGTTAGGGTTAGAGTTAGAGTTAGGGTTAGAGTTACGGTTAGGGTTAAGGTTTGGGTTAGGGCATGTTCCCTCTTCACACTGGGTGAAATCCATGCTGGCCCGATGTTTCCTCTTCACAGTGAGTAGACTGGGCCAAAGTGACAAGAGCCAGCCCCTTACATTTTCCAGGATAGTCCCACGGCCTGGGCCGACCACATCGCGGGCCAGATCTGGCACGTGGGCCTTGTGTTTGACACCCCTGCCCTACAGGATCCTGACCTGGGCAATGGATGGACTACATTGTGTTTCTCAACCGTGGCAACTTTAAGATGTGTGGACTTCAACTTCCAGAATTCCCTAGCCAGCATTCTGAGAACTGAAGTCTATACATTGAAGTTCACATGGAGTCTTGTTGGAGTCCTGGACAAGATGTAGTTCTATGATAGTCCCCAGACAACTGAATTCTAACAAGGCAGATTAACTAGCTGCAATAAACATCAAAATTATTGTTGGAATGAATGATTTGCAATGTGACTAAAAACCTGGAAATAGAAAAGGGAAAAAAATAAATGAAGTAAGAATTGGCTAGAAGGTTAAGAAGTTTGGAGATGCACATCAGAAACAAGTCCTCCTTTTTGTCTCTAACCTTGTCAAACATTCAGGCTCATCGTTATTTTGGTTAAGAGTTTGGAAGAATGAGACAGGAAGAGTGTAAGTCAGGCAGGTTTAACACAATAAAAACTCAGAGGGCTGCAAACCGTTTTTATTTTAAGAAAGTGTAAAGAAGCATTGAGGCAGGTGGAATTCCTACTTTTCAGGACAATCCAGTGCAAATTGTTATTCTCCTCTTTTGCTTTTGAGATGGTCTGATTGTTTTCTGACATACTGGGTGACTATGGCAGTGATGACAGCCCTTCCTTAATTGCACATTTCAGTATTATACTTACATACGTTGTAACTAGCAGGTGCAATTGGATCAGTGCAATCCAATAGAAAAGAGGAAGTCATGCTAGCTATTTCCTTGTGGAAGGAACGTAGTACTAATTTGACAGTCTCTTCTACAGGAGAACTTACAATTCATCACCTAGAAATCTATCAAAACTGTGATTAAGAGGACCAACATGTGTTGCATGTAGGGAGGCAATCAACCAGAGCCATGTGCCAAATTGAGTCTCCAGTAAGTAATTGAATACCATTGTGTACAAACCAAATGCTGTGTTGCATGAGAATGTATTAAAATCTTAATATGGTCATCTCCCAGCCAATCATCTCTCTCGCATCTTCTTTTATCTTGCTGATTCTTTTTCTTCCATCCAAATCAAATCATCGTTTTCTCAGACACTTTTCCAAAAGGCAACTGGACTGCTTTTTTGGAGGAGGAAGAAGAGGAGGAGGAGGAGGAGAGGAGGAGGAGGAGGAGGAAGAAGAAGGAGAAGGAGAAGAAGAAGAAGAAGAAGAAGAAGAAGAAGAAGAAGAAGAAGAAGAAGAAGAAGAAGAAGAAGAAGAAGAAGAAGAAGAAGAAGAAGAACCTTTGCTCCTCATTACATTCTCATTTTCATTAAATTGTAGTGTTTTAAAGGAATTTGGCTTCTGGTGACTTAAGGTTCCATGCCTCTGTTTTAAGAGTCGATGTGAAATCAAGCAGAAAAAGTAGCCCCATCCCTCTTTTGCCTCCAAAGATCCTAACAGTGGCTATTTTTGTGTAACTAATTGAGAAAGATTGATTGTTGGTTAATTACACTAATGAACTCAACCGACATAGACGCAGACCAAAAGTCTCAGCAGTCCACTAAATGGCCATTAAATATAAGATCCCCATGTCTCCTTCTGCTGGTTACCGCTTTCTGTTGGACGAGAGGGCATACAAAACATCCATTCTAAAGGTTAAATGACATTGTGAATTACTCATATGCTGCTTACCTTTCTTCACCTCCTGTCCAGATGGCTCTTAGCTCAGCAGTACATGGACATTTGGATGTAAGCGCCACTTGAAAGGTCTCCAGGACTCAGAGTTTCATCTGGCAAATAGAAACATGTAGTACACAGCCAGCATAATTCTGGGAATCCACCCTCCCATTAGAATTGAATTCACTTAATGAATTCCTTGTGAGGGGCGGGAGAGATGCGCAATGTGAAGATGGTGAAATTAAGAGTGGACTTGAAAATAAGGTATACCTTCTTTTGGTTTCAAAACATCTCAACCAAATATAACAACAATGTATGTTTTGGAGAGCTCCACCCAGAGTTTAAGACTATACGTTGCATGACTGTGAAAATAGGCATCTTAGATCAATAAAGGAGAATATTTGTAGCTCAGGGTTGAAATGAGGGATCCTTCATGCTCCCTGAGCTTGGTTGTACTCTTGAGTCTGTTTCATTACCCAAACTAAGTAACATCATTGGTGTTAGCACCGCTGATATTACATTGCTTGGGTAATGAAACGTCTGCAAGAAAACAACCAAGCTCAGGGAGCACCAAGGGCATCGTAGATCCTCATTGAGGGACTACAATGGTCCCAGTGCAGTTACTATGCTTGGAAATCAGCTCCGGCCTTTGAACTATGTTGGAAGCAGTGCTGCTTCAAGTTAAGGCTTTGTAGGGGAGATGTACTAAATATTAGTAAAGTATTTGTAATGCCTGTTTATGAATTGGGGCCATAAGGATACACTGTAATTTGGGACTGCTGTTTACTCTCCAGTGTAGCAGCATCCTTGTCCAAGTCACCTGACTATGGAGACAAATAGATAATGGCATTTTCTAGACTTATGGTCCTGGAATAATTCAACCTCCTTTTCTGTGCCTGGAGTCAAAGATGGCTCAGGAGCTCATTGTGACCATGGCAACCGTAGACTACCCAACAAATTATGTGACAGTGGTGGTCACATTAGATCTGTTTTTGTGTCAGAGAGTGGCAATGTGATCTGGGATTGGAGGATGCTATTACTAATCCCTTGTCGTAAACAGACCACTTCTTGACTTTGAAGTTTTCTGTCTCTGCTTTAGGGAGGAAGGGCCTATTTGTTTGGTCTCTTGAGTGGTCTGGCCCACTCAAGAGACCAATAAAATGTCTGCCAGAAAACAACCAAGCTCAGAAAGCACCATGAACCTCACAGTTCAACTCTGAGTTACAAATATTCTCTTTATTTATTTATTTCGATTTTTATATTTATTTATTTTGATTTTTATACCGCCCTTCTCCCGAAGGACTTTCGTTAGTTACCATTGTATTTTTGTGGCCATCCAAATTTCCAGGTCACCTGGGCTCAAAGTTAAAGAGAAAGTGAGGTGAAGAAAAGGAAAAAAAACAGATCCAGGAAACTACAGACCTATCAGTCTGACCTCAATACCGGGGAAGATTCTGGAAAAGATAATCAAGCAACGAATCACCGAACACCTAGAAGCAAACAAAGTAATAACCAAAAGCCAACATGGGTTTGTCAAAAACAGATCATGCCAGACTAATCTTATTGCATTCTTTGACAAAATGACAAAATTAGTAGACCAGAGGAATGCTGTCGATATAATTTACTTGGACTTCAGTAAAGCATTTGATAAAGTAGACCATAACCTACTACTAGATAAAGTAGAAAAATGTGGGTTAGACAGCACCACCACCAGATGGATTCGTAACTGGCTGACCAACCGCACTCAACGTGTAGTCCTCAACGGAACTACATCCACATGGAGGAAGTATGCAGTGGAGTACCCCAAGGCTCTGTTTTAGGCCCAGTACTCTTCAACATCTTCATCAATGACTTGGACGAGGGATAGATGGGGAACCCATCAAATTTGCAGATGACACCAAGCTGGCAGGAATAGCCAACACTCCAGAAGATAGGCTCAAGTTACAGAAAGATCTCGACAGACTTGAACATTGGGCGCTATCTAACAAAATGAAATTCAACAGTGAAAAAGTAAGGTTCTACATTTAGGCCAAAAACAAAATGCACCAGTACCGTATATGTGGTACCTTGCTCAATAGTAGTACCTGTGAGAGGGATCTTGGAGTCCTAGTGGATAACCATTTAGATATGAGCCAGCAGTGTGCAGCAGCTGTTAAAAAAGCCAACACAGTTCTGGGCTGCATAAACAGAGGGATAGAATCAAGATCACATGAAGTGTTAATACCACTTTATAATGCCTTGGTAAGGCCACACTTGGAATATTGCATCCAGTTTTGGTCGCCACGATGTAAAAAAGATGTTGAGACTCTAGAAAGAGTGCAGAGAAGAGCAACAAAGATGATTAGGGGACTGGAGGATAAAACATATGAAGAACGGTTGCAGGAACTGGGTATGTCTAGTTTAACAAAAAGAAGGACTAGGGGAGACATGATAGCTGTGTTCCAATATCTCAGGGGCTGCCACAAAGAAGAGGGAGTCGGGCTGTTCTCCAAAGCATCTGAGGGTAGAACAAGAAGCAATGGGTGGAAACTGATCAAAGAAAGAAGCAACTTAGAACTAAGGAGAAATTTCCTGACAGTTAGAACAATTAATAAGTGGAACGACTTGCCTTCAGAAGTTGTGAATGCTCCAACTCTGGAAATTTTTAAGAAAATGTTGGATAACCATCTGACTGAGATGGTGTAGGGTTTCCTGCCTAGGCAGGGGGTTGGACTAGAAGGCCTTCAAGGTCCCTTCCAACTCTGATGTTATGTTAAGAAGTTACAATACAGTTTTTATGGCAAGTCAGAATAGGCGACCATGATTTCTAGTGCTTTTAACTAAAAGACAAAAAGTGATGATGTCAGAAATAAGAAAAGGAAGAGAAATCCTTAAGCACGAGAGGTTGTCGAGCTCAACTAAAATTGATTCACTTGAACCTTTCATTTTATCCTAGTCCCATAAATTTGTCATCAAATGGAATAAAAAACCCTGCAAAGCTGTTCTTTTTAGAATGGAAAAATAATTTACATTTGAAAAGACCTCACTGCACCAGCCAAAACATTGAGATCACAATGCAAACTCAGCAATACAGCACAGAAACTGTTTATACATTTAGGGAGTTCTCATCACTTTTTGATGGCAAGAAATGCTGGGAATTGTAATCCCAAAGTATCTGCAGGGCACCGGGTTGAAGAAAAGTAGTGTAGCATTTTTTAGGTATATAAGAAAAATAACTTAAGACAGCCTAGTGTAAATGGCAGATTTTAGCCTCATCATGCCCATGGCACACACTGAAACGATGATATTTGCAAACTCTAAGGAAATATTGATCTTTTGGAAATATTGCCGTGAGCCTGAGAAATTTTGTGTTTCCTGTTGGATGATTACAAAACTGGAGGCTTTGTGGGTTTTTTTGTCTGTGAGGCTGGAGATTTGGAATGATTCCTGCCACTGTCAGGTGTTGGAGGTTTCTAATTTGTTTGTGGGAAATAGGGAGGGAAGGCTTGGATAAGATTTAAATCAATTAAAAAGTATAATTCCACGAATAAAAGCAGAAAGTGCCCAGAAAACAACATGTAAGCCAAAAAAAAAGTATATAGTTGTCCGTAATCTCAAATGTCACCTATAGACTTTCTGTATCTATAGTAAATGGATTTGTATCATGTCTGGTGAGAGATTCTATTCATTCCTCTCTAAAAGTAAAAAAAAAATACAAAACAAGAACAGGACTTTGATGCTGTAATGGGACACCCAGAAAGGGAAAATGATGTTGATCTGCTTGTGTTGTCTTCTTTAATAACACCATTAACACAGGGGTGAAATCTGCTTACCTTCCCTACCGGTTCAGAAGTGTGCATGTGTCACATGCATGCTTGGATCCTCTGCACATACACAAAGCCTTCTGCGCATGCACAGAGGGGAAAACAAGGTTTTAGCCAGGAAGTAATAACATTCAGGTGGGTGGGTGGATCCTCGCGCTGCTGCCCTTACCGGTAGCATTTCACCCCTGAATTAACACCAGTTGTTGAGGAATTACACAATTTAGAGGGGAGGACTGCAGTTCTTTGAAAACTCTGCAAAACTGTTACTTTTCTTCTAACACCCTTCCCAGAAAATGCCTGTGGTGCCTGCCATCTATTATGACTTCCAAGGAAACCCTACTAAATTGTATTTCCTAATATAAAAGACAAGAGACAATTTTGTCTCAACTTCATCCTGCCACTCTCTCCTTCAAAAGTTGTCTAAAATTTGAATGTTTGTCTCAGCCTATCTCAATGAGCAAAGAAGATTGTGGAAAATATTTCATCAGTGTTTGAATAATGATTGTGATGTGGCCTACTGACAGTGGTGAAATGCAGTTATCTTCACTAACAGTTTGGGAATGTGAGCGCGTGCGCCTCTTCTGTGCATGCGCATAGCCTTCTGTGCATGCACAGCAGGTCAAAAATGGGACATAATGACATCCTGGTGGGTAGGAGGGGCCTCCTGCCACTGGTGTCACCAATTCGCGCGAACCGGATAGATCTGGCCGGATTTGACCGCTGCCTATTGATATCAATTGATGATTCCTTTCAAGAGATTGTTGATTCCCTGCAAAACTTCTCTGTGGCGAGGAAATTATTGGAGCACAGTCCTCTTTTCTGGAAACAAAAGCAGTAACAAGTGTTTTCAAGAAGCTTCTTGAAGGTTAAATCCATAAATTCTGTCTTTTGTGTACTCTTCTCTTATCCCACATCCTCTGGAAAGTTCATTCTATTCTAAATTGCTTCATCATGACTTGTGCCACTGGAGCAGCCAAACTACAGTCCACCATTGGACTGTAGACTGTCCTCCAGACCATCTCTGATAAGACTCTGTATTGTAAGAAATCCTGACTGTCTGTCAAGTAAGATTTGCAATGGGCTAAATTACCAGAGAAAAAACATAGTAGTTCTGTTTTGCCATGGCAATTATTTGTCAAACACATTACACTATCTGAAAATAGCTCTGTCCTGTCTTTTCATCTTACTATTGTTGCATTTCTAAGGTTAGTAAAAAAAATATCTGCCATCTAAGGGGCTTTTTAGATAATTCTCAGCCGTAAGTGCTAGCCTTAATTTGAGGAACTTTTCAAACAATCAGCGATTAAGGAACAGATAAATTGCCGGCACACTTAATTTTACCTTTCCATAACCACTGGTTTGGTTTGTCAGATTTCTTTTTTACAATCCCTGCATTCTGTACCAATTTCTTCCTTAGGCTGAATTACTGTCTAGCATCCAAACATTATCCTCCTTTTCTTATGAATCTTTGTGATGTTCAGAAAACTCCTTTTGTTTTCCTCTCCTGCAGTTTCATAACTATTTCACAAAAGATCTAATTTTGTATCTTTTTTAACTTTCTTCATTACTTTTGCCTTCAACCTTTCCAATTAGATTTTAAATCCCACGTTGTTATGAAGCCAATAAAATTTCTTTTGTGGGAGAAGAGATGGCAGCCATCTTGTATTTCATAAGAGAGAAAAATAACATTTTCTTAATCTTTATTTTTGACTTTTTACTGATCTTCTACATGTGCTCTTGGTCTTTGAAATAGAGCACAGAATAGCGTTGAGCAAAAATTATAATTAGCAATCCCTCATACTAGAATAGAATAGAATAGAAAAACAGAGTTGCAACGGACCTTGGAGGTCTTCTAGTCCAACCCCCTGCTTAGGCAGGAAACCCTGCACCACTTCAGACAAATGTTTATCCAATCTCTTTTTAAAAATTTCCCAGTGTTGGAGCATTCACAACTTCTGGAGGCAAGTTATTCTACTGATTAATTCTTCTAACTGTCAGTAAATTTCTCCTTAGTTCTAAGTTGCTTCTCTCTTTGATTATTTTATTTATTTATTTATTTATTTATTTATTTATTTTGCCGAGTACATATTAAATAATATATATAAGTATAAACATGAATTGAATACATAAAATGAATGCAATTAAAGGGAACATTAGGACAGGGACGGTAGGCACGCTGGTGCTCTTATGCAGCCCCTTACAGACCTCTTAGGAATGGGATGAGGTCAACAATAGACAGTCTTAGGTTAAAGTTTTGGGGATTTGGGGATGAGACCACAGAGTCTGGTAGTGCATTTCAGGCATTAACAACTCTGTTACTGAAGTCATATTTTCTGCAATTGAGTTTGAAGCTGCTCACTTTAAGTTTGTATCTATTGTGTGCTTGTGTATTGTTGTGGTTGAAGCTGAGGTAGTCATTGACAGCAGATGATTTTATGAGCTATGCTCAGGTCATACCAAAGGTGGCATAGTTCTAACTTTTCTAAACCCAGAATTTCAAATCTGGTGGCATAAGGTATTTTGTTGCGAGCAGAGGAGTGGGGGACTCTTCTTGTGAAATATTTCTGGACGTGCTCAATTGTATTAATGTCAAGTATGCAGTGTGGGTTCCAAACAGATGAGCTGTATTTGAGAATTGGTCTAGCAAATATTTTGTATGCTCTGGTTAGTAGTGTAATCTTACTGGAGAAGAAGCTATGCAAGATTAGGTTAACAACTCCTAATGCCTTTTTGGCGATGTTGTTACAGTGGGCTTTGGCACTTAGATCATTTGATATGAGTACTCCAAGGTCCTTGACAGAGTGAGGGTCATCTACAAGGTCATGTCCACTTAGCTTGTATTTTGTGTTCTGGTTTTTTTTGTTTTTTTGTTTTTTGGCCAATGTGTAAGACAGAGCATTTGTTGATTGAGATTTGGAGTTGCCAAATTAGTTTCCACCCATTGCTTCTTATCCTACCCTCAGGTGCTTTGGAGAATAGCTTGACTCCCTCTTCTTTGTGGCAGCCCCTGAGATACTGGAACACTGCTATCATGTCTCCCCTAGTCCTTCTTTTCATAATACTAGACATACCCAGTTCCTGCAACCGTTCTTCATATGTTTTAGCCTCCAGTCCCCTAGTCATCTTTGTTGCTCTTCTCTGCACTCTTTCTAGAGTTTCAGCATCCTTTTTACATTGTGGCGGCCAAAACTGGATGCAGTATTCCAAATGTGGCCTTACCAAGGCATTATAAAGTGGTATTAACACTTCACGTGGTCTTAATTCTATTCCTCTGTTTATGCAGCCTAGAATTGTGTTGGCTTTTTTGGCAGCTGTTGCACACTTTTGGCTCATATTTAAATGATTTTCCACTAGGACTTATTATGATGTTAGAGTCATAATAATAATTAAATTAGAATCGCTGAAGAGACATAAACGCTCCCTTTAAGAGAACAATTTGATGATTCACTTTTTTTTTTAAGGGAGAGAGCGTCTTTGATAATATTACCCCTAAATTCTATTAGATAAAATACTCCTGAAAGGAAGTTTAAGCAATAACACCAGAAGAAGCTTGACAAAAGCTATGGTTGGCTTCAGAATGCCTAACTCCCCTCATGAACATCACTTAAGTATTTGTTCTTCACGGAGTAAATGTTTATTTTAAAACCTTTTGTAAATTAAGGAACTGGGATTGTGATAAAAACAATATTAAACCAATGGGCTTTTATCTAGGGATAAAATGAAGAGATGGATGTCTATCTGATTTTGAAGATGGAAGAAGGAAACTCGTACCAGAGACATTATTTTTTTTCTGCATTTTCTTTCAACCAGCTTTTTCACATCAGCAACCTTTTCATGTTTCCATGAAATCCTAAGGAAAGATATTAGGTGTGAATTCCCCCATTTCCACTTTTGTGGGGAAGGAGGAAAAGTATTACAGCTAAAACGGAGTTGTTCTCTTCAGGCACTGTTGAACAAGTCTCCTTCCGTGCAGAACTTCCAAGAAATCACGAACCCAATCTATTTTCCCGTGAATTTGATGGAGAAGTTTTAAAAGCTGGCTTTAGAAAGGATGGAGTTCAGACTTTGCAAAGTAATTAAATAAGCAATCTATATCTCTCTCCTATTCTCCACTTAGGTGAATATGTGCAAGATACAATGTGTATATGATAAAATGCTCACTATGTGTTGATAAAGAGGAGCTATGGCCAAGTGACTGCTAGTCTTTCTCTTGCTTCGTTCACTTCATTCCTTATATTCTTTTTCTCTCCCCCCACAATCTTGACATTGTGGTGACCCCCCTTCTTCATTGTATTTGTAGATTCCATTCCCACTTGCTTTCCACCTTCCTTTTGGGGGAGAAAGATCTTGTCCTTTTCATGCCAAGATTTTTCCCATTGCAGGTAGTCCTTGATTTACAACAGTTCATTGAGTGACCATTTGAAATTACAATGGCAGTGGGAAAAGTGATTTATGACTTACACATTTTTCACACTTATGACCATTGTAGCATCCCCATGGTCACATAATCAAAATTTGAACACTTGACAACTGGCATGTATTTATGATGAGCATCCTGTGTGTGTGTGTGTGTGTGTGTGTGTGTGTGTGTGTGTGTGTATGGTATCATATGATTACCTTTTGTAACTTTATCACAAGCAAACTCAATAGGGAAACCAGATTCACTTAACAACCATGTTACTAACTTAACAACTGCAGTGTGTTGTGACTCCGGCTCCCGAGCCTGTCCTCATGGAGGAGGATGACTCTGAGAGTGAGGGGGAGGAGCTGACAAGGCCTCCCTCTCCAAGTCCCTCCTTTCTGGCAACGCCTCAGGTGCCAGCTGAAGGCCAGGAAGAAGGCGTGTCGGAGCCCCCACCAACAGAGGGTGAGAAGGATCAATCCTGGACTGATCCCAGGCAGCGTTGGAAGGAGAAGCGTGCGCAGCAAAGGAAGAGGTGTGGCAGGCCCAGAGAGTGCTGAGTCACTGAGCCACACCCCACAGGGGATAAAGGTGGGTGGAGTTGCTCTGTAGCCCCTGTGACGGACAAAACTACAAAGCATGAACTTCGGATCGGTTGTTTTTGAGTTAAGGCCTGGACTGTGTGAAAGAATTATTCTGTGAATTCTTGGCTGCCCCGGCAACAGCCTACGGACAAGTGGACTCCCGTCTCTTGACAGTGATAAGGAACTTGGCAGGCATTTGAACTGTAGCTGCCAAGTGTTTTATCCACAAAGGAAATTCAGGTCGGTTGTAGAATAAATGACTCTTAGACGCTCGTTCCTGCGTTCTTCTATGTGAGGTGGGGAGGGGGACAGAACACAGTGATTCATTCAACAACTTTGGCAAGAAAGCTAGGACAATGGGGCAAAACTCATATAACAAATGTCTCGCTTAGAAATAGATATTTTGGGGCTCAGTTGTGGCTGTAAGTCGAGAACTACCTGTACAATGGGAACATTCAAACCGAACCATGATAAAATCGTACAAAAATCCTTGACATTGGATTGTAATGTTCTTAGATGCTAATAAATTTTCTGTATTGACAACTTTAGAATCTAGCAATCCTACTTTTCGGCTGATTCTAATTTGCATCTTGAAGTGTTTCCTTGAATGTGTTTCTGAACCTGCCCTTTGAAATACAAAGTCTTTTCATTTTGCTAATTAATTTGACTGAATGAGGAAGGCGCAGGTTTCAGGTCTCCTTCTTGAATGTTTTACCTCTTTTATTAAAGAAGCAAATTAAAAATTCAATAAGACGGACCTATTGAGTCATGTTTTTTTCTTTGGATCGTATAAATATGAGAGATGAGAAGTCCTTTGTGTAGATTATTCAAACTACGGTTTGATTTTTGAAAGGGTTGGAGGCTTTAAATTCTGTTTTTCTAAAGGGCACAAAGAGTGGACTGAATTTTTTGGCCCATTCTTTCCCCTTTAGGGGAGGTCAAGGGTGTGGTATAGGAGCAGGATGCCTCTGGCCCAGGGTTAAATGTTCTCTTCTAATCCTTAGAATCAACCGGACCACAACTCCAAACAGGTCAAATTTGTACTGCTAAAATCTCAGCCAACGCAGCATTTGTGGCAAAGATGGTTTCATTGCTCTTGATTTAAATTCACACAAATGCTTCGATGAGATTGGGGAAATAATTGGCAATTTCTGATACTTCCCTAAATGTTTATTACAAATGAAAGAAGCCCTTTTTGACTACATCCAAGAATTAATAAAAAGTCACAAGCTGTTGCTGCTTCAGGCCCACTATGGAGAGCCCCACTCAGGGGGTCTTCAAATCCCTTCCAACATTTGTAGCTGAGCTCTGAATAGAAATATTTGATAAACAAGGTTTAGTTAATTTAATCTGAATTAAATTTAGATTGAATGAAAGCGAATACACTTTTCAACCTGAAAACATCAAAATTTCTGATGCTGAACACTGCCCAACACAAATGCACAAACTGTGCATGAAGTTATGAGGATTAAAAGTAATGAAGCCAGGGTTTTTTGCTCTTTTACAGACCCATATCATAAGCCATATGTAGGATTTCATGGTCTATTGCTTACAGAAAAAGCCTATATGAAGTCCTTTCCTTTCCTTTCCTTTCCTTTCCTTTCCTTTCCTTTCCTTTCCTTTCCTTTCCTTTCCTTTCCTTTCCTTTCCTTCCCTTCCCTTCCCTTCCCTTCTCCTTCCCCTTCCCTTCCCTTCCCTTCTCCTTCCCCTTCCCCTTCCCTTCCCTTCCCTTCCCTTCCCCTTGCTTCCCTTCCATTTCCTCTCCTTTCCTCTCCTTCCTTCCTTCTTCCTTCTGAAGTGATTTAACTGCCTTTTCTGTTTCAGGAAGCTGAGTGATTTTATATTCTTATTTTATAAAACAATATTTGTAGGGCAGAATTTTGTACAAAATTCTTTTAGCAAGGCTGACATTCTTGGTGTTGGGCGTGCATAAGGGTCCTTTTCAGAAGTGGACCAAAACACAATGGCACTAAGGACAAAGTAGTGCCTTGACTGTTGCTGGAATGGAAGGCATATTAGAAAGAGGCTTATGTTTCCTTTTCCCAGATGTTTGCCTCTGCATGGCACTTATTACTCCATTCTGCTGTTTTTGTTCTTATTCCTTTCATCCTTTTTTTCCTCCAGAAAGCAAAGGAAGAGGAAATCACTTCAGATGTAATTGCTTCTTGCTGTTGTCTCCTGGTTCTATTACAGGAACAGTAGGGAAAACTCAGTTTATTATGTATGTTCTGTTCCTAACCTTCGCAAACTCCGTGCACACGCCCACAGCCTGGGACCTCTGCAATCAGACCCCTGCTGTTTTTATTGATTCAGAAACAACAAGACAAAACAAGAGTCACCAAAAAGAGGCCACACAACCCATTTGTTGTTTAAATAAAAGAGATGCATTCGGTTCCCTCTGACTCCTGTAAATAGCAATAGTGAACCACCAGCAGAAGATATTTACAGGTTCTAAGGCAATGGCCCCCATATTTTGGACCACGAGGGACCGGTTCTGTGGAGAGAGATTTTTTTCCATGGATCGGAGGGGGCGTGGTTTTAGCTATGCTGCCTGCATCCCACAGATAGGGCTTCACTTGTTTGCGCGGCCCAGTTTCTGGCATGCCACAGATTGGTGCTGGTCCATGGACTGGGGGTCGGGAGTTGGGTACTCCTGTTGCAAGGATTCCACATGCAAAGGTACTGTACTTTTCAGAATATAAGACACACTTCTCCTCCCCCCAAAAAAGAGGAAAGGAAATGTGGATGCATCTTATACAACAAATATGGCCATTTTTTTCGCCTGCCAAAACCCTGCCCTGTGCACCCCATTTTTGCCAAAAACGGGTCCATTTTTTGCAAAAACAGGGCATGCAGAGGGTTTGGGAGGCCTGCAGCATGCTCCTGGGGGCTGGGGTGGGCAAAATGGGATGCGTGGGGGGTTCGGGAGACCAAAAACGGGCCCATTTTTCACAAAAACGGGCCCATTTTTTATAAACATAGAATGCACAGAGGGTTTGGGAGGCCTGCAGAGTACTTCTGGGGGCTGGGGAGGGCAAAAACCGGATGTGCGGAGGCCAAAAACTTTTTTTGCTTGTTTTTCTCTTTGAAATCTTGGTGCATCTTATACTCTGGTGCATCTTATAGTCCGAAAAATCCAGTAAATATATTACCATTCAATAATAAAGATGGGTATTTGCATTTTTCATTACAGTACCAATTATGGGAAGACAGAAACTAGTACTGGAATGTTCTCATTGCCTATCACATTATGTACAACATAAATGTTATACCTTTGATGAAGGTATTTTTTTTCTTTTTCTTTTCTTTTATGTACACTGAGAGCATATGCACCAAAACAAATTCCTTGTGTGTCCAATCACACTTGGCCAATAAAATTCTATTCTATTCTATTCTATTCTATTCTATTCTATTCTATTCTATTCTATTCTATTCTATTCTATTCTATTCTATTCTATTAAACCATGTATTATTTGCTTCTTGTTCACCATTGCTTCTTTGCGATAAACACACTTCTGATAGATTAGGTACCATCAGTCTTCTTGTCCAAAATAAGTAACCTAGTTCATATTAAAACCTTCTGATTTTAGATCGGCAATATAATTCTGCATCAAGAAAATAGGATTCACCAGGTATAAGTTATTCTTTAAAAAATACACTATGATAAATGTCTTGCAGAGAATAAATTCTCCCATCCCCTATTAACATAAAGAGACTAATACTGACTGACTGATGACGGTTTCATTTAGCATGAACTCTACTTCTTGGGATTGTTGGAATTGGATGAATAAGAAATAGAAAATTGCTTTTAAATACCTTGAGAAACACAGATCCTAATGATCCATTGGAAGCTGCAATCTACACTTAAATAACCCATTTGGTAGAGGAGCTTCCATCCAGCTTCCCAGAAGACAAATAGTTCACCCCATTGCTCAGAAATTCTGATTTCCTTTAATATCATAATTATATCTGAACCAAGAATACCTAACCAAGAAAACAAGATGCGCTTTTTGAAAGGCAAACCTATCAAATTGGGGGCTAACTCCAAGAGAAGTGACTCGCTTTGCAACACCACATGGATTTTCCCTTATTTAATGGTACATTGGAGAGAGTTAAGTTTCACTTAGATGCACTATAATGGTTCATCTTTTCCCTCCCCTGAACGTGTGTAATAAAATCCTCCTGTCACGTTTGTCATTGCCCTTCTCTAAGCCTTGATCATAAAGCAAGATTCTGCACAAAAATGGGAACATTTTTATGACTTTCGAGATGAAACGGCATCATAGATTGAACTGTGTGGAAAACATATCCTTAAACTCTATGGGCTACTTGGGAGATGGGGATTAAATGTCTACCTTAGGAACATGGGAAAATGATGAAACTCTGTGGTAATGAATTTTAAACCCCCCACCCCACCCCCAGAAACAGAAAGCGCAAAGCAGGACACTTGGGAAATGGGGAAAAAGTAATGTCAACAGCTACAAAAAAATTAACCAACACATTTCTATTTGGCAAGAATTATAGTCATTGTGCTATTAGGTTTTCGCAGGTATTTGTATGTAGGTCTTTGGTTATTCGGGTTTTCTCCCGCGTAAAATTGGAAGTGTCTTGGCGACGTTTCAACGAAGTCTCATTCGTCATCCTCAGGCTTCAGCTTCGTGCTTCTGGGAGCAATGTGTAATTGCAGCTGTTTCTTCCTTTTTAACTGCTAGTGGGGGTTTGAACTGATTGGGTGGGAGCTTGGCTGTGCTCTGATTGGATGGGGTTTTTTTGTGCTCTGATTGGCTGGGGGTGTGTCCTGTTTGGGTGGGGGCTTGGTTGTGCTCAGATTAGTCTGAGTTGCAGGGGGATTTGAGCTGGTGAGTTGCATTGCTGTTGTTTGGCTTCGTGGTCGTGGTCGTGCTACATCTTCATAGTGGGTGTCAGTCTGCTGCATGTATGGATTGGAGGGGTTTGAAATGGCTAATGTTGCCGCTCCAGTCTGGCTTCTGGTCCTTGGTCGTGCTTCCCACACTGATCATGAAGCACAGTGTATGTATGTATTTATGTATGTATGTATGTATGTATCTTTACCATATATTGTATGCATAGATATTTATTTATTAACAAATTTTATAAGGCTGTTCAACTAACTCTGGTTAGCGCAAAGCATAAAAAAACAAATAATAAACCAGGAAAAAAAATTCTCGCCTCATATCATTAAACAGATTTAATATGTAAACACAAAGTATAGAATGACGACCCAGCAATGTAACTGCACAACCAAAACAGAAAACAAAAACCCTCATTCAAATAGTCCTCTAATACCTGAAGGAAGAACCAGGTCTTAACAGCTTTCCTAAAGGTGAGCAGAGTTGAAGTCTGTTGAGTTTGTGTTTGTGTGTGTATGTCCAAGTGTGCATGTGTACGTGAATGGAAACAGAACTTTCTGAAGCTGGCAGGAAGAACTTAAACAATATGCATATGTTAATATAATGATATTAATGTAATGTCATTAATTTCAATTAAAAGTTAAACAACTTAATAGTGTACCGAAGCCTAGCTATCCAAAGAAGAAACTCCAATTAATCATATAATGTAGGGGCCAAATGATAAACTAAAGGTTTCTTGGTGGATTCTAATTTTACTACCACTTTTACAATCAATATACAAGCATCGCTTTACCTTCTATTTTTCCTCAATGAATCTTTAATTTTCCAAGTGAGTGTGTAGATGAGGGCCCAAGGGTACCAACGAGTGGCTTTTAAGCTCACAATGTGGTTTTGAGCAATATATCATCAGGGCAACGATGCTGGGATGATGTATTACACTAATACATCATAAGAGCACTATTGCTCTTGTGATGTATTAGTATAATACATGATCAGAACACTATTGCTGATGTATTACTCAAAAGAACTATTTTTAAGCTTAAAATAAAAAGAGTGTCTTTACTTTCATTTGGCAATTTTACCATAGTTATACTGAAAAGTGTAGACTAGTGATAATAACAAAAGATAAAATATTAGTCTTCCGAGAAAAACAAACAAACCTAAATTCTATTAATTGGTCCCAGCAAAAGTATTTATATTCCAATCGGCAAATGGCCTTCATAAGCTGATCTTAGCCCAGCTGGGGCAGGCATTAGATAACTCTAAATTTTATTGATACATACAGAGCCTTCTGTGACCTCCAGCCAGAAAAACAGCTAGGAAATAGTATTCGGAAATTTTGGGTGTGTTGATTTCAGATACAAATAGCACCATGTTCTGGTTTGCAAACTGGTGGCAGCGATGATGATTCATTCAGCCAAACACAAGGAGAAAGATATAGATTTTTTTATTTTTATTTGTTTGAGATGGGGTAATGTGCAAATCTAGCCTGATTCAATCTGAATACACCCATCAATTCAGTAAATGGATCCACTTCACTGTAGACGTATCAATTCAGATAGAAATTTGCTAAAACCTGGTACAGTTTGGATCACTGAACACACATATAGTATGTGTACATAGAAAAAGTCGAAACAATGTAAATCAATTTAATACTCCAAGTTGTTTGAATTAATTTGGAGAATACAATATTTTTACAAGCTTAGTAGCAAGTAAGTTTTGGCTTCACACTTCGGAAGTATTTCTGAAGTTTATTTTGCCTCCGAATACATCAGGCTATAAACTGGGATACTGGGAGTTCTAGTCTCGCCTTAGGCACAACATCAGCTGGGTGACTTGAGCCAATGATTTTCTCTCAGCCCTAGGAAGGAGGCAATGGCAAACCACTTCTGAAAAAAGTGGTTTTCCAAAAAAGTGAAAAATGTCCAAGAAAATTGCAGGACTTTTCCCATCGGTCTCCAGGAATCAGACATGATTGAAAGGAAAAAACAAAACAAAACAGGTGGCAGCTGAAGCTGAAGTTTCATTTTCCTACTTTTATCTTGTTGTATATTTCAACTGCACGATTTCTTGCCCAAGAATCTTGATTAATAATTTCTTCTACACCATTTTGCTTTGGGCAACATTTTTTTTGTACAAACATGCAGATGTTTATTTTATCTGAGGCTTAATTCAGTACCTTTTATCTGTTTTTCATGTTTTCTTTTTTTAAAATAAACCTGTCACAATGTAATCTTGTAATAGATTTTAATAATTTTCCCACTCTAGTGTGCCCCTTTTTGCATGCCTTGTATTTCTGCTTGTGTTTTATGTGCTTATATTTTTGTATGTGGATTTAAAAAGAAATAATTCATTTTCTACATAAGAGGCTAATGGACAGGTGCACACATAGCTACAGAGAAAGGTGCACACATAGATAGATTTTATCCAGGTGCACACATAGGTACAGAGACAGATGTACCTAGAATATTAAAGACCAACACATGAGTAGGTCAGTTCACACTAGAGTTTTCATACCTTTGTCTAGGTAGATTACACAAAACTGTGATTGAATCATTTGTGAGCCATTGTATTGTGGGAAATCAATCATTACTTCAACATTTTATATGAACCAGGCCATAATATTAACCCATGCTATGTTTTATATCAGGGGTCTCCAACCTTGTCAACTTTAAGACCTGTGGACTTCAACTCCCAGAATTCCTCAGCCAGCAAAGCTGGCTGAGGAACTCTGGGAGTTGCAGTCCACAGGTCTTAAAGTTGACAAGGTTGGAGACCTCTGTTTTATATTATGGAACACAATACATTATATTTTGTGACTGAGTTTTCTAACCAGGGTTTGGGTTTTATTGTCATGTGAATCAGCTATGTTGAATAATAAGACTTCCAAGACATTGAAAAGGAATACTTCCCAAGGGCATTGAAAGAAATGACTAATGTTTCTTCTTGAAAGATCAAAGTCTTTGTATCCTGTGGGAAACTTGGGGTTGTCTGGTTCAACAGCAGTGAGCATGTGCACGCTCACAGACAACAACTGTGCTGGGATTGCCAGGAAAAGCAACTGTGCCTGGATGGGATGTAGACATCTAGGATTAGCCTTTGAAGCAGGTATATTGAACCTTAGGAAGACTCAATCCTTTCAATGCTTCAAGGCAGGGGTCTCCAACCTTGGCAACTTTAAGACTTGTGGACTTCAACTCCCAGAATTGAATTGAAGTCCACAAGTCAGTTGCCAAGGTTGGAGACCACTGCTTTAAGGAGGTGCAATGTGCATGGACCAATGAATTTTGCGAAGTGTTTCTTCAACTGTCTGCACAGTCCTAGTCAGCAGGACTTCCTTTCCCCCAATATGCAGTTCATTGTGGGTCCTTCCAGTGCCATTGTGGTGAACTCATTTTTGCTTATATTTCACTCCCATATTCTCTACCAGGCACCCTCATATACAACTATGCAATGAGCTCTATTTGGATATGTCTGGAAGTATACAGTAGGGCTCTTTGCTAGGAAGTATTTAGGCTGTGTGACAAGTTCCCATGATTGATTATTGCAATCAACTGCATTAATTGATTTTTCTCCATGGTGATCATGCCATTAGCTGTTGGATTTTTTTTTATGTGCTAGCTATCTGTTAGTGGTTATTTTTGTTGTTTACTGTACGCTCCAGATCCTTTGAGGAAATTATAATTGTATATAATATGTTTTAATAAGTCACTTTGCAGTTTGAAGATTTGACAGCATACAACAACATATTAATAATAATAATAATGATTCATCTTCATGTTTGTCTCCATCAACTTTCTGTTCTGTGTTGAGTGTGATAGATAAGTTGGGGGTTGTCTGCATCACTTATTTGTAAACATCTAGACTGGGAATTGGTGAACCTTGGCTTAGGCTGATAAGCGAAGAGTCTCTTTGAGTCCAAAGTGAGAAATGTTGTTCCGGTAGACTACACCATTCTCAGTTAAATGAGTTTATAAAGATCTAGTTTGGAAAAAAGTCATACTTATCATTTTAACTTGACAGCTAGGTGATGGTCTGTCATTTCAATAACAATTGAAATGCAGAGTGGCATCTTGTAATTCCCCAGGACCTTTCAGCATTATCTCAAAATCCCCCATCACCGTGGAGTTTTCTTTCTGTCCTCCATATATTTCAGAAGAGAGACTATTTTTATTTACTTAACTCTCTGGGCCCCTTGTTTACGTTATTTAACAAGTAGGAACTGCCTTTTGGGCTCCCACAAAGATGCTTCCCGAGATGAAGATGGCAAATAAAGATAAGCTTTACAAAAGGGATCATTAAAAACAATAACACCACGCGAAAGAATTTGAGAGCATTAAAAAAAACCAATCTGATCTAATAAAAGCTTCTGGCTAACCTTGAATTTGATTTCATTTTTTTTTAGCACGTTCATGTCCATGTACTTCCAAGGAAGCCAGGTGATTTTGACAGAAATGACAACATCTACGATGAGGTAAGACTGAGCTGAAGAGGTGAACCTTTTCTTTTAACCTGATTATTTAGATGTAGCACATGCGCACAAACAAACCCCCCCACTAACATGAAACCATGCCAATTTGCCGCTACCTATAATCTGAAACCGCAACTTCAAAGAGAAAGTTTCAAATAATGGGTTCACGAAGGCATTGATCCAATTTTGTCAGATAATGTAACAGAATTGAGATAAATATTACACACTCTATCTTAGCAACTGTCATTCCAGGACTGCTTCACACTTTGGGGCTGATCTGTCTGGTACAAGGATGGTAACTTTTAGTAGCAATCTTATCGAATTTGTAGCACGTTCTGGAATGGCCAAATATTGGAGCCATTTTTTTTTAAAGGACTATGAAAAGGACTATTAAAAGTCCTTTAAAAGGACTATGAAACAATTTGTGGTTACGTTTCCTGAACTGATAACTTTTCTTTACTGTGATGTAGTGAGTGTTGATGACAGTTGTATCCACAATGGGATCAGAATATCACAGCTATTAGGCATTTCAGTGGCAGATATTGAGAATTATAGTAACAATGTTTTTATGGTTCTTCCATTAGCATCCACCCACAGGAGGAGGATAGGGTTATATTTAATATGCCATTTAGATTGTTCTGGTCCACTAAGAGACTTGTATCATAAAGTGGGGGACATCATTCATCTCCTATGTTGAACTAGTATCTAACTAAGAGCCAACAGTCACCAATAGAAGATAATATTTGTAGCTCAGGGTTGCATTGTGACCTTGCATTGAGAGATCCTTGGTGCTCTGTCAGCTTGGTTGTTTTCATTACTCCACTAGGTAACATCATCAGTGCTAGAAGGGAGTGGAGATTGCTTTCTGTGGACATACAAGTGACTTTCCCTACCAATGTTGGTGGGGGTGTTCTTGGTGCTTCCTAAATCAGGCTGTTGACGATTATTTCATTGTTTGCCTGAACTGGCAGTTCCTTGAGTGGGGTATGGCTTACAATACCACCAATCCATCAATCACATGCCCTGAACAATACCCCAATCATAGAATAGAATAGAATAGAATAGAATAGAATAGAATAGAATAGAATAGAATAGAATAGAATAGAATAGAATAGAATAGAATAGAATAGAATAGAATAGAATAGAATAGAATAGAAGTTGGAAGGGTCCTTATAGGTCATCTAGTCCAGGAGTCTCCAACCTTGGCAATTTTAAGCCTGGCGGACTTCAACTCCCAGAATTCCCCAGCCAGCAAAACTGCCTGGGGAATTCTGGGAGTTGAAGTCCTCCAGGCTTAAGGTTGTCAAGGTGGGAGACTCCTGATCTAATCCAACCCCCACCACCACCAAGCAGGAGACCCTACTACACTGTTTAATCAAGACCACCTCCACCAACACTTACAGCGCAAGTCACCTGTATATTAACAGAGATGAAACCTCACTCCCTTCTAACACTAATGATGCTGCTAGTTGGGTAATGAAACATCTGCAAGAAAGCAACCAAGTTCAGAGAGCCCCAAGAATTCCCCAGTCAACAGTCAGTGCAATGGAATAAGAGGGCACAGCAACTTGAGCCAACAAAACTTGGGTTAATCCCACTGCACCTTAAAGGTTACATCTCTTGGTCTAGTAATTGAAAGAATTAGTGGGGATTCACCCATGAGATCAACACTGGTCTGCTGATGATCAACACAGATGGTGGAAAACAACAGAATGATGGATTGCTGTGCTTTAGCAGCCGAGGTGGCATCAAAGAGGGGCCAGTGCAAATCTTTAGTGTAACACAGAGGTGGGTTTCAGTGGGTTCTGACCAGTTCTGGAGAACCGGTAGCAGAAATTTTGAGTAGTTTGGAGAACCGGTGGTAAAAATTCTGACCAGCTCCGTCCCCATCTCTTCTCTGCCTCCCAAATCCCAGCTGATCAGGAGGAAATGGAGATTTTACAGTAAACTTTCCCTGGAATGTGGAAGAAATGGGGATATTGCAGTAACCTTCCCCTGGAGTGGGGAGGGAATGGAGTTTTTACAGTATCCTTCCCCTGGCAGGCCCACCAAGCCATGCCCACAGAACCGGTAATAAAAAATTTTGAAACCCACTACTGGTGTAACATGATTAGTATTGCTGAGCCTTTCTGACTTACGCAATGAAGAAAAGCTCATCCTTTCCTAAGGATGAATTATTCAGTGTAAAACTTTTAAACTGACAATGATATTCAGCAGGCGATGTCCTCTTCTTCCCCTCTGACATTCAGAGACACAGCAAGAAAATCACTTAGGAAAAAGATATTTTGACTTAGCAATCTCATTCAACGCATTATGCTAAATCATTTTGGCGGCACAGGAATACCTATTAGGAATCATTTTCAATTTCGGAAGTGCCTAAGCATAAGAGTTAGCAGCTTTTGGGTTTCCATTTCAGTCAAGCAGAACCGGCAAAGGAAAGAAGACCTAAGTTGATTCCCAAGCATTCTGCAAAAGAGCCTGGTTGAATTTTTTTATTTTTTTTTACTTCACACAAGCTCTTAAGCCAACCTGCTTTAGAAACAGGAATGAGAAGCATAAAAACCTGGCAGGCAAATTCTGCCTCTTTAATCTCCAAAGAGTTTCTTAAATATGACTTCCCAGTTGCTACTGAATGAAAAGTTGCTTTCATCGACCAATGATTTTGTTCAACCATCAACTATTTCTGAAGAGACTTTAAAGGATATGCCTACAAGTCGTTTCTGCAAAAACGTTATCTCAGATAACGTTCAGCAACAGGTACTGCTCTCTCTGAAAAGCAGCCTTTAATCCATACTGTACATCTAAGATTCTGGAAGAAATTTTCCAAAACAAAAATTGGAAAAACTGCAAACATTGAAAAAGAAAAAATGAGGGCTACCAAATCAGGGCTGGAAAAGATCTGAAAATCTACTAGATGTCAGAAGGGTTGTCTGTTGCTATCTAGTGGGTCTTAACTATTCAAGCCCACATCTGATAGCACTAGTTGTATCCCCTCATTAAGTGTCCTGGAAAGGTTTTGTCCCCTGTATTCAACTCCTGTGTTCAATGTGCATCATTCTACCCAGTGAAAAGTCTACTCCAATTCAAGACCACAGTATCCAAGAAGGAGACAGATGCAGTGGAGGTTTCCATCCTGTTTGTTCGTTATTGGATGGCTTGGTGAGCTAAGATGCTGGAAGGGGCAATATTCCGAAAGAATTAAGGCATTCCAGGACTCTGAGATGGGCTTCTATCAAGGAGGATGAGGAGGCTATGCCCACCTCTTTGACAGTAGCGTTTCTTCTTGTTTAGTTATGGCATGAACCCACTGGGTGGAAATCTTTGATGCTCTCTGAGCTTGGTTGTTTTCTTGCAGATGTTTCATTACCCAACTAGGAAACATCATGAGTGCTAGAAGGGAATGCTCTCTGTTTATTTACTAGTAGCTTGCCCTGTCAGTGTTGATGGGAGTGTTTTTGGTACTTCCTTGATTAGGCTGTTGTGTGCTGTTAGCTTGCCTGAAATGGGATAGATTCTTTGTCTGAAATGGGAGAGGTTCTCCTGCTTGAGCAAGAGGCTGGACTAGAAGACCTCCAAGGTCCCTTCTAACTCTGTTATTCTATTCTATTCTATTCTATTCTATTCTATTCTATTCTATTCTATTCTATTCTATTCTATTCTATTCTATTTTTTGTCTGAGTTGGCATTTCCTTGATTGGGATATTGTATACTGCTTGTGTTAGATTCGGGCAATAACGAGGCAGGAGACCAGGATAGTGACAACAGCTCTTTACTATATGGTGAACCCAGCAGCTCGGGCTGGGAAAAACCTCTCCTTAAATACAGTTTAGCCGGAGGCTTCAACCAATCAGCAACGTGCTTTTTCCTTAAAACATTTAAAGATACATTACACTCCTTCCCTCCCAGAAAACACTTTACCATTATTTACATGAGATTTACATATTATTTTTCAACGTAATCACGCAAGTAGACTGGGCGTCTCCTGACTCTTTCGGACCTGCGCAATTCATTCTCTGGGAGTGAGTCGAGCTGACCGGAGGGACTGTCTGTTCCTCTCAGCTCCTCCTCTAGGCCATCCGGCCCTGGATTATTTGCAGAGTCGTCCCTGCTGTTTTCTGACGGAACCTGTTGGCGTCGCTGGACCTCCTGGAAGTCAGATAAGTCCCGCGTTTGCCCCGGGTTTGAATCAGCTGTGGATTCAAACATTGTATAGTCAGGGCCTGTTTCATCTAATTCGGATTATTCGGTTATGTGTTTTCTTATTTGGTCTATGTGGCGCTTCCATACCCGGCCATCCTTTATCTCCCTGGGATCACCACTCGATCCCCCCATAGCAGGCACCCCCCTTGAGCCGAAAGTTCCCCTCGTTTCTTTACAAACTCTTTAAAACGCTCGCCCGGCGCAGCGGGCCACCCTCTTTGTACCCAACCAAGTACCGTTCGTATTGTAATGTCCTTATACGAAGCCCGAGCCACCTCTTTGGATGTGACTGGGCCAGAGTCCAAAGAGTCAATTAGTAGAACTGGTATTCCTGGAGTGGGGTCTTCAATAGTCTCTGGTAACGGGCATCTGCTCAGTGCGTCTGCGTGCCCTAAATCCTTTCCTGGCCGGTGTAGCAATTTGTAAGAATACGCTGCCAGGAAGATAGTCCATCGGGTCAGTCTTGGCGAAAGTGCCACGGGCGTTGGGCGGTCGCCTGCCAGCAGACCTAGCAAAGGTCTATGGTCCGTGATGATTTCAAAATCACGACCAAATACATACTCATGGAATTTCTTTACCCCTGCAACTATAGCCAAGGCTTCCTTATCAAGCTGGCTATAATTCCTTTCAGTTGATGACATGGTTCGGGAGTAGTATGCAATGGGGGCTTCTGTGCCATTAGGTAACCTGTGGCTGAGCACAGCCCCCACCCCATAGGGAGATGCATCGCAGCTTAACACTAATGGCAGCGTGCCATTGTATTGGATAAGGAGGCTATCACTCGTTAGGAGATTCTTTACCTTGAATGCCCTAGCTTCCGCCTTTCCCCAAGACCATGCAGCCGTCTTAGCTAATAATTTATGCAGCGGCTCTGCTACTGTTGCCTTATTCCTTAAGAATACTGCGTAGAAGTTGACCAGACCTAAGAATGCCTGTAACTCCGTTTTGTTCTTGGGCACGGGGCCTTCCTGATGGCCCGTACCTTGCTCTCAGTGGGTGAATCCTTCCCTGTCTATCCGGTAGCCCAGGAATTCCACAGACTCAACCCCGATCTGGCATTTGTTTAGTTTAACCGTGAGACCGCAGACCGGAAAATGCCCAAAACTTTTCGCAGCCTCGCCCCTAATTCCTCTAGGTTTTCAGCGGATACCAGTACATCGTCAAAGTATGGTACCACCCTGGTAGGCCTGCAATAGCCGCCCATCAGGTTCTGAAATAACCCTGGAGCCACACTAACCCCAAACTGTAATCGGGTACACTTAAAAGCCCCTCTGTGAGTCACAATTGTCTGCGCTCGCTGTGCTGCTGTCTACGGGCAGCTGTTGATAGGCTTGGGCCAAGTCTAGCTTGGCAAAAACTTGCCCTTGCCCCATTGAGTGCAGTAAGTGCTGTACCACCGAACGGGTAAGCACTCTTTTGCAACGCTTTGTTCAGCGTTGCCTTGTAGTCAGCGCAAATCCGGACCGATCCGTCCGGTTTGACTGGGGTGACTATGGGGGTCTCCCACTTAGCATGGTCAACTGGCACTAGAATTCCCTGGTTTACTAGTTTGTCCAGTTCCCGGTCAATCCTGGGCTTTAGGGCAAACGGGACCCTCCTAGCCTTTAGGCGGATAGGGGCAACTTGGGGGTCTAAGTTAAAGGATATAGGGGTCCCCTTGTACTTGCCCAGGCAGTCTTTGAAAACGTCCCCAAACTCCTTCGTGAGTGCGTCTTTGAGGTCGACTTCGTTTCTGAAGATTCCGGTCACTCCCATGCCCAATGCTCGGAACCAGTCCAGTCCCAACAAGCTTGGCAGGGTCCCATCGACGATGGTGATGGGCAGAGTTTTCTTGTAGTGTCGAACAGGGATGCGATTCCCCTGGTAGTCCTGTACTTTTAGTCTTTGTGGTTGCAGCTTGCGCTTTGCGATGGCGGGTAAGGCTCTCACGAGGTTGTCCCAGGACATGATCGTGATCGATGAGCCGGTGTCCACCTCCAATCGGCACGGCACCCCCTCAATCTTTGCTTTTGTGAAGATTTTCTTTTCTAGGCGTGTTGATGCGTGACCCACTCTCACGACAGTTTGATTCAATTTCGAGCCTTTTTAAACTGACCACTCGCGGGCGCTTCGCGTTCCAGCGCTCTGATTGGCGGTTTGAATTTTTGGCGGGAAGGTTGGGGAGCTCGACAGACCTGTGCTAGGTGCCCTTCCTTCGCATCGCCGACAAGTTGCATCTTTAAATCTGCATTGTTGTCATTGGTGTTGCCCTCCGCAACTTGCGCAGTCGCCCAGTCGTCTTTCTCCGGCCTCCCGTGTGGAAGACTCCTTCCTCCTCCTCACCGTCCGATTCGCCTGGACCTCTTCATTGTGGACCGGGGTTGATTTCGCACCAGCCGTTGGTGTGACCTGCTTTTGTAAGGTTTCCGCTGCTTGGGTGGACATCTCGTGAGCCCTGGCTTCGCCCAGGCGTTTGCCAGCGTTAGGTTGCTTTTAGCCAGCAGCCGCCCGCAAACGGATGTCCCTGACCCCGCGGATGAGTTGCTCCAGCAATGCCTCGTCCAAGTCTCGATACTCGCAATGTTTTGAGGCTTTTCTTAGGGCGCCATGTATGCACTGATGGACTCGCCTTCTTGCTGTCTGCGCTCCCGAATTCAAACCGTTGCACATACTTGGATGGCATCGGTGCAAAATGGGCTTTCAGCAGAGTCTGCAGAGTTTGCCACGGTACCGACTGTACCGGCGTTGGCTCAGCCAGGATTCTGCGGTGTCGAAAACTTCTGGACCGCAGTGGCTCAGGAAATAGGCTCGCTTCCTGTTGTCGGAAACCCCTTGAAGTTCGTTTGCTTCGAGGAAACACTCGAAGCGAGCCATGTATGACCCCCATTTCTCCTTAGCTGGGTCGAATGGCGCTGGCGGTGTGTAGCCGGACATCGCTGCTTTCCGCCCTTGTTTTGCTGGGTTCGCGTCTTCCTGGTGAGTTCAGCTCTTTTCCTGGCGCTCTTAGCCTCGGGATCCCACCTTCGTCGCCAGTGTTAGATTCGGGCAATAACGAGGCAGGAGACCAGGATAGTGACAACAGCTCTTTACTATATGGTGAACCCAGCAGCTCGGGCTGGGAAAAAACCTCTCCTTAAATACAGTTTAGCCGGAGGCTTCAACCAATCAGCAACGTGCTTTTTTCCCGCCAAAACATTTAAAGATACATTACAGCTTGGCTGTTGGTCTAATATAAATCTTGGTGTTAATTTCTGCTTATCTAATGCTGGTTACTGGCAAAGAGGTGTTGTGGTCTTTTAGCTTTTTGACTGTCTCTTTTCTGAATGGCATGTAGGTGTTGTTTGTTTCTATGTGCCTGCTGATGGCTGGCTACTCTGAGTGACAGGCTTCTAGGAATTCTCTAGAGGTTTTGGACTTAAGTTGGTCCCCTTTCTCAGTGTTGCAGACAAAATTGTTATGCTGGCTTTGGCAGTGGTTTCTTTGCTAGCTATTTGCTTTCAAGATCTAGCTTTCCAATATGCTGACTCCTTTCATCACTGCTCTCAAACCTGGTAATGCAATTTAAAAAAAAAAACACCACTGATGGTGCTCCAGCTATTTAGTGTCCTAATCTTTTCTGGTTTTCCTCTCTCCCAAAAATCTTCCTTATGTTTTTTTTAAGTCAGTATTATTTATTTATTTATTTATTTATTTATTTATTTATTTATTTATTTATTCAAATTTTTATACCGCCCTATCTCCCAAAGGACTCAGGGCCTGATACAGCCCGATAAAATACAAATATAATACAAGATAAAAACACTAATTAAAAAACTTATTTGAAAAGCCCAAAATTTAAAAATACAATTAAGACAATAAAACCCCCTAAAATTAAATTTAAAACTTAAAATCCTAGTCCAGTCCTGCACAAATAAATAGATGTGTTTTAAGCTCGCGGCGGAAGGTTCGAAGGTCAGGAAGTTGATGAAGTCCTGGGGGAAGTTCATTCCAGAGGGTGGGAGCCCCCACAGAGAAGGCCCTTCCCCTGGGTGTCGTCAGTCGGCACTGCCTGGCAGACGGCACCCTAAGGAGTCCCTCCCTGTGAGAGCGCACAGATCGGTGGGAGGCAATCGGTGGCAGCAGACGGTCCCATAGGTAACCCGGCCCTAAGCCATGGAGCGCTTTGAAGATAGTTACCAAAACCTTGAAGCGCACCCGGAAGGCCACAGGCAGCCAGTGCAGTCTACGCAGGAGAGGTGTCACATGGGAGCCACGAGGGGCTCCCTCTATCACCTGCGCAGCCGCATTCTGGACTAACTGGAGCCTCCGGGTGCTCCTCAAGGGAAGCCCCATGTAGAGAGCATTGCAGTAATCCAGGCGAGATGTCACGAGAGCATGAGTGACCGTGCATAGGGCATCCCGGTCCAGGAAGGGGCGCAACTGGTGAACCAGGCGAACCTGGTAAAAAGCTCTCCTGGAGACGGCCGCCAAATGGTCTTCAAAGGACAGCCGTGCATCCAGGAGAACGCCCAAGTTGCGCACCCTTTCCCTTGGGGCCAATGACTCGCCCCCAACAGTCAGCCACACTTGCAGCTGACTGTACCGGGGTGCCGGCATCCACAGCCACTCTGTCTTGGAGGGATTGAGCTTGAGCCTGTTTCTCCCCATCCAGACCCGTACGGCCTCCAGGCACCAGGACAGCACTTCGACAGCTTCGTTGGGGTGGCCCGGTGTGGAAAAGTACAGCTGAGTATCATCAGCGTACAGTTGGTAACTCACACCGAAACCACTGATGATCTCACCCAGCGGCTTCATATAGATGTTGAACAGGACGGGTGAGAGAATCGACCCTTGCGGCACCCCACAAGTGAGGCGCCTTGCGGCCAATCTCTGCCCCCCTGTCAACACCGTCTGCGACCGGTCGGAGAGGTAGGAGGAGAACCACCGATAAACGGTGCCTCCCACTCCCAATCCCTCCAACCGGTGCAGCAGGATACCATGGTCGATGGTATCAAAAGCCGCTGAGAGATCTAATAGGACCAAGGCAGAGGAATAACCCCTATCCCTGACCCTCCAGAGATCATCAACCAACGCGACCAAAGCCATCTCCGTGCTGTATCCGGGCCGGAAGCCGGACTGGAACGGGTCTAGATAGACATTTTCATCCAGGTACCGGGGTAATTGACATGCCACCACACTCTCTACAACCTTCGCCACAAAGCGAAGGTTGGAGACCGGACGATAATTACCTAAAACAGCTGGGTCCAGGGAAGGCTTCTTAAGGAGGGGTCTCACCACCGCCTCCTTCAAGGCGGCAGGGAAAACACCCTCCAACAAAGAAGCATTCATAATCCCCCATAGCTAGTTGAGTAGCTATGCCTCAACTCTTTTTTGAGTTCTTCTGATATATTGCCTACAATATATAGCCTTCAAAACGGTCCTGGAAGAAGAAGATATACATTCATAATGAATAAAATAAATAATGAGAGAGATGCCAGAAGTTCGGGTTAGATTTTCCCCCTTTGACCTATATAAAATCTGTCAAAAATACATCTGAAAAATACAGTCAAAGCCCTGGTATTGGCCCATATTTTATTCTCTTATATATTCTATGGCACTGAATGTAAAATAATCAGAGAAATACCTACCTGTCCAATTCTAAGTATTGCATATCAAATAAGATGAATGTTTAATCAGACTGTTCCTATAATCTAACAATATATTGTTTTCTAATAGTTGTATGTAGATTAGTGGATTTGGCTGAGGCCTATACAGGTTTCTTAAAATGGCCCTAAGTTTTAGTTATTATTAATCTTTCTCTGAATGCATTCCTTTATTTTATTTTATTTTCTTTAAACACAAATCCAATAGAAATTAATGAGTGTGCTTCAAAGTGTTATATAGAGATTACCTTAAAAAAACCGTGTCATATTTAGACATCTAATTCTATCAGAATGAACATATTCATAAATATGTGTTGAAGCTAAATAAATCTTTTTCCAAATATGTATCGATTCTGATCTTATTTCACAATCCTGGGGTGTATCTATCTATTTGGAATCTTACTCATTTGAATTAGTTTTACCATCTCCATAATGTTTTCAAAGTATTTCTAGCAGGACTTCCAGATTCTGTAACAGTTTTGTTTTGTATGCCATCCATCTGGTAAACTTGCAAAATTTGTTTCTCTTGCCATGTACATGTATACATCCGAACTAGACTGTATGGTTTCTCCGTATCATATAATATATGTGGGTATATCCATAATTTTGTACTTATTTGTTTATTTTGTCATGTTTATGTTTATATTAGAGGTGGAGACCCTTTGAGAGATGTATGCAATGTAATTTCATTTTGATGTAGGCCGATTAGTGTACATTCAAAGTGACAATAAAGTATTCTATTCCGTTCCATTCCATTCCATTCCATTCCATCTTCTGTAGAAACAGCAACAGCAACAGCAACAACAAAAGACAATTGTCTAGTCTTAGATCTTACTATCCTAATATGTTAACATCATTCCATTCCAGTGCCTGTAGATTATCTAGACAATTTCCAATAATAATTTACATGTTTGTGTAGTTACGCTTCCAATCCAGGGATATTGCTTTACAAAGACCTGGTTAAAATTTCATGTCTTCTATTTTCTCAACCATGCATCACTGTTACTAGACACACACACACACACACACACAACACACACACACACATATATATATATTCATAGGTACTTATTCGTGTAGCTTCCTCTTCTGCAGATAGTTTGTTTGAAGAGAAGCAAAATCCTTAGATCAAAATCTTACTTACTTCTCCAGCCTATTCTCAAATTATGCATTCTGGCTGAAAGTGAAAATGGAATTGGCTGGAAACATGTTTTTTCATGAGTTTGTGAGTTCTTTCCAGATCTAAACTGTAAATATGGTGAGATTATTTTTACAGGTAGTGCCATAATAGATAAAGTCCTGGGTGCTTCATATCCTGCCACATTGTAAGATACGGGTTGTGTAGCTGTATCAGCAAAGTTTAATTTTTTGCTTTAGATTGCTCAGTGATGTCACTTTTAGAAGGAGTATCCATCAGCTTCTTCATGGCCATGAATATGGACAGCCTTATTAGCAGTATCATAACAACAAGATTGGTAGAATTATGCCTCATTCTTCTTTATTTCCATTCAGCGGGTCAGCGGTTAAAAACGCTGAGTTTATCAGCTGGAAAGCTGGCAGCCAGGGTTCGAGACCCAAGCTCTGAGCAATGGGGTGAGCTCCTGTTCCTTGCCTCAGTTCCTGCCAACCTAGCAGTTCGAAAGCATGCAAACACAAGTAGATAAATAGGTACCACTTTGGTGAGAAGGTAACTGTTTCGTGCGCCTTTGAAATATAGCCATGCTGGCTACATGAACATGGAAATTGTCTTTGGACAACGCTGGCTCCCTTGGCCAAAAAACAGAGATGAACACCATGCCCTAAAGTTAGACATGACTGACAGGGATACCTTTACTTTTTTGCAGTCATTCTACAAGGGAATCTATGGCTACTTGATCTGGGTTTCCAAAATCTAGTTGACAATTGGATTTCAGCAAAGACAAACAAGAAATCCTAACATTTTGCTGTCATCCAATGGCTGTCCTTATATGTTCCACCAAGATTGATTGGCATGATTATTTTATGTTTTCAGGATGTTATAAAGGATTTTAAATTCTATAGTAGTTTGGGACTGTGTCATGTTAAATATTAGTATACAGATAGTCCTCGACTTATGACTAACTCCTTTAGAGACTGAAGGTACAACAGACTTCTTCCTTACCACTCAATTTCAGAGTTATGACAGCTGCCCTTCCATTCCCCTGGGGTTACATGATCACATTTTGGGCTCTTGAGAAGTGGCTCACTTTTACGGCCATTTGCAGTGATTCATGGTCACGTGACCATGTTTTTTTTAACCTTTTTTTGCTGATTCCCAGCATTTACTTCTGGTTTATGGCAAAAAATGCCCTTTGGGTAATTTTTTTCCTGAATGACCTCAGTGCTCATTAAATTTACTGCCTCAAAATTGCCAAGAAATCAAGTCTGGTTGTATAATGCCTCAACTTATGACCACTATGACTTACTACCATAATTTTGCACTCAATTGTGGTCATAAATTGAGGACTACCTGTAATTCAGCTTCAATCGCAACAATACACGAGCACACAATAGATTTAAACTTAATGTGAACCGCTCCAATCTTGATTGTAGAAAGTATGACTTCAGTAACAGAGTTGTTAGTGCTTGGATTAAACTCCAGACTCTGTGGTCTCTCCCCAAAATCCCCAAAGCTTCAACCAAAAACTGTCTACTATTGACCTCACCCCATTCCTAAGAGGTCTGTAAGGGGCGTGCATAAGAGCACCAGCGTGCCTACCGTTCCTGTCCTAATGTTTTCGTTTATTTGTATCCAATTTGTATGGTTATTTCATGCTTATACTTATATATACTGTTGTGTTTGACAAATAAATAAATAAAAAATAAAAATAAATAAATATTGATTCTTGTACCCCAGATACAGGTAGCCTTAAGAAAAACTAGAACGGAATCATACAATAAGAGACATCATTATGGTGTGGGTAATGTCACACTGTAGCTAAACTGTAAAAAAGAACTTGGGGCTTGTTTGAAAAAGGGCCAGAAGGGATACCAAATCATCATCTTGGCAGTGAAGGGTTGGGTAGGAATGGAAAGAGAAAATGAATTTTCTTTTTCCTAATTCATGCTGGGAAAAAAGGTATCAGTGTCATAGCATCCTCTACTGATGAAGAAAAATATTGCAGTTTTGTAAAGGAAGACTTTTACTACTACCCCATTTAGTAATAGAAAAAAAAATGTATAAGAAATATAAAATAAGGAAAAATAAAAACGTGAGCCAACTATTTTTAGGCCAGCTAACAGGTGATCTTGCACCCCTGCCATATGAAGACAAAATGACTGTAAGAAAAGGATTTGGTCGTCATAAGAAGTACTTGTGAAAAGAGTGGCAGAATAGATTTGGGGTTCTTCTGGAATTTCCTATCCACATTTTCTACAAGAGGCTGAGGTTCTTCAGAGGTTCCAGAATGGAATCCGGGAGACCGTAGCCTGGCTCAGTGGCTCAGACGCTGAGCTTGTCAATCAGAAAGGTCGGCAGTTTGGTGGTTCAAATCCCTAGTGTAGGTCTCCTGTGTGAGCAGGGGGTTGGACTAGATGACCTCCAAGGTCCCTTACAATTCTGTTACTGTTATTAACTTCTCCTTAAGCACTGAATTCCCAGTTTCTTCTCAATATTATCTGGTAGGTACAGCCATCAACATAAAAGACCCGAAGCCACGAGACCCATTTTACCTGGGAAGTTTCTTGATTCTAACCCTCTGTTAATGCAGTACAGGACTGTGTTAGGTTTTTTTAGCGGCTGCAGCACTCTGGTGGCTCATATTTCAATGGTTGTCCATTAGGACTCCTAGATCCCTCTCATACTTACTATTAATATGTATATGTAATATACTATTACCACCTATGCATTTGGTTTCTGTTGATTTCTATAGCTAAAGTTTGAAGCCAGTGCTGACTGTATGCAAGAATGTGCTTTTTAAAAAAAAAAACCTGTCCTTTTCAGTTAATGTTAGCCCCACGTTGGGTTTTTCTCTTCCATTTCCAAAGAAAAAGGGGACAAGAAAATGTTAAGAGAATGGATAACCTACAAGTCTTTTTCTGCAGGCAAAGCCCTCTCCTCTCGATTTTACTAAAAGCCAATGGAGTAAATAACTTTGCAGCTCAGCTCTTATGCCATTAGTAAGTGCTGCTGGAATTGGGAGGGTGAGATAATTGGGAGAGAGTGGCTATAAAAAAAGCTTATCGTAGGAAATTAAAATGAATCAGCTATAGAAGTCACAGCTGTTTCTAAATTGCCAGTGGTTTTGGGGTTTTTTTTTCCTTTCCAAAAGACTCCCTGCCTATTATTTTTCTGTTAAACTAATTATTTTGTATTGATTTTTTCTTCGGAGAGAAAAATTGCGAGCATGACCTGGAGTCCAGTAGGCTCTCCTGTGCTCTCCTGTAACTTTGAGAAGATGAAACTGCCATGATATTCTGAGTATGGGAAAAGGCCAGAAGGAAAAAAAATAAAAGGAATTTCTAAAGTCCACATAATGTTTGATCTAAATCTATGACTATCCTCTTGATAGTGATAAAATTCAGTTCTACATTGAGAAGAACGGTGTGTGCTTTTAATCCTATTAGGGGCTGCTGCTTTAGCAGCAGTAACTCTATCCATCAATGCATTTTTGTGCTGGGAGAACTTTTTTTTTACTAGTACACAGTAAATAAGGTTGTTGGGGCCACTATGAGCAGAAAGAGAGTTAGTTGTCCATTTCCCTTCAGAGTTTGTGATCCAGAGTAGGAATTGTTCTATCTAGCACTCTGGAAATGATGTGTTATTATCTTAATCCTGGGTCGAGGATCTTAACTTCATGCATGTTTGTGCCATTCCAGAATATCTGTTTATATGGCTATATACAGGTAGTCCTTGGTTTTGTCAAAGTTTGTTGCAGAAATAATCCAGAAAGCACACACAGACAAACTGATTCAGCAGGATTCATTAATTTCTTTCTTTACATATAACACATGAAGATAAATATACAATACCAATATAGATTCTTCTTCAACAAAGTAGCAGTTACAAGCAAAACACAAGGCAGGAGAGAACAGTTAGTTTCATTTCAGCAGAGCAGACTAGTCCAGGCTTGTTTCATTTCACAGCTAAGCACAGAGCTTAATACAAAGACAGCCTCCTCTATACAAGGCAGTTAAGCTTCTGCACAGACTCAGTTGCCTAAGCCATGCCCAGACTTCTAGCTTAAGTTTCTGTTTCTAAACAGAAACTTCTAAACATTGGCTGAGCCTGTTATCATGCCTATTCATTGGCTGACCTTGTTACCATGTCTCCATTCAGACCCCATTGGATGATGTATTCCAGTCCATGAATATTTATATTCTGACAGGTTTCTATACCCTACAATAGATGTCTCTGCATTTGCGGAGCAGCAGAGGTAGAAGACCTGGCTCACATCCTATTTGATTGTTGTCTTAGTGAGAGACAGGTACCTTGGTCTATATACCAAACGTATGACCCATTGGGAACCCCATATCTAAACAACTTACCTTATGTGTGGCCAGAATCTGAAAATAGCATTTAATATTACTTAAGCAAAATGGTTCGGTGGAGATCTGCATATGTGGGACTGATTGGGGTAGATTGTAGGGGTGACATCGAAATATAGTTTTATTGTATTTTATCTAAATCTTAAATTATTGTATTTTATTTCAATTTCATTTTAGACTGTATTTTATTCCAATTTCATTTTAAATTGTGTTTTTATTCAATTCCATTTTAAATTGCTTTTATCAAATTTGAGTAATAATTTGTTTCTGGAACTCTGCACTTTGATATGGCCCAAGGGCTAATCAATAAAATGAATAAATGAATGAATGAAAAGGTAGTCCTTGGCTTACAACCACTCATTTGAAGTTACAATGGCACTGAAAAAAGTGATATACAACTAGTCCTCGCGCTTATCACCATCACAATATCCCCACTGTGACATGATCAAAATTCAGGCACTTGGCAACCAGCATGTATTTACAATGGTTGCAGCATTCTGGGGTTATGTGCTGGCCATTGGCGAGCTTCCCAGCTGGCTTATGACAGGCAAAGTTAATGGGCAAAGCTGGATTCACTTAACAACCGTGTGATTCACTTAACAACTGCAGTACTGACTTAGCCACTGTGGCAAAAGAGGTCATAAAATTGGGTGTGACTCACTTAACAACCACCTTGCTTATATATGGAAATTTTGCTCCCAATTGTGATCATAAGCTGAGGACTACATATGTAGAAGAAGATGACAAAATAAGGGCTGTTTAGTCTTTTTTATGGTTCTCGCAGTAAAGTGTCTCTTATTTTGCAAAGCTGGAAAAAGTTGACCTCTCCTCAAAATGGGAGTTACATGTGAATGCTCCCTGCATTAAACTCTTCACAAAACAGAGCAAGGTTTTGGTCAAAGGTCTTGGGGAAGTTCCATCTTCAAGTCCACCTTCTATTGCACAAGGTTGTGATAGAATAAAATTGGAGAAGGGACCAGATTGTCTGTGTATTCCACCCTCAGCTCCTGGGAGATGTAGATCTAAATTAACACCATAATCATAAACATATTCAGTGTCTCAGTTTGTCGTCTCCTGAGTTTGGTGTACAGCTATGCCAGTGCCAGCTTTGTACATCAGACAGCCTGGATCCCTGCCCACTTGAGCATATGGCCAGTGTTATTTCGCGCTTGTTCCTGTCCACTACAGGCAAGGACAAGGACAGGATCACCCTCAAAGCCAAGACTTCCTTGATGATTCAAACAGCGCATGAAGCTGTTGCTACAGTATCTTCCATGCTGTCCTTCCTGGAGGATAAAATAGCTCTGTGGGGTACCTTGACTCTCTGAAACAGGGGTGTCAAACTCAAGGTCCACAGGCCAGATTTGGCCCGTGGGGTATTTAGATCAGGCCCACAGGGCTGCCTAAGTAATAGCGAAGGGCTGGCCTGTGGTGCCTCTGCCAGCAAAAATGGAGCTTGGGAAGGCCACGTGGGGCCTTCGCAAGCTCCATTTTCACTGGCAGAGGGTTGCAGGAGGCCGCCCGAGCTGAAAACGGAGCTCGGAAGCCCGTGTTCGCTGACAGAGTGCTCAGGCCGCCACAGGCCTCCCCAACATGAGTGAATCAAGCTGGCCACGCCCACCCTGGCCATGCCCCCCCCCAGCCCCCTGAGGTCAAACACAGCCCTGATGTAGCCCTCAATGAAATCGAGTTTGTCACCCCTGCTCTAAAACATATTTAGAACCCATCTTTAGAAACAATTCTGCTTCTTCGCTGTGGGAGTTGTTTTGCCTATATTGAAATCAAACACTGCTCCCAACTTCAGGAAACGCTGAATGGGGCTTCTGAAGCCCAAGCTAACTTTATCTCGAGAAGCCATTTTTGATTTCTCAAGAGAAGCTCTTGAGGGTCAGAACAACCTCAGGTGCAGGCAAGGTAAAGGAGGCCTCTGAGACCCAGGCAACATTAATCCTTTTATCAGCAATTTGTCTTTGGTCAGTTGTGACTCCTTATTGCTAACTCCTTTTCCAATGACTTGCCATCAAGGACGTGCAAACTGCGAACGCCTGTCAAGTCAAACTAAGTCAACCCAAAGCCTACAGCAGGGACCAATAACTCTTTTGCAGGAGTACTTTGTCTTTGTTAAGAGGAAAGACTACTTGTAACCAATCACTTAAAAGCCAACATTTTACATGTTTGAGTGGGGAAGCCTTGTCAAAGGTTTCCTTGAGCCTGGCTGGGAAGTGAAAGCCGGAGCATTTAAAGAAAACAGCACAGCGGCAAAACGGGTTGGGATGGAGGCACAAGACGGATGGAAACACAACGAGACAGATGAGCTAGAGGGCAATTAGATGAGATGTAAAGCAGCAAACCAGCTCTACCTGGGTCACAAATCTGAGATGCAAAGGGCAGGAGAGAGAGAGGGGTAAACATGCAGATGCTTAAATAGAGACAAACACCCTTTGACTATGATATTAAGGAATAAGAACATTTCCAGGGTGGGGGACAGCTATCAAAAAACAAATATAAGTCATGTTTCTTCATTGTCGTTGTCATCATCATCATTTTGAATGTATTAGTGTGATGACATCATCAAACATGGTGAAAATTTGTGTTTTAATATTATATGTCACCCATAGTCATATGGAGTTGGGCAGCCTTTACAAATTTGACAAACAGATAGATATTCAGTGTTTAAAAAAGTTAACAATATACAGATAGTCCTTGAATTATGACCGTAATGGAGCCCGCTCATCACAGTTGTAACTCGTGACAATCATAAATCAGGTCATCCATGTGACCGACTCATTTTACAACCTTTTTTTCTGGCAGTCATTAAACAAATGCAGCAATTGTAAAGCAACACTCTTCTGTCATTCTATGGATGGCATGAAAATATAAAATGCAGTAACCTTCCCACCAAAGTGGTACCTATTTATCTACTCACATGTTCATGCTTTCGAACTGCTATGTTGGTAGGAGCTGGGCCGAATAATGGGAGCTCACCCCATTATGTGGTGCTTGGGTCTCGAACCCAGGCTATCAGCTTTCTAGATGTCTTAATTGCTGAGCCATGGCATCTTTCACCTGTATATAAATATAATAAAATAAACCCCTAGCACAGTAATGAAAGCCATACCAACAATCTGTCCAGCAACTCTATAGCATATTCTTCAATTTCTACTTATGGATGCTGAAGTGCCTCTTTTACATAAAGGATGAAACTCCAGAGTTTCAGAGACCTAATGTTTAGAGGCCAAGAGTAAAAAAAAATTCAGGCTGGGTGTTGCCTAAAAATTTTCCATTTTTGCCTAATGGTTACTGATGGAAATTGGGTGCTGGTTTGTCTGTTCTTAGTAGAACTCAGAGAATGTTAACTAGAAGAGAGCCTAAATTCTGGGCTGCTTGAAGCAATAACCTAAATAATTTCCAGTCCTTTGTAGACCAGAGCTATAGTTTAGGAGCAGGGGGGAGAGGAGTAGAAAAGGAAAAAAGAGAGAGAGAAGGTAATTACCAAGCTAGTCTGTTAATGTTTATTTTAATCATACTGACTATTCCAGCTTGGCAGACACAGCCATTAAGTGGCAGAGGCAGGAGCAAGCCATCACAGCAAAATGGTGATGATGCTGGGAATTAGGCTCAAGAGTGCAATTGGACTTGTCAGTTTATATAGACATAAAGCTTCATTGTTTTGCACAGACATAACTGGCTTTGAAAGCATCTAATTTCCTTCCGATATTGTAAAAATCTACCAGTTTTTTTCCAACTTTGGCAACTTTAAGTTGTGTGGACTTCAATTCCCAGAATTTCCCAGCCGGGGGATTCTGGGAATTAAGGGCCAGACATTTTAAAGTTGCCAAGGCTGAGAAACACTGTACTAGTCAGTCCTGTTGTTGTTGTTATCGTTGTTTTTGTTGTTGTTGCTGTTGAGCGTGTCCAGAAATATTTTACAAGAAGATTCTCCACTCCTCTGATCAGAACAAAATACCTTATGCCACCAGACTTGAAATCCTGGGTTTAGAAAACTTAGAACTCCGCCGCCTTCGGCATGATCTGAGTATAACTCATAAAATCATCTGCTACATTGTTCTTCCTGTCGAAGACTACTTCAGCTTCAATCGCAACAATACACGAGCACACAATAGATTTAAACTTAATGTGAACCGCTCCAATCTTGATCGTAGAAAATATGACTTCAGTAATAGAGTTGTTAATGCCTGGAATGCACTACCTGACTCTGTGGTCTCTTCCCAAAATCCCCAAAGCTTTAACCAAAGACTATCTACTATTGACCTCACCCCATTCCTAAGAGGTCTGTAAGGGGCGTGCATAAGAGCACCAGCATGCCTACCGTTCCTGTCCTAAAGTTCCCTTTGATTGTATCCAATTTGTATGATTATTTCATGCTTATACTTATATATACTGTTGTGTTTGACAAATAAAAATAAATAAATAAATTAAAAATAAAAAATGTTTATCAAGTTTATGAAAAAGCTTTAAGCTTCAACCATGTCTTGACCAGGTTTAGATTTGAAGCCCTCTAGAACAAATCTTTCAGACATACCGCTTTGCAGAGATGCTGAGTTTTTGGAATTCTTTGGGACCTCTATATATATTCTTGAAAATTCATGATACTGAACTGACGCCAGGTTTTCCCTAATGAGGGGTGCATTTCTTTGAACCTGATGGGAGTGTAACAGGTGGGCATTAATCAAACAGTGGGTAAGTCAAAACTGAAAATGCTCATATAAGTGCTTTCTAAATCTGCCCTTACCATCCAAGAGACAGTGATGGTAGGTTTTCCCCAGAAGTCGCAACTGTTTACCAAGCGCTTTTCAACTTTCTGCAGATTTTTTATTTTTATTTATTTTATTTTATTTGCATTTATATCCCGCCCTTCTCCGAAGATTCAGGACGGCTTACACTATGTTAAGCAATAGTCTTGATCCATTTGTATATTATATACAAAGTCAACTTTTATTGCCCCCAACAATCTGGGTCCTCATTTTACCTACCTTATAAAGGATGGAAGGCTGAGTCAACCTTGGTCCAAGATGGTCCAACCTTGCACTGCAAGAAGATACTGTTTGAGTTTTGTGGGTCTTTCTAGCCTCATCTGAAGAATACATGAGGTAACATCATTAACCCTACCAAGTTATCCAGGACCATCTGCTATCTGGATCTCCTCTTCTTCTTCCTCTTCCTCCTCCTCCTCCTCCCCTCCTCCTCCATCACCATAACCGTCATCACCACCAACATGTCCAATACTATCTTCTCTCCCACTTCCTCTACCACCGCACCATCTCTTCTTCCTCCTTTCTATAGATAGCATTCATTAGAACACAAAACCTTCAAGTCAAGTTAGAATAGAGTTGAAAGGGACCTTGTAGGTCTTCTAATCCAACACCCTGCTCAACAGGAGACCCTATCATTTCAGACAAGTGGCTGTCCAGTCTCTTCTTAAAAACCTCCAGTGATGAAGCATTCACAACTTCTAGGGGCAAGCCAGCCCACGAATTAATTGTCCTCACCGTTAGGAAGTTTCTCCTTAATCACAGGTTGCTTCTCTCCTTGACTTGTTTTCATCCATTGTTTCTTGTTCCTGCTCTCTGTGGCTTTGGAAAATAAATTGACCCCCTCTTCTTTGTGGCAGCTGCTCAAATACTGGAATACTGCTATTATGTCACCCCTTGTCCTTCTTTTCTTTAGACTAGCCATATTCAATTCCTGTAACTTCATATGTTTTAGTCTCCAGGTCTTTAATCATCTTAGTTATTCTTCTCTGCACTTTTTCCAAGGTCTTGATATCTTTTTTATAATGTGGTGACCAAAACTGGATGCAGTATTCCAGGGTGTGGCCTTATTAAGGCTTTATAAAGTGGTACTAATACTTCATGTGATTTTGATTCTGTGAAATTAATCCCATGAATACAATGAATAGGGTAATCCACATATACACATTGTGGGTCAAGATTAGATCAAAGTGAGGGCTTTTGAGAAGGAAGGTCATCTCTGAAATCTTCCTTCTGCTCCCTTTTAGAGATACCGATTTCACAGTGGAAAGTGATACAAAGATGTTGTGGTCTGCTAGCAACCCGTGGATCTAGCAGTGGAGTTGGACAGTGGGGAGGCTGGGGAAGACCATGGGCCAGTCCTGGACTCTGGGGAAGGCCCGAACGAGGGCTCTGTGTTGGAGGCAGAGATGGGGCCAGGGCGCGATGCATGGACTCCGGAGCCTCCAGAGGCAGACAGCAGAGAGGCAGAGGAACAGGAGGAGCTTTTCATAGTGCACGCATGCGAAGAGCTGCCAGAAGGCAAGGGCAGCTAAAGCAAAAAGGACGACTCGGGAGTAAAGCCAGGAGATGATTGGCCCCTCCCATAAGGCTTAAAAGAGAGGCTCTTGGACTCTTTGTAGGAAAGCAACATTGCTATATTTGTTTCTAGCCGTGGTCTCTTGTTACTGAACTTTGTGGGGCTTTGCCACGAAAAGCCTTTGGGAGAGTGCCAAAGAGGACAAAGGTTTGTGATAAGGCCAAATGACTTTTTCTGAAGGATTTATTTTGGAATTAATTTAGACTAAGCTGAGAATGAAGTAATTCTCAGCTGTTCTAATAAAATACATTTGTTTAGGGCTGATTGTGTCTGGTAATAACTACTTGGGCCTAGGTCTTTTATGAGTGTACAGTCATATAGTCATAAGTGGAAGGAGATGGGTGGTGGGAACGATGAGAAGATTAATAGTAATGCAGACTTAGTAACTAATTTGACAGTGTTGAGGGAATTATTTTTTTAGCAGAGTGATGGCGTTCGGGAAAAAACTGTTCTTGTATCTAGTTGTTCTGGTGTGTAGTGCTCTATAGCGTTGTTTTGAGGGTAGGAGTTGAAACAGTTTATGTCCAGGATGGGAGGGATCTGTAAATATTTTCACAGCCCTCTTTTTGATTCGTGCAGTATACAGGTCCTCAGTGGAAGGCAGGTTGGTAGTAATTGTTTTTTCTGCAGTTCTAATTATCCTCTGAAGTGTGTGTCTGTCTTGTTGGGTTGCATAACCAAACCAGACAGTTATAGAGGTACAGATGACAGACTCAATAATTCCTCTGTAGAACTTCTATAACCAGTGAGCTAACATGGATGTACTTTCTGTTTTGGCCTGAGGGGAGGTTTTGTGTTCATTTATTGGTCTTACTTGTTTGAGCAGCTTGCTATTTGTTTTGTTTTATGGACTAATTGGCCATTGCTCAGGAGATTAATCTGTGCTTGCTTGTGGCTAACTTTGTTGGGAATAGTTCTAAAGCTGGGTGAAGGGAATTGCTGGGCAATACCAATTAAACTCACCATAAACCACACTGACGTGTATATGTGAGTGAGTAGGGCAACATAGTTATGTTGTAATTGTAATTCCTTACCTGGCAATTGTAATTCCTTGCCTGGCAACATAGTTTATCAGGTCTGCTGTTTATGGGTCATTAAGAGGAGGGGGACTCCAAACTTGGCAACTTTAAAGACTTGTGGACTTTAACTCCCAGAATTCCTAAGCCAGCATGAATGGTTGAGTAATTCTGGGAGTTGAAATCCACAAGTCTTAAAGTTGCCAAGTTTGGAGAAGCCAGGTTTAGAGGGAAACGGGACTTTTAGCTAACAATTCTTTTATTGTGATCAAGGAATTATTTCCAGATATACATGAAGAAAGGGGTAACTCTTAATTGTAGAAGAGGGTGAGGATTATGTGGTCATGCACAGCATGAGGGGAGGTGCTTGGGGATGGGCTTTTAAAGAAAAGGAGGCACCTTAGTTGTAGCACAAGCACAAGTTAAAGTTTAGCAAGTCATATTTAGCCCTCATCCCCATCATCATGATATCACAGGATTTTTGCTCAAATAATCCTATGTGAAAATAGTGCTAGTGTTACCATATAGTTAAATATATTGTACAGTCACGTTACAGTTTTCAATAACAAGCGTTCATATAGAATTCAACATTCTGTATATAGAGCTGTCACTTTTAAATAGTCTTTAACACTTGTTGCTAAATTTACATTTGAAAGAGGCAAACAACACTTTTTAGATGTCTGTGTTAAAATCATATATAATTCTTGTCAGATATAGTTTTCACTGAGTATCTTGAAAGATAGTGTTCGATAGAGAAAATGCAGTTAATGTGAACCAGATATACATAATAGTGAAAATGTGTGCTTTTGGTGGAAATGTTTACCAGCTGAAGGAGAAATGGATGGAGAAATATTAAATTGTGCAAATAGAACATTGTGAGGTATAAGAAATGAAAATAGCTGTAGATAAAAGTGTGCTTCTGCCCACTTTGTTATACTGAAGCAAGAAATGATCATGTCAGGAGAAATTAATAAATTGATGCATTGGGAATAGAATTGAGAATGAATGAGGAATGAATGAATGCAGATTATTTGCATTTTGATAATTCTTTTCATTGTTTTTTTTTCTTTTTTTGGCCCTGTAATCCCTTGTTTTGGGGTGGGGCGATTGAATGAAGCTGAGCATTTACTGGTGAATGCCCTTCCTGACACCTATGCAGAGTTGGCAGCAGATATATATATTTTGCACCTTGATAGAGAAACATCTACCGCTGCCTGGGAATGAACTCTCAACCTTTCCAATAGGAGGCAAGATTCTTCAGCTCTAAGTCACTGTGTCACTCTGATAAATTTTTTCAATAACCATATTCAAAACACATCACCCAGGTCTTTGACAAGGGACAGTGAGACCTCTTCCTTCATTCTGTCTGTCCGTTATAATTGCCATCTTTTAACTTCTCTCTTTATATTGTATTGATTTTACTTTAATTTCTTTGATTGTTATGAGCTACCTAGAGTCATTGAGAGTCAGGTGACAATAATAACAGCAACAATGATATTTTTTTTGAAAAGAAGAAAGCCTGACTCTGACATGGAGATAATTGAATAATTCATGCCAAAGTCTTGTAATTTAACCCAAATAAAAATTAAAGATTGTTGTTTTTTAAAGATAAAGGAGTCTCTGCAGTTTTTCCTCCACTAGTCGTTGCTGACTATAGGGGGTGGCACTCATTTTCGTTTCAAGGCCATTGAACAGGCAGTGTCCAAAAACATTTCCACAGTCATGTGGCCAGCATGATGTCACGGAGAACTGTTACATTCCCACCAAAGTGGTACCTATTTATCTTCTTGGGTTTGCATGGTTTTGAACTGCTAGGTTGAAAGGAGCTGGAGTGGGGACAGGAGCTCACTCTGCCTCATGGTGCTTGGGTCTCGTACCTTGGCTGCTGGATTTCCAGCTGACAAGCCCAGCGTCTTAACCACGCCACCTTGGCCACCTTGAATAAGGAATAACAGCAAATACAATCCGAATAATTTGGTTTATCGTTACTCTTAATCCAAAAGTATCCTACTTCCACCCCCATAAAAGCTCAGGCTATTTTTCTTTGCAGCACAAGGTATTATAGTATTTTCCTTTATACATCTCTTCAGCTCTTTTGTGAATGTGTTTATTACTGTCTCATCATCTTAAGGAACAAATTCACTTTCCCGCAGCTCTTGGAAAAGTTGCTCATTAAAGAGAGATAATTAAAGGATAAGGAAACACTATGCCAACTCTGGGTTTTTCTATCAATCACCTCCTTCGAGATTATTCAGATTCGATAGTCTATAATTGTGTTTGTTAAAAAGAATAATACTTTGTGACTATCTTAATTATAAATGAACATAACAACTGTGTTTAAATATGCTCTCCACGTTACTTTAATCACACTCGGCATATTGCATATGATCCAATCCATATGGAAACAATCTCAAATTAGTCTGTTTCTAGGCATGCAGCATTCATGAAGTGATGTATCTCACATGTTATGGACTATAAGGTCAAAACAATCCATTATCGGGATACTCTTAAAGCACGAAGCTTTAATTAGTCTCCTGTGTATTTATTTTCAACCCCTCCCCCCACAATTCTTGCCATATTACTAGGTACAAACTCTAGATTTGTCTGCAGATGTTGTTGCTCATTTGGGTATAGGAGGTGAGGCCAACATTACTCATTTATGTTGTTTTGCTTTGCTGAAGGACTATGGAAATGTCATTGAGGTGTCTTCATTATGTGAAGGATATATTCAAAGTGACAGTCTTGAGTGATCTCATATTGCTGTCTTATGATCATTTAGTGCAGATCTTATCTAAATCTTGCGATACGTTCTCTGTATACTTCCTTTTCATTGGCATAAGATGCGTTGCATAAGATACCAAGAGCATATTTCAAATGGTTGTCTAGCAATCAGCCTTGGCTACCCACCCACCCTTCCTTCCTTCCTTCCTTCCTTCCTTCCTCCCTCCTGTCTTGCTCTTCCTTCCTTCCTTCCATCCATCCATCCTTCCTTCCTTCCTTCCTTCCTTCTCAACCTTTCATCCTTCCAAGGTGGATAAAATGAGGACCCAAATAGTTGGGGGTATATAAGTCTAAGTGCTTTTGCTATTGCTTGCTTGCTTGCTTGCTTTCTTCCTTCCTTCCTTCCTTCCTTCCTTCCTTCCTTCCTTCCTTCCTTCCTTTCTTCCTTCCTTCCTTCCTTCTTCTTCTTTCCTTCCTTTTTTCTTTCCTTCTTCCTTCCTTTCCTTCTTTTCTTCTTTCCTTCTTTCTTTCTTCACAGTTATTATTAAAAAGAGTAAAAGGTTACATTTAAAATATTAATATATAAAAACCACAAGGCAGAGAAAAGAGTGATTATTACTGCAACCACAATGACCCAGAATGTCTGTCCTTTACAGAAGGCCAACCCTGATTCCATAGGGCAAAAACACACACTGATGGCTATGCCAGAACATTTTGTAGGGTCATTACATGTGAATATGAGTAGAGTTTGCACATCTCTATGCAGCCTGCCTCCTATTGATTACCACCAGTAATTCTCAAACTTGGCCATTTGAAGATTTGTGGACATGAACTCCCAGAATACCCTGTAGTTGGCTGGGGAATTCTGGGAGTTGAAGTCCACACATTTTCAGGTAACCAGGTTTAAGAAACACTGGGTTACACTGTTACTTTTTCATTCCTTTCTTTCTCAGTTGTTCCCTTTTTTCCTTCTGTTCTGACCTATGCAGATTAGGTAATTTACCTTTCTCATTCTCTCTCCAAAATAGAAGTATGTACTTAAACATAAACACCAATGATTTTCCTATTACCATAACATTTCCTTAAATAACATGGATAAATCTTACTGGGGTTTTTTCTGCAAAAACCAGTCTCTAAAATTACTTTCATACAAAAGTTATACTCGTAACTTTAGGGTTTTTCTCTCCCCCTATATCCTTTTTTCCTTATTTACAGCTGGGATCAACAAAGAGTAGAGATCTGAATTAGGAAAAAAAAATCCTCACGAAGAAATGCATCATTCAACACCTAACAGGGCTGGGACTGCAGTCATTTATTTATGACTTTTCCATACAGTTATGGCTCAGGAGATTCGGCTGATCAAAACCGGTTAAGTTAGAAATAGTGACTTGTACATACAGAAGAGGAGATACACAAACATGCCTGCATCTCCTCTCTCCCAACTGTTAGAATAATCATTTAATATGTAGATATAACATGATAGTGAGCCCAAATAACCTCTGTCCTGTATGTTGCTTTTTTCTTACTAATAGATACTGGCAGAAATTAATTCACCAAAAGAGTCACCCTTGAAATTTCATCTTCCAACAGGTTTTTTTGTTTGTTTTTTACATAAAATTGACAGGAGCCGCTTGGCAAGACGATCAATACAGGTGCCCTCAATTGCTGGAGGGCTCTAGGGTAAACTTTGTGATCCAGAAGCAGGTGTTCTACATACTCAACTTCCTGTTTATTATAAACACCAGCTCTCAAAGACAAGGGGAAGCTGGCATATCTTCTCTGTGATGTGATGTGTAGAGGCAGAAAAGGAAGTGTAAAAGATATTTGCAGGTAGGCTACTTAGATAGGCAGTTGGGTGAAAAACAGTATGAATAAATAAATGGAGAGATCCTGAAGAGATGTACTGTATCTCCCAATCTTTCCTTTGCAGGTACAACTGTAAAATTATATGATATCCCATCTCATTAAGGAAAGTAAGCAATAGCACAATACAATGATTTCTGGTGTTGTTTCTTCAAAGGATAGCACTACTTCTGAAAGAACGTTTCTACAGTCCTCCTAAGCCAGTGGTGGAGAATCATTTAGGCTCAGCATGTCAAACATTCAGTAAATTATTATTATTATTATTTATTATTTATTTTATTTGTCAACAAATACAAGAAAACAAGAGTAGACCCAGACATGGACACATGAAAAATTTTTGGCACACAAAAAAAGGATATAAATAGGCAAAACATAGCCATAAACACATAGAATGATTAATTATAATTGGGAATAGTAGGACAGGGACTGTCGGTACGCTGGTGTGCTTATGCACGCCCCCTTAGGGACCTCTTAAGAAACATGAAAGGTCCATGGTAGACAGTTTGTGGTAAAAGGTATGGGGATTAGAGAAACTAACAACAGGATACGGTAGAGTGTTCCAGATATTTACTACTCTGTTGTAAAAGTCATATTTCCTACAATTAAGATTAGAGAGAATTACATTAATTACAATTAAATGCCTGACTTGACTCTGGTTCTCTCCTTCCCTACCCACACCTCTCTCTCTCTCTGTCTCTCTATTTCTCTGTCTTACATACACATCAAATAAAAGAGACTTCAACCCTAATGCCACCGTTGTCGCTCAAAACAGCTCCCACATGCTGTTCCCCAAATTATATGAGCCTTGGGGAATGGTGTGATTGAGCCAGTGACTTGATATTCCCCAGGATCTGGTACATATCACTTACCTTTAGGTAGCATTCTCTTTTTATTGACAGGCCCTATGGCTTACCTGATGCTGTTTTGGTTCTCTTAAGGCCTTCATTCTTGAAACAACTTCAGAGAATGTTCTTGGACCATGCTTGGAATACTGCATCCAGTTTTGGTCACCACAATATAAAAAAAGATGTTGAGACTCTTTGAGACTCTGGAAAGAGTACAGAGCAGAGCAGCAAAGATGATTGGGGAGCTGATGGCTAAAACCTATGAAGAACCTTTGCAGGAATTGGGTATGTCAGGACTAGGGGTGACATGATAGCAGCGTTCCAGTATTTAAAGGGCTACCTCAAAGAAGAGGGGAAGGTCAATCTATTTTCCAAAGCACCAGAAGGAAAGACAAGAAGCAATGGATGGAAATTGAACAAAGAGAGAAGCAATCTCGGAGAAATTTCTTGACAGTAAGAACAATCAACCAATGGGAACACTTGCCTTCAGAAATTGTGGGTGCTCCATCATTGGAGGTTTTTAAGAAGGGATTGGACAACCATTTGTTGAAAATGGTATAGTGTCTCCTGCTTGAGCAGGGGGTTGGACTGAAAGATCTCCACTATTGCTTGACATAGTATAAGCCGCCCTGAGTCTTTGGAGAAGGGCGGGATATAAATGCAAATAAAAAAAAGGTCCCTTCCAACTCTGTTATTCTGTTATTCTTCTGAAGACTCTAAAAACTGTGCAAAAATACATCCCATTCTTGTGTGATTTTAGGAGGTTACAGAGACCATGAAAGAGAACAGTCCTCTCAGTCAACTTCCAGAAGGTCTGGAGGTCGCATGAGAGCATACCCCATTCTCAGACAGCCTTATAGCCTTTGAAAATTGTGCAAGAATGGGGCATGCTTTCCAGAATAGTTGGTTCTGATGTTGGTGAATGTTGGTGAATGTGGCATGTCTTCTTGAATATGTGTGTCATAGGTTTGTCATCACCATTGTAATCTCATGGATATTACTGGATGAACAGGTAGATGACAAAGCCAGGAGCGTTTGCCCAATTCTAGTTGCTGTACATTGGCTTGTTGAACAACTTAGCAATTGTACTTGGTACAAAATGCAGCAGTTTACATGCTAACTCATACTAGAATGCATGAACATATTTTACCTATGCTGTGAGTCCTCTATTGGATGCCAATTATGCTCGCTGTAATTTAAAGTCCTAGTTTCAACCTATAATGGTCTATACAGCTAAGCATCAAGGTACTGTAGGGCTGTCTCCTTAAACCAGAATTCAGTCATCCAATATGAGCAACTTGGTATTAGTGGGAGTCTTCCACTACTCAGAGATCAGAGGACAAAGAATAATAGAAGATACTTTTCTCTTATGATGCCCATATTATGTAAAAATTTCACACCAGAGATCAGGTTAGTCTTCCAGAAGCAGTTTCAAATTAAGCCCATCCAGAGGTAGCCCCACAACAATTGTTTATGGGTGTCAGTTTTAAGATGATGTTAAGAATTTGTTTTGATTGCATTTATTGTTGTTATATTCCTATATTGTAGATATTTTCCTCTGCAAACCATCCCCAGTTGCATGACTGAGATAGCCTAACAAGCAAATAGGCAACAAATATTAGGCAGCTGCAAGAGGAGACAAGCATAGGGAAGAATCTAATTTTCAGATTTCTTGGTTTTTATTTTAATGTGATAGAACCAATCATACAGAAACTTTTGACCCATTCAGAATTTTGTCACTGTGCCAGAGTGCAAATTCGCATTCTGAGAAATTGGATCAGACCATTTTTATAATTAGGTTTTTGCGTTTATGGAAGGCAAAGAATTCCTCATGGCCAAAGAGATGGCCTACAAATTACATTATTCAAAATATTTCAAAATGCTTTGTACACTCAGTACTTATAGCACCTGAATACATATTCAGAACTCAATTCCATGAATTCGGTAGGCCTTATTTTTGAACAGGCGGTAGGTTTTCATCCTTGTTGAGAATGTGTACAGTTGTTGCCTCAGTAATTGTGATGGCAAAAATATAACCTAGGACAGTGATGGTGATTCTATGGCATGCGTGCCAGAAGTAGAATGCAGAGCCATCTGTCTGGGCACACCAGCCGTCGTCCATTGCACTTCCGGATTTCAGCGCACATGTCCATGTTGGCCAGCTGTTCTTTGCGCACGTGGGAGCAGCTCTCTGGCGTGCATTCATGTCCTGGGAAACTGAGCTTTCAGTTTCCGGCACGCAGAAACTGGAAGACCAGGTGATCAGCGCACATGCTGGAAACTGGAAGCTCAGCTTCCTGGTGAGCACATGCACACCAGGGAGCTGCTCTTCCGGTTTCCAGTGCTGCTCCCCCACCCGCACGTGCACTCCCATTTTGACACTCAGTGCCAAAAATGTTCACCAGCACTGACCTAGGATGCTTTGTGGTGCATTTGATCTTGGCTTGGTTTCTTGAAAAGCTGTATAATGTGTAACTGTACAAGGTTGGTCCCTGAATTCCTTCCAGTCAGCGATTCCCATTTTTCTCTCTATTTACTGCATTTCCTGGCACGTAACAGGTAAGAGATCCTGAGAAGAAGATGCTCGCTGTAATTTAAAGCTCCCCGGTAACTGAATGTGGCTGCTTTTTTGTTTGATTTCTCCTTCTGTCTGTAGCATTTGATAAATCAGGCCTTGTTAACAAACTGCAATCAATGAAGAAGGGACAAGAATGGAAATGAGAAGCAAGGAACTTAGTGAGGTATTTTATTAGCATTATCCCCGATCAGCAATCACCCCTTCTCTTGTTCAACGGTGTATTATTTGATCATTGTATCCATGCCACGCTTTTAATGATCCTTTTTTCCTTTCTTCTTCTGTGGCCCATGGATCATCTGTTTCTCTACGAATGTGAGGTGTTGCTAAAGAACTCTTATAGATTTCACATTTTAGTTCCGTCTACACATTACAGCAAATGGCAGTTGATTAGGATTTTCTATAGATCATTACCAATTGTTTTCTACCTTGCAGATGGCATCATTACAAGAAATCTATCACAGCGCAGAAAGCCCATCCAGCTTGTTGTTTAGGTGTGATTTATTACACTCTCCGTGGAAATGTTGTTAGTGAACATTGGAGAAGCAATGGATATATTGAGAAATTTCAATGTATCCTCATGTTCTAGTTGTTGCTGACAGTCAGCGATCCATCTATTTGACACTTACCTTGTTAACATTTTGATCAGATGGCAAATTCGTCATTTTTCATGGTAACGAGTTTGCACACAAAAAAATTGCCAATAGATGAGGAATTTAAAAAAGGGGGGGGGTCTGCCCCACCCCCCAATGTAATTGGTAATCTTTCAGGAAAGTGAAATAATTGTTTTACAAAACGTATCAACTAAAAATGCACCAATATGAGGGAAGTTCAATTTCTCTTAAAATGGAATAATCTGGTTTTGCTGTTGCTGGCAGTTTGATTAACAGTCAAAACCTACACAAAATTTTCAAAGAATAGCCAGGCTCTCGTATAAATGTGTATCTGCAGTTTTAAGGATCATGCCTTGGGGGTACAGTGGAAATGGTTGTACTTGGTGAAGATGATAATTTGGCCAACCCTTTGTTTATTGATTAGCTATGTGAGAAGTTTTATATCAAAATATATTGTATTCTTTATACTGTTTCCATCTTCCCTTAAAATATTAACACAATGGTTTGAGAATCCACGTATCAAAGGATAAGGTCTGCAAACACAGAGTTAATTAAATTAAGTTTCCCAGGGGAACCACACCAGCGGTGGGTTTCAGATTATGTTACTATTGGTTCGCCGTGCATGCACATAATAGCTTTGTGCGCATACATGCCCAGTTCGTGCACGTGCATGCCTGGTTTGTGTGCGCACGTGCCCGGTTCATGTGCGTGCCTGTCTTCCACATGTGTGCCTGCCTTTCGCACCTGTGTTTTGCTCACACAATCACCTTATCCATCCAGCCTCAAAAACATGCCTAAATAAGATGGCATAAAGCACAACTTCCGCTACCGGTTCACATGAACCGGTCCAGACCAGCTGAATACCACCTCTGAACCACATGTTCACAAGAATAAACATAGCTACACACACACACACACACACACACACACACACACAGAGAGAGAGAGAGAGAGATACACACACCTCAAGAGTCCAGCATGCTAGAATTAGCATGCAGACCAGTGGTAGTCAACCTGATCCCTACCGCCCACTAGTGGGCATTCCAGCTTTCATGGTGGGCGGTAGGGGTTTTGTCCAATACTGAAGCACTTTCTTTTTAAACAATTTAATTGACTTTTTAAAAAAATTCATAGCATTATTTAAAAACATTGTCATTAGGTTTTCATAAAATTCCCCGTGACAATTTAAATTTCTGAAAATATACTATTTGTATTGCCTGAGCATAAGTTTAGTTCATGTTACATAAGTGAAACTAAATGGCGCTATAGTGTGACCGCAAACAAAAGAACCTCGTCCCAGAATAGCTTGCACATTTCCCCCCACACCACCCAGCTGTAACAGACAAGCAGAGTTGGTAGCCGGCACCCCCCCCAAACCCAATCCACGATGCGCAAGAGGCATGTGCAGACAACAATACACGGCGCATTACTGTGGAATCGGTGGGCAGTTAGAAAATTTTACTATTAACAGAGATACAAAAGTGGGTGGTAGGTATAAAAAGGTTGACTACCCCGATGTAGACACTTCAAGCTCCCCCTATAAAAATCTGCTGCTGTACCCCATTTCTCTGCAGCCTTCCCCTCAAACTGTCTTGCTTTTAGGAGTAAATATTTCTTCATTCTTTACAACTATCTGGATCTCATTTTTATTTATTCTTGTGCAACCCCAGCTCGAATTAGAACCCCAAATTAATTCTTCTGACAAGTGTTACTAAACAGCATCGAGTGTTATGCTCCTGCCTCCAAGGAGAACATGAGGCATTGCGAATGCTTGTTTTGAGGAATATGAAAGACTGGATGAGGGATGTCACAAAATCACTGCTATAACAGCGAGACTATCACAGAGTGAACAAACAAACAAATCCGGTAGAACAGGAAGCCTTGAAGTGCCAGACATGGGGATACAGCAAGTCCCATTCTTCCTCTGATTCCCGGTACAGGTAGTCCTCGACTTACGACCACAATGGAGCCCATTACTCTGTTGGTAAGTGAGACATTTGTTAAGTGAGTTTGGCTCCATTTTACAACCTTCCTTGCCACAGTTGTTAAGTGGATCACTGCAATTGTTAAGTTAGTCACACGGTTGCTAAGTGAATCTGGCTTTCCCGTTGACTTTGCTTGCGAGATCACAAAAAAAAAATTGATCCTGGGACACTGCAACCGTCATAAATATGAGTCAGTTGCCAAGCATCCAAATTTTGATCGTGTCACCATTGGGATACTGCAGTGGTCATAAGTGTGAAAAACAGTCATAAATCAGTTTTTTTCCCAGTGGTTTTATAACGTCAAACGGTCACTAAATGAACTGTTGTAAGTTGAGGACTACCTGTATATACCATTCCGCTGGCAACACAACTGAGTAGACATCATTTCCGACAGCCATCTGAGAGCTGTGTGTGAGCTAAGCTTCAATTCCCAGCGTTTTCCCCATTTTGCTATATATATTATAAAACGCTGCATGAAAACTGCAGATGTGGGTGTAGGCATTATGATTATTGGTTCTGTGGAACAGTTCATGGAACCTGGATCCTCGTAAGCTTAACATATATTTATAAATAGCTAATGTAGCTGTGTGCACAATCACACGAAGATGGCTTCCTGCAGTGTTTTCTCAGGATAAATAGACATTGGTAAAACATCACGCCACAAGAAGCATAATGCAGCCATGCTTGCTTTACTTCTCTTTTTAATGGACATTTGTAATATCAATGAAGAATTTCTAATGTGAACAAAGGCTCCAAACTGCACTGAAGAAGGATAGCTGATCCACAGCCTTCTCTAAGCTGTTTACAGAGTCAGCCTATTTCCCGCAACAATCTGGGTCCTCATTTTACTCACCTCGGAAGGATGAAAGACTGAGTCAACCTTGAGCCGGTGAGGTTTGAACTGCCGAACAGCTGGCAGCCGGCTCTTCAACCTACTTCTTTCTTTCACATACATATTTTATGAATGAAGGCCTTAGGTGGGGCACTGATGCAAACAGAGGCCCTGGACAGGGCGCAAAGCAAGACAGCATAGAAGAAGGCCTAAGCTAGTTGTCAACCCTGAAGGCGTTTTGGAGCATCTCCAGGACTGCCACAGTAGGGCTGGCTAGAGCTGTGGGAATGGGAGGTGGGGAGATAGAGATAGATATCAGTCAATGATTACTTCAGCTTCAACCACAACAACACATGAGCAAATAATAGATACAAACTCAAGGTAAACTGCTCCAAACTCGATTGCAGAAAATATGACTTCAGTGGTCAATGCCTGGAATGCACTACCTGACTCTGTAGTTTCTTCCCCAAACCCCCAAAATTTTAAACTGTCTACTGTTGACCTCACCCCATTCCTAAGAGGTCTGTAAGGGGCATGCATAAGTGCACCTGTGTGCCTACCATCCCTGTCCTAATATTCCTTTTATACTTACTCTTTTCATGTATCCAAATTATGTTTATACTTTTACCTGTTATCTTATATATGATTGACAAATAAATAAATAAAATAAATAAATAGAGATAGCTGGGGACTTGTAGCCAAAATAAAATTCTTTCTCCTGGGAAACAAGGACATTCTCAACAGGTGCTGGGGGAGGCGTGGGCTGAAACCAACTGGAGTTTGGACAGTGACTAGATTGGACCACATGTGGTGGACATGTGGACTGGGGGAAGGAACTTTGACTTTTAATTTGAGTGGGGAAAACTGTGGGACTTTCAGAGTCGGATGTGCCAATATGACATGCCTAATAAATTTGAACTTTGAGGAGCACCTTGGCCTTTGATTGTGTTGGAATCTGTTACTTGGAACCCTGACACTAGTGCAATAGTGGTGTGCAGTGAAGTGGATGCAGCAACAGACAGGGAAGCCAGTGGCAGTGTGTAGGTGGGCAGACAAAAGTACAGGGATGTGGGGGGGTGGGAGATGGATAGGAGAGAAGAAGAGGTAAAGGAGGCAGACCCTTACTTTACTGAGACATGGAGCTGGAAGCTACTGCTGGTCTAAAAAGCAGAAGTATAGGCATTATCACATGTAACAGACTAACAGAGTTGGAAGTAACCTTGGAGGTCTTCTAGCCCAACCCTCTGCTCAAGCAGGAGATCCTGTACCATTTCAGACCAGTGGCTGTCCAGTCTCTTCTTGAAAGCCTCCAGTGTTGGAGCACCCACAACTTTTGAAGGCAAGCCGTTCCATTGGCTGATTGTTCTCACTGTCAGGAAGTTTCTCCTTAGTTCTAGGTTGTGTCTCTCCTTGATTAGTTTCCATCCATTGTTTCTTGTTCTTGCCTTCAAGTGCTTTGGAAAATAGGTTGATCTCCTCTTCTTTATGGCGGCCTCTCAAATATTGGGATGCTGCTATCATGTTCGCATGTGCTTGCTTCTTCATCAGCTGCGTGGTTGGTAGTTGGATTCCAGATGAAGTTCAAGGTGCTGGCTATCATCTATAAAGCCCTGCATGCAAGATCCTGTTTACTCGAGGGACCACCTGTTTCTATGTGCTTCCATTTCCTGTTCAGAAAGGTCAGTAGACACACTCCAGGTCCCATCAGTTAAGCAGTGTCAGCTTATGGGGCATAGGGAGCATCACTTCTAAATGATGGCGCTTGGACTTGGAATAATACTGCCCAAATGTTTATATTGCTGTTACCCCTTTCATCTTTCTGCAAACTGCAAAAGATCTGGTGGTTCTCCCAGATCTTGGATCGGGATGGTAGCTGAGTTCCTTTTGTTTTGTTTTTGTTTAGCTGTTTGAATTTATTGGCTCTATTTTCCAGTTCTTTTGTCTTCCAAGTGGTGTGTTCCCCTTCACTTAAGGTCCTTACATAAAGGTTGGCTAACCCTTGGGCAAAACATTTTGGTGGATTTTGCATCAGGCAAAGGGTAGCATTAAACGACCTCTGGTGTCATTTCCAATTCTATGAAATTTGTGATATTGTAATGAGAATACAGTAGGTTCTAGTTTTCTACAGTTCATCCATTTCTTTTAAAATCGACATTTTTTTTGTCCTCGTACTCCATGGTAAATTTGGCAAATATTCAGTCTCACAACTTCAGAAGGGGCAGGGAAGGGGTGTAATTTGGGCGAAAAAAATAGAAGCTGTCCTATACGAGCTTATATTCTTCTTTAAGAAAGATAAGGCAATTCCTATCTTGCGAAAATTGTTGAAAGGGGAACAATCCCCGGGAAGTCATTGAATAGACAACTAATAGATACTTTTGGTGGTTGACCTTCAAGATCAACCCAGGATGTAGATAATTTCAGGTCTTGGTGGTATTTCAAAGATAAAAGTTTCCTAACTTTCACTCTGAAACTCTGGACAATGGCTTCTGACAAAACAATACCAGACTCCTTCACCTTCTGTTACTGCTGGAATATCTTCTATTATCTCTGAGGAAGAGAAGATAGCTTCTCTTTTGGAACAGAGGGGGAGCCAAAAAAAAAAACACCAAACAAACCTTCACAATGCAATATCTTGGTCAGATTTCACAGAGAAATGAAAATAATGAAAGGCTCTAGTAACTAAAGTTTTAGATAAGAGGGGACAAGTTGCAATTATTGTTATGCAATGAAGAATGAAAAAGAGTTAAGATGATGATGATGATGATGATGATGATGATGATGATGATGATGATAATGACGATGAAGATTATGATGATCCTTCATCAGAATAATTGGGTTTAGGAGCTATGATGGTGCAGTGGTTAGAGTGCAGTACCGCAGGCTACTTCTGCTGATCATTGGCTGCCTACAAATTGGCAGTTCAAATCTCACCAGGCTCAAGGTTGACTGAGCCTTCCATCCTTCCGAGGTGGGTAAAATGAGGACCCAAATTGTTGGGTGAAATATGCTGACTCTGTAAACCACTTAGAGAGGGCTGTAAAGCACTGTAAAGTGGTATATAAGTCTAAGTGCTATCGCTAAGTGCTATTTATCCCAGGGGTATACGTTGCCTTCATATTGTTTTCTTGGTTAGATGAAATTCTGAGATTTCAATGCTTTGAAAGGCATAACAATACCATGATTGATATAACAACAGATTTCTTTTTCCATAAGCATTCAGCTTTGACCTACTCAGGCCCAATATTTTGTAATTTTTTTCCAATTATTTTTCCTCAATCCTTGCACCATCCAAATAGCAACATCAATGATCCAGGCTTTCTTCTTTTCAATGGCTGTTTATATCAGGCATCTTATGAAGAAGACGTCTATCTCTTTGGATCTTAGAGTCCAATAAGATATTTGCCCGCTCATTTTTCAAAAACCTTCTCAATTTAATGGTCCCAGTAATTTTTACTACCTTCAAACCCAAACCTTTGGCAGTTTCTAGTGAAGCTGCTTGTAATCAGTTTGTGAAATTTTGTTGTACTTATTGATCAAATATTCAATTGTTTGACCTCCTTGTTACTACAAGGGCAGCCTTTGCTGTTGTTTGTTAAATGATGGATTTTTGCCCCCATGCAATTAGTTAGCCAAACTTGTTCTTGAGCCACTAAAATAAAGCCTTCAGTTTCTTTCTTTAACACCCCTGATCTTAACCAACTCTGTGGTTTTTTTAATTAGGTTTTTTCCATCTATAGTCTTCAAGTATTCATCATGCTTTGGCTTGTTCTTTCTGTTAACAAACCAGTTTTCAGTTATTTCTTTTTCATAATTCTAAATTTGTTAAGTCTGGAGTGTTTTGCTTATTATCATTTGGACCTGGATCTCAGTCTCCTTATTATTCCCTTTATCATTAATTCCAATTCCCATGGACTACACTATTATACTAATTTATAAGACTGGACATCCTTTTTTCTTACCAGATATGACAGAGTAATATAATATTCTTTTCTTCTTTGGGTGGCCTCCAACTGTTTCTTTTGACCTTTCTGATATTTTGAAAAACAAAGATCAAGCCCAGCTTCTATATTCCAATCTGTGACTTCTGTAGTGGCACACTGTTTGCTGTCGGCCTAGAAGAGAATAAAAAATAGAAATAAAAAATAAAGGTTATTTCAGATGTATTATGCTTGGCATTTTAGAAAGCCATATTCATATCCTTTCAGCTTCTTGGTTACTATTCCGCATTTGTTAAGTTGCCATGACAAAAATCTCAGCATTGGCAATTGCAATATTTTTCTTGCGTATATTTTACTAGTTGTACAAGTTTACTGGGAGAGGAACCAAAATTCAAAATGCACTTAAAACAAGGAGCTAGAATTGCATAATGATCCTATGCGTGTTGTCCTTGACTTACAACCATCCATTTAAGAATTATGGTCATGTTACAAAATGTGACTCATGGCTAGTTCTCATACAACTATTACAATGTAATCACATGATCAGAATTCAGCCACTTGGCAACCAACATGTCTTTATAAGAGTTGCAATGTCCTGGGGTCACATGAACACCATTTATAATCTTCCCAAGACAATCAAAATCAAAAATTAATGTGATTCACTTAACAACTATGGCAAAAAAAATCAGGTGCTGGTCATAAAATGAAGGTTCTGGTCTCAAATGTGGTCATAACTTGAAGACCAGCCCCTCGCATCATGGTCATAAACTATTTCAACTCCTACCCTCAAAACGACGCTATAGAGCACTGTACACCAGAACAACTAGACACAAGAACAGTTTCTACCCGAACACAATCACTCTGCTAAACAATTAATTCCCTCAACATTGTCAAACTATTTACTAAATCTGCACTACTATTAATCTTCTCATCATTCCCATCTCCTTCCACTTATGACCGTATGACTGTAACCTTGTTGCTTCTATCCTTACAATTTATATTGACTGTTTCCTAATATGATTTGATTGCTTATTTGTACCCTATGACTATCATTAAGTGTTTTAAGTGTTGTACCTTGATGAAGGTATCTTTTCTTTTATGTACATTGAGAGTGCATGCACCAAGACAAATTCCTTCTGTGTCCAATCACACTAGGCCAATAAAAAAATCTAATCTAATCTAATCTAATCTAATCTAATCTAATCTAATCTAGTGATTTTTCCTCAAACAAAGTTAAACCTACTTTAGACTAGACTAGACTAGACTAGACTAGAATAATAAATGTATTGACATTTTGAATGTACACTAATCGGCATACATTAAAATGAAATTTCATTGCATACAGCTCTCAAAGGGTCACTATCTCCAATATACTCTACATAAAGATGACAAAATAAATAAATAAATAAATAAAAAATTATGTATATACCCACATATATACAGAGAAGGAACACAGTCTAGTTTGGATGTATGTATGTATATGGCGGGAAAAACGAATCTTGCAAATTTACCAGATGGATGGCATAGGAAACAAAGTTACTTACAAGAAAATTACCAACTGTCACTCAAAAAACAATGTGGTTTTAGAGACCACATTCATGTTCGTCAGAAAGGAAATTCAAAAGCACAAATGCCATGGGACATTAAATTAAAAACAACTTGGAAACTGATCAACTAAAAGCAATGAATGATGGTAAAACAACCTCAAAATTGCTGCTATTGCTGCTGCTATTCCTAGTGCTTTTTAATATCATCAAGTTCAAGAAACCAAGAATGATACAAGTTACTTCGAAGTAATTTTTTTACTGTTGTTTGTTTATAGACAGAAATTTTGCCAGACTAACAGTTGCATAACTATTAGATATACTCCATGTGAGAAAGGAACATATTATTTTTACAGAAATTGTAGAAGGACATACTAATCCCTAAGAATACACTGTGTATGTTTCTGCACTTCTCTAATCTCATAAATGTTGCTAATGTATGAAACTGCTTGTAGGAACAAAGAAATTAGAGGCCCATGTTAGGACCAAAACTGGATTTAACTAGAATTTACTGATATGGTGGTTAGCTCAGAGACAACCTCCCGGAACTAATAGCTATAAAAGGTAAATTGTATGGCAAATAAGGGTAGGAGGAGATAAAATTTGGGGAATGGGAGATGTAATCGGGGTGGGCAATAAGTTTTAGGTGCTTTAGATCAGGGGTCTCCAACCTTGGTCCTTTTAAGACTTGTGGACTTCAACTCCCAGAGTTCCTCAGCCAGCTTTGCTGGCTGAGGGACTCTGGGAGTTGAAGTCCACAAGTCTTAAAGGGACCAAGGTTGGAGACCCCTGCTTTAGATAGGTTATGACAGCCTAAGAACTAAACCAATGAGGAAAAGGTGGGAAGTAAACCTGCGGCAGTGATAGGGAATATAAAGAAAGTGTACAGATGACTTAAGGTATGTCCACTGTACCTGCGAGTATGTGATACACCCCAATGGTGAAATCCAATTTTTTTTACTATCGGTTCTGTGGGTGTAGCTTGGTGCGCGTGGCAGGGGAAGGATACTGCAAAATCCCCATTCCCACCCCACTGTGGGGCCAGCCAGAGGTGGTATTTGCCAGTTCTCCAAACTACTCAAAATTTCCGCTGCTGGTTCTCCAGAACCAGTCAGAACCTGCTGGATTTCATCCCTGATACACCATTTTTGCAAAGTAGTAAATAAAATTACAATTTTTAAAAATAAATAAATAAATGTTGGCTTGCAATCATTTCATACCAGACATACAAATACAGATTAACAGACTTGGAAGGGACCTTGTCGGTCATCTAGTCCAACCCCACCCACCCAAGCAGACTCTACACGAGTGATGGCTAACCTTTTCGGCACAGAGTGCCGAAAGCATGCGTGTGCACGTGCTTTTGCACATGCGCACACACACCCATAATTCAATACATGCCTGACACCCTCCTGCGTACCATTATTGCGCAAAATGTTCTTAGAACAGAATTGTGATTAGGTTATGTCCAAGGTTATAAAGCAATCTAGGAGCTTCTAAGTTCTTTTTTAACAGATTAACAGAGTTGGAAGGGACCTTATAAGTCATCTAGTCCAATCCCCTGCTCAAGCAAGAGACCCTACACCATTTTTGACAAATGGCAGTCCAGTCTTTTCTCTTCTTAAAAGTCTCCAGTTTTGAAACTCCCACAACTTCCGAAGACAAGCTGTTCCATTGGTTGATTGTTCTCACTGTCAGAAAACCTCTCCTTATTTCTAGGTTGAATTTCTCCTAGTTCAGTTTCCATCCATTATTCCTTGTCTGGCCTTCAGGTGCTTTGGAAAATAGCTTGACCCCCTCATCTCTGTGGCAGCCCCTCAAATATTGGAAGATGGCTAGCATGTCTCTTCTGATCCTTCTCTTCACTAGACTAGCCATGCCCAGTTCCTTCAACCATTCTTCATATGTTTTAGCCTCCGGTCTCCTAATCATCTTGGTTGCGCTTCTCTGCACTTTTTCTAGAGTCTCAACATCTTTTCTATAGTGTGGTGACCAAAACTGGATGCTGTACTCTAGGTGTGGTCTTACTAAGGCTTTATAGAGTGGTATTAGTACCTCACTTGATCTTGACTGTATCCAGTGGTGGGATTCAAGTAATTTAACAACCTAAAGATTCCTTCCAACAACCGGTTTGCCAAACTGTTCAGAAAGTTAACAACCGGTTCTCCCGAAGTGGTGCGAACTGGCTGAATCCCACCACTGACTGTATCCCTCTGTTAATGCAATTTAGGAACCCCACATTCTGTTCACTTCTGGGCAGGATCTCCCTTTCTTCTCTTCCTTCATACCAAAGATTCCAAGTTTCTTTCTCTCTTTGCGCCCTGGTTAGCAGCCCCCTTGCCCGCCTCCTTTCCTGCAACTCTGGACTACATTCCAGCACAAATATCTACATAAAAGTCCAGGAGGAAATAATCTGGAGCAGGGGGTCCACAAAAGAAACTATAAATGTCAAAGTGATGGTTGTGACAGCACAATAGAACACCCACTTCCTTTTTGGGTGCGTTTTTCAACTTCTCCTGCTGACCTTTCCAGAGTCCCCCATGGAAGCTTTGAGTCCAGAGATCTGGAGCGAGTCCTATCAGGAATTTAAACCAGATTCATTTTACTGCTATGAGATGAACTGTCTATGCCTTCCTGCTGTGTTGAAGGACTGACTTCCCTGCTGACTTTCAAAAAGACCTTGAAATGCATATTTTTGAGTTTTATTTCTAATTAAATTTCTGCCTTCAGATTTATCTTGGTTTTCTGTTTCTATCATAAATCTCCCGGAGATTTCAGCAGCATACAAAGTAAATAAATAAATAAATAAATTGGGCTCATATTCCACTAGAAACAGATACGTAAAGCCACAAAATCACCCGAATATTATAATTTGTGAGGGGAAGGAAAGAAATGTATCCACCCATGAAGCTCAAAAAAAGTCCCTTTATAATTGGCACTGTAGAAGATGGCACCTTCCTTTGTAAATACACACAATATCAAAACCCATACAAAAGGGGCTGGCCTTGAATCACACTGCCAAGACTATCTTCTTCAATTGTTGATGCTGTAAGAAAGTGAGTCAAGGAACAACAACAAAAAAAAACCAAAACATAGAATTATTAACCACCTGGGCGAAGACAAATACTTTAAAACAGGGGTCTCCAACCTTGGTCCCTTTAAGACTTGGGGACTTCAACTCCCAGAGTTCCTCAGCCAGCTTTGCTGGCTGAGGGACTCTGGGAGTTAAAGTCCACAAGTCTTAAAGGGACCAAGGTTGGAGACCCCTGCTTTAAAATGGCATTCAGAAGACCCAGCGATAACCAATAGTATCCTTGGGGAGAGGGGAGGGGAAGGAACTCAGATTAATTAAAGCAGGGTCAGAACAAGGCCCACGAGCCCAAATGGGGTGGAACGTGCAGTGTTTTTCTCAATCTGACAAAGAGCTGCAAGATCCTGCAAGTAGAAGTAGCAATAGCACTTAAGACTTACATGGTGCTTTTCTGGTGGTTTACAACGTCAGCATTATTTGCATGTTGCCCCCAACAATCTGGGTCCTCATTTTATCAACCTTGGAAAGATGGCAGGCTGAGTCAGGATTGAACTCCGGGCTGTGGGGCAGAGTTTGCCTGCAATACTGCTTTTTAACCATTGTGCCACCAGGATTCCTGACATCAGTTGTAACAAAATAGAGAACTTGTTTGAATAGCAAATACTTGACAAATAGACACACACACATACATACACACACACACTTATACACACACACACACACACACACACATATATAAATACATACATGTGTGTGTGTGTGTGTGTAACATGTGCCTTCAAGTCTTTTTTGACTTCTAGTGACCATATAGTGTTTTTTCCCATCACAATCTATCCCTAAAATGTTATTTCAAGTCTTGCAATGCTTTCTTCATTGCCATTGTAAGTGAATCCATCCACCTTGCTGTTGGCTGTCTTTCCTTCCATCTTTACAAAGCATATATTTGAGAAATCCTACTATTAGATTCCTTCTACAGTGCATTCTTATAATTAAAAGTCGGTAAAGATTCTCACCCTTCATGGATTACTGCCTTGTCGTGGCGAAGGGCTTGTGTAGCTCAATGAAGCTATGAGCTATGCCGTGCTCCTGGGGAGGAAAGCTATGGCAAATCTAGACAGCGTACTAAAAAGCAGAGACATCACCCTGCCAACAAAAGTGCGTATAGTCAAGGCTATGGTTTTCCCAGTTGCAATGTATGGCTGTGAAGGTTGGACCATAAGAAAGGCTGAGCGCCAAAGAATTGAGGCCTTTGAACTCTGGTGCTGGAGAAGATTCCTGCGAGTCCCTTGGACTGCAAGGTGAACAAACAAGTCAGTCCTAGAGGAGATCAACCCTGACTGCTCTTTAGAAGGCCAGATCCTGAAGATGAAACTGAAATACTTTGGCCACCTAATGAGAAAGAAGGACTCACTGGAGAAGAGCCTAATGCTGGGAAAGATTGAGGGCAAACGAGGTGGCTGGATGGAGTCACTGAAGCAGTAGGCATGAGTTTAAATGGACTCCAGAGGATGGTAGAGGACAGGAAGGCCTGGAGGAATGTTGTCCATGGAGTCACAATGGGTCAGACATGACTTCGCAACTAACAACAACAACAACAAAGATTCTCAGCCATCCAGGTCATGGTTGTCCCAAAGATGCTTTTTCAGGAGGCAACTGGACTGTCTTGTTTTTTCTTTGGAAGACGTTTCGCTTCTCATCCAAGAAGCTTCTTCAGCTCTGACAGGATACTGGTTTGGAGCTTGGATGAGAAGCGAAACATCTTCCAAAGAAAAAACAAGGAAGTCCAGTTGTCTCCTGAAAAAGCACCTTTGGAGCATTCTTATAATTTTATAGCTGAATTAAAAGAATAATAGAATGACCTCTCATTTAGCAATCCCATGGCTTGTATTCTACATCCAAAGTAGGTTGCAATCCCTAGCTGACCTTGGCTGTTCTTAGAAAAGCTGAAGTAAGACTAGACTTGGTCAGTACTTGAGTGAAAAACCACAGGAAACTTCAGTGTTGTGTAATCAATACACATTCTGAGGAAAGGAATGAGCCCTTCTGCAGAGTTGCCAATAAACTATATGGATATGCCCATGTTTGCTAACAAAATCCAGGATCCACACGAAGGAGTATTTATCTTTGATTGATTGATTGATTGATTTAGCTTTCAGTGCATTTGGCTTCATTGCACCTAGAAAGCCTCGTTATAAGTGCATTAAAATAGATATGGAATTGAATTGCAATTGAGAGCAGATCTGAATTCCCTTATGCATTCAGATAGGCTACAGTCACATATTTTGGCACAGAATTTGGGAGATAATGAAAGCTGGCAGCAGCTGATTTGAATAGGATTTCTGTTTGGTGCAAAGCCCGAAGCTTCTCTGCTGCTGATGGTGGAAAGTCACAAGCAAACAGAGATGTGGATTGCTTTCTAAGCAACGGAACCCCGTCCCTGCCTACGCAGCCCTTGAGGTTCCACTTGAGATGTTAACGGCATTAGCATAATAGGATCACAAAGGGGGAAAAAAGAGTAGTCTTCTGGGGTAACACAGTTTGCTTTTTCTTTTGCCTTCTCCAGGGGCTACAAACTCTATATAATACAAATTGAATCACTGCCCACGTCTCTGAGTGGTTGTCAAGCATCAAGCTGCTAAACTGACTTCTTTTGCCAAGAAAAATCCACGCTTCTCTCTACTTCTATTATTCTTCACATAATCCTGTTGTTATGGTAGCTCTCCACACTTACGTTTTCATTTTCCTTTCCTTTCCTTTCCTTTCCTTTCCTTTCCTTTCCTTTCCTTTCCTCTCCTCTCCTCTCCTCACCTCACCTCACCTCACCTCTCCTCTCCTCTCCTCTCCTCTCCTCTCCTTTCCTTTCGTTTCCTTTCCTCTTCCTTTCCTTTCTTTACCTCTCCCTTTCCTTTCCTTTCCTTTCCGATCCTTTTCCCTTTCCCTTTCCCTTTCCCTTTCCCTTTCCCTGTCCCTGTCCCTGTCCCTTTCCCTTTCTCCTTTCCTTTCCTTTCCTTTCCTTTCCTCTCCTCTCCTCTCTCTCCTCTCTCCTCTCCTCTCTCTCCTCTCCTCTCCTCTCCTCTCCCTTTCCTTCCCTTTCCCTTTCTCCTTCCCTTTCCCCCTCTCTCTTTCACCTACTTCCCTCTCTCCTCTTCCCTTTCCTTCCTCCCTCTCTCTCTTCTCCCCTCTTCCCTTCCCTTCAACTTCTTCCCTCCCTCCCTCCCTCCCTCCCTTTCTTCGTATCAACACAGAATTAACTTTGTTTTAGCTAGGACTGTTCTAAGTTATTAAATATATCGTTTTGGAAAACATTATTAATTAGCTTTGCACCACGGTTCTCATCATACACAACAATCAAAGATACTGTGTCTGACGCCAGAGCAATACTCAGAGATGAGTCACATTAGGTAAGCTTCATGCTGTCCAACCTATCTTGCAGGGTTGTTGTAAGTTCAAAAAAGGACAACCACCTAGTTCAGCTCTTTGGGGGGGGGGGGAAACAGTGTAATAAGTGATGTTATCCATTTTTTCAAAGTTGTTCTCTGCACTGTGTGAATGAAAGTTTAATTTAGCCCATTGAGATAATAGACCAAAATATGTCTGATTGGGCTTGCAAAGTTTGGGTATTTTCTCTATCTGTCAACCTGGAGCACATAGGTTTATGCCACCTCAGGAGTTTTTTTACTGATCTTTCTGGTTTAGGGATATGAATGAAGGCTGTGAAGCCTATAGAATCTGCCTATCTTCCAATCTTCCTATCTCCTGTTGAAGAAAAAATGGCCAGCCCCATTATTGTTAAACAAGCAAGCTATGTCAACCACAAGAAAGAGGAAAGGAACTAGAGATTAATAAAGAATCAGGTCTGACTTTTTTTCTACATGCCAGCATTGTAATGTACATATCTTAACCAATATCAAGTTTACAAATTTGAATTATGCTTTTAAAGAGATAATAAAATACTCAGCTTTATTTAATTTTTAGGAGTTTTTTTTATCCTACATTGTAAGCAACTCAAGGTGGCAAGCACACCTAATACTTCTTCCTCCTCCGTAACAACTCTGTGAGATGGCCTGAGAGAGAAAGAGTGACTAGCCAAAGTCACCTAGCTGGTTTTTATGCCTAAGGTACAGTGGTGGATTCTAAACGGTTCTACCACCGGTTCGCTTCGTGCACGTGCTTTGCACGCGGTCGCCACACAAATGTTTGCTTCACTCGCATGCACACCGAACTTACGCTTCATGCAAGCATATAGAATAAAAATACAGCTGAGGCATGGCAATCCACTTGGCTGCGCCTTACAGCTGGGCTAAAAACAAAGGAATAAAGGTAGATATAGCGTGGTGGCAGGTGGGAGGGCCCAGCTGACAAATGGAGAGAACTGGTTCACTCTCACATCAAGATTTCCGCTACTGGCTCTCCTGAACTGGGGAGAACCGGTAGCAACCCACCACTGCTAAGGTAGGACTAGAACTCACAGTCTCTTGGTTTCTTGGGTAGAACCTTAAATGCTACATCAAACTGGCTCTTTCCCAGGTGTTGCCATCTGCCCCTGCAGACAGATCCACTAGCCATTGCTAACAAACTTCAGTTGATTGATTATTTGATTGACTATGTGCCATTGAGTGATATTGACTTTGAGCAATGTCATAGATAGACTTTCTCCATGACGATTTGTCCTTAACCTGGTCTTTTAGGTCTTCCAATTGTGCCCCTTATTGCTGGTTGACTTCCTCCTCTCTTTCCTTTCACCTTTCCCATTCTAGACTTTTCTAAAGAGCTGGGTCTTCACATAACGTATCTCAAGTAGGACAATTTGAGGATGAGCATTTGTGCCCCGGGTGAGAACTCTGGGTTGAATTGTTCAACGATCCCTTTGTTTGTTCTCTTAATTCTCCCCAATATTGTCACAAATCTTCTGTGTTTCCAGAGCTCAAAAACATCAGTACCCTTCCTATCCCGCTTCTTCAAAATGCAACTTTCACTTCCACAGCGCGTCATGCGGAATATTGTTGCTTGCCCAGTTCTGATCTTTGTAGACATGGACACATCATGGCATCTGAATAAGTTTTCAAAAGACTTCTTGGCTGCTCTACCAAGTTCTATTCTGAGCCATATTCCTACACTGTTGATGGTTGATCTTAAAAAGGCAGATAGTAACTAAAATTTTAATACTTAATTTCCAATACTAGGGCAAGTTGTAGTTATATGTCTGGCCTTTTCCATGTTTCATTTTAGCCTCATGTTTTCATGGCGCTACTTGTAGATATTTTGCATTTTTAGCTATTAGAGGAGTGTCATCAGCATAATATATAGTTGATATATAGTTCAAACTCAAGGTTTGCGGGCTGAATCCAGCCTGCTGGGGGCTTAGATCTGGCCTGCAGGCTCACCCTGGAAAAAGTGAAGGACCAGCCTGTGGTGCCTCTGCCAGAGAATATGGAGGTTGGGGGGGCTGTGCACCCCTCTGAACTTCATTTTTGCTGGCAGAGGAAATGCACTTGGTGAGTACATTAAGCTGGCCACATCCCCTGGCCACACACACACTCATACAAACACCCCTAGGTCAAACACAACCCTGATGCGGCCCTCAAATTGAGTTTGACATCCCTGGTTGAAAACTACTCTCATCTTCTTCCAGACCAGTTTTTCTTAAAACTTATTCAACATATAGATGGAAAGAAGCTTTAATAGAGGAAGCTTCTTCCTTTAACAAATGGTATACTTTCATTGGGTAAAATAGTTTGTTTTCCCCAATGCTTGCAACTCCTTTCTAGTCCTTTCTAGTCCTTGGTTTACGGCTGTGATTCAGCCGCAGAATTATGGTTGTAGGTCGTGCTTGTTGTTAAGCAGATCACCACGTGCCTGCATCCAATTTTACAATCATTTTTTGCCATAAATGTTAAGCAAGCACCATGGTTGTTCGTGAACCTCTGTGCAGGTTAATTGCATCTTTGTGATTGATATCTTGTCTTCTTCCACAAAGCCGTGAAGATCACTGTGCATCCTGGCATGAAGAGGGAATCCAATTCAGATCTCCCCCTCCAAATGTGAATAGCTTTCCACCATCAGAAAGCAGATCCCATAATTTATAATTTCCAGGACAGCTTACCTGAAAATGAGAGTGGCTGAGAAGGAGGAGGAGGAGGAGGAGGAGGAGGAGGAGGAGGAGGAGGAGAAGGAGAAGGAGAAATGGATAGGCTGAAATGCTTTTCAATGCCTTTGATGATAAATTACAAGGATTTAAAAATATTTTTTAATGGACAAAAGAGAAGAATCCCCCCCCTTTTTTTTGCTTTAGAATTTAATTTCCTGTTATATAAGCAGGAAATTCTCTTTCTTTCTCTAGTTTCAAGATTACACGCTGTTATTAATTCCACGCTACTACACGGTGTTTTGATGATTTTGTTGAAATTACCATTTTTAATCTGTAAATGAGAATGTATTTGAAAATTAACAAGAGTGAGACAGGTGCTATAGAAATATAAACGAAAGGGTTGCTGCTCTTATGAACCTTTATCCATGAGTAATTATCCTGTTATGTTAAAGTAGCTCTCCAGAATATTAAAATAATTAGGACCAACCATCTCAGCTTTGCTTTCTTCAGATCCTCTAATTGGCTCAGGGTGTTAACTAATTAAACATATTTATATTGTGGGCTTGCTAAAGAAAAGGATGAAGCACTTGTAATTACTGGAATTTGGTGAAATCACATATTTTCTGCAGAGAATAAACATGTAGATTATAGCATTTGAGATGGGCTAATAGCTGAAAATAGCCACGTTAGCATAGCATATTGGCACATCAATCCAGAGAAGACAGTAATGCTCTCAATGGCTGATTTGGCTCCTGGTTTAAATGTGTTTGTTTTTTTAATGGAATTGTTTTGTTTTGTTTTTGCTAATGGGCTAAAAGTCCAATCTATCTTGGACACTAGACTAAGGCTAGTACAAGTCCCTGGGATATTTTACTTGAAAACAGTGGTGGGTTTCAAAATTTTTTACTATTGGTTCTGTGGGCGTTGCTTGGTGGGCGTGGCATTGCTTGGTGGGCATGGCTTGGTGGGCGTGACGGGAAGGATACTGCAAAATCCCCATTCCCTCCCCACCTCACTAACCTGCTCTGGGAAGAAATCAAACTTCCCCCTCTTCATTTCCTCAAATAAAGTATTATTCATAAGAAAAGGCTCCCAGAAAAGCAAGGAAAAATCAAGCTGCTAACAAAGGAACTTGCCTGAGGCTCATTCCACATTCCTTCCAGCTGCATAAAGGAAATTTTTTAAGAAGAAAACAGCTACCAATGCTTAGGGATAATAGAAAGTGGAAGCCGGAAGTTCGGCTCCATTTACAAGCAGGCAGAAAACTCATTCAAGACAGGTTATTTCACAATGGAAATCACCCAAACCTTTTTAGAAACACAAAGCCCATGTTGCACAAACCCCAAAACTTTAAAAACATAGAACCATGTAAGAATCCCTGGGTAAGAATTACCCAGTTTGTTGTTCAGCTGACCCAGAAATAAACTGCCGAATGTCACTTCGCTTCTGCAAGTAAAAACCTCCTTCCAGCAGCTGCTTCTTGGCTTGTCAATTTAAAGCGATGGCATCTTGGGGTTGTTGTTTTTTTCTTCTTCTTCTTCTTCTTTGCCAAGCGATCTCCCGGCTGAAAAGTGAGCCCTGGTTTTTTCCTTCTAGCCGATCAGTTGAGAGGCTTCTTGGCTTGTCAATTTAAAGCAACCATGTCTTGTTTTTTCTTTCTTTGTCAAGTGATCTCCCCGCTGAAAAGCGAGCCCTGATGTTTTCCTTCTAGCCGATCTGCTGGGAGACTGGGAGGCAGGGAATAGATGGGGGCAGGGCCAGCCAGAGGTGGTATTTACTGGTTCTCCGAACTACTCAAAATTTCCAGTACCGGTTCGCAAGAACCAGTCAGAACTGGCTGAAACCCACTTCTTTGGGTTGGAAAGGGTCACTTTTCCCCTTTCCCAAATTGTGTAATGGACCTTTCTGACACACCCAATAAAAAATGTTAATATTAAAGAGAGGTCACATAGAAATTTGCATTTTGGCTAAAAGAAAAATGCATTTGGTTATTTGGGATGAGTTTGATGCTGTGGCTCCCGAGGACGTGGACAGGTTACTGGGGAGGCTGCATGCGACCACATGTTTACTGGACCCGTGTCCCTCCTGGTTGGTGCTGGCCACACGGGAGGTTGACACGAGGCTGGCTCCAGGGAATTATAAATGCTTCATTGTTGGAGGGGGGGGGGGGTTGTGACTGAGTGGGCATGGCTGTGAGTGACATTGAGTTGGCCACGCCCACTCAGTCACAGGACACACCCACCCACCAAGCCACACCCACAGAGTAGGTAGCAAAATATTTTAGATTTCACCCCTGCCTCAGACACCATCTTGCATGATCAAACATGCAAAGTCATGTCTACATGTTGACGGAGATGGCTTTAGATCCACTGGTTGCAACAAGAACAATAACAAAAACCTGACTGACTAGCTTGTCACCTGGGCCTGGCATCAGTTTGGTCTGTGTTCAGCTTAGCACCACCATGACAGGTGGGCAGTATCCAGCAGGAGAAGATCTCACCACCTTACTAAAGTTTCAAATACAGAATAAAAAATAACAAGAAGTGCTATCCCCAGTTGCCCTGGGGATATTGCTAACAGTGGGACAAATAAATATTGTAAGTATGAGTAACAAAAAAAAATACTGTTAACAATAAGTTTATATCTTGAACAAGCCAGTTAAGATTCTTATGTAATAAAACAGGGAAAAATATCTACCTGGTTTGATAATACTACATGTAGATGGGCAGAAGTAGCTGTTCATGTGGACTGCTGTATTTCTGTTGCAGTTCGTTATAATCTTTTAATATCAAGAATTGTGCTTGAACAAAAGAATGAGACCTAACATATTTAGATAGATAGATAGATAGATAGATAGATAGATAGATAGATAGATAGATAGATAGATAGATAGATAGATAGATGATAGATACTGATTTACATTTTTAAAAAATATCTTGAGTTGTTAGCTTAGGCATTTAAATGTATTTGAACATACATGCAAAGATCTGGCACCCCTGATCCAATTTTATGTTTCATTAAATCCCTAAGTCAGCAACAAATAACACAACTTCTATGCGGCAGAAAGTTAAAATGATATCTTTTTGCAAATATGAATGCTTCTTTTTTTGTGCCGTCATTGATAGACTCAAAATAAAAAGACAGTGAATATGATAATGCAGTCGCATGGACGCATACCCTTTCAATCAATAATTTTAATGGTTCTTTGACAGAAACAACAGTTTACAAACATGTTCAATGAGCCTTTCTATCCTTGATTTTAGATTTTTCCCACTATTTTTTGCAGAACTCTTCTACTATAGAATCTAGCTAGCTATCTAGCTAGCTAGCTAGCCAGCTAGCTAGCTATCCTACCAACTCCCAAGAAGTTACACTGGGTGTTCTGTTAGCAATAGCAGTTGCACTTAGTCTAATAACACTTAGACTTATATACTGCTTCATAGTGCTTTACAGCCTCTCTACGCGGTTTACAGAGTCAGTATTGTGTCTGCGCCCCCCGAGCCGGGCCCCCTGCCAGAAAGTGACTTGGAAAGTGAGGGGGAAGGGCCATCAGGACTTACCTCTGGAGCACCAGCTTCCCTGGCTCAGCTCCAGGAGCCAGAGGCAGGCCAGGTGGAGGAGATAACGAGGCCTCCATCCCCTGACTCTTCCCCCCCCCTCCCCAGGCTATGCCTCCAGACCCGGCTGATGGCAATCAGGCCTGTCTGGATCCTAGGTTTCATAAGCAGGAGAGGCGGGAACAACAGAAGCAGGGGTGGGGCAGGCCTAGGAAGTGATGAGTCATGGAGCCATACCCCACAGGATATAAAAGCAGCAAGGGCTGCTATACCACTTCATGGCAAGTAAATCAACTGCTTAAAGGGAGAGAACTAGAGCTGAAGTCCTGTTTGTTCCTGGTTTCCTGGCTGACTCACCGGCATCAAGAGAGATAACAGAGACACTTGGCAGACACTCGCTAGTTTGCTGCCAGAGCTGATAGTTGCCGTGGACTGATTTGCCGGTTAATTAAGTCATCGCTCGTGTCTCCCGGACTGAGGAGGGGGACAGAACAGTCAGCATATTGCCTCAACAATCTGTGTCCTCACTTACTGACTTCGGAAATGTGGAAGGCTGAGTCAACCTTGAGCCAGTCAGGATCAAACTGCTGGCAGTGAGCAGAGTCAGCCTACAATACTCCATTCTAACCACTGATAGTTGCAGTGTTCCGGGGTTATATGTTTACCTTTTGCAATAAGATAGGCTTAAGATACAGAAAAATAGCTGGGATTTTGCAGAAAGTAGTCATGTTTACAGTTATAATATATAAAAATTGTGTCAGCTTTGGTGCATTTAAGAATCCATGGAAGCATATCATTTTTCCAGGGGTACCCAAATCTTTACATGCTACTGTATTTAAGGTTTTTTTAACTTATCATACTTCTCTGGAAGCTCAAAGCAGGGTATTCTAACCTCAAAGCAGCAACACTATTAGAAAGGGTGGCCTTCTGATGTTACTTTATTAAAATTTCCAGCTAGCTAGCCAGCTAGCTAGCCAGCTAGCTAGCCAGCTAGCTAGCTAGCTAGCTAGCCAGCTAGCTAGCTAGCCAGCTAGCTAGCTAGCTAGCTAGCTAGCTAGCCAGCTAGCTAGCTAGCCAGCTAGCTAGCCAGCTAGCTAGCCAGCTAGCTAGCTAGCTAGCCAGCTAGCTAGCTAGCTAGCTAGCCAGCTAGCTAGCCAGCTAGCTAGCTAGCCAGCTAGCTAGCCAGCTAGCTAGCTAGCTAGCCAGCTAGCTAGCCAGCTAGCTAGCCAGCTAGCTAGCCAGCTAGCTAGCTAGCTAGCTAGCCAGCTAGCTAGCTAGCCAGCTAGCTAGCCAGCTAGCTAGCTAGCTAGCTAGCCAGCTAGCTAGCTAGCCAGCTAGCTAGCCAGCTAGCTAGCCAGCTAGCTAGCCAGCTAGCTAGCTAGCCAGCTAGCTAGCTAGCTAGCTAGCTAGCCAGCTAGCTAGCCAGCTAGCTAGCTAGCTAGCCAGCTAGCTAGCTAGCCAGCTAGCTAGCTAGCTAGCTAGCTAGCTAGCCAGCTAGCTAGCTAGCTAGCTAGCTAGCTAGCCAGCTAGCTAGCCAGCTAGCTAGCTAGCCAGCTAGCTAGCTAGCCAGCTAGCTAGCTAGCTAGCCAGCTAGCTAGCTAGCTAGCCAGCTAGCTAGCTAGCTAGCCAGCTAGCTAGCTAGCCAGCTAGCTAGCCAGCTAGCTAGCCAGCTAGCTAGCTAGCCAGCTAGCTAGCCAGCTAGCTAGCTAGCTAGCCAGCTAGCTAGCTAGCCAGCTAGCTAGCTAGCTAGCTAGCTAGCTAGCTAGCCAGCTAGCTAGCCAGCTAGCTAGCTAGCCAGCTAGCTAGCTAGCTAGCTAGCTAGCCAGCTAGCTAGCCAGCTAGCTAGCCAGCTAGCTAGCCAGCTAGCTAGCCAGCTAGCTAGCTAGCCAGCTAGCTAGCCAGCTAGCTAGCTAGCTAGCTAGCTAGCTAGCTAGCTAGCCAGCTAGCTAGCTAGCTAGCTAGCTAGCCAGCTAGCTAGCTAGCCAGCTAGCTAGCTAGCCAGCTAGCTAGCTAGCTAGCTAGCTAGCTAGCCAGCTAGCTAGCTAGCTAGCTAGCCAGCTAGCTAGCCAGCTAGCTAGCCAGCTAGCTAGCTAGCCAGCTAGCTAGCCAGCTAGCTAGCTAGCTAGCTAGCCAGCTAGCTAGCTAGCCAGCTAGCTAGCCAGCTAGCTAGCTAGCTAGCTAGCCAGCTAGCTAGCTAGCCAGCTAGCTAGCTAGCCAGCTAGCTAGCCAGCTAGCTAGCCAGCTAGCTAGCCAGCTAGCTAGCTAGCTAGCTAGCCAGCTAGCTAGCTAGCTAGCTAGCTAGCCAGCTAGCTAGCTAGCTAGCTAGCCAGCTAGCTAGCTAGCCAGCTAGCTAGCTAGCTAGCTAGCCAGCTAGCTAGCTAGCTAGCTAGCTAGCCAGCTAGCTAGCTAGCCAGCTAGCTAGCTAGCTAGCTAGCTAGCTAGCTAGCTAGCCAGCTAGCTAGCTAGCTAGCCAGCTAGCTAGCTAGCTAGCTAGCTAGCCAGCTAGCTAGCCAGCTAGCTAGCCAGCTAGCTAGCCAGCTAGCTAGCTAGCCAGCTAGCTAGCTAGCTAGCTAGCTAGCCAGCTAGCTAGCTAGCCAGCTAGCTAGCTAGCCAGCTAGCTAGCTAGCTAGCCAGCTAGCTAGCCAGCTAGCTAGCCAGCTAGCTAGCCAGCTAGCTAGCTATCCTACCAACTCCCAAGAAGTTACACTGGGTGTTCTGTTAGCAATAGCAGTTGCACTTAGTCTAATAACACTTAGACTTATATACTGCTTCATAGTGCTTTACAGCCTCTCACGCGGGTTTACAGAGTCAGTATTGTGTCTGCGCCCGAGCCGGGCCCCCTGCCAGAAAGTGACTTGGAAAGTGAGGGGGAAGGGCCATCAGGACTTACCTCTGGAGCACCAGCTTCCCTGGCTCAGCTCCAGGAGCCAGAGGCAGGCCAGGTGGAGGAGATAACGAGGCCTCCATCCCTGACTCTTCCCCCTCCCAGGCTATGCCCCCAGACCCGGCTGATGGCAATCAGGCCTGTCTGGATCCTAGGTTTCATAAGCAGGAGGGGCGGGAACAACAGAAGCAGGGGTGGGGCAGGCCTAGGAAGTGCTGAGTCATGGAGCCATACCCCACAGGATATAAAAGCAGCAAAGGAACTGTTTGAAGGTGGAGGGCTGGCGTACTGCATGGAGGACTTTATTTATTTGTATTATGCTCCTGAAATAATCACAAAAAAAGTGAAAAGGAGCCACTTAAAAGCCATCAGTCAATTCTAAACCTTCTCAAAGTTCATTCAGAAAGGCACTTTGAAATCATGTGATGTGAATTGGCTGTACGGGAACGTTACTATTCATCAGGACACTGTACTGGTGGTACAAGGTAAAGGTAAAGGTTTCGCTGTCAAATTGTATCTGACTCTAGAGTGCAATGCTCATCTCCGTTTCTTGGCTGAGGAGCCAGAATGGTCTGAAGACATTTTCTGTGGTCATATGACCAGCCTGGCTTTATGCCAAAGGCGCATGGAACGCTGTTACCTTCCCACTGAAGTGGTACCTATTGATCTGCTTGCATTTGCATCAGTGGTGGGTTTCAAAAATTTTTTACTACCAGTTCTTTGAGCATGGTGTAGTAGGCCTGGCATGGCTTGGTGGGCGTGGCTTGGTGGGCATAGCAGGGGAAGGATACTGTAAAATCTCCATTCCGTCCCCACTCTGGGGGAAGGTTACTGCAAAATCCCCATTTCCTCCTGATCAGCTGGGACTCAGGAGGCAGAAAAGAGATGGGGGTGGGGTCAGTCAGAATTTTTACTACCGGTTCTCTGAACTACTCAAAATTTACGCTACCGCTTCTCCTGGTCAGAACCTGCTGAAACCCACCTCTGATTTGCATGCTTTCAAGTTGCTAGGTGGGCAGGAGCTGAGATAAGGAACACAGGAGCTCATTCCATAGTGCAGCGTGAGGGTCTCAAACTAAGATGGTTCAACTTCTGTAAGAAGCTGCCATAAATTACTTTGGAGCTATTCCCATAAACTCACATGTCTGCACATTGATGCAAATGAACACCAAATTAAGGATAAAGGAAGAGAATGGTTTAGCCTGCCTTTTAATGGAAATTTACCTCATTTACCTCTTGAAACTATCAATCTAGGTAGTATGACTTCCCCTGGTGATAAATTGATTACGTGGCATCAAGTCAATATTTATTCAGTAATTATATAGGCAAAACTTCTTCAGGATGATCTGTTCCCAAAAGACTTTTCAGGTCTTCCAACAGTGTACCCATTGTCATTGTAATCAAGTCCAATTATCTTCCTGGTGGCTACGTTCTTCTTTTCTTTTCTTCCTCCTTTCCCAACAACGAGGACTAGGTTTTCACATAATGTGTCCAGAGTATGATAATTTGAGCCTGATTATGTATGCCTTGATTGAGAACTCTGATTTTTTTGCATTTTTTCTGGTCTATCTATGGTATTTTCAGAAGTCTTCTTCAACACCAAATTTCAAAAGTGTCAACATATTTTCTATTTTGTTTCTTCAAAATCTAGGTAGTATGAGATTAGAGCATAATCTAGGGAGTAGAGAATAGAGAATAACAGAATTGGAAGGGACATTAAAGAACTTCTAGTCCAACCTCTTGCTGAAGCAGTCACAGGGAAAACCATTGCTTGTACAATCCTGCTGTTATCAACACATTATATAACACATTGTTATAAACGACCTTTTCCAAGGTTACTGGACTATGTTTTTTCCTCGAGAAAAAAGACAGAACTGAAGTCCAAAAGAAGGCAGAACTGATAAAGCTTCTTGAATGAGAAGTGAAACATCTTCTTCCTCAAGGAAAAAACATACTCCAGTTGCCTTTTGAGGGGGAAAAAAACAACACCTTTGAGACAACCACGACCTGGATGACTGAGAATCTCCATAGATATGTTTTCCAAGGTTTTCATGGCTGCTCTACAAAGTGCTAATCTAAAGAGTATTTCATGATAGTTGGATTGCTTAACATTGAATGTCGATGCTAAAAGGTGTAAACCAATGATGGCTAACCTTTTTGCTGTCGTGTGCCAAAAGCGGGGGGGAGCGCGGGGGAGTCACGTGTGCATGTGCCCACACCCATCATTCAATGTGCCCCCCCCCGCATGCACGCATGACATCCCCCCGCGCTCGCCCCACTTTTGGCATGCGATGGCACAGCGGGCCCGGTAGACCCATTTTTGCCCTCCCCAGGCTCCAGATGGTTTCTTGGAGGCTGGGGAGGGCGAAAACGGCCTTCCTCACCCCCACAGAGGCTCTCCAGAGGCTGGAAACAGCCCATTTCCTGACTTCCAGTGGGACCAGAAGGCCTGAAAATCAGCTGGCCGGCATGCGCATGTGCGCTGGAGCTGAGCTAGGGCAACGTTCTCCATCACAGGTGTAAACTATCAATCGCTTCCTGATAAATTATGATCTTTCTTTGCCCACTACTGGACTATAAACACTTCTGTTATACTCAAATCTGATATCTGTGGTAAGGAAATTGGGCTGATATTTAAAGAGATAAGGATACCAATTTTGCTCTGGTGCCATCTCCTATTAACTTGTGTCATGTCCATTCTATGCCCCTATGTGAATATCCCTCAACAGAAAGTCTACCTATCCCTGTTTTAGATTTTTGGTCTAGATTCCTGAAGTTGAGCAACCTGAGGTTCATCTGTCACCTTAGTAAGCCAAGTTTAGGCTTAGCATGTGAAATGATCTTAGTTTGATCAAATTTAAGCAAGCTGATAATGCAATATTTTAAAGAGATGTCCTCCCCCCCGAGTTATGGGTACTACAGAGTGGTTCAGTGGCCTAGAGGTGAAGCTCTCGTCTCACAATCAGGAGGCTGTGAGTTCAATCTTAGGTAGCGGCAGATATTTCCCTCTCTGGGCACAATGAGTAAATTATCTGCTTTGAACTCTGCATTGGTGACAGAAGGGGCATCCGGCCAGTAAACACTCAGCTCCATTCAGATGCCCTGATGTAAGGGATTACAGACTCATTAAAAGACACACACAAAAAGTTATGGGTACTACAAAAAATATGTGTTGGTGCTTTAAGCATCTGATTTATCACAGTGCTACTTCACAATTTCACATAATCTAGTTTACCCTCATGGACTGCTTCAGTAAGGTGGTAAATTGGATCTTGGAAAGATGCTGGTGCAGAGTTTCCCTTCTTCCCTTACTTTTCTACAAATGGAACTTCTATCAATTCAATTAACATAGAGAAGTAAACTGGACACAAAAGTCAGCAGCAATAAAAGCACATAATCAGCAGGAACAGTTTGTTCCCAGTTATAGATTTCCCAGAAAGACATTATGCAAGACACCAAAGTGCTCAAAAATATCAAATATGTGTAAACACGTGGATATGCAAAGCAGGCATAATTCTTGCTGGTGCTTGGCTCTAGCCATTGGCAACAGCATTATTTGACTCACTGCTTGAAGCAAAGTGTTCCAGATAATGTGGCTGATTTCTTAAAGTGTCAAGCAGGGATGAGGACATCCTCATCAGTGGTTCTCAACCTTTATAGTGTTGCGACCCCTTTAATACAATTCCCCACGATGTGGCAACCCCTTTAGTACAATTCCCCACGATGTGGCGACCCCAACCATAAAATTATTTTCGTTTTCAATTTATCGCGCCTGAAGCTGTATTGGCTAGCGATCTGAACTGCTTGCGATTGCCTTGAGGACCGAGGCATTAAATCAGAGACTCCTCCCCTATTAAGTTTATCATGCCGCCAGGTCCGCGGTTAATAAAGCCCCCCCTGATTTCAGATCTTATTCAGGAAGGGACCGCGGACGTTATGGGCATTACGGAGACCTGGTTGGGCACCGAAGGGGGGGTCCCCCTAGTGGAGATGTGCCCACCAGGTTTCCGAGCATTCCATCAGCCGAGGGCCCAGGGTAGGGGTGGAGGGGTGGCGGTTATTATTAAGGAGAGTCTCGAGCCGAGGGAAACCACTGTGCCTCAGATAGCTGGGTGTGAATCCCTCTACGTGAAGTGGGGTCGTAGGACTCAGGTGGGCTTGTTGATCACGTACCTGGCTCCTTGCTGCGTGACTACAGCCCTGCCTGAGCTGTTGGAGTTGCTGGCCGGGTTGGCAGTTGAAACCCCCAGACTGTTGGTCATGGGGGATTTCAATTTGCCATCAGCCGGCGTAGCATCTTCGGCAGCTCAGGAGTTCATGGCTTCCATGACGCCATGGACCTGATTCAGTTAATTGACGGCCCTACCCACGCCGGGGAGGCACCCTAGACCTGATTTTTATCTCTGGCCAGTGGTCTAATGATCTGGTTTTAAATGATTTAGTTGTTGAACCTTTGTCATGGTCAGATCATTTTCTCCTTCGTCTAGACTTTCTGATCGCTACCCACCACTGCAGGGAGACGGAACCAATGCGCTGGTTCCGCCCCAGGCGCCTGATGGACCGGAGAGGTTCCTGAGCATGGTGTAGTAGGCCTGGCATGGCTTGGTGGGCGTGGCTTGGTGGGCGTGGCTTGGTGGGCATAGCAGGGAAGGATACTGTAAAATCTCCATTCCGTCCCCACTCCGGGGGAAGGTTACTGCAAAATCCCCATTTCCTCCCGATCAGCTGATACTCAGGAGGCAGAAAAGAGATGGGGGTGGGATCAGTCAGAATTTTTACTACCGGTTCTCTGAACTACTCAAAATTTCCACTACCGCTTCTCCTGTTCAGAACCTGCTGAAACCCACCTCTGATTTGCATGCTTTCAAGATGCTAGGTGGGCAGGAGCTGAGGTAAGGAACACAGGAACTCATTCCATAGTGCAGTGTGCGGGTCTCAAACTGAGATGGTTCAACTTCTGTAAGAAGCTGCCATAAATTACTTTGGAGCTATTCCCATAAACTCACCTGTCTGCACATTGATGCAAATGAATACCAAATTAAGGATAAAGGAAGAGAATGGTTTAGCCTGCCTTTTAATGGAAATTTACCTCATTTGCATCTCTTGAACTATCAATCTAGGTAGTATGACTTCCCCTGGTGATAAATTGATTACGTGGCATCGAGTCAATATTTATTCAGTAATTATATAGGCAAAACTTCTTCAGGATGATCTGTTCCCAAAAGACTTTTCAGGTCTTCCAAGAGTGCACCCATTGTCATTGTAATCAAGTCCAATTATCTTCCTGGTGGCCACGTTCTTCTTTTCTTTTCTTCCTCCTTTCCCAACAACGAGGACTAGGTTTTCACATAATGTGTCCAGAGTATGATAATTTGAGCCTGATTATGTGTGCCTTGATTGAGAACTCTGATTTTTTTTGCATTTTTTCTGGTCTATCTATGGTATTTTCAGAAGTCTTCTTCAACACCAAATTTCAAAAGTGTCAACACATTTTCTATTTTGTTTCTTCAAAATCTAGGTAGTATGAGATTAGAGCATAATCTAGGGAGTAGAGAATAGAGAATAACAGAATTGGAAGGGACATTAGAGAACTTCTAGTCCAACCTCTTACTGAAGCAGTCACAGGAAAAACCATTGCTTGTACAATCCTGCTGTTATCAACACATTGTTATAAACAACCTTTTCCAAGGCTACTGGACTATGTTTTTTCCTTGAGGAAAAAGACAGAACTGAAGTCCAAAAGAAGGCAGAACTGATGAAGCTTCTTGGATGAGAAGTGAAACATCTTCTTCCTCAAAGGAAAAAAAAAACATAGTCCAGTTGCCTTTAGGGGAAAAAAATACCTTTGAGACAACCACGACCTGGATGACTGAGAATCTCCATAGATATGTTTTCCAAGGTTTTCATGGCTGCTCTACAAAGTGCTAATCTAAAGAGTATTTCATGATAGTTGGATTGCTTAACATTGAATGTCGATGCTAAAAGGTGTAAACCAGTGATGGCTAACCTTTTTGCTGTCGTGTGCCAAAAGCGGGGGGAGCGCGGGGGAGTCACGTGTGCATGTGCCCACACCCATAATTCAATGTCCCCCCCTCGCATGCACACGTGACATCCCCCCGCACTCGCCCCACTTTTGGCATGCGATGGCACAGCGGGCCCGGTAGGCCCATTTTTGCCCTCCCCAGGCTCCAGATGGTTTCTTGGAGGTTGGGGTGGGGGAAAATGGCCTTCCTCACCCCCACGGAGGCTCTCCAGAGGCTGGAAAAAGCCCATTTCCTGACTTCCGGTGGGACCGGAAGGCCTGAAAATCAGCTGGCCGGCATGCGCATGTGCGCTGGAGCTGAGCTAGGGCAACGCTCGCGTGCTCACAGATATGGCTCCATGTGCCACCACGGGTGTAAACTATCAGTCGCTTCCTGATAAATTATGATCTTTCTTTGCCCACTACTGGACTATAAACACTTCTGTTATACTCAAATCTGATATCTGTGGTAAGGAAATTGGGCTGATATTTAAAGAGATAAGGATACCAATTTTGCTCTGGTGCCATCTCCTATTAACTTGTGTCACGTCCATTCTATGCCCCTATGTGAATATCCCTCAACAGAAAGTGGCTCTCAACAGAAAGTCTACCTATCCCTGTTTTAGATTTTTGGTCTAGATTCCTGAAGTTGAGCAACCTGAGGTTCATCTGTCACCTTAGTAAGCCAAGTTTAGGCTTAGCACGTGAAATGATCTTAGTTTGATCAAATTTAAGCAAGCTGATAATGCAATATTTTGAAGAGATGTCCTCCCTCCGAGTTATGGGTACTACAGAGTGGTGCAGTGGCCTAGAGGTGAAGCTCTCGCCTCAGAATTAGGAGGCTGTGAGTTCAATCTTAGGTAGCGGCAGATATTTCCCTCTCTGGGCACAATGAGTAAATTATCTGCTGTGAACTCTGCATTGGTGACAGGAGGGGCATCCGGCCAGTAAACACTCAGCTCCATTCAGATGCTCTGATGTAAGGGATTACAGGGTCATTAAAAGACACACACAAAAAGTTATGGGTACTACAAAAAATATATGTTGGTGCTTTAAGCATCTGATTTATCACAGTGCTACTTCACAATTTCACATAATCTAGTTTACCCTCATGGACTGCTTCAGTAAGGTGGTAACTTGGATCTTGGAAAGATGCTGGTGCAGAGTTTCCCTTCTTCCCTTACTTTTCTACAAATGGAACTTCTATCAATTCAATTAACATAGAGAAGTAAACTGGACACAAAAGTCAGCAGCAATAAAAGCACATAATCAGCAGGAACAGTTTGTTCCCAGTTATAGATTTCCCAGAAAGACATTATGCAAGACACCAAAGTGCTCAAAAATATCAAATATGTGTAAACACGTGGATATGCGAAGCAGGCATAATTCTTGCTGGTGCTTGGCTCTAGCCATTGGCAACAGCATTATTTGACTCACTGCTTGAAGCAAAGTGTTCCAGACAATGTGGCTGATTTCTTAAAGTGTCAAGCAGGGATGAGGACATGAGACAATATGACCAGCCATTTCCTAGCAAATAATTTCTATCTATCAGCAAAGAGGACAAAGTGGTGAGATCATCAGTGGCTTTGGGGTGAGATACCAACTGTACGCTGATGATACCCAGCTGTACTTTTCCACCCCGGCCACCCCAGTGAAGCTGTCAAGTGCTGTCCCGGTGTCTGGAAGCCGACGGTTCTGGATGGGGAGGAACAGGCTCAAACTTAATCCTCCAAGACGGAGTGGCTGTGGATGCCGGCACCTCGGTACAGTCAGCTGCAGATGCAGCTGTCTGTCGGGGTGAATCATTGGCCCGATGGAGAAGGTACGCAACTTGGGCGTGCTCCTGGATGGTCGGTTGTCCTTTGAAGACCATTTGGCGACCGCCTCCAGGAGAGCATTTTATCAGGTTCGCCTGATCCGCCAGTTGCGCCCCTTCCTGGACCGGGATGCCTTATGCACAGTAATAAAACTCACATTGTGGCATCAGGCATTAGGATTAGCAATGCCACGGCTTAAGAGCTGTTTCCGAGCTGCTAGTCAAAGCAGCTCGAATCGCTTGCATGGCGTGCACAATTATGTTTGCTACATGGAGGGAAGGATTTATGTTTAAACACTATTAATATTGAGGACATCTGCAGCATAAAAGGAATTTAAGGTAAATGAAAGATTGGATTTCTCTCTCTTGTAATACTAATCTGGCATTATTAATTGATTTTAAGTTCTTTTCTCCCCCCCCCATCACCCCATTGTTGATTACTCCATTGGGTGTTCGCAAAAGGAAGCGTTACTTCTTATTGGAGTATCTGTTTCTCCTTTTCATTTATGTTTGATTTGTTTGAAGAACAGGAGATTAAGATTTTATGGGGAAAGCAGCTGGGCATCTTGAATGCTGAGCGGCGGCATCTTCTGAAGAACTTCATGACGACAGAAAAGGTCTCAGGGCCACAGAAAGGATTAGATTTCTAAGCTGGAGTATTTACTCGGGTGGGAGGTCACAAAAGTCAATATAATGTTTGTGGCTGCTTCATTAAAGTCCGATCCCTTTTTCGCACAACACAAGTAAAACAAAAGGGTCAGGGCTTTGATTCCACTCAGGGCCGCGGTGTGGCTCAGGCTGTAAGAAGCCTGTTATTAAAACACAGCTGCCTGCAATTACTGCAGGTTCTAGTCCCACCAGGCCCAAGGTTGACTCAGCCTTCCATCCTTTATAAGGTAGGTAAAATGAGGACCCAGATTGTTGGGGGGGCAATAAACTGACTTTGTAAATAAACAAATAGAATGAGACTATTGCCTTACACACTGTAAGCCGCCCTGAGTCTTCAGAGAAGGGCGGGATATAAATGTAAATTAAAAAAAAAAAAGGACTATCGGTTTATTTTTGGATATTCCCTCCCCACACGAATGTTTCTATTTTATATTAGGGTAAAACGGGAGAGTTTTAGTTCAGCCTCTGTTTATTTTAAAACCAGACCTGTTAGAAATAGCCCTTCGCTCCTCAACTTCCCTTGTGACACCTCTCCTGCGTGGTCTGCACTGGCTTCCAGTGGTCTTTCAGGTGCAATTCAAGGTGTTGGTTACCACCTTTAAAGCACTCTATGGCATAGGACCGGGTTACTTACGGGACCGGCTTCTGCCACCAATAACCTCCCATCGACCTGTGCGCTCCCACAGGGAGGGCCTCCTCAGGGTGCTGTCGGTCAAACAATGTCGACTGGTGGCCCCCAGTGGAAGGGCCTTCTCTGTGGGGGCTCCTGCCCTCTGGAATGAGCTGCCTCCGGGGCTTCGTCAACTCCCCGACCTCCGGACCTTTCGCTGAAGACTTTCTTGTTCCATCATGCAGGGCTAGCTTAACTGCAGTTTTTAATGTTTTTTTAAAATTTTTAATTTAGTTTTTTGGCCATTAATTGAATTAGTTTTTTATATTGTTTTTAAATTTGTATTATATGTGTCTTTTAACTGGCTGTTAACCACCCTGAGTCCTTCGGGAGAAGGACGGTATACAAATTAAAATATTATTATTATTATTATTATTATTATTATTATTATTATTATTATTATTATTATTATTATTATTATTATTATTATTATTATTATTATTATTATTATTATTATTATTATTATGCCTGAAGCCAGATTAGGCTAGCAATTGGGAGTGATTGCAGCTGGCTTGAGAGGGAGACATCAGAGCAAAGATTTCTCTCTTTTTTAATTCATCGTGCCTGAAGCCGAATTCGGCTAGCGATTGGAAGAGCCTGCAGCTGGCTTGTGGAGTCAACCACTGGAGCACGATTCTTCGACTTCCCATATTTCTGATGGTCTTAGGCGACCCCTGGCAAATTGTCATTCTACCCCCAACGGGGTCCCGACCCACAGGTTGAGAACCGCTGCACTAAATAAAAGAGGTACACCCTTTCACTTAGTGATCCTGCTTTGACGAGGAAATTCAGCAGAGTCCCCTTTGAATCAAATCTTCCCACTGAAGCAAGAAAATGTATTTTCCATAAAGAATCCTAGATGTAAATGACTGCATAGAGCTAGATATCATGGAACATGCTGATCTATACAACTGCTTGAGCTCTGCATTCACTCTTGGTATAGGAAGAATTTATAATAGAGATCAAGATTTTGCTCAGGGGCAGATAGCAGTACTTTAAATGGAGTTGCATGGTTTCATAGGCAGGGAAATACCAACTTTTCTGAGACATTGCAAACAAAGGATGAGCAAATCAATTGGGCATGCCACAGAGATTATCCTTACTTCATCAGTGCAGAGTTCGCATATATTCCTAAGGCATAATACATTTTTTGTGTGGATTGAATGTAATATCTAAGTGCACAACTTTAGCCTCAAAGGTTCTATGAAGCTTCCCAAGTTTGGATGTGATGCATAAATCCCCTCCAGAATTGGTGTGGGTGGATGGATGGATGGATGGATGGACAGATGGACGGACATAATTTAGAGGCCACCAACTCCAGACAACTCTGGGTGGATTACAATTTGTTCCAACTGTAACTTGGAATATTATAAAAAGTTGTCATTGTTAGCCACATGAGAAATAATTAATTACATGAAAATGGAATTATATCAAGTTAAGCTTTCTCCTCCCCCCCACCCACATCTATTTTGAGGAGTCTAGCCCTCAACACTTTCCTATTCAATGGCTAAGTGTGGCCCTTGGACTCCAAATAGTTGCACCTTCCAGTATGAAGTCAGCTATGGCACTGTCTAAATTTTTATCTAAGGTTTTGTCAGTTATAGGCACCACCCAATATGATAAACCATGATTAAACAAACCATGTTTTAGTGAATGTGTGAATCTGACTATAAATAATATAACAACAAGCCTTTATTGTAATGGTGACCATTTTGTTTTCCTGAAGTATCTTAAAACAGGGGTCCCAAACCCTGGGCGGTAGCCCACTACCAGTCCGCCACCCATTCAGAACTAGGCCATGCAAGTGGCACGTGAGCATGTTTATGCAGGCAGCTCCATTTGTGCAAGGGGTGGGTGCTTGCACTCGCATGCCCAGCTCCAGAGGTAGTATTCAGCTGGTTCAGACCGGTTCGTCTGAACCGGTAGTGGAAATCACAGGCGGACCTGCCCATTCACCCAGGCTCTATTTAGGCACATTTTTTAGGCCAGCTGTATGCACGGAAGGTGCATGTGCCAGCAAAGCACATGGACGGAAGGCCAGGCGCATGTGTGAATGCGCGCGCACTCACATTTGTGAACTGGTAGGGAAAGTAAATGAATACCTCCCTGCACGGTTCCATTTGCACATGCAGTGGGCAACTGCGTTCGCAGCTGCTGCTCACATAGAACCATCCCCTCTCCTTCCACTGGCCAGTCCCCCAAGCCGGAAAGGTTGGGGACCGCTATCTTAAAATACTCCCAGCCACCAGATTGATAGAAGAGCATGGCTGTCATTTTCGCCGCTGCTGCTGCTGTCCTAGCAAAGAAGGGACACTATTACACACCTCTGCGTTCTCAATTCAGGAGACAAAATGTTCCCCATCCTCCTGGACAAATGAGTATTCTGGCAAATGTCCTTTCAGCACTTAAAGTAAACATGTGCTTCAAAGGGAATGATTTAAACGTTAAACCCAGCACACTTCTTTCTCTCTGCCAAAGTTTGAAAAATCTGCCAGCCGTCTTGGTGATTGCTCATCAAAAAGAAAGTGTTCTGAGTGTGAGAGCAACTGTTAATTCCTTCGGGAAATAGAGAAGATTGCTGTCCATATGAGGACGGAAAGCTGTTGGCTGTTATATTGGGCGCTCCTAATCATAAGGGGGAGGAAACCTCTGTCAGCAATAAAACCCTCATTGCATTAGCTGCTTCTGACAATTCTCTACTTTTTAACTCTCCCCGATATATAAAAATTTGTAGTAATACATTTAGTAAATTTAGTACAGCATATGCTAAGAAGGGACATGGTGGCTCAGTGGCTAAGACACCAAGCTTGTCGATTGAAAGTTCAGCAGTTCAAATCCCCAGTGCCGCATAATGGGGGGAGCTCCTGTTACTTTTCCCAGCTTCTGCCAACCTAGCGGTTCGAAAACACGTAAAAAATGCAAGTAGAAAAATAGGGACCATCTTTGGTGGGAAATTAACAGCGTTCTGTGCGCCTTTGGCATTTAGTCATGCTGGCCACATGACCACGGAGACGTCTTCGGACAGCGCTGGCTCTTCAGCTTTGAAACGGAGATGAGCACCGCCCCCTAGAGTCAGGAACGACTAGCACATATGTGCGAGGGGAACCTTTACCTTTTATGCTAAGAAACATACATCCTTGTGTACTGGAAGTGGATACCAAAATAACTCCAGCCATATTATTTATTTATCTTTATTAGATTTCTTTATTCCACCTTTATTATTTTATTAATAACTCAAGGCAGCCAACACATAATACTTCTCCCTCCTCCTATTTTCCCCACAGCAACAATCCTGCAAGGTGGGTTGGTCTCAGAGAGAGTGACTGGCCCAAAGTTACCCAGTCGGCTTTCATGCGTAGGCCAGGACTAGAATTCACAGTCTCCTGATGATTGGCCAGCATGTAGGCCAAACAGGCTCTTCCAAATTGGAGAACCCCAATGTCATTTCTGAATGCTCTTTCAGCAACATAAACCCATCTCCGCCCTGCCTTCTTCCACAGAGGTGGTTGCTACCACTTGTAATCCTGCCAGGAAGATTTGCGCGCCCCCTCTCTCCTCTTTTTATTTTATGCACAGTAATAAAACTCACATTGTGGCATCAGGCATTAGGATTAGCAATGCCACGGCTTAAGGCTGTTTCCGAGCTGCTAGTCAAAGCAGCTCGAATCGTTTGCATGCGGCGTGCACAATTATGTTTGCTACATGGAGGGAAGGATTTATGTTTAAACACTATTAATATTGGAGGGACATCTGCAGCATAAAAGGAATTTAAGTTAAATAAAAGATTGGATTTCTCTCTCTTGTAATACTAATCTGGCATTATTAATTGATTTTAAGTTCTTTTCTCCCCCCCCCATCACCCCATTGTTGATTACTCCATTGGGTGTTCGCAAAAGGAAGCGTTACTTCTTATTGGAGTATCTGTTTCTCCTTTTCATTTATGTTTGATTTGTTTGAAGAACAGGAGATTAAGATTTTATGGGGAAAGCAGCTGGGCATCTTGAATGCTGAGCGGCGGCATCTTCTGAAGAACTTCATGACGACAGAAAAGGTCTCAGGGCCACAGAAAGGATTAGATTTCTAAGCTGGAGTATTTACTCGGGTGGGAGGTCACAAAAGTCAATATAATGTTTGTGGCTGCTTCATTAAAATCCGATCCCTTTTTCGCACAACACAAGTAAAACAAAAGGGTCAGGGCTTTGATTCCACTCAGGGCCGCGGTGTGGCTCAGGCTGTAAGAAGCCTGTTATTAAAACACAGCTGCCTGCAATTACTGCAGGTTCTAGTCCCACCAGGTTCAAGGTTGACTCAGCCTTCCATCCTTTATAAGGTAGGTAAAATGAGGACCCAGATTGTTGGGGGGGGCAATAAACTGACTTTGTAAATATACAAATAGAATGAGACTATTGCCTTACACACTGTAAGCCGCCCTGAGTCTTCAGAGAAGGGCGGGATATAAATGTAAATTAAAAAAAAAAAAAGGACTATCGGTTTATTTTTGGATATTCCCTCCCCACACGAATGTCTCTATTTTATATTAGGGTAAAATGGGAGAGTTTTAGTTCAGCCTCTGTTTATTTTAAAACCAGACCTGTTAGAAATAGCCCTTCGCTCCTCAACTTCCCTTGTGACACCTCTCCTGCGTGGTCTGCACTGGCTTCTGGTGGTCTTTCAGGTGGAATTCAAGGTGTTGGTTACCACCTTTAAAACGCTCCATGACATAGGACCGGGTTACTTACGGGACCGCCTACTGCCACCAATAACCTCCCATCGACCAGTGCGCTCCCACAGGGAGGGCCTCCTCAGGGTGCTGTCGGTCAAACAATGTCGACTGGCGGCCCCCAGGGGGAGGGCCTTCTCTGTGGGGGCTCCTGCCCTCTGGAATGACCTGCCTCCAGGGCTTCGTCAACTCCACGACCTCCGGACTTTTCGCCGCGAGCTGAAGACTTTCTTGTTCCATCGTGCAGGGCTAGCTTAACTGCAGTTTTTAATGGGGTTTTATTTTTATTTTAGTTTTTTGGCCATTAATTGAATTATTTTTTTATATTGTTTTTAAATTTGTATTATATGTGTCTTTTAACTGGCTGTTAACCACCCTGAGTCCTTCGGGAGAAGGGCAGTATATAAATCTAATTAATTAATTAATAAATAAATAATAAACTTCTTCTTGTGGTAGGTAAGGTCAGGAGTGGTGGTCACTTATTTTCCCTACCAGTTTGCAAATGTGAGACTTCATCCACGCATGGCTACGTCCTTCTGTGCATGCGCTTTTCTCGCTTGTGCCCCTTCTGCGCATGTGCCCGGCCTCAGTAATGTGCCTAAATATGACAGCATAGAGCCGAGGTTGGTGGGTGGGAACAAGCCCACCCACAATTTCCACTGCTAGTTCAGGCGAACCAGTCTGAACCGGCTGAATACCATCTCTGGTTAAGGTACTGGCCAATCATCAGGAGATTGTGAATTCTAGTCCTGCCCTAGGCATATAAGTTTATCCACAGCTGTATAATGAGAAATATTGGAATGCTTTTTCTGTGCTGTTATTTTAATCCTGTGGGCAAACCATCTTACTTGTACGTTGCATTTAATAACTGATTCAGATTATATTCCCAAGGGCAAACATGGCACGATAAATTAATTCCTACTTATTGATTTTATCTATTCTGATTTATATGCCACTCCTGTCAGCTGCAAAGAGCCAAGAATGACACATGGAGTTACTTCTGAGTAATTCTTTATTGTTCTTCACCTATAGACAGAATCCTGCCGGAGTAGAGCAATTATTTGCATAGCTATAGATACACTGTAGGGACACCGTGGCTCAGGGGCTAAAACGCTGAGCTTGTCGATCAGAAAGGTCGGCAGTTCAGCAGTTCGAATCCTTAGTGCTGTGTAACAGTGTGAGCTCCTGTTACTTGTCCCAGCTTCTGCCAACCTAGCAGTTCGAAAGCATGTTAAAAAATGCAAGTAGAAAAATAGGGACCACCTTTGGTGGGAAGGTAACAGCATTCCATGAGCCTTTGGTGCTTAGACATGCCGGCCACATGACAACGGGGACATCTTCGGACAGCACTGGCTCTTCGGCTTTGAAACAGAGATGAGCACCACTCCCTAGAGTTGGGACCGACAAGCACATATGTGTGAAGGGAACCTTTACCTTTACCTAGATATACTGGGAACTGCTAGGGAGAAACTGTTTCAGCCCCGTTCTTGCCACCTAACCTTTCCAAGCTCTGCTGTCTCTTTGCTCTCTGAGAAAAGCCCCTCCCTCTTGCATTTCCAGACTAACATTCCTTTCCAATCTCCAAGACTCTGTGGGCTTACAACAAACTCCTAGGAAATAATATATAAAAGAATAAAAACATCTAGAAAAATTAGAAGCAAATAATGGCAGTGAAACCCAATGAACTTCTGTGTGGCGCAGTATGATCTTTTGTTGTCCCCAAATGCTCCCCTAAAGCAGGGGTCTCCAACCTTGGTCCCTTTAAGACTTGTGGACTTCAAGTGTTGGCTATTCCTGCCAGCTTGGTATCATCTGCAAATTTGATGAGTTCCCCATCTATTCCCTTGTCCAAGTCATTGATGAAGATGTTGAAGAGTACTGGGCCTAAAACAGAGCCTTGGGGTACTTCACTGCATATTTCCCTCCATGTGGATGTAGTTCCATTGAGGACTACACATTGAGTGCGGTTGGTCAGCCAGTTATGAATCCATCTGGTGGTGATGCTGTCTAACCCACATTTTTCTACTTTATCTAGTAGTAGGTTATGGTCTACTTTATCAAATGCTTTACTGAAGTCCAAGTAAATTATATCGACAGCATTCCTCTGGTCTACTAATTTTGTCACTTTGTCAAAGAATGCAATAAGATTAGTCTGGCATGATCTGTTTTTGACAAACCCATGTTGGCTTTTGGTTATTACTTTGTTTGCTTCTAGGTGTTCGGTGATTCGTTGCTTGATTATCTTTTCCAGAATCTTCCCCGGTATTGAGGTCAGGCTGATAGGTCTGTAGTTTCCTGGATCTGTTTTTTTCCCTTTTTTGAAGATGGGAACTACATCAGCTCTTTTCCAGTCCTCTGGCAGCTCCCCTGTGCTCCAGGATCTTTGAAAGATATAGTTCAGTGGTTCTGAGATCACGTCTGCCAGTTCCTTCAGAACCTTGGGGTGTAATCCATCCGGTCCTGGTGATTTGAACTCGTCTAGGGTAGACAGGTGTTCACTTACCATTTTCTTCCCTATTTTAACTTGTGTTCCTAATCTGTTTTTTGTGATGCTGTTTTTGATAGGTTGGATTGTTTTTTCCTTTTGTGTAAAGACAGATGCAAAAAATGAGTTAAGTACATCTGCTTTCTCCCTGTTGCTTGTCACCTTCTTGCCACTTCCTCCCAGCAATGGGCCAGTTGTTTTCTTGACTTTTTTGTTGTTTTTAACATGTTTTCTTGCTTTTAACATGATTAGTTTCCATTCACTGATTCTTGTCCTGCCTTCAGATGCTTTGGAAAATGTTGACTCCCTCTTTGGGGCAGCCCCTCAAATATTGCAACACCGCTATCATATCACTCCTTTTCATTAAACTAAACATACCCAATTCCTGCAACCATTCTTTATATGTTAGCATTAAATTAGTTAAATAAAATTAAAAATGAAGTGCATGGTACAGGAGATGGGATCTTGAGATCTTGTCTCTCAGTCAACCAACCACTTTTAGTATAGTGTTCTCCTATTGGGGCATCACGCCAACTGGCCAAATTTTACGGCCCTTCAGGACAGCCAGAAGAGTGGAAGCCAGATCTCATATCCAGTGGCAAGCTATTCCAGAGGGCAGGGATAGAGAAGACTCTTCTTCTGGACCCCACTAGCCAAATTTTCTTGGCCAACTGGGTCTCCAGAAGGCATCTACATGAAGGAGATACAGTATATGGAAGTAGAGGCCTCCATATTCATTTAGTTTTCTCTGAAGATCTGATTGTAAGAATTTGTGAGACTGCAGTTCAATTTACCATGATCACTTCCATGTCCAGTAAAAGGTATTTTATTTTATCTCAAAGCCAGATAATCTAAAATCACATCTACAACAGCTCTTGATATGGAATCAACCAAGTGTCCAGTTAGATCCTTTGTCATCTAAAAGAGGTTATCAAATGAACGATAAACCAGGAAGGGTTGAGAGATGGATCGTTTTATGTAGGTATCTTCCTTACAAGACCCACATAATGAAGGAGAATATAGCTCAGGGCTGAACTGAGAGGTCCTTGGTCCTCTCTAAGCTTGCTTGTTTTGAATTTGAATTGAATTGAATTTATTGGCCAAGTGTGATTGGACACACAAGGAATTTGTCTTGGTGCATATGCTCTCAGTGTACATAAAAGAAAAGATACGTTCATCAAGGTACAACATTTACAACACAATTGATGATCAATATATCAATATAAATCATAAGGATTGCCAGCAACAAGTTATAGTCATACAGTCATAAGTGGAAAGAGATTGGTGATGGGAACTATGAAACGATTAATAGTAGTGCAGACATTTCTTGCAGACATTTCATTACCCTAGGTAACATCATCATTGCTAGTAAGGATCTGTTGCTGTCGGTTTATGTTCTGGTGGCTTGCTGTCTGTGTGGGTGGGGGCTTTGATTGGGCTTGTTCACTAATGGCTCTTCTACACTTTCCCAATTGTGATATTGCTTATGTTGTGGCCCCTCCGGCAACCAAATCAGATGAGGAGGTGATATGGGAGTCAGGGTCAGCATCAAGGCAACCTGAGAGTTCCAAGAGGGAAGAAGGAATGGAGCTGTCAGAGAGAGAGAGAGAGAGGCAGAGCCTGGGCTGTTGGTCAGCCCTCAGATGGAGAGTCAACAGCCCCCAAGTCTGGAGGTGGCTGATGAAGAAGAGGAGAAACAGCATGTGTGGATGCACAGTCGGCAGAGGAGAGGAGAGCGGTGGAAATCTATGGGCTGATCCTTGAGACAGAAGAACCATTGCTGCTAGCGAAGCCCCACCCTAGCTCTGGGGATAAAAGGCAGGGGGCAGAGATGAATAGATATGGCAAACAACTATTCATCTCCTTGCTGGACAGACTTCTTAGTTTGCTGCAAGAGAGAAACTTTTTGCTGGGGCTGCTGGGGCTCCTAATAAAGAAATCATTGCTTCAACTACAGAGGGCTTGTCGTGTTTGGGGAGTTGGGTCAGAACAGCTTACTTGATTGTTGGTCTGAAGTTGACCTTGGAGTTAATCCAAGATGATCTGAGTGTTGATTACTGGTGGAAAAGTCCTGGCGGTTTTTTCTCTTTTGGGCTGGTTGATTGTCTCTTTTATATAGTTGGAAACAGCCGAAAAGCCATCCGTGAACAGCCCAACCAAAGAATCTCTTAAGACCGCCCCTACCTGCACAGACACCAGAATGTAAACTGACAGCAAACAGCACTCCTTACTAGCACTGATGATGTTACCTAGTTAGGATAATGAAACATCTGCAAGAAAGCAAGAAAGCTCAGAGAGCACCAAGGACCCCTCAGATCCACATAATTATGAATAAGAATACTGTATAGTTGATATATCTTTTCAGATTCAATTTTGGACATCAGTTATTTAAAGTAATGGAAACATGGAAATTTGGGGGGGGGAATAGCATTCACACACTGGGCATCATTAAAAGATTATGAAAATTCTACACATAGTGTCTGATCTGAAGGAAAAGAAGAAATGATTAAACTTTAGACCGTGGAGCTAAATTAGAGCTCATCTTAATTTGAGAGATGTATGTGTTGGAAGAGAAGGCTTATGAAAGGAGTTATTTTGCCAACAGAGAAATGGATAGTGACAGCTCTCAGCTATAAAGGCATACATATGTGAAGTAACAGGAATATATTCTGCACAAACAGGTTCGCGTTTGAAGTGGGATAGGGTGGGGGAGATCGGTTTATTAGCAAGATGAGGGTTTTGTCAAGTCTATGCTTTACAATATGAATGTTCATTCTTTTCTCACTATGCCTGTGATTCCTTTAAATAATAAAATGTTAATAAAGTTACATCAAAGAAGAGAGGTCTCTTTCATCTCAGTTAAATCTTCCAATAATTAATAAATGTGGTTTTCTGGAAGGAAACCACCCCCCCAAAAAAGCTGAGAAATGCTTTTGAAGAGCATCAAATTGCCTGCCCCTACTCTTCATTCTAAAAGTGCTACAGTTAAAAATGTAGACACCCGGAGACCAATTTAATTCCCCACCTCCACCCTGGGAAAACTGCACTCTTAAAGAGTATGAAATACAATGTTCCTGTTGTGGCTCCAGCCCCTCCCCACACCCCGGGCCTGGCCCCCTGCCTGAAAGTGACTCAGAGAGTGAGGGGGAAGGGCCATCAGGGCTCCCCTCGGCAGGGCCGGCCTCTCTGGGTCAGCTGCAGGAGCCAGAGGCAGGCCAGATGGAGGAGGTGACGAGGCCTCTGTCTCCTGCATCTCCTCCCGCCCAGGCAACGCTTCCAGACCCAGCTGTAGACAATCAGGCCTGGTTAGATCCTAGGTTTTGTAGACAAGCGAGGTAGGAACAACAGAAGGAGGGGTGGGGCAGGCCTAGAAAGTGCTGAGTCACGGAGCCACACCCCCACAGGGTATAAAAGCAGGAGGGGCTGCATCACTACTTCGTGATGAACAAAACAAATTGGCTGGAGAACACTTGAGCTGAACTATTTGGCCTGAATAGCTGTTTGCTCCTGACTTCCTGGTTGCTCTGCGATGCCGAGAGATAAAGAAAACCTTGGCAGACGAACGCTGATTTGCTGCCAGAGCTGATAGTTGCCGTGGACTAATTGCTGGCTCCTTAAGTCAGTTTGCATGCCTCCTGGACTGAGGTGGGGACAGAACAGTTCCCATCTACTTCAGGTAAATAGTAAATACAAATGATAGGCCTGTCAAATAACCATAAATAACAGAATAGGTGCTAACCTATTCTCTGTTTCACAGTGGTTAGAACAAATAAACAATCTTTCTTTCTTTCTTTCTTTCTTTCTTTCTTTCTTTCTTTCTTTCTTTCTTTCTCTCTCTCTCTCTCTCTCTCTCTCTCTCCCTCCCTCCCTCCCTCCCTCTCTCTCTCTCTTTCTTTCTTTGTCAAACATGTACAAGATAGCAGGTATAAATATGAACATGGACATGAATGAAGGAAATGAATACAGATAAATGGGTATAGTAGGACAGGGGCTGTAGCAGGAGTGAAATCCAGAAGGTTCTGACAGGTTCTGGAGAACTGGTAGCGGAAATTTTGAGTAGTTTGGAGAACCAGCAGTGGAAATTTTGAGCAGTTCAGAGAACCGGCAAATACCACCTCTGGCTGGCCCCAGAGTGGGGTGGAAATGGAGATTTTGCAATATCCTTCCCCCAGGAGTGGGGAGGGAATGGAGATTTTGCAGTATCCTTTCCCCAGGAGTAGGGTGGGAATGGAGATTTTGCAGTATCCTTCCCCTGCCATGCCCACCAAGCCATGCCCCCAGAACCAGTAGTAAAAAAAATTGGACTTCACCACTGAGCGGTAGGCATGCTGGTACGCTTATGCACTCCCCCTTTACGGACCTCATCAATGCATGGATACCATACCAGCACATCTACAGCTCAAGCTGCATCTCTGTATATTTGCTTGAACTCAGAGATGCAAAGAAAGTTTATTGGGTGTGGCAGAATGGGATTGCTGTTTGCTCTATTCATTGTCTGCTTAGTGACAGTCACGTTTCCTTATATTTCACTTAAGTAGGACTTCATTGTTACTTCAGTCCTATGTTAGGCTACAGGACTTCCTACAGGACTTCCCAGGCTGTTGGTGGGGGAATATAGTACAGAGTTGCAGGAGGCAGTGGATCTTTCCTGAGAAGCAAAGCAGCAGCTCAGCTTGGACTCTTTGCAGGAAAAAGTGAAGGTGGATCTCCCTAGCCTTTCAAATGGTATATCTAAAAGTTATGTAGATTAGGGCTTTAGTCTGGCAAGATTCCGGTCAATAGGCAAACAACAATAAGAAACTCATTTGAAGTAACTCCTTCAGTTGTTCTTGATTCTTTGCACCTGACAATATTCTGTTACAGAGCCCGTCTATTCAAGGAAGCCCTTTATTGCATGTGACACAAATTGGAGAGTAAATGACCTATTATTTCCTTCCTCCATAGGATCTTTAAGGTCCATAGGTTGCTAATTCCTGACTTAATGGGCTCTACCTTTGTCCTCTACATGCAATCTATCTTAGAGAACTTGGAGTGGAAGGGATGAAGTGAACACCCACAATAAGTGAAAATATGCCAGGACCCCAAGTTGGATCATTAATATTCATTCATGCTGCAAAAAGTTTAGTGGCATGCAAAGCCGTTTTTTTAAGGAAGAGGGTTATTTTTCCCCCAAGCTTTGATTACTGTGAAGAAGTTATTTTCTAGCTGCTATAAGTTTAATAATTCATACATGGTTTTCAGAACTTGCTCAATGTAATTTTTTTTAATTAAAACAGCTTTGAAAGAGGTATTATCACTCTACTGGGCTGATGGTTTCTGTGGATCTGTTTTTGACTCATGTAATATTTATTAAAACACCATTAAGGTGTAAATGAGAAGCAACTATGCAGGTAGGTGAGTACTGTATGGCGGCCTAATTGGAATCTTCCCACTGCTCCCCTCTCCTCGCCAATTCTTGAAAACCATTTATGATTTTCACACCATCAGAAACTACTAAAAAGCTTAATGTTGCAGCCGTTCGTTAAAAAAAAAAATAACACCTCCATCTGCAAACAACCTTGTAAATGATGTTTCTATCATTAGGCGACTGCTTGGGTTTTCTGTTTAGTTTTTGTGGGTGATTTTTGTTGTTGTTGTTGATGTGCAAGATATTTGCACATCTTTTTCCACCTGTCAAGTTTTATAAAGGGGGGAGGGGAAATAGTGGCATTTTAGCAAAATGCCAGCTCCTGTGATAGAAGAGGGATGGTGCAAGAAAGAGACGCGGAAAAGCAATTCCCAGTGGGATCACTGTCAGCATTGGCTAAGCAAGCCAGTGCTAAAGATGTATGTTGATTTATTCTTGATGGACATGAATGATGAGCCTTCACTGCTGTAGATGATAGAAATAGGGAAGCTTGAGAGACATCCCGGGGATATGGCTGACTTTGGTGGCCTTTCTTGGTAGGATTATCATAAAAAATGGGTCTTATCCAGGAGTGGGCTGCTGGGGGTTTGCAGGGGTTCAGGAGAACCTTTAGCTAAGTTTCTGTGCAGTTCTGAGAACCCCCAAATCCCACTCCTGGCTGGTCCCACTCACCCCACCCCACCCCTTCCCTCGCAGGTGTCCCCATGCGGCCCATTTTGGGTGCAGGTAAGTGCAGGGTACACACGGAGGCTTGGGGAGGATGAAAAACGGGTCTACTGTAAGTTTGGGAAGTGCCCATTTCTGGCCTCCAGACAGCCTCCAGAGCCTGGGGAAGGCCGTTTTCACCCTCTTGGAGGCTCATGGAAAGACTCCAGAGCCCAGGGAGGGAAAAACACCCCGCCACGATGGTGCAGGAGGCCAACTAGGTCATGCCCTCCATGACCACGCCCACCCAGCAACTGGGCAGAGAACCCCTTGCTAAAATTTTTGAAGCCCACCTCCGGTCTCATCTGAATGGATGTAACTTATGTCTCGTGCCACCGGCCTTCTGGAGCAACATCCCCCACTCCCCCCGAGTATTAAATTCTGACATCCTGCTTTCCTTTAAATGGGCCTTGAGAACCTAGTTGTCATAGTTTCCACCACATTGCAGAACTCAAACTCAGCTCAAAGGAACCAGCATGCGAAGGAACCAGCATGAGATAAATGTGATCCTCAGGAACTGGGGACACTCAAGCACTTGAACCTGAATCCCCAACAGTCAATTGAAAAAAGTTACAGGACAACAGAACTTCCTATTCTAAGGTTGCCCACTCTGAGAAATCACCACAAGGCTGTCCAGAGGGCTGGGCAGAGGCTTTGTTTCCTCTCTGATGAAAGACAGAATATAAAATATGCATCAGGACATTTTATTTTCTCACCAACTTCCATTCCCAGTTAACCTGCTTCTCCCCACAAAAAAGTCAGCAGCCTTTTGGTTCTTTTCCTTTTGTTTCCGAGGTATCTGATAAATATTTTTTGTTGCTTTTTTTTTTGTCTTTCCAGTTATTTTTGTCTTTTGTCTTTCTAAAAATTCCCTGCTTCTAAAAATTACCCAGAATCCTTTGCTTATAAACCGCCTTTTACATCTCCTATATATGTCGTTTTTAATTTTCAGCTATTTAAAAACTTGATGTATTTTGATACTGGGGTCTTCAAATGCACTTTATTTTTCCTTCTAGTAGGAATTACTTGTGGTTGCATCTTCAAAACCTAGTTTTACAGTTTTTTCTCATCGTTTCTGGCCATTTTTCTCCTTCCAAGCCATTAGATACCCTACTTTCTGTCTGAGATCATCAAAATTTCCTCTTTTGAAACCTAGTATAAAAATTTAACTCTTCTCTATTCCTCACCCCTTGATCTCATGAACTCAAGAATAGTGTGGTCACTTTGCAAGTAACTCCTCTTTATTCAAAAAGATTCAGTCTGGGGTAGTAAAGTCTTTTATTTCACCTTCTACCTTCTGACAAATTGAATTGTTCACAAGTGAGCGTAAGAATTTGTTGGACCTCTTGGCATATTTAAACTTTAAGTTAGATGGAATCTCTCCTCACCATCACCTGACACAGAAAGGTCTTATTTATGTCTTCTATCTGTCCAGGCAATTTATAATAAATTCCCACATCAATACTCCTTTTTTCTTCACATCTTTGATTCCTGCCCAAACACTCTCAATGGGATGTCCATGCTCCAATTTATGAATACCTGCGTAGGTATGCTATCTTTATGTGCAGTGAATTTGAGTTTGTTCCTTTGGGATTCTTGTGGTCTCTTAGGTTTGGTTCTTTTCTTGCAGATATTTCATTGTCCAACTAGGTGACATCTTCAGTTATAGAAGGGTGGGGGTACTCAAAGAGTACCAAGGACTCTGCAGTTCAACTAAACATCTTCTATGAGTCTGTTCCTTCAAATAAGTTTTAGTCTTTTCCGGCTATGTTCTAATTATGTGGTTCAAGCCAACCATGTTTTTTCTATGCCGGTAACATATCTGTCCTATTGTCCTATTGTCTTAAGATTTTGAGTTTTCCTTCTTTGATTCTCATGTTCTCTGCAGTGGTGTAGAATTGTTTTCCTTTTTGTTTCTCCTCTTCTCTCCTTTTTCTTTTCTCTTTACCTTCTTTCCTGATGAAGTACTCTGAAGAATAGATAGATTCACCACCAGATGGATTTGCAACTGGCTGACAAACTACTCAATGAGTAGTCCTTAATGGGTCTAAGTCTACATAGAGAGAAGTAAGCAGGGAGTGCCACAAGGTTCCGTCTTAGGCCCAGTACTCTTTAATATCTTCATAAACGACTTAGGTGAGGGAATAGAAGGGGAACTCACCAAATTTGCAGATGATACTAAGCTGGCAGGAATAGCTAACACCCTAGAAGATAGGCTCAAGATCCAGATGGATCTTGACAGACTTGAACACTGGGCTCTATCTAACAAAATGAAATTCAATGTAGAGAAAAGTAAAGTCCTACACCTAGGTAAGAAAAACCAAAAGCACACATATAAACTGGGGGAAACCAGGCTTAATAGCAGTGACTGTGAAAGGGCTCTTGGAGTCTTAGTGCACAACCAGCTAAATACGAGCCAGCAGTGTGGAGTGGCAGCTAAAAAAGCCAACACAATCCTAAATTGCATTAACAGAGGGATACAATCAAGATCAAGTGAGGTATTAATATCACTCTATAAAGCCCTAGTAAGACCATACCTAGAGTACAGCATCCAGTTTTGGTCACCACACTATAAAAAAGTACAGAGGAGAGTGTTATGTTCGGGCAATGAAGAGGCAGGAGACAATACAAGTGACAACAGCTCTTTGGTTTATTGTGATCCCAGCAAAAGCCAACAGGCAAAAACCCCTCTTTAAATAGTATTTTGGCTGAGGCATCAGCCAATCAGCAACGTGCATTTTCCCGCCCAAATTTCCCTCCTAAAATTCAAATACATTACACTCCTCCCCTCCCAGAACACTTTTTACCATATTTACATAGTTTTTTGCATAACATTTGCATGTTATTTTTCCACGTAGTCACACAGGTAGATAGGGCGTCTCCTAACTCTTTCTGACCTGCGCAATTCATTCCCTGGGAGTGAGTCAAGCTGGTCGGAGGGACTGTTTGTTCCTCCCAGCTCCTCCTCTGAGCCATCTGGCCCTGGATTATTGGCAGAGTCGTCCCTGCTGTCCTCCGGAGGAGCCGGTTGGCATCGCTGGACTTCTTCAGACTCAGCTAAGTCCTCCGATCGCCTCGGGGTTGAGTTAGCTGTTGGTTCAAATATTGTGTAGTCAGGGTCTGGCTGTTTGGTTTCTGGATTGTTTTGTATTCTTTTTCGTAATTGATCTATGTGGCGTCTCCACACTCGGCCATCCCCCATGTCCACTATGTATGACTTTGGGCCCGTCACTCCTACAATTGTTCCCTTTAGCCACGCTGGGCCCTCACTATAGTTATGTGCCCATACCGGGTCACCTGTTGTCATTGTTCTGGTTCTTCCCTTTATGCTTTGGTACCCATCAGGGGAGTATGTTGGGTTTAACCGATCTAGGGGGCACCGGAGTCTTCTACCCATTAATAACTCCGCTGGGCTGCGGCCGGTGGTCACACAGGGGGTTCTATGTTGGACTGCCAGGAAGGTATCAATTTTGGATTGCCAATCTCCTGGGCTAATTCTAGATAGCGCTTCCTTGGCACTGCGTATGAAACGTTCTGCAAGTCCGTTCGTCGCCGGGTGGAAAGGTGCCGAGAGGACATGTCGGATGCCCTCTTCTGCCAAGTACCCCTCAAACTGGGTGGCCGTGAACTGTGGGCCGTTATCGGACACTAGAGTGTCGGGCAACCCGTGTGTCACAAATAGATGCCTCAAGACTGTGATTACAGCTTCCGCTGTTGTGGTTTTCATGAGTAAAATTTCTAACCACTTCGAGTAGGCATCTACCACAATTAAGAAGGTTTGCCCATGGAACGGCCCGGCAAAATCTATGTGGATCCTGGACCAAGGACCCTGGGGTTTCTCCCAATCCCTTATGGGGGCTGTTGGGGGTAGTGGCCTTGATTCTTGACATGCTTGGCATTTCCCTACCCGGTCGCTAATGTCTTTATCCATTTGTGCCACCACACGTAACTTCTCGCTAGGCTTTTCATCCTCACAATCCCCGGGTGGCCCACATGCAATAGTTCCAACACATGCCCTCGTAATTTTTCCAGAATAACCACTCTATCCCCCCATAACAGACAACCCCCTTGTACCGACAGTTCCGAACGCTTTTTTGTAAACTCTTTGAAACGATCCCCCGGTGCAGCGGGCCATCCCCTCTGCACCCAACCGATCACAGTTCTTACGACAATGTCTTTGTAAGATGCCCTAGTCACTTCCATAGATGTGACTGGGCCAGAGTCCAAAAAGTCAATTAACAAGATGGGCGTCCCTGGGGTCGGGTCTTCAATAGTCTCTGGCAACGGGCATCTACTTAAAGCGTCCGCATGTCCCAAGTCCTTGCCCGGTCGGTGAGACAGTTTGTACGAATATGCTGCCAGGAAAATAGTCCAATGGGTCAGCCTGGGTGATAATTCCACCGGTGTTGGACGGTCCCCCGCCAAGAGTCCCAATAAAGGTCTGTGGTCTGTGACTATTTCAAATTGCCACCCAAACAGGTACTCGTGGAATTTTTTAACCCCAGAAACTATAGCCAGGGCTTCCCGGTCCAGTTGGCTATAGTTCCTTTCCGCTGTGGACATCGTGCAGGAAAAATATGCAATAGGGGCTTCTGATCCGTTTGGTAACCTGTGGCTGAGGACAGCCCCTACCCCGTAGGGTGATGCATCACAAACTAGTGCTAGTGGCAACGTCCCATTGTACTGAATTAGAAGGCTATCGCTGGACAAGAGATTCTTAACACCTTCAAATGCCTTAGCCTCAACCCTGCCCCAAGTCCAAACAGCTTTTTTCGCTAGCAGTTTATGTAGCGGTTCGGCTACCGTTGCCTTATTTTTAAAAAATACCGCATAGAAGTTTACAAGCCCCAAAAATGCTTGTAATTCTGTTTTGTTTTTTGGGGTTGGAGCTTTTCTAATGGCTCGCACTTTGCTCTCAGTTGGGTGGATGCCTTCCTTATCTATCCGGTAACCCAAGAATTCTACAGATTCAATTCCTATCTGGCATTTGTTGAGTTTAATCTTAAGCCCCGCAGACCGCAGAAAATGCCCAAAACCTTCCGCAATTTGACCCCTAGTTCTTCCAAGTTTTCTGCTGATACCAGTACATCGTCGAAATATGGAACTACTCCCGGTAGATCCTGTAGGAGTCGTTTCATTAGGTTTTGCAATAACCCGGGGGCTACACTAACTCCGAACTGAAGTCGAGTGCATTTAAAAGCGCCCCGATGTGTGACAATCGTCTGCGCTTGTCGGCCGTTCTGTTGTCAACCGGTAATTGTTGGAACTGGGCATGGCTAGTCTAGTGAAGAGAAGGACCAGGGGAGATATGCTAGCCGTCTTCCAAAATTTGAGGGGCTGCCACAGAGAGGAGGGGGTCAAGCTGTTTTCCAAAACACATGAAGGCCAGTCAAGGAATAATGGATGGAAACTGAACCAGTAGAAATTCAACCTAGAAACAAGGAGAGGTTTTCTGACAGTGAGAACAATCAACCATTGGAACAGTTTGCCTTCAGAAGTTGTGGGAGCTTCATCACTTTAGACTTTCAAGAAAAGATTGTACTGCCATTTGTCAAAAATAGTGTAGGGCAGGGGTCAGCAACCCGCGGCTCTGGAGCCACATGTGGTTCTTTCACCCCTCTGCTGTGGCTCCCTGTCGCTGGTTAGTGCCACAATTTGGAGAGGAGCTTCCAGTTAAGGGGGGGAAAGCATGGTGTCCCAGGAGGAGACTCTATGGCAAGGGGCAGTTTTTCTGGTCAGCTCCACAATTTTTTATTTTTTTATTTTTATTTTTATTATTTTATTATAACACACAATCTGACAAACACATAACATACAATATGTAAATATATCCTGTTTTTTAAACAATGTTTCTTAGTGGTCTTCTTTTCTTTATACCTTTCCCCCCATATCTCATTCACTGTTATATTTTCTTCATTGTCCCTGGTCGCCTCCACAATTGATAGGGCTTTTGGTTAGGACAAGTAGAAGAAAAAGGACACCTGTTCTGTTTCCTTCTCCCAATACTCCCAACAAAGAGTCAGTCAAAGGCCTTCTTTTCAAATTTATTTACATAAATGGCTGGATTTGGCTGGATTCCTCTGGCACAGAGATGTTCTGGCCACGTCTACCCATGCGCCTGCCAAGTCTCTGGAGATAACTAGGAAATTATAGATAAGGCCAGAGTTACTTACGAATATATTCTTCCCTCCATTGAAACAGTTTGCCCGCACAAATTCACTGCTTTGTCCAAGACACCCTGTGGGTGTCACTCCGTGACTCATCATTCTTTGACTTTGTCCCAACGCCTCTTCTGCTGTGCGCGCCGGTCACGTCTGCGCAGTCTTGCATCAAGCCAAGATTGTTCTTGGGGCGTTGCCAAATCAGAAGAAGGCCCGGGGGAATCAGGCCTTGCCAGCCCCTCCTCCTCCTCCTGGGTGGGTGCCAGGGAGGGAGAGGGCCCAGGGGAAGCAGGCATTACCAGTTCCTCCTCACTTTCTGAATCATCCTCCTCCAGGAGTCCGAGTCTGGGAACCTGGGTCACAACAACACCGCACTAGGGGGAGACTCTATGTTGGGGAAACCAGACTTCCGGTCAGCTCCAGAATTGAACGGGGGGCTTCTGGTTAGGACCTTTGTGGCTCTTTGAGGGTTTAAGGTTGCCGATCTTGGTGTAGGGTCTCCTGCTTGAGTGGGGGGGAGGGTTGGACTAGACGACCTATAAGATCCCTTCCAACTCTGTTAAACTGTTAAAAAAGAATTCAGAAGCTCCTAGATTGCTTTATAACCTTGGATGTGACCTAATCACAATTCCGTTCGAAGAGCATTTTGCACAATAATGGTACGGTTTCAATAACCCAACATGCAAAGTCTTCAACCCCCTCCTCCCCGCCCCATGCACATTAATTTCTGAGATATTTTTTTTTTTATAAATGCTGAACCTACTAAATATTCAGCATGCTGCATGATGAATAGGAAGCACATGTTTGGTAGTCAGTGCAGATAAAAACAGAGGTAATTGTTTATTCTTCACTTATGCCATTTGTCAGCGTTAGGGACAGAAATGTTCACTTTTTTCCTGCAGAAAATGTCATTAGTTTGTTTTCTTTCTCTCGACGATACATGGACAGATTTTGCTTTTGAACCACAATATGTCAGACCAGAATGATTACAGATCATTTAAGCACATCCCCGCATTTTTCATTAGCAGCACAGCACATGTGTCACTGAGGCTTTATGCATAAATTTCTTGATTGGCTCAAACTGACTTGATTTACAAGAGATACATATGGGTCGGTATTTTAGACGGAGTCCTAATTAAAGAAATTCTGTAAGTTATAGTCATATTTTTAGTCAACAACCTCTGAAGTTGGAGTCTGAATGGCTCTTTAACGGTAATATCTTAACTTCTGTATTGTCTGATGAACTTAACTTTAGAACTCTCCTGTAATTTAAAACTCAAAAAAAAAAATTTCCCCCAGGAAGGACTACAATAAAGTAAGTCTTGCTAGGATTTCATTTCACATGTAATGTCATTTATTTATCATATTGCATAATTCATAACCTGTGGGCATTTATTTATAAATATTTCAATTTTGGGTGTAAAGACGCTTCAAATTGAGTTATTTTTTTTCTGAAATTTCCACTTGAAATGTGTTTTTAAGTGATCAAAATCTGACTGCAGTATCCAGTTTACCTCAGAAATGTAAAATAAATCTATCATATGCATGAGAGTGAATTGGCAAGATTCACTATTTTACTAATAGCAGTATTGATTAAGTCCACTAAGATCTCTGTTGTTTTGTTTGTAAATATTTGAAAGCATGTTTTGAAGAAGTACCTAAAAGGATAGTTTTAAAAAAAAAATGAGGGAAAGGGTTATTTATTAAAAACATACATCAAATAATTTTATATAACAAAAGTGACAGCAGGGAAATTTGATTTCAAAATGTTTGTACAATGAATGAACGTTTTTAAAAGGATGCACATTAGACTAATGTATATTCAAGAGAACCATACATTATAGAAGGTAACAAATAAAACAGGTTGTGAATTTTCATATGGATCTTTTTTTTTCTTAAAATCATCTGATAATAAAACAACAGAGAGAAATGCAATCTTTTTAAGGTGGACAACTTTGTGGTAAGATATGAACATTTCTCTGAACTTTGCACAGATTTTGAACAGGGAGGCATCTAAGAAATTGATATATATGCATATAATAATTCATAATTATTCATTTGAAACATTTGGATCTATCATTCTTTGAAAAAGAAGAAAAATCCGTTTTTTCCCAACCTGAAATTTCTTAGGAAGTTCTTGTTTGTTTCAGTAACTTAAAGATAGATAGATAGATAGATAGAGAGAGAGAGAGAGAGAGAGAGAGAGAGAGAGAGAGGAGGGGGGGGGGAGAGAGAGAGATCCAGAATCTCTACAGATTTTTAGCTATACAATTTGGGATCGACACCCTTTGAATGGTGTGGGAGTAGGAATGGATTTCCAGAAGAAAAAAATGCAGACTACAGGAACCAGGAGCAAGACTCAGGTGACCCTTAGGACACAGATAAAAACTCCTAGTGCTTCAACAACCCTCTAAAAGGATGCAAATGACCAGCTGTCTGCAAGGACTATAAATCCTTCCATTCCCCACTATCCTGTCAGAGCTGAAGAAGCTTCTTGGATGAGAAGTGAAATGTCTTTCAAAAGAAAAAAACCAGAAAGTCCAGTTGCCTCCTGAAAAAAAAACACCTCTGGGACAACCATGACCTGGATAACCGAGAATCTCTACAGACTTTTATTAAGATTGGTTTTAATAATAATAATATTTTAATAATAATTTAATAATAAGAATCGTTCAGGTCTGACTGTGTTGTACCTCTTTTAGATTCATGTGAATTGGGGGGTGGGGGAGGAACATTTTTCAGATATGTTTTTGTAACCTTTTCTACTAATCTAGGTTTAAGCAATGTTTATTTGCTCATTGTCTTCCCTTTCTTTGTCAAGGACATCCTCTCTTCCCTTTACACTAAGTAGCCATTGTTTTAAGCCAAGGACTTCACAGTGACTGTGTGAGTGACATCGCAATGCAATATCCATTAACACTGAGATCCAGACAGAGTCATTTCCAACTTCAAAGATGTATGAATGATGTCAGAAGTTACTTCTAAGGCAGACTCAGTTCTCCGTGATGAAATGGCAGCAACATTTCTTTGGATAATAAACAAATTTGGATTGAATGGAATTTCCTGGTACTGGAAAACATGACACCCACTGCCAGAAGCTACTGAACAAGCTGAACACAAAGATCAAGATCCTTAGCTGAAGTTTTATCTTGACACTTTTTTATTCCTTAAAAGGTGTCATTTGCACCTCTATAACTGTCTGGTTCGGTTCTGCAACCCAACAAGAAAAACACAGACTTCAGAGGATAATTAGAACTGCAGAAAAAATAATTGCTACCAACTTGCCTTCCATTGAGGACCTGTATACTGCACGAATCAAGAAGAGGGCCGTGAAAATATTTGCAGATCCCTCGCATCCTGGACATAAACTGTTTCAACTCCTACCCTCAAAACGACGCTATAGAGCACTGCACACCAGAACAACTAGACACAAGAACAGTTTTTTCCCGAAGGCCATCACTCTGCTAAACAAATAATTCCCTCAACACTGTCAGACTATTTACTGAATCTGCACTACTATTAATCGTTTCATAGTTCCCATCACCCATCTCTTTCCACTTATGACTGTATGACTATAACTTGTTGCTGGCAATCCTTATGATTTATATTGATATATTGACTATCAATTGTGTTGTAAATGTTGTACCTTGATGAACGTATCTTTTCTTTTATGTACACTGAGAGCCTATGCACCAAGACAAATTCCTTGTGTGTCCAATCACACTTGGCCAATAAAAATTCTATTCTATTCTATTCTAACTTTTGCCACATAGAAAAAAAAAAGAGTTGTTGTACATGTTTCCCAGAAGACAGTCAACTTACTTTCAGCAACTCAACCCCACCGTGGATTGTGAGGTCAACTGGAAAAGTTTCTTTTAATGCTTCCATGCGCTCATCTGTTTCAAGAGTACAATATCTGTGTCCTACCGAGACCTGTAGATGTATTCATAACAGCAGAAGATCCAGCTCACTGAACTGCTTTCCTTTGGTGTGAGACCACTGTTTTCAGCTGCAAACAATCTGATCAGGGAGCTTGAAGTGATATAGCATACGGCCGGGAACCTAATTATAATGCTAAAGTCGTAAAGTCTGGCAAAAGCAAAATGATGTATTAAGACCCCCAGATTCAATTTCCTGAATTTGAAAGATGAGTTCTGCTAAACTGTTGGAAGAAATATCCATCTGGGTTCAGTTCCAAGTGGGGACAAAGACACTGGAAACATGGAGGCTGCTTGGAAAGATGGTTTAATGGTGGTCAGGATCACATGGCTTGAGTTCCTGAACAGAAAAAAAGGATGAGATCCTGTGTGCTCCCTGGCTTTATGCTTTTTCTGAGCTTTGAACTTTCTGGGGCACAGGAAGAGTATCCTGATTGGTTGTCAGATTCCCAGGGGGTGGGGGTCTTAGCTAGCCTTGCTGGCTGATGTAATCTTCCCAGGTGTCATGTGGTGAGTTTCTGTTGCTAGGTGGGTCCTATTATGTTGCAGATGATGGCCCATTGACAAAGGTGGGGAGAATGAGTTTCTGCCTCTGGCCTATTGACAAAGGTGGGGGGAAATGAGTGAGCTTGGCTGAGGCTTTAATGGCCCATTGACAAAGGTGGGGGGAGTGAGTTTCTGTCTCTGACCCATTGACAAAGGTGGGGGGAGTCAGGAAGCTGCTTTGTCTTTAAAACATGTTTCTCCATTTCTCATCCAGGGAAATATATTCTGCCTTTTTAAATATTTTCTAAAATATTTCATTCTTCTAGGAGTGGGGTGGGTGCTAACTTCCTACAAAACAAACCCATGTCACTTTAGATCTGCAAGGGATTTGATAGCCCACCCGAAAAACTGGATTTTTTGTGCCTTCTGAATAGAAGAACCATTGGATTTACACTGTATGAACTAAAGTATGAATTGGAAGTTGGTTATGCCCTGCTTTCGCACTTCTTTTTCCATTCACACAATTCATCAAAGTGATATTAGAAACATACATTTTGATTTTAAAAACAGTGACTAGTGCGGATTTTGAAAGAAAGTACATTTACACAACAATCCTACACTAAACCTAGAGTACTTTGGGACTATAAAATAACCTTTAAAAAAAGAAAAGAAATGAAGATCAAGAGACAAGCAAATCTACTGGTCCAGTTTCAAGGGTGTTGAGCAAGTTTATTTTTTTCTACGACTCACCAAATAACTGATCTAAATTTTCTCTAGGCCAGATACATGGAGAAAAATTGTGAGGATTCTAAATTTTCTTCTTCCTAATCCCAACATATCCTTCCCTTCCCTTCTCTTTTCCCTCCTGAAATCATGGTTTTCCATTCTCAGAAATAACCACCTTGTGAGGAGGGAGTTCTAATGCAGGATTATGGTAGAAAGCTGAATTAAATCAGTATTAGTAATCATTAGTAGCCTATGACTATTGTTAAGTGTTGTATCATTAAGTATTAAATTAGTAACCCTATGACTATCATTGTGTTGTAAGTGTTGTACCTTGATGAATGTATCTTTTCTTTTATGTACACTGAGAGCACATACACCAAGACAAGTTCCTTGTGTGTCCAATCACACTTGGCCAATAAAAATTCTATTCTATTCTATTCCTAACTTTTGCCACATAGAAAAAAAAAGAGTTGTTGTACATGTTTCCCAGAAGACAGTCAACTTACTTTCAGCAACTCAACCCCACCATGGATTGTGAGGTCAACTGGAAAAGTTTCTTTTAATGCTTCCATGCGCTCATCTGTTTCAAGAGTACAATATCTGTGTCCTACCGAGACCTGTAGATGTATTCATAACAGCAGAAGATCCAGCTCACTGAACTGCTTTCCTTTGGTGTGAGACCACTGTTTTCAGCTGCAAACAATCTGATCAGGGAGCTTGAAGTGATATAGCATACGGCCGGGAACCTAATTATAATGCTAAAGTCGTAAAGTCTGGCAAAAGCAAAATGATGTATTAAGACCCCCAGATTCAATTTCCTGAATTTGAAAGATGAGTTCTGCTAAACTGTTGGAAGAAATATCCATCTGGGTTCAGTTCCAAGTGGGGACAAAGACACTGGAAACATGGAGGCTGCTTGGAAAGATGGTTTAATGGTGGTCAGGATCACATGGCTTGAGTTCCTGAACAGAAAAGGGATGAGATCCTGTGCCTCCCTGGCTTTATGCTTTTTCTGAGCTTTGAACTTTCTAGGGCACAGGAAGAGTATCCTGATTGGTTGTCAGATTCCCAGGGGGTGGGGGTCTTAGCTAGCCTTGCTGGCTGATGTAATCTTCCCAGGTGTCATGTGGTGAGTTTCTGTTGCTAGGTGGGTCCTATTATGTTGCAGATGATGGCCCATTGACAAAGGTGGGGAGAATGAGTTTCTGCCTCTGGCCTATTGACAAAGGTGGGGGGAAATGAGTGAGCTTGGCTGAGGCTTTAATGGCCCATTGACAAAGGTGGGGGGGAGTGAGTTTCTGTCTCTGACCCATTGACAAAGGTGGGGGGAGTCAGGAAGCTGCTTTGTCTTTAAAACATGTTTCTCCATTTCTCATCCAGGGAAATATATTCTGCCTTTTTAAATATTTTCTAAAATATTTCATTCTTCTAGGAGTGGGGTGGGTGCTAACTTCCTACAAAACAAACCCATGTCACTTTAGATCTGCAAGGGATTTGGTAGCCCACCCGAAAAACTGGATTTTTTGTGCCTTCTGAATAGAAGAACCATTGGATTTACACTGTATGAACTAAAGTATGAATTGGAAGTTGGTTATGCCCTGCTTTCGCACTTCTTTTTCCATTCACACAATTCATCAAAGTGATATTAGAAACATACATTTTTATTTTAAAAACAGTGACTAGTGCGGATTTTGAAAGAAAGTACATTTACACAACAATCCTACACTAAACCTAGAGTACTTTGGGACTATAAAATAACCTTTAAAAAAAGAAAAGAAATGAAGATCAAGAGACAAGCAAATCTACTAGTCCAGTTTCAAGGGTGTTGAGCAAGTTTATTTTTTTCTACGACTCACCAAATAACTGATCTAAATTTTCTCTAGGCCAGATACATGGAGAAAAATTGTGGGGATTCTAAATTTTCTTCTTCCTAATCCCAACATATCCTTCCCTTCCCTTCTCCTTTCCCCCCTGAAATCATGGTTTTCCATTCTCAGAAACAACCACCTTGTGAGGAGGGAGTTCTAATGCAGGATTATGGTAGAAAGCTGAATTAAATCAGTATTAGTAATCATTAGTAGCCTATGTCTATTTTTAAGTGTTGTATCATTAAGTATTAAATTGGTAACCCTATGGCTATCATTGTGTTGTAAGTGTTGTACCTTGATGAATGTATCTTTTATTTTATGTACACTGAGAGCATATACACCAAGACAAGTTCCTTGTGTGTCCAATCACACTTGGCCAATAAAAATTCTATTCTATTCTATTCTATTCTATTCTATTCTATTCTAAAAATGAAATTCTTAAAATTATAATTCTTTCATTTGCAACTATAATGCATCCACATATGGAACAATACTAGATATGTAATTCCTGCAGGTTAAAAGGCACATAGTAGAAGCGGGAAAAGATTCAAAAAGAAAAATCTAAAAGACTACTGTTCCCTATAAAAACCTCTTTAGCTTAAGGGGAAAACAAAGAGAGGATATGACAGATGGGTATAAAATTATTCATACTGTGGAGAAATTGGATATGGAGATTTTTCTTCTTCTCTCATACTCTTAAAATGTAATCTCTGCTGTAACATTGAAGCTGATCCTGAGTTTGAGAACTGCTTCCCCATTGAACTTTTCCTGACAGAAATCCTTTTAACGTCTATAAAATGTTCTCATCAAGTGTGCTGCTAAACCTTTTACCAGCAGGGGGAGCTCTGAGGGATGACTTCCTCCTGGGACATTCAATACAGCAAGGAGAAAATCTCCATTGTTTGGCTACTGGAGTTTTCATTCAATACTTTAGTATACTTTATGAGTTTATTCTGTTTGTCAATGTCTTGCTACCTTTGTGGGTCAGGTTTTAAGTTTCTTTTCTCTCCTTATCATCTCCTTATCATTCTCCTCTTGGGCTAGATCTCCAAACTGTACATCTCTTCCTCACAGGTAAAGTGTCCAGATCTTCACGCCAAATTGACTCACCTGCATTAAACCTTTTCTCCTTCAGCTTATGCTCATGACTAATGGAAGAAGGGCCAATGGAAGAAGGGATTCCCAGGTCTGTCAGTTTCACATTTCAATCTTTTCTTCTCTCCTCTCTTCATCCTTGCCATATCCAAAGCAGGGGTGGGCCATGTGTTTCTGATCTAGCTGTGTCTTTAGCGGTGTTCTTCTCAAGCTGGCTTCCTCCCTTCATTTCTCTGCTCTGTCTTGTCCCCCATTGCCTTAGACCGGGGGTCTGCAAACTTGGCTCTTTTAAGACTTGTGGACTTCAACTCCCAGAGTTCCTCAGCCAACTTTGCTGGCTGAGGAACTCTGGGAGTTGAAGTCTACAAGTCTTAAAAGAGCCAAGTTTGCAGACCCCTGCCTTAGAGGATTCAAATGCAAGAGTGTCTGCAAAAACTATAGTACTTACAAATAGTCATAAGTATTTAGGCAATGATACAAGATCCTGGGCAGGTATGTTTAATGTCTATGGAGTTTCTCAGTCATCTAGGTCATGGTTGTCCCAAAGGTGCTTTTTCAAGAGGCAATGTCAGATCCGTGTATCTGCCATTCTTCAGGGGAAGGTTTTTTTGTTAATTACTTTGTTGTTGTTGTTAGTTGCGAAGTCGTGTCCGACCCATCACAACCCCATGGACAATGTTCTTCCAAGCCTTCCTGTCCTTTACCATCCTCTGGAGTCCATTTAAACTCATGTCAACTGCTTCAGAGACTCCATCCAGCCACCTTATTCTCTGTTGTCCCCTTCGTCTTTTGCCCTCAATCTTTCCAGTGAGTCCTTCCTTCTCATTAAGTGGCCAAAGTATTTGATTTTTATTACAACTTTGCTTATTAAGTTCTTGCTCATATATCCTGTATCCTGAAATGTATTAGTTTATAACTTTAGCCTGGCGCCTAAGGGCCCTGGCATTTTCGCACCTTTTGGGGAATGCAAGGGGAGGAATGTGGATTCCATTGCTGGAGAACCAGCAGAAGGATGACCCTGAGAAAGTTCCCTTATCACTTTCTCAGAGCTACGGGTACAATAATATATTCGCACCTGTGGATTGGCTGAATCCACATGGGACTGTTGGGAGGGGTTTCTAATTCCTTTATTCTAACTGTATGGTCTGAGGGCCCGCAGAGCTTGCTTTCTCTTTCACCCTGCTATCACCTCTATTCAATAAAAGGTTCCTTTTGAAATGCTAAATTTCAAGAGTCTTTACTTTCTTGAATACGGGGGAGAGGCCGAGCCTTATAGGCAACTGGACTTTCTTGTTTTTCTTTGAAGAGCTGAAGAAGCTTCTTGGATGAGAAGCAGTGGTGAAATTATTATTCAATAATGACAACAAGTACAGTTCTTTCTCTAGAAATGAAAGAAGACACAAATCCTATTATATCTACAAGTCTTTATATTTTGGTTGATTTGAGATAGCATCTGTCACAGGAAATAGGAACGTTTTGTTTGAGTGTGTTTGTGATTGTTGAGCAACCGATACTTATGGGATACTTCAAAAGTACTATATAAGGTGTGACCTAAGAACATTGCTGATGTTTGGTTTTTTGACAGACATGTTGCATTTCAATATACAGATAGAAAAAGTATAAACTTCTGAACCAAATTGATACTTTCAAATTACTCTTGAAATTTTGAATAAATTTTCCATTTGTACAAGGAGAAATGTTGCTGATGTTTTTGTATGGCAATTAGCCTCTCAAAAAGCTAACTGCTCTGTCATTCACAGCACTCAGTAAAAAAGCCAACTTTTTTTTAGCAACTATCTCTTTGCATCAAAAAATGTTCTCTGTGTATAAAGTCCAGTCATCTGCTGCACTATAAAATCTTCTCGATACTACTTTTAAGTTACTATTATGTATTATGTTTGATCAGAAAAAAAAAATACTAGTGTTCCCAAGTTTCCCAAGGTAAATTAATTGTCTTAATTTTAGAAGATTAATTGAACAATTATGCATTTGGAAAGATTATGTCATAATCCCCTTAGTAATCATATGATTTTGTGAGTATTTATGGTGATCTTCATTCATTCACTTACTCCAGTTAATTGATTGATGTTTTTAGTTCTAATTTGGGTATTCATAGAATCATAATTGAGGTGAATGAAAGGGTGTTTTTTTGTTGTTGTTGTTTTTTTGAGAGAGAGAGAATGTATGTACTGCTGGTCTAGCTTGAATGGCCCCGAGGACAAAATTAGAATTGATTAATTATTCTCCATCATATTCATGATGGTAGAAATTGGGTGGGCAATTTCTCCAATTGTTTGGGGGAGGGAAAGAAATCATCTATTTTTGAAGGTGGTTATCCCATGGTGATAATACTATAGTCCTGAAAAAGTCCCTCTGAGGTGTTTTATCATGATCTCTTCTCTTTTTATTAATTGAAATTTAAAAACCTTCAAGTGCATAATTTAGTTTAATAATTTAGTTTAATAATTTAATGTGATCTAATTTAATCCATGGGTTCAATTGAACAAGAGTTAACTGTGCATGAAAACTAGACGTTATTTTATACCTTTGGCCAATGTAGAAGTAATAAGTGCTGGAACACCACTTTTCATCCATGAGAGCTTTTCTGAAACATTCTTCTGCTTCTGGATATGAAGGACAGCTGGCAAAGAAAAAGACAAGTTCGCCTGATGTTCAGTGAACAAAATGGCAAATCTTCATTATGCTTTTTGATTAAGACAGAGCTTTTGATTAAAGAAAGTACTCGAACAGCCTTTCACTGTCCAGAGTCGTCATCACAGCCTTTGGCAGCCTTATCCATTTCATAAAATAAACAAACATTGCTTAAGTTGAGCATCCTTATTGAATAGGTGGAAAGACAACCTCAAATAAGATTGTCTGGAATACTTGTGGGCAATCTCAAGTCCTCTTCTTGTCAAGAGAGGGCTCATGAATGGCCAGTCTACTTGCCACCTATTTTTTCTGTTGCACATGTCAGCTTGCCTAAAAGCAGTTCACCATTTCATATCCAAAATTTGTATTATGGAGACTTAAGAAGGATTTACAGAGTGGGAAAGTCCATCTGTCTGTCTTGAAAGGAACTCTTCATTACTTGAAAGAGTACAAGAGAAGAAGGCCATGGCAAGCTTTCTCTTATTTCAGAATACAGGCCTGGAAGCATTAGTCTTAAGTTACAGGAAGGCAGAATTGGTTGAAAATCAAGCAACTTCAAAAGTGCAACCAGTTAACCTGAGGGAGGTAAACTATGTTCTCTTTGCTGGATATATTCAAGGAGAGCTTTAACGAAGGGGGTTCTTGAACTAAGCAGGGAGCTGAATATTATGAATGAAATACCCAGCTCTAATCATGTGATTCATGATTCTTGAACATTGGGTGCTATCTAACAACAAAATGAAATTCAGTGTTGAAAAGAGTAAGGTTCTACATTTAAGCAAGAAAAAGAAAATGCACAGGTACCATATATGTGGTACCTTGCTCAATAGTAGTAACTGTGAGAGGGATCTTGGAGTCCAGTGGACAATGCTTTAAATATGAGCCAGCATTGTGCAACAGCTGCCAAAAAAGCCAACACAGTTCTTGGCTGCATAAACAGAGGGATAGAATCAAGATCACGTGAAGTGTTAATACCACTTTATAGTGCCTTGGTAAGGCCACACTTGGAATACTGCATTCAGTTTTGGTCGCCATGATGTAAAAAAGATGCTGAGACTCTAGAAAGAGTGCAGAGAAGAGCAACAAAGATGATTAGGGGACTGGAGGCTAAAACATATGAAGAACAGTTGCAGGAACTGGGTATGTTTAGTTTAATCAGAAAAAGGACTAATGGAGACATGATAGCAGTATTCCAATATCTTAGGGGCTGCCACAAAGAAGAGGGAGTCAAGCTATTCTCCAAAGCACCTGAGGGTAGGACAAGAAGCAATGGGTGGAAACTAATCAAGGAGAGAAGCAACTTAGAACTAAGGAGAAATTTCCTGACAGAACAATTAATCAGTGGAACAATTTGCCTCCAGAAGTTATGAATGTTGCAACACTGGAAGTTTTTAAGAAGATGTTGGATAACCATTTGTCTGAAGTGGTGTAGGGTTTCCTGCCTAAGCAGGGGGTTGGACTAGAAGACCTCCAAGGTCCCTTCCAATTCTTTTATTCTATTTTATTGTCTATTGATTCTGTGGATATCAATGGCCTTATAGAACATGCATGATTAGAGTACCATTGATTTCAGTGGAATAAAACATAATTAGCATTTTCTGGATGGAACCGATCATTTTATGTTATTACTTTAATTATTCAACCGGCTGACATTTTTGTAATCAATCAATGCAAAGAAGACAAAATATATTAAGTATTCTCTTAGACAAAAAAAAGTGGGTTGTAAATATGAAATAAAATGAAATATTCAGGACTGGATAAGAAAAAATATGTGACTTTTGATGATCAGTACTTCGTTCCCCACTGAGCAAATTATTGATTGATCAAACTCTGCACTGTTCAGAAATACTTCTTACACCGTGTTGAATCCTGATCAAGTTGGTTATGTTGGTTTGCATTAAAATAATGAGGAAGCCATGAATAATTTGCCCTTGTGGGTTTCAGTATTTCTATTTGTTGTTGTTGTTTTTTCTAATTTAGTCTAGAGCCCACTGTATATTTTACATTTTCATTTTCTTCTACAATAAAAAGCTGCTATACCTGCTTTTATTATTCTTAGGAATTATTTTTAGGATTCTGAATCCCACCCTAGCATACTTCTTGAGAAGAGGAAACTTGTGGAATAGGTGTGTTAACAAACACATTAAAACATTTTGGTATGTGGTGTGTTTTCAGAAGAAAGCCTTGAGGCAACTTATTTCCCAAAAACAGAGTACCTTATGGTTGGTGATTTGGAAAATTAATGCAAAAACACCATCTGCTAAACTTCAGATCCATGAATACTATGTGGTCTGTAGAGGATACAGGCCTTACATGAAACTATTGCTCTACCATCTGTGCTCTACCACAATCCTTTAACTCTCACTCTAGTAAGTGTTAACTTTAGTTATTTGATATCACACAGATCTTAGATGGCTAAATTTGTCTTGGAAAAAAAAATTACATTTCAACCACTTTCAAAGCATTTATCTAAGGAAGGGAAAGAATGTACAAACCTTTCAGAAAAAAAGAATTGTCAAGGACTGTTGGGCTTTATATGTTTCAAAAGTTGAGAAAGTAAAGAGAATCTAAAAGTGTCCTTTAAAATTCCAAATAACTATTTTTTTCTCAGACTTCTTTCAAATATTTTGTCTGAATAGATGAATATGGATCATACACACACCCGTTTTAGGTACTTTAAAATAACAGCGGCACTGTTTATATTTTCAAATATAAAAAGGTATGTTTAGCATGTGATTTTATAAAGAATTTAGAAGAGCTCCATCAAGGCTTTTCTGTCTCATTACAATTCTGTCACGATCTAATCACGAAGGAATAACATATAGACAGAAGTGAGATCACTTGGGGAAATAGATTCATTTAATCCAATTCCTTTGGTAATGATCTACAAATGCAGGATTTGTTTGAATTTAGGATAAATTAATAAAAAGTTCACACAGAAAACTTCATGAAAAATCCAATTTTTATGTTTGTGTGTGTGAGAGTGAGTGTCTAATAGGTTTTTCTGTAAAAAGTATGTTTATTATAGAATAGGTAGTCTTTGAGTTGCAACCATTCATTTAGTGACTGTTAGAAATTACGACAGCACTGGAAAAAATAATTTACAACCAGTCCTCGCACTTACAAACGTCATAGCATTCCTACAGTCAGGTAATCAAAATTTGGTCACTAGTTTAACTATGATGGCTGCAGCATCTCGGGGTTATACGATCACCATTCATGACCATCCCAGAGGACTTCCAACAAGGAAAGTCAATAGGAAAGCGAGATTTGCTGAATGACCACACGAATCACTTAACAACTGCAGTGATTCACTTAATAATGCTGGGGGAAAAATCGTAAAATTGGGCTTGATTCACTTAACAACAGGCTGGCTTAACAGCCTGGAAATTCTGCTCCCCGTTTTTAAGTGAATCTTGTGGCCATTCAGCAAATGTCGCTCCTCTAGAGATGCTCCTCTAGAGATGATAGAGATGTGCTATGTTCCTTCTTGCTTCAAACGCTCTACCATCATCCCAGTGCCGAAGAAGCCCACCATCAAGGAACTGAATGACTACAGACCAGTTGCTCTAACATCTGTAGTCATGAAAACCTTTGAAAGGCTAGTGCTTTCCTACCTGAAAACCATCACGAATCCGCTCTTAGACCCCTTGCAATTTGCATACCGAGCAAATAGATCAACAGATGATGCTGTTAATATGGCTCTGCACTACATCCTACAACATCTTGAGTCTCCAAAGACCTATGCAAGGGTCCTTTTTGTAGACTTTAGTTCAGCATTCAATACCATCATTCCAGACATTCTTCTAACTAAGCTAAACCAGCTACAGGTACCGGAACAGACTTGTAAGTGGATCACAAGCTTCCTAACAAACAGGAAGCAGCAGGTGAAGCTAAGCAAGATCACATCAAATACCTGTACAATTAGCACAGGGGCCCCCAAGGCTGTGTGCTCTCCCCACTTCTCTTCTCTCTGTATACCAATGACTGCATCTCCAATGATCCATCTGTTAAGCTACTGAAGTTCGCAGATGACACAACAGTGATTGGTCTCATTCGAGACAATGACGAATCCGCATATAGACGAGAGGTCGAACGACTAGCCTTGTGGTGCAACCAAAACAATCTGGAACTGAACACACTCAAAACCGTAGAAATGGTGGTAGACTTTAGGAAAAACCCTTCCATACTTCCACCTCTCACAATACTTGACAACACAGTATCAACAGTAGAAACCTTCAAATTTCTGGGTTCTATCATATCGCAAGATCTCAAATGGACAGCTAACATCAAAACATCATTAAAAAAGGACAACAAAGAATGTTCTTTCTGCCAACTCAGTAAGCTCAAACTGCCCAAGGAGCTGCTGATCCAATTCTACAGAGGAATTATTGAGTCTGTCATTTGCACCTCTATAACTGTCTGGTTCGGTTCTGCAACCCAACAAGAAAAACACAGACTTCAGAGGATAATTAGAACTGCAGAAAAATAATTGCTACCAACTTGCCTTCCATTGAGGACCTGTATACTGCACGAATCAAGAAGAGGGCCGTGAAAATATTTGCAGATCCCTCGCATCCTGGACATAAACTGTTTCAACTCCTACCTCAAACGACGCTATAGAGCACTGCACACCAGAACAACTAGACACAAGAACAGTTTTTCCCAAAGGCCATCACTCTGCTAAACAAATAATTCCCTCAACACTGTCAGACTATTTACTGAATCTGCACTACTATTAATCGTTTCATAGTTCCCATCACCAATCTCTTTCCACTTATGACTGTATGACTATAACTTGTTGCTGGCAATCCTTATGATTTATATTGATATATTGATCATCAATTGTGTTGTAAATGTTGTACCTTGATGAACGATCTTTTCTTTTATGTACACTGAGAGCATATGCACCAAGACAAATTCCTTGTGTGTCCAATCACACTTGGCCAATAAAAATTCTATTCTATTCTATTCTATTCTATTCTATTCTATTCTATTCTATTCTATTCTATTCTATTCTATCACACTCACCCCAAACTGTAACCGGGTACACTTGAAAGCACCTCTGTGAGTCACAATTGTCTGGGCTTCGCTGTGTTCCTTCACGGGCAGTTGTTGATAGGCTTGGGCCAAATCTAATTTGGCAAAACGTGCCCTTGCCCCAGCGAGTGCAGCAAGTGTTGCACCACTGGGACCGGGTAAGCGCTTTTGCAAGGCTTTGTTTAAAGTTGCCTTGTAGTCAGCGCAGATTCTAACTGACCCATCTGGTTTCACTGGGGTGACGATGCCTCCCACTTTGCATGATCGACTGGCACTAGTATCCCTGACTGACTAGTTTGTCTATCTCCTGTCAATCTTGGGTTTAAGGGCAAAGGACCTCCTTGCTTTTAACCGTATGGGGCTACCTGGGGTCTAAATTGAAAGAAATAGGGGTCCCTTGTACTTGCCCAGGCAGTCCTTGAAAACATCTTCGAATTGTCCATGAGTGTGTCCTTTAGGTTAAAGTCATTTCTGTAGATGCCAGTCACCCCATGCCCAATGCTCGAACCAGTCTAGTCCCAACAAGCTTGGCAGGGTCCCTTCGACTCATCGTGATGGGCAGGGTTTTCTTGTGTGGTCCGTACGACGCGACGGATGTTGTCCTGAACAGGGATGCGATTCCTTGGTAGTCTTGAACTTTAGCCGCTGTGTTTGCAGTTTGCGCTACGATGTTCGGCAAAGCTGCAAAAGTGTCCCAGGACATGATTGTGATCGCTGACCCTGTGTCCACTTCCAGTCGGCACGGCACTCCTTCGATTTTTGGTTTTGTGAAGATTTTCTTCTCTACGGGTTGCTGCACGACCCACTATCACGGTCGCTCGATTTGCGCCTCTTTGTTTTGACCAATCACGGGTCGCCTTGCCGATCCCGCGCCTGATTGGCTTGGTTTGAATTTTCAAGGAAGGTTGGGGTGCTCGACAGACTTGAGCCAGGTGCCCTTCTTCTCGCACACCGACATGTAGCGCCTTGAACTTGCATTGTTGACGCTGGTGTTGCCTCCGCAACTTCCGTGATTCATCCCGGTCTTCTTTCTTCTCCGTGTGGAAAACTCCTTCCTCATCCTCGCCGGCCTGATTCGGTCTGATTTCTTGTGGACCGGAGTTGATTTCGCCGCCATTGGTGTGAGCGGCTTTTGTAGGGTTTCCGCTGCTTGGGTGGACATCTCATGAGCTCTGGCCCAGAGCGCTTGCCAGCTAGGTTGCTTTTGATAGCAGCCGCCCGCAAACGAATGTCTCTGACCCCACGGATGAGTTGCTCCAACAGTTCCTCATCCAAATCTCGGTACCCACAATTTGAGGCTTTCCTCAGGGCGGCCATGTAATCGCTGATGGACTCGCCTCTGCTGTCTGCGCCTCCAAATTCAAAACGCTGCATATTTGGACGGTGTTGGCGCGAAATGGTTCTTCAATAGGTTCTGCAGAGTTTGCCACGATACCGATTGTACCGGCGTTGGCTCTGCCAGGGCTTCATGATGTCGATGACCTCGGACCGCAGTGGCTCAGGAAATATGCCCTTTTCTGTCTGGAACTCCTTGCAGTCTGCTCGCCTCGAGGAAGCTCTCAAACGGGTCATGTATGTCCCCATTTCTCCTGGATGGGTCAAACGGCGCGGGCGGTGTGTAGCTGGCCATCGCCATGCTTCCCCTGAATTTGCTGGGTTCGGGTCCTCGTGCTCAGCTCTTTCCTGGTGCTTTTAGCCTCGGATCCCACCTCGCCGCCAGTGTTAAGTTTGGGCAAACGAGGCAGGAGACCAGGGTAGTGACAACAGCTCTTTAATATACAGTGAACCCAGCAACCGGCATATGAAGAACAGTTGCAGGAACTGGGTATGTTTAGTTTAATCAGAAAAGGACTAATGGAGACATGATAGCAGTATTCCAATATCTTAGGGCCCGCCACAAAGAAGAGGGAGTCAAGCTATTCTCCAAAGCACCTGAGGGTAGGACAAGAAGCAATGGGTGGAAACTAATCAAGGAGAGAAGCAACTTAGAACTAAGGAGAAATTTCCTGACAGAACAATTAATCAGTGGAACAATTTGCCTCCAGAAGTTAAGAATGTTGCAACACTGGAAGTTTTTAAGAAGATGTTGGATAACCATTTGTCTGAAGTGGTGTAGGGTTTCCTGCCTAAGCAGGGGGTTGGACTAGAAGACCTCCAAGGTCCCTTCCAATTCTTTTATTCTATTTTATTGTCTATTGATTCTGTGGATATCAATGGCCTTATAGAACATGCATGATTAGAGTACCATTGATTTCAGTGGAATAAAACATAATTAGCATTTTCTGGATGGAACCGATCATTTTATGTTATTACTTTAATTATTCAACCGGCTGACATTTTTGTAATCAATCAATGCAAAGAAGACAAAATATATTAAGTATTCTCTTAGACAAAAAAATGTGGGTTGTAAATATGAAATAAAATGAAATATTCAGGACTGGATAAGAAAAAATATGTGACTTTTGATGATCAGTACTGCCCCACTGAGCAAATTATTGATTGATCAAACTCTGCACTGTTCAGAAATACTTCTTACACCGTGTTGAATCCTGATCAAGTTGGTTATGTTGGTTTGCATTAAAATAATGAGGAAGCCATGAATAATTTGCCCTTGTGGGTTTCAGTATTTCTATTTGTTGTTGTTGTTTTTTCTAATTTAGTCTAGATCCCACTGTATATTTTACATTTTCATTTTCTTCTACAATAAAAAGCTGCTATACCTGCTTTTATTATTCTTAGGAATTATTTTTAGGATTCTGAATCCCACCCTAGCATACTTCTTGAGAAGAGGAAACTTGTGGAATAGGTGTGTTAACAAACACATTAAAACATTTTGGTATGTGGTGTGTTTTCAGAAGGAAGCCTTGAGGCAACTTATTTCCCAAAAACAGAGTACCTTATGGTTGGTGATTTGGAAAATTAATGCAAAAACACCATCTGCTAAACTTCAGATCCATGAATACTATGTGGTCTGTAGAGGATACAGGCCTTACATGAAACTATTGCTCTACCATCTGTGCTCTACCACAATCCTTTAACTCTCACTCTAGTAAGTGTTAACTTTAGTTATTTGATATCACACAGATCTTAGATGGCTAAATTTGTCTTGGAAAAAAAAATTACATTTCAACCACTTTCAAAGCATTTATCTAAGGAAGGGAAAGAATGTACAAACCTTTAGAAAAAAGAATTGTCAAGGACTGTTGGGCTTTATATGTTTCAAAAGTTGAGAAAGTAAAGAGAATCTAAAAGTGTCCTTTAAAATTCCAAATAACTATTTTTTTCTCAGACTTCTTTCAAATATTTTGTCTGAATAGATGAATATGGATCATACACACACCCGTTTTAGGTACTTTAAAATAACAGCGGCACTGTTTATATTTTCAAATATAAAAAGGTATGTTTAGCATGTGATTTTATAAAGAATTTAGAAGAGCTCCATCAAGGCTTTTCTGTCTCATTACAATTCTGTCACGATCTAATCACGAAGGAATAACATATAGACAGAAGTGAGATCACTTGGGGAAATAGATTCATTTAATCCAATTCCTTTGGTAATGATCTACAAATGCAGGATTTGTTTGAATTTAGGATAAATTAATAAAAAGTTCACACAGAAAACTTCATGAAAAATCCAATTTTTATGTTTGTGTGTGTGAGAGAGTGAGTGTCTAATAGGTTTTTCTGTAAAAAGTATGTTTATTATAGAATAGGTAGTCTTTGAGTTGCAACCATTCATTTAGTGACTGTTAGAAATTACGACAGCACTGGAAAAAATAATTTACAACCAGTCCTCGCACTTACAAACGTCATAGCATTCCTACAGTCAGGTAATCAAAATTTGGTCACTAGTTTAACTATGATGGCTGCAGCATCTCGGGGTTATACGATCACCATTCATGACCATCCCAGAGGACTTCCAACAAGGAAAGTCAATAGGAAAGCGAGATTTGCTGAATGACCACACGAATCACTTAACAACTGCAGTGATTCACTTAATAATGCTGGGGGGAAAATCGTAAAATTGGGCTTGATTCACTTAACAACAGGCTGGCTTAACAGCCTGGAAATTCTGCTCCCCGTTTTTAAGTGAATCTTGTGGCCATTCAGCAAATGTCGCTCCTCTAGAGATGCTCCTCTAGAGATGATAGAGATGTGCTATGTTCCTTCTTGCTTCAAACGCTCTACCATCATCCCAGTGCCGAAGAAGCCCACCATCAAGGAACTGAATGACTACAGACCAGTTGCTCTAACATCTGTAGTCATGAAAACCTTTGAAAGGCTAGTGCTTTCCTACCTGAAAACCATCACGAATCCGCTCTTAGACCCCTTGCAATTTGCATACCGAGCAAATAGATCAACAGATGATGCTGTTAATATGGCTCTGCACTACATCCTACAACATCTTGAGTCTCCAAAGACCTATGCAAGGGTCCTTTTTGTAGACTTTAGTTCAGCATTCAATACCATCATTCCAGACATTCTTCTAACTAAGCTAAACCAGCTACAGGTACCGGAACAGACTTGTAAGTGGATCACAAGCTTCCTAACAAACAGGAAGCAGCAGGTGAAGCTAAGCAAGATCACATCAAATACCTGTACAATTAGCACAGGGGCCCCCAAGGCTGTGTGCTCTCCCCACTTCTCTTCTCTCTGTATACCAATGACTGCATCTCCAATGATCCATCTGTTAAGCTACTGAAGTTCGCAGATGACACAACAGTGATTGGTCTCATTCGAGACAATGACGAATCCGCATATAGACGAGAGGTCAACGACTAGCCTTGTGGTGCAACCAAAACAATCTGGAACTGAACACACTCAAAACCGTAGAAATGGTGGTAGACTTTAGGAAAACCCTTCCATACTTCCACCTCTCACAATACTTGACAACACAGTATCAACAGTAGAAACCTTCAAATTTCTGGGTTCTATCATATCGCAAGATCTCAAATGGACAGCTAACATCAAAACATCATTAAAAAGGACAACAAAGAATGTTCTTTCTGCGCCAACTCAGTAAGCTCAAACTGCCCAAGGAGCTGCTGATCCAATTCTACAGAGGAATTATTGAGTCTGTCATTTGCACCTCTATAACTGTCTGGTTCGGTTCTGCAACCCAACAAGAAAAACACAGACTTCAGAGGATAATTAGAACTGCAGAAAAAATAATTGCTACCAACTTGCCTTCCATTGAGGACCTGTATACTGCACGAATCAAGAAGAGGGCCGTGAAAATATTTGCAGATCCCTCGCATCCTGGACATAAACTGTTTCAACTCCTACCCTCAAAACGACGCTATAGAGCACTGCACACCAGAACAACTAGACACAAGAACAGTTTTTCCCAAAGGCCATCACTCTGCTAAACAAATAATTCCCTCAACACTGTCAGACTATTTACTGAATCTGCACTACTATTAATCGTTTCATAGTTCCCATCACCAATCTCTTTCCACTTATGACTGTATGACTATAACTTGTTGCTGGCAATCCTTATGATTTATATTGATATATTGATCATCAATTGTGTTGTAAATGTTGTACCTTGATGAACGTATCTTTTCTTTTATGTACACTGAGAGCATATGCACCAAGACAAATTCCTTGTGTGTCCAATCACACTTGGCCAATAAACAATTCTATTCTATTCTATTCTATTCTATTCTATTCTATTCTATTCTATTCTATTCTATTCTATTCTATTCTATTGACTTTGTTTGTCGGAAATCCTCTGGGAAGGTCACAGATGGTGATTACGTAACCCTAAGATGCTGCAACCGTCATGAATACATGCCGGTTAATTAGTGACCGAATTTTGATTACGTGGCTATAGGAATGCTGTGAAATTTGTAAGTGTGAGGACTACTTCCAATTGTGGTTGTAAGTTGAGAACTACCTGTATGCTCATTCAACAGTTGAGGCAGAAAATGACTGCAGACTGACTCAGCCTTTACTCTGTGTCTAGGGCAGGGGTGTCAAACTCACAGCCCGCAGGCCGGATGCATCACGTGCTGGCCAAGCCCACCCCATTTTAGCAAAAGGGGAAGTCGCGATACGTCACATGACCGTGTGACAACGCAAGTTTGACACTCCTGGTCTAGGGCATTTGAGCTGTTTCTCTACTAGCAAAATAGATTGTTTTTTTGGTTTCAGATTCCATAAATAGTTCACGTCAAAGACTTTGATTGTTAGTTTTGCATCTAACATGGGGATTACGCACATGTTCTTGTGTATTACATTTATGCATTGCTTTTGCTCCCATAAAACAATGACAGTTCATGTGATCCTTCCCGATATTCTTTCTTGCAACATTTGTGAGATACTTTGGGATAAGAAGAGATAAGGATCAGGGCTGAAATGCTCCTGGTTCTGACCAGATCTCACAACCTGGTAGTGATCATGGACGGTGGTTTGGCAATCCGGTAGCGATCGCTGAACCACCAGCAACACTCGCTGCCCGGGTGTCATTACTTCCTGGTTTTAATGTGTTTTTATCTTCTGCGCATGTGCAGAAGGTTTTGCGCATGCACAGGTTTTGCGCATGCACAGAAGGTCAGCGTGCGTGGCATGTGACTTCCAAGCCGGTAAGGAAGGAAAGTCAATTTCACCCCTGATAAGGATAAAGTAACTCAATGACCAAGTAAAACTTCCTGATGAAGAAATACTTCAAACTGATGTATCCCTGAGCTTATCCTTGGGCTTACTGTTTGTCTGTGTGTACACTTTTTGTTCATGAGATGTTCAGCTCAATCCTATTTGACAATTCTGAGGTAAACTTTGCTACTTTTCCTGGATCCAGCAGATCACAGAAACAATATTATGATTTTTCCTTTGATCTTGAGATGCTAAACCTATTTGCATTGACCTAAAATAAAATGTAAAGATAATACTGTTATACAACGATAAAGCCCTTACTTTGTCAAAGCCATTTGTCTTTTTATCACATCTGAACAAAGTCTGCAGGCCAATAAACTGTTATTGTACTTAGTTCATTTCATAAATCTTGACTGGTTCAGAGCATTCTGAATTTCTTCCAAAAACTCCTCCATTAGGAGGTTCCATTGCCTATTAGATTTATTCAAGCAAAAAAATCAAAGGAGGGGCACTGTGTCACTTCTGGCCAAGTCAAGCTACATTGCCAACATGCAGTCACTTGCAGATGGTCTTCTTAATGGTGGCACCTGCTTTTGGCAAAGTTTCTCCCTGCTATGCAAGGAGTATTCTGCTACTGCATACAGTAATTTAGCATTCCCTGAAGGAGTATTAAATTGGCAGCCCATGGACTGGATGCGTCACACACAGACCACACCCACCCCAGCTCTGTGAATGGGAAAAACCTCGTGAAATGTCACGTGACAACAACGTGATGCGGCGAGTTTGACACCCGTGACCTATCTTGTTACCCAAACTGTCTTTGTATGAATGGAAGGCAAATTTATTTTCTTCTTCCACTCTTAATGTGCAGGTCCATTTTGAAATTTGTCTGTTCTGAAAACTTCACCTGAAACTGAATTGAACCTGAATTGATGAATGCATATAATGGGTTCTCTGGACTTTTATACTGTTCTTTATTGCCTTGGAGCAGTCCAAATTTTCTTAATAATGAGATGGGTGGCATATAAATGCAATAAATACATAAAAATAAACCAATAATTCTTAATTTTTTCTTTTACCTCCTAAGTCATAGCCTTAAATTTTAAAGTTTTGGTTTTTTTCCTCCTTATTGCTCACTTCTTTCTTTTTCTTTTTTACAAAGACTATAGGTAAGGATAAAAAGATTTTAAAAGTGGTTCTGATGGCATGAGAACAGGACTGAATTTTGATTACCAAATGGGGTTGCAATGAATTTACACTGGATAGATGAAATCCATAAAGTTTTCATTTCCATATATTTTCTCCTGTGCTAAGTATGAACTTAATGTTGGATGTTCTCTAATTTTCCATTAAAAAAATTCTGGGAAAAAAAACAGTTTAGGGAAGGAGATAATTCTGTAATTGGAATTGTCGACAGTTTTATTGTCACTTTGCTCTTCACTGTTCTCTGAAGCCTTATTGTTATTTCACAACCAAGAATAGTTCATTTTCCTTGCTTCATCTGATTTCATTCATAATACAGTGAACTCCCATTCCCTTCGTTCTAAATTACTAAGCTAGCTAACTGCATCTCAAACCACATTTTTTCCCCAAGAATGGAAAGCCATCCATTCAAGTGTGTATGTAAATAACATGTGAAGGGTCTAACACTCAGCAAAATGTTAAAAAGGTCTAACTCAGAGAGATGCACTTAATCAGACCATGCACTAAATTAAAAGTTATGAAATGTTTATAAGCCCAGGGACTGAGGTACTCAGAGAGAATTACCAGCTAAACATTGCATTAATGAAATTGTGATTAATTATAATTACTAATTAAAATTCAGGATTATGGTGTTGGTTTTGAGCATTAACAGGAGTAATGGCATTACCATTTTTAATGAACTCTAGTATAGAAAATTATAGTACAACTTGAGAAAGGAAGAGAGAGTGAGAGAGGAGGGAGGGAGGGAGAGAGGGGGGAGAGGGAGAGGGAGAGAGAGGTAAAATATTGTTAAACCAAGAAGCACACATTCTCTGCTGATGGACTTAAGTAAATTTAATGTGCTCTAATTTAATAACCAAGTGTAGTCTTTCTTCATCTTAGTGACTGATACTTGTTTTTTTTTTATTGTACAAGAACTAAAGGAAACATATAAATAGCTGTTCTTTGGTTTGTGCAGATTGTGGTCAATTAGCTTCAGTGAAACAACTCTATAGGTCAAAGTGCCATACACAGAGTGGTAGCACCACTTCTACCAAGCATTGGTGTGTGGGTAATCTGTCTCCATTGGCATTTAGCTTTGAAGGAAGTGATTTCCAACAATGTTCTGCAGAAGTGCAGGAATCATGTTTGATGAGTGTCCCCTTTGCTATCTAGAAATGGGCCTCACAACTCTTCACAAACACCACATGTTTCTGTAGTATACCGTGTTTCTCCGAAAATAAGACCCTGCCTTATATTTTTTGAACCCTGAAATAAGCGCTTGGCCCGATTGAGCTTATTATGAGGGGATGTCTTATTTTGGGGGAAACAGGATATATTAGAGGTGGAGACCCTTTGAGAGCTGTATGCAACAAAATTTCATTTTAATATATGCTGATTAGTGTACATTCAAAGTGACAATAAAGTTATTCTAAGTCTAAGAGTCTTAGAACCAAAGGTGCCTTACCTGAATCCTCATTAAAATAATGATGTTTCAAACCCTCAAATCTTTTGTAAATCTGGCTCCTTTAGCAAAGACCCTTTTGGCTACAAATAAAAGAATGTAGTGCAGTGCCCCCCCTTTTCTTCACACTTAGTTTTAAAATTAATATTCAGCCATAGTCATTATTTTTTCAATTAAAGGAATTAGGAATTAACGGGGCAGTCTAGTCTTCACTGTAGCATTGCAAGGCAGCCTTGATGCATACTTCTCAACTACACAGAAAGTATATTTTGGAGTAATTAATGCATGGATATATCAGTAAATGTCAAATTCCCATGGGAGCTTCCCATTTGACCTACTTTATTATGCCTCTTTAGGATTCATTAACTATCATCAGACCTCTTGAAGAATTTGCTGTTACTCACCTTTTCATACATAATGTATGTCGACTTAAATTAGATCCCTCATTTGCATCTTCTTGGTTGCACGGTTCCTCCTGCTGCGTGGCATTTGCCGGTTGCAATATTGGCTGAATGTAAGTTGCCCTTTACTGAAGAACCTTCTGCCTCACACACTCAGCATCTCTTCTTTATAGACTGATAATGACACAGTCCTGAGTTGTTCGTGGAATTGCAGGCTCTTGATTCATCTTTATAGGTCTTACGCCTCACTGAGTTCATTTGTTGAGTCCAAAATTACGACCATGTTCTGACCCAGCTCCCCAAACATGACAAACCCTCTCAAAAGACACCTTTATTAGGAATGCCAGCAGCCCCGGCAAAAAGTTTCTCTCGCAGGCTAACAAATCCATCCGGCCAGAAGATGAATAGTTGTCTGCCACACCTATTCATTTCTGCCGCCTGCCTGTTATCCCCAGAGCTAGAGTGGGGCCTCACTAGCAGCAGTGGCTCTTCCTTCCCCAGAATCAGCCCATAGATTTCCGCTGCTCTCCTCTCCTCTGCCTTCTGCACATCCACGCATCAGGCACTGGACCCAGCTGTCCCTCCTCTTCTTCATCAACCACCTCCAGACCAGGACTCTGTTGACTCTCCATCTAAAGGCTGACAGATGGCCCAGACTCTGCCTCTGTCTTTCTCTCTGCCAGCTCCATTCCCTCTTCTCCCTCAGAGCTCCCAGGTTGCCCTGATGCTGACCCTGAATCCGACGCTGCCTCCTCCTCTTCTGATTCAGTTGCTGGAGGGGCCAGCGGCCAACAGGCCACAAGAGGCCACTTTGACAAATGCCCTATTCGATTGAGAATATGGAACCCAGGCTGTGCCTGAAAATGTCTTTGTGGCTCTGGGCATAAGAAGCACTTTACAAGAAAGAAACGGTAGGTAAAGAAAAATGGTTAACCGATTGAGAGTTGATAGAACAGAAACGTGGAAAAAGGAGGTAAATCCTTCACTTGCAATCATTCATTTAGCAATTGTTTGAAGTTACAACAGAACTGAAACCCATTGTAGTCACGTGATCAAAATTCAAGCGCTTGGCAACCCGCATGTTTTTTTGATGGTTGCAGCATCCTAGGGTCACATGATCGCTGTTCACGACCTTTGCAGCCAGCTCCTGACGAAAAAAGTCAACGGATTGGCTGGAGGATTAGCAACAGTACTGATTCCCTTAACAACACTGACAACCAAGTTTGTAAAATTGGATGCAGCTCACTTAACAACTGCTTTGCTTAACAAAGTAAATTCTGGCTGCAATTATTGCTGTAAGTCAAAGACTATCTACTGTATATAGTCTAAGAGTTGTGGTGGCACAGTGGTTACTATTGCAGTATTGAAGGCTAACTCTGCTGACTGCTAGCAGTTTGATCCTGACCGGCTCAAGGTTGACTCAGCCTTCCATCCTTCCGAGGTCGGTAAAATGAGGACCCAGATTGTTGGGAGCAATAGGCTGACTAAATCGCTTAGACAATACTGTGAAGCAATATATAAGTCAAAATCAGGGGTTTCAAATTCATGTCACGGCACATCATGTCTCTTTTTTTCCCTTTGGGGAAAAAAAGGACTTTTTTTTCCTTTTCTAAACTGGGCGTGGGTATTGCCAGTGCGTGTTGTATCCGGTCTACGGGCCAGGAGTTTAAGAGCCCTGGTCTAAGTGCTATTGCCATTGCTATATAAGATGAAAGCAAGAGCACACTTGGCTACAGATGAATTTACTTTTCAATAGTTTACATAGTTACAAAAAAAAAACAACCCCACCCACAATAGAACATTTTCTAAAATGTAAATATCAGGACATGTGGAATCTGTTTCATGTGAGATCTGGAGAAGGCTGATATTAGAAAAAGTTTGCAGAAACGTATTTTTTTTCTCCTTCCTCCCAATCCTGCCCCCTGAAGTTACTCAAACAAACTCCAGATGTAATCAGAATCAGCAACTTTAAAGAATAGAACTTGGGGATTGATATGTTAGGTTTTAATTAAAATTACAATTAAAACTAATACTAATGTTCTTATTTTTTTTCCTGCCAACTTTTAAAATATGCATATGCATACAAAAAAAGACATCCAAGTTAATCAAGACTTTAGCTTACTCTATGCAAACTACTGATTCTATTGTGTTTTCAATATTATTAGGTGAAATAAATTTATTTGACTCTGAAAAGGCTTCTATTCGCATTCAAGACACTCTATGTTTACTACAGATATATGAAAAATTTTCCTTAAGGCTTCCCCTCTCTCATTATGTGCCATTACTCTTTATCAGAGCAATCTGTGTTTTGTAAATTACTAGAATGTATCCTTGATAAATTAATAAATAAAACTTACATTAACATCCTTGCCAGTCAAAATATTTTGCACTTTATATGGGGAGACATACATTGTTGCTGTCTGCTTCCAAAGTAGTAGTATTAGTATTAGTATTACTACTACTACTACTACTACTACTACTACTACTATTATTATTATTATTATTATTATTATTATTATTATTATTATTATTATTATTATTATTATTACACATCAAGCTTTAAAAACCATCCTGTGTGGAGTTTTGCCAATGCTTTAATGGTATTGAAGTGTTCTGTATCCTTGTTTATTCTTCAGTATTTACTCTGGAATATTTTCAGTGACAAGCAAAATATGCTTTTATATAACATATGCATATATAGTGACAAGCATAGCTCATAAAATCATCTGCTACAATGTCCTACCTGTCAATGACTACTTCAGTTTCAACCACAACAATACATGAGCATACAATAGATACAAACTTAAAGTGAACCACTCCAAACTCATTGCAGAAAATATGACTTCAGTAACAGAGTTGTTAATTCCTGGAATGCACTACCAGACTGTGTGGTCTCATCCCAAAATCCCCAAAACTTTAACCAAAGACTGTCTACTGTTGACCTCACCCCATTCCTAGGAGGTTTGTAAGGGACATGCATAAGAGCACCAGCGTGCCTACCATCCCTGTCCTAATGTTCCCTTTAATAATAATAATAATAATAATAACAACAGAGTTGGAAGGGACCTTGGAGGCCTTCTAGTCTAACCCCCTGCCCAGGCAGGAAACCCTACACCATCTCAGACAGATGGTTATCCAACATTTTCTTAAAAATTTCCAGTGTTGGAGCATTCACAACTTCTGCAGGCAAGTCGTTCCACTGATTAATTGTTTTCTAACTGTCAGGAAATTTCTCCTTAGTTCTAAGTTGCTTCTTTCCTTGATCAGTTTCCACCCATTGCTTCTTGTTCTACCCTCAGGTGCTTTGGAGAATAGCCTGACTCCCTCTTCTTTGTGGCAACCCCTGAGATATTGGAACACTGCTATCATGTCTCCCCTAGTCCTTCTTTTTATTAAACTAGACATACCCAGTTCCTGCAACCGTTCTTCATATGTTCTAGCCTCCAGTCCTCTAATCATCTTTGTTGCTCTTCTCTTCACTCTTTCTAGAGTCTCAGCATCTTTTTTACATCGCGGCGACCAAAACTGAATGCAATATTCCAAGTGTAGCCTTACCAAGGCATTATAAAGTGGTACTAACACTTCACGTGATCTTGATTCTATCCCTCTGTTTCTTTAATTGTATTCACTTTAAGTATTCAATTCATGCTTATACTTATATATATAACTAATATCGACTTGACAAAATAAATAAATAAATACAAAAAAATAAATATCACATCTCATCTCATGTCTCACATATAAGGAAGGAAGGAAGGAAGGAAGGAAGGAAGGAAGGAAGGAAGGAAGGAAGGAAGGAAGGATTAGTAATTTGAGATAGAAAAGTAGAAGAAAAGAAACATGCTGCCTCTTAAACTCTGACTATATCATTGATAAATCCAAATGATTTTGTGAATGTTTTCTTGTAGCCTTCTTGGCAACCAATGAAAATGATTTACCATGACTTCTTTTCTAATCTAATATTCCAGAGACATTTTCTAATAGTCCAGAGATATTTCAGAAGAAGAGTCTTCCACTACTCTGCTCGCAACAAAACACCTTATGCCACCAGACTCGACATTTGGGGCTTAGACAATTTAGAACTTTGTCATCTTCCGTCTGACCTAAGCATAGTACATAAAATCATCTGCTACAATGTCTTACCAGCCAGTGAATACTTCAGCTGCAACAAAAACAATACGAGAGCAGACAATAGATACAAACTCATGGTAAACTGATCCAAACTAGACTGCAGAAAATACAACTTCAGTAACAGAGTTGTCAATATCTGGAATGCACTACCAGACTCTGTAGTTTATTCCCCAAATCCCCCAAACTTTAACCTCAGACTGTCTACTGTAGACCTCACCCCATTCCTAAGAGGTTTGTAAGGGACGTGCATAAGCGCACCAGCTTGCCTACCATCCCTATCCTAATGTTTTCTTTTATTTGTATCCTTTTCATGTATTTATAATTATGTTTACACTTGTATCTGTCATAAAATACATGCTTGACAAAATAAATAAAATAAAAAAATAAAAAAATGATCAGCGCAGTGGAAAACAGTGTTTTTAAAGATTCTTCAGCTAAGTTTAATGGAGGCTGAGGATTTTTCTAGACATGACTTTAAATGAGTATTTGAAATTAATTAAGAAATTTGTTTTGTTTATAATAATAATCAGGATCTTACAGGAGACAGAGAATTCAATTCACCTTCTGTATTTATTGGGCTTATATACCATTTGAGTAGTTATCTAGCTATATGATAGAACGTAGTCTAGAGTTCAAGGAGGGAAGGGCTCAGAGGTGGCTTTCAGCAGGTTCTGACCAGTTCTGGAGAACAGGTAGGGGAAATTTTGAATAGTACGGAGAACAGGCAAATACCACCTCTGACTGGCCCCGCCCCCATCTATTCTCTGCCTCCCGAGTCCCAGCTGATTGGGAGGAAATGGGGATTTTGCAATAACCTTCCCTTGGAATGGGGTGGGAATGGAGATTTTACAGTATCCTTCCCCTGTCATGCCCACCAAGCTATGCCACACCCACCAAGCCACTCCCACAGAATCGATAGTAAAAAAAATTGAATCCCAGCACTGGAAAGACTGCCTCAAGAGGCAGCAGAACGTGGTATATAGGCAGGAAGAGGGCTGAGATGGCCTTTCCCTAGCAGCTCACAGGGTATAATTATGCAGATAATTGTTTTAAGAACACAGTGGTTAGAATGCAGGCCATTTCTGCCAGCTTCCTGCAATTTGGCAGTTCAAATCTCACCGGGCTTAAGGTTGACTCAGCTTTCCATCCTTCTGAGGTAGATAAAAATGAGGACCCAGATTGTTGGGGTCAATATTCTGACTCTGTATTATTATTATTATTATTATTATTATTATTATTATTATTATTATTATTATTATTATTATTATTATTTATTTTATTATTTATTTTATTATTATTTATTAAATTTTTATACCGCCCTTCTCCCAAAGGACACAGGATGGTGTACAGCCAAAAGATAAAAAACACAAAAATACAATTAAAACAACAATTTAAAACCGAGCATATTAGAAAAAAATGCCCAACATTTAAAAATTTAAAATTTAAAATTATGAACCCTAAAATAATAAAACCCCAGTTAAAAATTTAAAAATATTAAAAATATTAAGCCAGTCCCGCTTGAATAAATAAGTGCGTTTTCAGCTCACGGCAAAGGCACTTGACGTAGTCCAGGGGGAAGTTCGTTCCAGAGCGTAGGAGCTCCCACAGAGAAGGCCCTGCCCCTGGGGGCCGCCAGCTGACATTGTTTGGCGGACGGCACCCTGAGAAGACCCTCTCTGTGAGAGCGTACGGGTCAGTGGGAGGCATGAGGTAACAGCAGGCGGTCCCGTAAGTACCCGGGCCCTAAGCCATGGAGCGCTTTGAAGGTGGTGACCAAAATCTTAAAGCGCACCTGAAAGACCACAGGAAGCCAGTGCAAGCCGCGCAGGATTGGTGTCACTATTACCCGCGCAGCTGCATTCTGGACTAGCTGCAGCCTCCGGGTGCACTTCAAGGGCAGCCCCATGTAAATTGCTCAGAGAGGGCTGTAAAGCACTGTGAAGGGGTATATATGTCTAAGTGCTATTGCTATTAAGATTTTTGTCTGTAGGTGGACAACAATAAAGAAACTACAGGTAGTCCTCAATTTACAGCAGTTCATTTAGCGACCATTTGAAGTTACAATAGCCCTCTAAAAAGGGACATATGACTGTTCTTCACATTTATGACTGTTGCAGAATCCCCATGGTCACATGATCAAAATTCAGACCCACTTGGCTAGTGACTCATATTTATGACGGTTGCAGTGTCCTGGGGTCATGTGATCACCTTTTGTGACCTTCTGATGAGCAAAATCAATGGGGAGGCCGGATTCACTTAACAACTGTGTTACTAAATTAACAACTGCGGGGATTCACTTAACAACTAAGGCAAGAAAGGTCATAAAATGGAGCAAAACTCACTTAACAACTGTTTCATTTAGCAACAGAGATTTTGGGCTCAATTGTGGTCAAATGTTGAGGACTCTGTACTCAGAAATAACTCCACATGTTATTCTTGATTCCTGGGGCCTCTGTCCCACCCACCCCCTGTGTGTGTGTGTGTGTGTGTGTGTGTGTGTGTGTTTCTCTCTGTGTGTGTTTCTCTCTCTGTGTGTCGTGCCCCACTCCTCCGCTGACGGCCGGGTCGGGGAAGTCCGTATCAGGCATGCCTCTGCAGCTCTGCCAAAGTCCTAGCAAAGTTCTCAAGGCAGGCAGGAGACCAGGAAGTGACTTCAGCAGTCCAAGGTAGACTTTGCCTGACTCAGAGAATGCCAGAAAGCAGATCCTTTATATAGGCCATGGGGTGTGGCTCCATGACTCAGCACTTATCCAGGCCTGCCCCTCCCTTCCTTTTGCTGACGCCGCCTATCAATTCTCCTGAAGCGAGGATCTCTCCAGGCTCAAGCTGTTGGCAATTCACATTCCTCAGGCTCACATGCTGTGGGGGAGGGGAGAGGTCTAGTTGCTCCGTTTGCCTGGGCATGGAGCCAGGGCTATGGGCTGGAGGCACGTCAGGCCCTTCGTCTTGTTTGGCCTATCTGGGCATGGTGCCAGGGTTGGGGCCTGGAGGCATGCCAGGACATTCCTCAGTGTTCGGCAGGAGATAAGAGGGACCCAGCTGCGGGGAAAGCGAGCGAGACACAACACTCTGTTTCTCTCTCTCTCTCTCCGTGTTTCTTTCTCTGTGTTTTTCTCTCTCTCTCTCTGCTTTTTCTCTCTCTCTGTCGCCCTCCCTCTCCTATTTTTCAGTAGGTCTAGTTGGAGGAACATGGTGCTGGAATGATTTAAACAGAATTTGGTAGGAATGAATAACATTGCTGTGACTTTAGTAAGATGAGAGAGAGATACCTAGAACTTTCCTTTTGGGGGAGAAACGCTGTGAAATTTACTTGTTATTCTGTGCTTATCCATTTCCATCTATTGCCATCACCCCTAACATCAGTATAGTTTACTGTTACTTTGCATTAAAGAGAAACACAGTCACATTTTATGCCCCAAGCAACTCAATATTTCCATTGGCTCCAGTTAAGTAGGTCAGTGAACTGGAACTATTTAATTTCTGTAGGGCCTTTTTTTTCCTTTTCTGCTTACTGACTCCTATAGCTACTGAGTATAGATGTAATAGCAGTCCTTCCTTGAATTTCCTCCCCCTCCCCCAAGAAAATGCCACAATCTGCAAAATCAATCTGACTTTCAGCACAGATGGCCACAATGAACAAAATCTGCTGTTGTCTGTCATTTTTCACCAGAAAAGTTCCTAAAGGCATGCATACTTTTGGAGAAGTTGTGCAAAAGAAAAGAAAAAAAAGTCTATCCTTTATTAGGAAAAGTCATAATTGTAGGTTATTGGCTTAGCTGAAGCCTAAACAAAGAAAAACATATATTAGAATTATGTTGCCTTGGGCAAGAAAAAACATATTGCAGGGTAGTTGTTAAAAACAAAAGCAAAAGACTTACTTGGGTTTATTTGCATAAATTAGATTTTAAAAATTGCTTTACGTTGCGTTCAAAGATCGCTAGAGAGATATAGCAATAGCAATAGCACTTAGACTTAGATACTGCTTCAGAGTGTTTTATAGCCCCCTCTAAGCGGTTTACAGAGTCAGCATGTTGCCCCTAACAACCTGGGTCCTCAATTTACTGACCTTGAAAGGATGGAAGCCTGAGTCAACTTCGAGCCAGTCAGCAGGATCGAACTGCTGGTAGTGAACAGAGTCAGCCTGCAATACTGCATTCTAACCACTGTGCCACTTTGGCTCTTAAAATAGTATAGAAACAAGAAGCATGTCAAATACAGTCATATTAAGCAACAACAGCAACACCCCAGTCTCATCTTGACCCTCACTGCTGCAACTCCTGCCTTCTCCTCTTCTTTGTTGTGTCCTTTCATCTCCTTCTCCCAGATAGAATTCCCATGGGACGTTCCGCTGAAATGTCAGAGGCTATTGGTAACACACACTTTCTGAATCGTCCTGGATGCCTATTTTTTCCAACTTCTCTTGAGAGACCTAATGAGGTTTTTTTAATCTATTAAATTTATATGCTATCTGAGCAGGTGACTGTACGCAGCTTACAAACTGTAAAAAAAAAAAAAGATAAATAGAAAAACAATTAAAATTGTTAGATTAGATCTTCTTACCCGGCCTGGGTAAGAAGATCCTTTCCTGCCTGGGCACAGGGTTGGACTAGAAGACCTCCAAGGTCCCTTCCAACTCTGTTATTATGTTATGTTATGTTATGGTACTCCATCAGCCACCTCCAGTGGTAAATGCCCCCCTCAGTTAGAATCGAATTGAATTGAATTGAATGGAATGGAATGGAATGGAATGGAATGGAATGGAATGGAATCGAATCGAATCGAATCGAATCGAATAGAATAGAATAGAATAGAATAGAATAGAATAGAATTTTTTATTGGCCAAGTGTGATTGGACACACAAGGAATTTGTCTTGCTGCCTATGCTCTCAGTGTACATAAAAGAAAAGATACCTTCATCAAGGTACAACACTTATAACACAAATGATGGTCAACATATCATTATAAATCATAAGGATTGCCAGCAACAAAGTTACAGTCATACAGTCATAAGTGGAAAGAGATTGGTGATGGGAACGATGAGAAGATTAATAGTAGTGCAGATTCAGTAAATAGTTTGACAGTGTTGAGGGAATTATTTGTTTAGCAGAGTGATGGCCTCCGGGAAAAAACTGTCCTTGTGTCTAGTTGTTCTGGTGTGCAGTGCTCTATAGTGTCGTTTTGAGGGTAGGAGTTGAAACAGTTTATATCCAGGATGTGAGGGGTTTGTAAATATTTTCGCGGCCCTCTTCTTGATTCGTGCAGTATACAGGTCCTCAATGGAAGGCAGGTTGATAGCAATTATTTTTTCTGCAGTTCTAATTATCCTCTGAAGTCTGTGTTTTTCTTGTTGGGTTGCAGAACCGAACCAGACAGTTATAGAGGTGCAGATGACAGACTCAATAATTCCTCTGTAGAACTGGATCAGCAAGGAAAGACAAGACAATAAAGGAGCATATTTGTAGTTCAGGGCTGAAATGAGGGGTCCTTGGTGTTCTCTGCACTTGCTTGTTTTCTTGCCGACATTTCATTACCCAATCTAGGTAGCATCATCAGTGCAGGTAATGAAGCCTCTGCAAGAAAACAACCAAGCTCAGAGAGCACTAAGGACCCCTCAAAGACAAGATATTTACATACCATCCAGAATAGAATAGAGTAGAGTAGAGTAGAGTAGAATAGAATAGAATAGAATAGAATAGAATAGAATAGAATAGAATAGAATAGAATAGAATAGAATAGAATAGAATAGAATAGAATGTTGGCAGGGTGATGTCTCTGCTTTTTAGTATGCGGTCTATCTTTAGTACTTGCTAAAATAAAAAGGGATTCTTTCATAGAGAAACATATCAGAAAATTTAACTCCAATGTATAAATTTATCTCTGATAGAAAAATGTATAAATGTTTCTGTTGAGGAAGGTACATTTTAGAATATTTTTTCTTCCCCTAGTATTTTTAAGCCACCTGAAATTATATTACTTTGAAGAGAAAAGAGAAATGTTTTTAGCAATAGGACAGGACAGAACAGAACAGAATAGAAAACAGAGTTGGAAGGGACCTTGAAGGTCTTCTAGTCCAACCCCCTGCTTAGGCAGGAAATCCTACATCTCTTCAGACAAATTATTATTATTAAATGGTTATCCAACATCTTCTTAAAAATTTCCAGTGTTGGAGCATTCACAACTTCTGGAGGCAAGTTGTTCCACTGATTAATTTTCTGTCAGGAAATTTCTCCTTAGTTCTAAGTTGCTTCTCTCCTTGATTAGTTTCCACCCATTGCTTCTTGTCCTACCCTCAGGTGCTTTGGAGAATAGCTTGTCCTCTCTGATTTAGAAAGATAGAAGACTTCTTGTTGCCCACCAAATGATTCAACTATAGCGTAAACTCCCTTATTTGCTAAATTAGTGTAAGCCTCCAAGATACTCTATGAGAACTTCTCAAAAGGAGTTTGAGACTAAAACATATGAAGAATGGTTACAGGAACTGGTACAGGAGCTAGTACAGGTACTAGCTAGTCTAGTGAAGAGAAGGACCAGGGAAAACATGATAGCAGTGTTCCAATATTTGAGGTGCTGCTACAGAGTGGAAGGAGTCAAGCTATTTTCCAAAGCACCTGAAGGCAAGACAAGGAATAATGGATGGAAGTGATCAAGGAGAGATTCAACCTAGAAATAAGAGGAAAAAAATTGACAATGAGAACAATCAACCAATGGAACAGCTTGCCTTCAGAAGTTGTGGGAGCTTCATCACTGGAGTCTTTCAAAAAGAGAACGTACTGCCACTTGTCAGAAATCATCTAGGGTCTCCTGCTTGGGCAGGCAGTTGGACTAGATGACCTACAAGGTCCCTTCCAACTCTGTTAATCTGAAAAGAGTCTTCTTTTTTAAAGAAATGCCAAACAAGTTCTCTTCCATTAAACTAAATAATAGCTGCTAAGAAATAAAAAATGCAGGATCGTTTTTCTACTTGGACCTGCTTGGTAGCAAGAATTTTGGGGTTCCTGCCTTTAAATTTATTATAGCATATATAAATCTCCAACTGACCTGAATAAATGATTCCTTGGCTTTTCAAATTTTCCCAGTTTGCAGAACTTTTTAATGCAGAAAGAAAAAGAACCTGTTCAGCACATAGAAAAGTATTAATAATTGTCAGCTGTATTTTTCTTTGCCGTAGTGTTGGGTGGGGGGGGAGAGAATGTGGTTGTTTCAGTGATTTCCACTTTTATTCTGGGTGGGCTCTTCCCCACCCCCCAACCCTTTTAGCATAAACCAGGTGTCAACAGGCCATTCAGCCTGTTTGTGATCATTAAGTAGCATTAAAAGCTATCACTGTGTCACAGAATGAAATGAGAACATTGGGTAGCCTGCTACCTGCAAAGTAATTATTGTCTGACACATTTACAGTCTCCAAATCAACAATCCAATTTTGCAGACACACACAAAAAGATATATAGCACGAGATGCTAAAATCTTGCTGGGATGTTCATTTTTACCATTTGCATTAAGATAGTTTTAAGTTAAATGCACAGGAAAGTACCCAGATGCTGTGCTTATCATTAAAGCAAATGATACAATGTGGAAAAAATATCCAAGTTCACAAATTGGGATTTGCAAATAAGATGACGTGATGAGAAATCTGTATACAAAATAAGGTTCCTCTTTTTTAACCCCGCACTGAGGCCACTAGGTAAAATGAGAGACCCTAACTGTTTGCCAGTAAGTCTTATGTGGAATGACAAACCACATTTACCAAAACACACACCTTATAGTTATTTCCTGACAGTTAGAGCAATTAATCCATGGAACAACTTGCCTCCAGAAGTTGTAAATGCTCCAACACTGGAAGTTTTTCTGAAGAGATTGGATAACCATTTTTTCTGAAATGGCATAGGGTTTCCTGCCTAAGCAGGGAGTTGGACTAGAAGACCTCCAATGTCCCTTCCAACTCTGTTTTCTTTTCTTTTCTTTTCTGTCCTATCCTATCCTATCCTATCCTATCCTATCCTATCGCTAAAAAGATTTCTCTTTTCTCTTCAAAGTAATATAATGTCAGTTTGTTTAAAAATACAGGGGAAGAAAAAAATATTCTAAAATGTACCTTCCTCAACAGAAACATTTATACATTTTTCTATCAGAGATAAATTTATACATTGGAGTTAAATTTTCTGATATGTTTCTCTATGAAAGAAACCCTTTTTATTTTAGCAAGTACTAAAGATAGACAGCACACTAAAAAGCAGAGACATCACCCTGCCAACAAAAGTGCATATAGTCAAGGCTATGGTTTTCCCAATTAAAATGTATGGTTGTGAAAGTTGGACACCATAAGGAAGGTGTCAACCTGCAAAGCATTCCTGGCCTGCTCTCAAGTTGCTATAGGCAATTAAATCAGGGCATCAGTCAGAACCCTGACAGAAGGCTGAGCGCCAAAAAAATCGAGGCCTTTGAACTAAGGTGCTGGAGAAGATCCTGAGAGTCCCTTGGACTGCAAGGCGATCAAACCGGTCAGTCCTAGAGGAGATCAACCCTGACTGCTCTTTAGAAGGCCAAATCCTGAAGATGAAACTCAAATACTTTGGCCACCTAATGAGAAGGAAGGACTTACTGGAGAAGAGCTTAATGCTGGGAACAATTGAGGGCAAAAGAAGAAGGGGAAAGGCAGAGAATGAGGTGGCTGGATGAGATCACTGAAGCAGTCGGCGTGAGCTTAAATGAACTCTGGGGGATGGTAAAGAACAGGAAGGCCTGGAGGAACGTTGTCCATGGAGTCGTGATGGGTCGGACACGACTTCACAACTAACAACAACAACAAAGCCAGAAAGAGGAAGAGACACTAAGTGCTCAGGGGATATTTTAAAGTCTGTTTAAACAAAGCCAGCGGTTCCTATTCCTTGACAAAATCTAGACATATGTATAAATTGTTCTGTCTATTTCATCTGGCAAAGAGCCTCATAGATCCATCTGGGTTTTTAAAACCCAGCCAAAGGAAATGGCCCTGTCTAATGTAGGAGAGACTGGTTGCAAGAATTTCCTTCAAATATAGTAATGGATAATTGCTTTTCTTGCTATCCAGAGAAATGTCACCTTCATTAAAATGCAGCATAAACAGAGGCTTGTTTTCTGTGATATCTGATCTGGATTCATGGTCCTGAAATAAGTTGACTTGTAAATGTGTAGATCTCTATTTTATTTTGTATATTTTTATTTATTATTTTTCATTTGCCTGACATGGCACTGATTTCTACAACAAGTTAGTCAAAATTCTTCCCTCCTGCCCCTGTTGATTCAGAATTGCTTGAAACCTCAAACATATTTAGCCTCAAAAAGGAAAATATAAAATTAAAGCATTACAAAAGATCAATTTTTTCTTTGCCTTGCAGAGTGGGTCTATTTCAGATTCCAATTTTAAAACAGAATGTTTTGTTCTTGAGGAAAAGAAAAGGGAAGGCCAGGATTAAAGAAAAAAAGCCTAAATTTGATTTAATCTCAGTGTCATTAACATTTTAACTATGTTAATTGAATGCAATTAATGTGATTGTTCTCTATTGAATTTTCTCCTTCTTTCACATTAAAAATTACAGCTCTTTGGCATCTTTTGAAGTGCCTTTTAGACTATATGCAAGGCTTTCAGGCTGAGGGCGGCTGTAGTTAAATTAAACATATCCAAAACATAATTTATTAACAATTCTGTAATCTGCACTTTGTAAATCACTACAAAAACTGAACTAAAAACTATCCTTGTGTCATTGTGAAAGGTGTCTATAATTTTCTGAATTTCACAGAGTAATTTTCCAAGCAAAAAACTCAGTTCCAAAGCTTATATATCTAGGAGAATTGTGTATGTATGTGGTGTGTGTGTGTGTGTTCCAATATATCAGGGGCTGCCACAAAGAAGAGGAGGTCAACTATTCCCCAAAGCACCTGCAGGCAAGACAAGAAGCCATGGATGGAAACTAATCAAGGAGAGAAGCTACCTAGAACTATGGAAAAATTTCCTGTCAGTGAGAACAATTAATGAGTTGAACAACTTGCCTCCAGAGGTTGTGGGTACACTAACAATGGAGGTTTTTAAGAAAAGACTGGACAACCTTTTTTCTGAAATGATATGGAATTTCCTGCTTGAGCAGGGAGATTAGACTAGATACAGGGGTGTCAAACTGAGGGCCCGCAGGTAGGATGTGTCAAATGCAGATCACACCCACCCCAGTTCCACAAATAGGGAAAAGACCATGAAACGTTATGGCAATGTGACGGGGTGAGTTTGACTAGAAGATCTCCAATGTCCCTTCCAACTCTGTTATTGTGTGTGTGTGTGTGTGTGTGTGTGTGTGTGTGTGTGTGTGTGTGTGTAAATATGTTTTATCCTACCTTTGTTGCTTTGTAAGTAACATGGCTAATACTCCTCCCTCCTTCTATTTTCCCCACACAACACTGTGAAGTGAGCTGGGCTGAAAGCGCGACTTGCACAAAGCCACCCAGCCAGTTTTTTATGGCTAAGGTGGAACTAGAACTCACAGTCTCCTGGTTTCTAGGCTAGTACCTTAACCACTATATCAGATTGGCTGTATGTTAGGAGAAATTGCATGGCAGATTTGTGAGTGAAGTCTTTTTTTTTTTTCAAAAAAGAAAAAAACGAAAAAAACACACCACTGCTGTAAATGTAAAACAAATCAGATTTCAAGACAAAAAAGTGAGAAGCTGTTTGAAACTGAACATGTCAGGTTCACCTGTCCTTAGCAGTATCATCTCTAGCCTCTCAACAGCTTGAGATCACCCTTATCTTCTGCTACCTGATCCTTTAATTGGAGATGACAAAACAGATGCTTTATCACTAAGCTGTCAATCACATTAGTAGTGGGAAACATAGTGTTTTGGATTCATAGTCTTCAGTAGATATCTGGGTTTAGATTTTATTTTTCCTTTTTCACTTGCCAGAAAAGGATTTCAATGATAATAAGAAACATTTAGAAATACCGTAAAGCTAATCATATAAATTCAAACTATAATGGTTGTGCTGCTTCTTCTTCTTTTTAAATGATAGTCAGTTTGCAGTTATAACTCAGTTCTGAAGATTTTTACAATTCAAAAAATAGAATAATGAAAACCAGGGGTGAAATCCAGCAGGTTCTGACAGGTTCTGGAGAACCGGTAGCGGAAATTTTGACTAGTCCAGAGAACCTGCAAACCTGATGCCAGAGTGGGGTGGGAATGGAGATTTTGCAATATCCTTTCCCTGTAGTGGGGTGGGAATGAGATTTTGCAGTATCCTTCCCCTGCCACACCCATCAAGCCACATCCACCAAGCCACACCACGCCCACCAAGCCATGCCCACAGAACCGTCAGTAAAAAAAATTGGATTTCACCACTGATGAAAACTTTTATACATTCATAGATTTTAAAGAGTGACTTTTTGAACACAAATCAAAATGTCTCTTTTATTTACACATTTTCTTTTTTTTTTCTTTTTTTAAAATCCCAATTCCAAATTCTAGGCATAATAGAATTTCCATAATAAAAATCTTGAACAATTAAAAAGAAACCAAATATAACGCATCCAGAAAGCCTCCTTAGGACAAAACAAAATTCTTTCTTATGTTCACTGATTGCCCTTCTCCAAGGCCTTGGGAAATAGTCACATATAAGTCTAGATATGCACAAATAAACTTTGTCACATCAAAACTTAGAAACTAGAAGCACTGTTGAATGAAGTCATGTAATCCGCCGCCCCCCCCCCATTTTAAAATAAACACTGACTTTTTGGCAACGGTTGTCCATATTTATCTATTAGCCATCCAAAGTCACGATGTTGTCAGGTGGTTCTGAAATCAAATTAGATTAACTTGCTTTTCATTATAAGACCAAGTGGGGTATCACAATTAGCAGTGTTCCAATATCTCAGGGGTTGCCACAAAGAAGAGGGAGCCAAAGCACCTGAGGGTAGAACAAGAAGCAATAGGTGGAAACTAATCAAGGAGAGAAGCAACCTAGAACTAAGGAGAAATTTCCTGACAGTTAGAACAATTAATCAGTGGAACGACTTGCCTGCAGAAGTTGTAAATGCTCCAACACTGGAAATTTTTAAGAAAATGTTGGATAGCCATTTGTCTGAAATGGTGTAGGGTTTCCTGCCTGGGCAGGGGGTTGGACTAGAAGACCTCCAAGGTCCCTTCCAATTCTGATATTATTATTATTATTAATTGCAAAATTCTGTCAAATTCATAAACAAAAACATATAAAACTCCTAAAAAGTATATAAAACCTACGTAATTAGACTAGTTACCAAATGCATGCAAGTTGCAGCCACTTTTGAAAATGTTAGCATCAAAACAAGAAGAGTCATTAGAAATGCAGCAAGTTGCATTTTTCAGTGGGTGTCTCTGCAAGCCATTTTAAAGCACCTTTTATTTAATTCCTTTTATACCCTTTCTTTTCTTCCAGAAATTCTGGGCAATGTATGTTGTTATTCTCCCCCTGGGTTTGAAGTACACTTTGTTTGGTTTGAAATTGTAATAAAACACACACAAAAAGGTGAAGTAGTACATTACAAGAACCAGGAGATTAAAAACATGTTTGTTAGACACTAAAGATATAATGGTTTGAGCTTCATAAAGAGATTGTTGCAGTCAGGGTAGCTTTTTATCAGAGAAGTACTTCAAGAATCTCCAAAGGACAACTTAGTTCAAACTAGGGGAGTATGGAAACAAATGATGCTTTCAGGTCAGCAAAGAAGGACCTGTGATCATCCAAAGATTGCTAAACTATCATTCTTAGTATGTGAAATGGCAAGTGATGCTAGAAGTTGCTATAGCAACATTCAAAGGATCAGTTTCTTGCCTCCAATATAGGTATTAAAGACTTAAGACCCAACTAAGTCCCTTTTTATTTCCTAGCATTTTTTCCATAGGTACAGGGTTTTCTTTTTTGGATCAACTAAATATTAATCTGTTAGTTCTGACAGAAATTGACTGACCAGCTTGTCACTTGAGCCTGACACCATGGGCTGAGAGACAGTGACAGATCGAAAGTCAACAAGCCAGCTTTCATGCCTAAGGTGTGTGGAATCACTGGTAATATTTAGCCGATTCTGACTGGTTCAGGCAAACCGGTAGTGGCGACCTAGCACTATGACTATAGATCTAGCCCTATGACTATAGACCTAATACTATGACTATAGATCTAGCCCTATGACTATAGACCTAACACTATGACTATAGACCTAGCCCTATGCCATCCTATTTAGCCATGTTTTCTAAGTCGTGGGCATGCGTGCAAGCAAAGCGCATGCACGGAAGGCCGCGCACACGCACGGAAGGTGCACACACGCTCATATTTTCGGTGCGCGGTGAACTGGTGGTAAAATTATGTGAAACCCACCTCTTTGCAGAATTCACAATAGAACTCACAGTCTCCTGGTTTCTAGTCTGGAGCCACAATCACTAGACCAGATTGCCTCATTCAAAGCTCAAATCAATTTTTAAAATCATGTTTGGGAGCAGACCATCAGTTTCTGAAGTTCCAGTGAATAATCCAAGTAAATAGCCCAACTGCGATATTCAAAAGTGGTCCTAATCTCTTTCTCTTCAGCTAGTCCTAATTGAGACAAGCCTAGTTGAAAGATACAACCACATTTTGACAATGCGATGGTGGCTTGTTTGGAATCAGCATACACATGGCGATGTATGTTGGGAAAATGACACAACACAACCAATGCAACTTCAAACAGGTATCATAATGCCATTACGCAGTTGTACCATCTGCATAATAATATCATGATGTGCGTGTTGTCAAGTTGATGTCATTATTGCTTGCTACAAGTTCCTATGAGTCTTGTGCAGTTAAAGGGCAGGAGTGGGTGTGTTTTCGCAGAGGCTTAGTGTATCTTTAATCTTTCTTCTTGTTTTGTAGTCGAAATTGAGATTGCAAATGTGACACAGGAAACCACATGTGACCCTTGGCTATGGTTTGTTTATCACGACCTATTTATATATAAAGACCACAAAGACCACAAAGACCACATTATAGTTACTCTAGTTGTAATTTAATAAAAGTCTTTGTCACTTTGTTTTGTTTTCGTTTTGCAAATGTTTCATTATTCAACTAGCTAACATCTTCCATGCTGTACAGTAGATAAAAAGAGAGCAAACCCAATTCATTTCTAATGCTGATGATGTTACCTAGTTGGGTAATGAAATGTTTGCAACAAACAAACAAAAAGCTCAAAGAGCTGCAAAGAATCCACAGTTCAACCTTCAGCAACCAATATTCTTGTCTATTAATAAAGGTATTTTGTTGCTTTTGGGTGGTTGTGAAATTTAAAAAAAAACTTTTTTATTAGTTTATCGAAGTATATAAAACAAAGAAAAAAAACATGAAGCAAGAAGAGAGGGAGGGAGAAAGAGTGTATAGTGTATAGTGTAACGGGAGAAAAAAAGGCACCAACTTCTGACTCTCTTTAGAATAGAATAGAATAGAATAGAATTTTTATTGGCCAAGTGTGATTGGACACACAAGGAATTTGTCTTGGTGCATATGCTCTCAGTGTACATAAAAGAAAAGATACCTTCATCAAGGTACAACATTTACAACACAATTGATGATCAATATATCAATGTAAATCATAAGGATTGCCAGCAACAAGTTATAGTCATACAGTCATAAGTGGAAAGAGATTGGTGATGGGAACTATGAAACGATTAATAGTAGTGCAGATTCGGTAAATAGTCTGACAGTGTTGAGTGAATTATTTGTTTAGCAGAGTGATGGCCTTCGGGAAAAAACTGTCCTTGTGTCGAGTTGTTCTGGTGTGCAGTGCTTTAGCACTTTACCTCTCTTTAGAAGGTAACAACATTACAACCGCAACTGTTCGCTTTTACCCAACAGTATGTGCAAGCCATTTCTATAACAATAAGCCTATTTAGTTTACAAAAACAAAATCAAAGTTTCATTTTTTTCTCCCGTTGCAAACACAAAATCCGGAAGCAATTTCAAAATAGAGACAAAATTAGATATAATCTCTGATTTGGATAAAAGAATCCGTTTAATCATCTCTGCTTCTCTTTGCTGAGGGGGAATAATATATCATTCATTCTCATATTTTCAAATCTAGTCCATGATATTTACCAACTTTGGAATATTGTTCAGCATTACTTATGGTGGCTGTGAGATTTTGACTATGCTGTATTGCCACATATTTGTTCTGCTGTGACCCAAAGGAGCCTTGAATACAGACAAAGACCTATTTCTTAGCTATTCATACTTTATAAGTTGTCCATACAGAAAGAAAACCAAGCATTTAATTGAAACTGTATTGCTTTGACTTTTGGTCCTTGTCACCTGTGCTATTATATTTTAATACATTGCTCTCATCGTGCTGTTTATCATTATTTTATGGGTTGAGTCCATTATTAATGTTATGGTCTTTCAATATATGTCTTGGCCGCCCTTGGAGATTAAAGGTTACCATAAAAAGCAGGTATAAATAAATGAACACATGAGAATATGAGTGAGGGGGATACACTTGCAAAGCTGTAGAAATGACGGAACAAACTTCTGAAAGATGGGAAGGGGGAATAAGAAAATTGACAGAAAATTAAAAAAAAGACCCTCAACCACCAAATCTTTTTTTTTTTGTTCTGCTCCATTGGCATACAGAAATGTGGGAGGTGGGGAAAGAACTGCATTCGGTTTAGTTTGTTCTGTTTTTATGCTTTAACAATCAACTCAAAAGGTCAGGTAATAAGTGATGGTATTTAAATAGCAGAGCCCCTTGTGGGCACATAGCAACCTGGCAATGTTTGTCTGCGAGTTATTTTAAAATGCGGGATTTGTTTACATATGCAGATAGAGATCAATTTTTCCCCCTCCCCAGTTACTTTGCATGCTGTCTGCTCATCCTTTTGGAAAAGCTGTTATTCTCATAATAATAATCACGGGGGGGGGTGTTGGTGGGTTGTCTCCATTTCACAACTGGGATTGTCCTTGTTGATGCAGCTACCTACCAGCTTCTCTGGCCTAGATATATTAAGTAGCCCTTGGAAATAGCACAACAAGGCTGTTTTATTTGAAATGTGTGTCAGCAAATAACGGCTGCTTGGCATTAAAGCTCTGGAGGGCTGTCTTGTGGCTTAAGATGGAGCAGTTCCCATAAGGGAGTTACAGGAGTTCTAGTGATTTATTAGGGCTTAAAATTAAACATCTGAGGCTGAATTCAAAGCAGGTGTTCAGCAAACAGATCCTCCAAAATGTCCTGTCTTCCCAGCCAGCCAAAGGGCTATCTGGAGAGCAGCTGGTGGTATGAATCAAATCCTTTGAACACCATTTAATGCTCAAACTTGTATATACATGGAATAACAACTAAGATGATTAGGGGACTGGAGGCTAAAACATATAAAGAACAGTTGCTGGAACTGAGTATGGCTAGTTTCATGAAAAGAAGGACTAGGGGTGACATGATAGCCGTGTTCCGATATCTCAGGGGCTGCCACAAAGAAGAGGGACTCAAGCTATTCTCCAAAGCACCTGAGGCAGTGACAGCTAACCTTTTTCAGACCGAGTGCCCAAAGTGCGCAAACGCCCCAAACCCCCAAATTGCAATGTATGCGTGGGCTCCGTATATGCTTCTCGCCCTTTGCATGTGCCCCCTGCGCATGTGCACGCCCCTGCACATGCCCCTTGCATTTGTACACAGCCCCCCCCTCACGTGCTCTGGCCTCTATGCATACATGCATGGCCCCCCACACATGCCCCGCCCCTGCGCATGTGTGGCACAGACTCGAAGACCAGCTGGTTGGCAAGAGGCAACGGCTCACGTGCCATCAGAAAGGGTGCTGCGTGCCATAGGTTCACCATCGCGGACCTGAGGGCAGGACAAGAAGCAATGGGTGGAAACTAATCAAGGAGAGAAGCAACTTAGAACTAAGGAGAAATTTCCTGACAGAACAATTAATCCGTGGAACAACTTGTCTCCAGAAGTTGCGAATGCTCCAACATTGGAAGTTTTTAAGAAGATGTTGGATAACTATTTGTCTGAAATGGTATAGGGTTTCCTGTCTGAACAGGGGGTTGGACTAGAAGACCTCCAAGGTCCCTTCCTACTCTGTTATTCTGTTATTCATTTATCTGTATATTGGTCCTTATTTCCCCTTATGAGAAGGTACAGAATGCATAAAGAAGTAGGTTCTCTGAAATTTTCCATCCCTTTCCTAATAATGATAGTTAATTAACTACCTAAAGAAGCTTCCCTCTTGGTCACGTGACTGGGCAGGTGGAAAGAGAATTTGAATGGAACCATCACTAACCTTCTGATCCATTGCAAACTCCAAGGGATGCATCAGGATTTTTTTCCCCCTGAATTCTTTGTCTCCCTAACCATCAGTCAGATTGGGCCCTTGTTCAAACTCAGCCCACTCCCCGCAGCTTCTCTCCTCAGCCTAAATTAGAATCCAATTTATTCTCTTTCTGGAGAATTTTCTTGCTGATGGGTTGACAGTCAGACCAGAGTCCTGAGTCTCTAAAATTTATTGAAAAATTGTCTTGAGTTGAAGAGAACAATGTTAGCAAATCCAGGCGGCAGAAATCTGGATGACCAACAGATGGCAACTATAAATTTCTAATCCTTTTGTTGCTATCTAGAGTCTGTCTCTAATTCTCTAGTCCAGATCTGGTATGCTTGAATTACTTTCATAGTCCTTTTGCTAATTATTAAGAACTGATACATCTGCAAGAATTTAGCACTGCATAACATCAGTAAATAAGTAGAGCTTTGTAGAACTTAAAGGAGGACTTAGTTTTGACAGATATTTGAGCAATGCTCCTCTTTGAAGTGCTTCTGCAAAGTACTTCAAAATCCTGGCTCTGGCTTTGAAGATGATGTGGAAGTAGAGCTGGTGCAGGAAGCAGCTGATCATTGCAGAATTATACGCCTCTTGAAGTTTCTGGGTTGGTTACTTGGAGACTTCCAGGTCTTCCTTAAGTAGCATAGACCAAGATTTATTAAGTATCACCTTGACAAATATAAACCTACTCTGTCCCATGTGGACATTTAGAGAAGACCTACTAAGGATACCATCCTCACTTGATGTCAAGTGGATCTGGTCTAGGACAGGGGTCTCCAACCTTGGCATCTTTAAGATTTGTGGACTTCAACTCCCAGAGTTCCTCAGCCGGCCAAGCTGACTGAGGAACTCTGGGGGTTGAAGTCCACAAGTCTTAAAGTTGCCAAGGATGGAGACTCCTGGTGTAGGAGTCATATCTTCTGGATAATATCTCACTCGGGATAGTCTTTAAAACCATTCTGTTTCAGTGGACCTGAAGTAGGATGATTACAGGAATCTATTATGCCAGGGGTGTCAAACTCACGTCGTTATGGCGGTGTCATGTGATGTATTGTGACTTTTTCCCCCTTTGCTAAATCGAGTGTGGGCATGGTCAGTGTGTGACACATCCGGGCTGCGGGCCGTGTGTTTGACAGCCCTGTATTATGGTTTATTACAGTATTGCTTCTCCTTGTTGAGATATTCTCTTTCAGTGTGCTTCTTCTGTACCAGGGCTGTCAAACTCGTGGCCCGCAAGCCGGATGCGTCATGTTCTGGCCACGCCCAGTTTAGTGAAGGGGAAAAAAATCCTGATACATCACCATGACAATACGACACCATGACAACACATGTTTGACACCTCTGTTCTACCTCAAACAGAGGTCAATTGCTCAATCAATAGGGATGAAACCCCAAAGTCCACTGGGTGGGGACTTTGCTTGGCAGTTGCAATTTCTGGGCACATACAACGCAGCCACTATTTACAACATGAATGGGATGAGCGAGACAAACTAGTGACAGCAGACATTTTCTGTCTCCTGACAGCAACCTGTGTGATTAGGCACACATACCCCCTCTGTTGGGTTGTGCTTAATGCAGTCTTTCTCAAAACTTAGCAACTTTAAGACATGCCAACTTCAATTCCCAGAATTCCCCGGAAATCAGTTTGAGAACCACTGGCTTAATGGATATTCCCATTAGAACTTGTTATGAAGCATTTTCTGTTTCTGGCCCCTCTGATCTGTCTGTTGTGAATCTTCAGGTCCTTATTGTAACACAACGGCTAGATACTTTCTGTTACTTCCCTATCATTTGAAATACCAAGGTTTTTTTTCTTCTGCTAGAGATTTTGCAAAGTTTTCATCCCAGTGAGCTTTCCCTGTATAGGTTAATCAAGTAGCATTGATGTTCATTCATATCACAGGCTTTTCTTCTCTGTGTTATTGGTCATATGTCTCCAGTAGGTTAATCTACTCATCTTACACTCTTTTTGCATTATTCAGTATGATTACTAGTGTCCATAATTTATGACTTAAGACAGCTGCTGTGATGTATTTTGTAGAAGTAGAACTATATCATCCTATTGTAAGGCTGACCATCCTGTACAAAGGGAGCAATCAGACTTGGTCATGTCTTTGGTTATCCGACCTCGGGTTTTGCTGTGGTAGGTAGGTATGCATTGTGCAGAATAAACAGAGTTGCCCTTTTAGATAAATGATCCTCCATATGGAGCTCTCTAGATTCCACAGAATATGCATGAGGCTCAATAGATTTAAATTAAATCCTCTGCTTTAACACACAAACTTTAAGTGACCTTGACTAAATATTTGACTCTCTATCTCTGTGTGTTTTGCATTGTTTGACATACTGGCAAATAGGAAAAATGGGCATTTAAGATAGATGATAGACTATAGATAGATAGATAGATAGATAGATAGATAGATAGATAGATAGATAGATAGATAGATAGATAGATAGGTGAATAGGTAGGTAGGGAGGGAGGGAGGGAGGGAGGGAGAGAGAGAGAGATTATGATAGATGATAGACAGATAGATAGATAGATAGATCGATCAGGGGTCTCCAACCTTAACAACTTTAAGACTTGTGGACTTCAACTCCCAGAAGTCCCAGAATTCTGGGAATTGAAGTCCACAAGTCTTAAAGTTGCCAAGGTTGGAGACCCCTGAGATAGATAGATAAATAGATAGATAGATAGATAGATAGATAGATAGATAGATAGATAGATAGAGCGAGCATATTTACACACGCATACACACACAGAGAGAGAGAGAGAGAGAGCGCATTTTCACTAACCACAACAGTTTATTTAAAAATCCACATGGACACCATATGCTAGCTGAACAAAGCTACTTTCTTGAGAATAGTTCACAAAGACCTCAGCTGGTATGATGATTCCCAGGGAAGAGCAAGCATCAATAAGAGTCACAAAGTTTGATAGCACAATAACACAATTATTTATGCAGCAAAGGCTGCAATAGAGTGATTCGATTGGCGGGTGATTCAGTTGATTCACCACCACTGCACTGAAGAAGATAACTGAAGTAGCATTCTCCTCCTTTCCATAATTTTCTATCCGTATGTGTGCAATGAAATTACTTGCCTGGACGTGAAGAGGCTGGTCAAGGTAGCTCAGACCACTGAGGAAGAATATGTTGCCTCCAGGGATCCATTTCAAGTGCCAAAGCAGAACATACCACTTTTGTTGGACATTGTCTTCCACTCTGGACTAGCTTCATATTAATATACAAGTCGGACCACTCCAGCATTTTTTTCAGTGATACATATTGCCAAGCATATAGGGCAGGAGTGGGGAACTACAACGGTGGACTTCAATTCCCAGAATTCTCGAGCCAGCAAAAATGACTGGCTCAGGAATTCTGGGAGTTGAAGTCTACAAGTCACAAAGGGGATCATAGTTTTCCACCTCTGATATAGGGGAATGTAACACAGGTAGTCCTCGACTTACAACCTTGAGCCCAAAATTTCTCTTGCGAAAGCAAGATATTTGCCCCATTTTATGACCTTTCTTGGCACTTTTGTTAACTGCAGTTAACAAAACCTTTCTTGGCACTTTTGTTAACTGCAGTTAAATTAGTCACACGGTTGTAATTGAATCTGGCTTCTTGATTGATTTTGCTGATCAGAAGGTCTCTCAAAAATGCTCACAATGATCCCAGGATATTGCAGCTGTGATAAATAGGAGTTGACTGCCAAATTTTAATCACCTGACCATGGGGATGCTGCAACGGTCATGTGTGTGAAAAACAGTCATAGGTCACTTTTTTTCAGTGCTGTTGTAATTTCAAATGGTCACTAAACAAACTGTTGTAAATCGAGGACTACATTTCAATGTATCATAATGGAGTAATTGGGTAATTTCTTTGGAGAACCCAGCAGAATCTAGTGAACCTTTATTGACAGGGGTGTCAAACTGGTGGCCCTGGGCTGGATGCGTCACACGCAGGCTACAGGACGTAGTGAGGGTTTCCAAACTGAGCAACTGAGCAACTTTAAATTAGATAAATTCATAGAAGATAACAAGGAAAGCGGGGGCTCAGTGGCTAAGATGCTGAGCTTGTTGATCGAAAGGTCGGCAGTTCAGCGGTTCGAATCCCTAGTGCTGCCGTGGTAACGGGGTGAGCTCCCGTTACTTGTCCCAGCTTCTGCCAACCTAGCAGTTTCGAAAGTATGTAAAAATGCAAGTAGAAAAAATAGGGACCACCTTTGGTGGGAAGATAACAGCGTTCCGTGTGCCTTTGGCATTTAGTCATGCCGGCCACATGACCACGGAGACATCTTCGGACAGCGCTGGCTCTTCGGCTTTGAAACGGAGATGAGCATCGCCCCCTAGAGTCGGGAACGATTAGCATATTATGTGCGAGGGGAACCTTTACCTTTAGAGAAGATAATGCTACAGATGTCAAAGGTGAAAATGGCCATCTCTTTCCTTCATGTTGCTCATGGGGAATAGCTGGATAACACATAAGCAGGAGTGATCAAATTATTCTCCTACATCACTCATCCCGTGGGCTTAAAACTGGTCACTATGGGAACTGAATCCTGAGTTATATTGACCTTGATCCGCTTCAGCGGGGTTTTTTGCATGTCATTAATAGGGAGCATTCCCATAACTATCAGGGACAAGAGCCATTGACAGAGCTATAAACTGACTAAATCAGCACACCTGTTAGTGATGAATGCCATCCCTTACGTTAAGTGCTTTGCTTTTCTGCTGTCTTCTGCCAATCAATATAATGGAGTGGTCCTGAGAGCTACTATTTGGAAAGAAAGCACATTCCTTCTCTAATTCTCACTTTCTACGTCCGGTGAATATTACTATGGGCTTTGATTATGACACTCCGTAGTCTTTTTTCCCCTCCCTTTCATAAACCAAAACGACTCACATTGGTTAGGCTGTCTTTGTTCCCATGAATACATGAAAATGTCCACAATAATTCTGATTGTCCTTTTACAGGTTAGGAAGCTAGGTTAACCTATACTATAATACAGATAGTCTTTGACTTATAATAGTTCGTTTAGTGACCCTTTGAAGTTACAATGGCACTGGAAAAAGGGACTTGTGACCATTTTGCACACTTACGACCATTGTAGCATCCCCATGGCCACATGATCAAAATTCAGATGCTTGGCAGGTGGTTCACATTTATGACGTCCTGTGGTCATGTGATGAGCTTTTGCGACCTTCTGACAAACCAAGTCAATGGTTTGTCAGAACCGTGTTACTAACTTAACAACTTCAGTGATTCATTTAACAATTTAGGCCAGAAAAGTTGTAAAATGGGGCAAACCCATTTAACAATTGTTTCACTTAGCAACATAAATTTTGGGCTCATTGGTGGTTGTAACTCGAGGACTACCTATACTCTTTTATGAATGGAGACTGGGCTTCATGATTCTGTCCATCTAGCACCATGTCATCAACTTATATCCCAGGAGATTTACATATCAGATGCATTTGAAAAGGTGGAAGATATACTGTTCAGTATATTATATGAGCAATATCTTTTGTCAGTCACGTCTTGCTTTTTGTATTGAGTACTAAAAAAAGAAAAATTATTTTTTGGGGTCCTTGGTGTTCTGAGCTTAGTTGGTTTCTTGAAGACGTTCCATTACCCAACTAGGTAACATCATCAGTGCTACTTTGATCATAATGATTTTATTATTTAATTACATTAATAATCGGTGTAAAAAAAATTTGTGTGCATTTTTCAATGAACTGGCCAAAGTTTCACTTCCTAGAGTGGGTGTTATTCTTTCAGATGCACAATTCTCCATATTTTGTTCTGCAATGCTGAATTCAATAATTGCCTGCAAAGATTTGCATTTTAGAGAAAGCTAAATGCATTAGCTTTTAGTCCTATTTGAGGACTAGGGCAGGAATCTGCAAACTTGGCTCTTTTAAGACTTGTGGACTTTTAAGACTTTTAAGTCTTAAAAGAGCCAAGTTTGCAGACCCCTGGACTAGGGCATGCAAAAAGTGCATATCCGGTAGATACTTTGCCTACAGTATTATGAAAAGTACTTATAACGTTGCATACACGAGGAGAAATTGCCTATGAACAATACAAATATATGTATCCAGTTACATAAAATGATGGACATTTATCATATCAGTTAATGCCAAGTGGATCTAAAGAGAGAAATATTTATCTAACTCAGGTGCTTATTTGCCTTCACTGTTTGAAAAATATGACTGTAAACTTGAAAGTTTGAATAAAACCATATTGTTAGTGCAGTACTGAATTATAAGGCTGGTGATTGTATTAAAAACTGTTTTCAGCGTTCTGTCTCTCAGATGTCCCTTAATCTCATTCCTTGATAATCACAGTAGCGATCACCCTACAAGGTCAGGAGCAGATTACATAGCATAAAAAAGGGTGATGCAAGTGCGTTACACGCAATGCAATATTTGTGAAATCTTGTATTATTTCTTGTTATTCCTTGTTATTACGATCAGTGATTTCTTTCCAAGCTGCGGGGTAGTGATGGTTAAAGAAAGGGCAGCTATTTAAAAGAAATCCATTTCAATATGAACAATTTTTGCAGCGTGTTATGAGGCAGCGTAACCCTTGCAGCTTTGATTGCTAATGAATACACAATATTAATCTTAGCAACAGTCAGAGGGGAAGGAGAAGGGAAAGAGGTGATTTTTCGCAAGGAAATGAGCAAGTTGCTCAGGAATAGGTTATGGTTTTAATATTCATTATATAAAATGTGCTGCCCCTGAAAGTAAAAAAAAAAAGAGGTTAAAAAAACTAATTTTGTTTTCATACCAGCTTCCTTTAAAACACACATGGTGTAAAGATAGATTGCACATTTAACCCTTTGCAAAAAACACCTCAAGTTTTTCCACAGGGTAATATTAATTGCTGAAAATCAAATGCCCCTGTTATCCAGTTTTTCTTCTTTTTTTAAAAGAAACCTTGAAGGAGGTTGACCCACCTATTAGCAAGTTGGCTCTAATAGATGTAAATGAGTCCAAGGCATTATTACAATTGGAGGGCTGTGAAGTCGGTTATACAACTTAATTAAAGAGGCAGGGAAATCTAGAAAGGGCAAAGTTCTAGTGACATACTGATGAGCTAGCACTGAATCTTATGTCACTGCTCATCTTGGCACAGCTAGAAGGGCAGGTAAGGTAGCCACCATTCTGGATGCAGTATTCCAAATGTGGCCTTACCAAGACATTAAAGGTAAGGTAAAGGTTCCCCTCGCACATACATGCTAGTCATTGCTGACTCTAGGGGGCGGTGCTCATCTCCGTTTCAAAGCCGAAGAGCCAGCGCTGTCCGAAGACAACTCCATGGTCATGACTCAACACCAAAGGCGCACGGAACGCTGTCACCTTCCCACCGAAGGTGGTCCCTATTTTTTCTACTTGCATTTTTATGTGCTTTCAAAACTGCTAGGTTGGCAGAAGCTGGGACAAGTAACGGGAGCTCACCCTGTTACATAGCAGCACTAGGGATTCGAACCGCCGAGCTGCCGACCTTTCTATCGACAAGCTCAATGTCCTAGCCCCTGAGCCACCGCGTCCCTACCAAGACATTAGAAAGTGGTATTAACACTTCACGTGATCTTGATTCTATCCCTCTGTTTATGCAGCCTAGAACTGTGTTGGCTTTTTTGGCAGCTGCAGCACACTGCTGGCTCATATTTAAATGATGGTTTGGAGTGTTTGTGAGCCCGCACATTGCATTTGTTAATGCTTCCTTAAATCAAACCATGGTTTCCTACATTCATATGGTTGCAATTATGCAACCTAGGAAAAGATCCAGCTTCTCTACAGAGTTCCAAATGGACATGTGACACACCCTTCAGATCCCACTTTCCAGTCCAGATCATTGCACAGCCCAACAGAATTCAGAGTTCTGAAGATATACTTTTTATTTTAAAAAAATAATGATTGACAATCCTTGAAACAGGAACAGAAGAGCATCAAACCACTGAAGCTGATGATGTTAACTAGTTTAGATAATGAAACATCTGCAAGAAAACATCGAAGCTCAGAGAGCACCAAGGACCCTTCATTTCAACCCTGAGCTACAAATACTCTCCTTTATTGACACTGAAACAGTCTAAACCACCAGCAATCCAAGTGATTGTCCAAAACCAAATGCTCCAAAGGACTCAACACAAGGCAGCTGTGAAATTACTCTGAGACTTAGCTAAATTTCTATGGAGAGTCTCGGTCATCTTGGGGTTCTTTTAAAACAATGTTTCACTTCTTATCTAAGAAGCTTCTTCAGTTCTGGAGACTACTCTGAGATTTATTTCCAGGGGTGCTATTCAGGAGGTTCTGACAGGTTCTGGAGAACCGGTGGCGGAAATTTTGAGTAGTTTGGAGAACCGGCAAATATCACCTCTGGCTGGCCCCAGAGTGGGGTGGGAATGGAGATTTTGCAATATCCTTCCCCCAGGAATGGGGAGGGAATGGGGATTTTGCAGTATCCTTCCCCTGGAGTGAGGTGGGAATGGAGATTTTGCAGTATACTTTCCTGCCACGCCTACCAAGCCATACCCACAGAATCGGTAGTAAAAAAAAAATTGAATTCCACCACTGCTTATTTCTGAAGCAAATTGCAGACCCATAAGCGCCAACCATGATTCCTCTGAAGAAAGCATGTTTGCTCTTCCACATTCAATAATTGGCACATAAAGTGGCTACGATTGCTATCTTTCTTTTTTTCCTGGATGAGGAATAAAAGAGAGAGATAAATCACCTGTAAATCTTAGGATTTACTGCACTTGGAGTGCTCTGAGTTTATTTGTTAGACACTGATCTCCAAGGGGGGGGGGAAATATCAACATTTAATTAATAAGCTTAATAGCTTTCAGGTGATCCGATCAATATGAAGAAAGCCCACAATGATAGAAAGCATGGAATATCGAACTGGCCAGAGCAAAGTACAAGATTTGCTTTAGAATTGATTGTGCCGCGTCGCTGTTGGTTAGCTGGGAACCTGAGTAACGAGATGTACTACTCTTTTTTCCTGGAAATCAAAGTGATGGACCAGATGAAAGCATAAAATAAGGCTTTGCAGGCAAGGTCCTCTCAGCATGAACTCAGCAGAAAAGAATCCTTGGGGAACTCAACAGAGAAAATACACTTTGTGTCTTGGAAAGTTCTAAGCTTCATTCCTGGCTTCTTAAGCATTGTGGGGGGGGGAAATGATGGGGAGATTTTCCACCTCCCCTCCACAGGTTCTGCTGAGCTGTTACAGTTTGAACAGATGCACCAATCATCTGATCTGGCATGATGTGCCTTCCAGAATTGGATTAATTATAGCCTTACAACACATTACTTGGAAAAGGTAAAGGTAAAGGTTCCCTTCACACATATGTGCTAGTCGTTCCAGACTCTAGGGGGTGGTGCTTATCCCCGTTTCAAAGCCGAAGAGCCAGCACTGTCCAAAGACGTCTCCATGGTCATGTGGCCGGCATGACTAAATGCCAAAGGTGCACGGAATACTGTTACCTTCCCACCAAAGGCGATCCCTATTTTTCTACTTGCATTTTTTACATGCTTTCGAACTGCTAGATTGGCAGAAGCTGGGACAAGTAAGCTCACCCCGTTACGTGGCACTAGGGATTCAAACAGCTGAACTGCCGACCTTTTGATCGACAAGCTAAGTGTCTTAGCCACTGAGCCACCACATCTCTTCCTATTTACTTGTAGACTTCATTAATATAAGATGTAGCAATGAACACTAACTTGTATGGCTTTAAAAGGGGATTAGATGCATTTATGGATAGCAGACCTATCAGTGGCAATTTAGTCTTAGAGACTCAATGTTAGCTTGGTTGATGTCAGTATTCCTCCAAATTTATTTTATTTTATTTTATTTGTCATAACAGCATATATAAGCATAAGCATGAAGCAGCTATACAACATATAAGCATATATATGAATATAAGCATGTAATAACTATATAAATTGGATATAATGAAAGGAAGCAGAAGGACAGGAACAGTAGGCACATTTGTGCTCTTATGCACGCCCCTTATAGACCTCTTAGGAAAGGGGTGAGGTCAATTGTAGACAGTTTTTGGTTAAAGCTTTGGGGATTTTGAGAAGAGACCACAGAGTCAGGTAGTGTATTCCAAGCATTAACAACTCTGTTACAGAAGTCATATTTTCTGCAATCAAGATTGGAGCGGTTAACATTAAGTTTAAATCTATTGTGTGCTTGTGTATTGTTGTGATTGAAGCTGAAGTAGTCTTCAACAGGAAGGACATCGCAATAGATGATTCTATGAGTTAAACTCAGGTCCTGTCGAAGGCAGCAGAGTTCTAAGTTTTCTAAATATTAGTTGCAGGAAAGAACGATGACTCCACCTCTTGCTTAACTCCCTCCTTCCAGAGCTCTTTGGTTGTGAGAAATACTGGGCTAATCTGGGCTTTGGTTCATGGAACTGGGTTGCTTTTATGTTATTTTTTTAATGGTTCGTCGCACAGTCATCCAGATGTTCAGATTGGATTTGTCATTTATGTCCACCTATCAAACCCTTCCCAAGTACCTGGGATAGGAAGATGTGAATGTTTGATACATTACAGTGCCCATCGCAATATGTAAGATGCTAATTCTGTATTATTATATTTATTAATAAAGGAGTATGTTTGTAGCTCAGGGTTGACATGAGGGGTCCTTGGTGCTCTCTGAGCTTGCTTGTTTTCTTGCAGACATTTCATTACCCAAAATACGTTGCATCATCAGTGCTAGTCATATTATATTTATTATTTTACCAAGAGAGCCAGTTTGGTCTACCGGTTAAGACTCTAGGCTAGAAAGCGAGAGACTGTGTGTTCAAGTCCTGTTGTAGCCATGAAGGTCAGCTGGGTGACTTTGACCCAATCACTCTATCTCAGCTTAACTCACCTCACAGATTTATAGTTGCGGCAGGCATGGGATTCTACCGGTTCGGACTAGTTCGGGCAAACCGCTAGCTCTGACAATCAGCTGGGAGTAAACTGGTTCACCCCGATGTTCAGATGGGCCCAGCGCTATTTTCCGACCTTTATCTTCTCAGCTGTTTCACGCGGTAGAGCACAAATCAGCTGTATTACTCCTCCAAAGAAACCAGGAAGTGAAGATTTCTCAAAACTGTGCATGCATGCGCGTTCAGCAAATCGCACAATCACCGAATCAGTTGTTAAACCGGGAGGATCCTACCCAGTGGTGGGATTCAAAATTTTTTACTACTGGTTCTGTGGGCATGGCTTGCTGGGCATGGCGTGGCTTGGTGAGCGTGGCTTGGTGGGCATGGCAGGGGTTGGATACTGTAAAATTTCCATGCCCATCACATTCCAGGGGAAGGTTACTGCAAAATCTCCATTTCCTCCCAATCAGCTGGGACTCAGGAGGCAGAGAATAGATGGGGGCGGGGCCAGTCAGAGGTGGTATTTACCGGTTCTCCAAACTACTCAAAATTTCCGCTACCAGTTCTCCAGAAGTGGACAGAACCTGCTAAATACCACAACAGAAGCTGTCTTATTTGTATAAATAATAAAGGCGGGATAAATATTAAATAATAATAATTACTTTTATGTTTTTTCTTATATTCCCAAAAAAAGTTTGGGCTATGGGCTTCTTAATTGGACCAGGCACACTTTGTCATTTGGGGAGTGGGGTGAAAGGTGGTTGCAAAGAAATACTTCAGATGCTCCATGAATTCAGCACCTCTCCACAATTCATTAAAGCATTCTTTATGCTTCTGTTAAAGAGAAAAGATTCTTTTGCTTTATGGAATTTACTCAATATGACACATAAACCGTCAGCAGCTCTTTATTCCTATCTATATTCCTATCTCAAAATTGAAGGTGATTTCATTAAATAGCAGAGAACTGGGGCAGTTATAGGACATTCAAAGCATTTCTTCCCAGTTATTTTCAAAGTTCACCCAGCACTTCTTAGCTTCTGTTAAGTAGTTATTTTAGAAGCATTTGGTTTCTGACCATCTGCTGCCTCTATATGAAATTTCCTTCCCAGGGAGGTTAAACAAGACCCATCATTAGTGGCTTTTAGTCTCTCTCTATATATATCTATATCAAGTTTTTAATGATTGGTGCGGTTCCTCGATTTTTAGATAGTTGGGCTATTTCATTCTTACATTTGTTTTTGTTTTTTTTATTTTAATTCTGTATTTTTACATTTCTTTTGAGACCCACCTGAGACTATGCCATCTCATAAACTGGTTGAAGACAGTTCTCTGGGGAATGCCTTTGATTTCCCTTACCTCATTAGATAGGTTTGAGTCCTACTTAAGAAGATAAATCAAAATTGATTTTGCTTATTCTGGATTTTCAGCCTCCACAAAATCATAGCTAACATCAAGATTTATAGAACCAGACTTCACCACTTACAACTTTAAAAGATAGCATTTCTTACTTCATCCCCAGATATTTTTTCTAACATCTTACAAATCTCATACCAGAAGACTTCTCACCTTGGCCAAGATTGGAATGTTACCTATTAGTGTGACAACTAGCAGATATATCAATATCCCTTATGAAAACTCTATCTATCTATCTATCTATCTATCTATCTATCTATCTATCTATCTATCTATCTATCTATCTATCTTCTATCTATCATCTATCTATCTATCTATCTATTTATCTATCATCTATCTTCTATCGATCATCTATCTATCAGTATCTACCTACCTACCTACCTACCTACTTATCTATCTATCTATCTATCTATCTATCTATCTATCTATCTATCTATCTATCTATCTATCTATTCCAATGAACATCTCAAATACGGATAGACTGCCTATTACATACTAAATAGAGAACAGAACATTCAACACCTATTTTTAGAAACCTTCATTCTTCTGAGAAGGAGATTATTTTACTCCTAGAAGATCAAACTTCAACCATTGCTTACATCTATTGTTAGGTTTTACAGTCTGGTTTGGGAACTGTAAATAAAAATACTCACTAGAGAGGGAATATATGACCTCACAGATTACTCTGTGAGTATCTGATGGTGTGGAATAACTGAAATGAACTTGTTGGGGCCTTTTTCAATAATCTGGATCCCCATTTACATAAAAGGAAAGCATGACTATTTTATTTGGTAATTCAAAGAAATGAGCATATGGGCAAAGGGGGCAGGCCATATTCAATCTTCCACCTCATTCAATTGATTTGCATATTGAGTCATTTGGGAATCAGGTGGTTTATTAAGTAAATAGATACAGACAGAGAGGCCTTATACAGATATTTTGTTGACAATATGAAGATTTATAAACTGGACACTTACAGTCTTGACTACCCAGCTCCTCTTCAGAAATATATTCATTCATCAGGGATTCACTGAGTATTCAATTGAGGAAATATCAGTGTTTTCCTTTCATTTGAAACTATGATCAAGAGGCCTATAAGAGTGTTCAGACAGATGAACCTTATGCCTCATCAACCAGACATTTCTTGATGTCTCCTTATTATAGATCTTAATTTTTTTTAAGCAATGTGTTATGCAGTTTTATATTGTGTGTTACAATTAGTGCTGGCTTTCTGTAGCAAAGTGGCAGGAAAAGTTCAGTAATCATGAGCTGGAGGAGGTCCAGAGGTTTCAAAAAGGCATCTTCAGTGAACCTTGTAACTGCCGGTTGCTCAAACCTGCTGAAGATGCCTTCCATAGTTCATTTTCCCCTCAGGTATTTACATGATTGAATTAATACAGATCAGTGGTGGGATTCAGTTTTTTTTTACTACCGGTTCTATGAGTGTGGCTTGGTGGGCATGGCTGGTGGGTGTGGCAGGGGAAGGATACTATAAAATCTCCATTCCCTCCCCACTCCAGGAGAAGGTTACTGCAAAATCCCCATTTCCTCCCGATCAGCTGGGACTCAGGAGGCAGAGAATAGATGGGGGCAGGGCCAGTCAGAGGTGGTATTTACCGGTTCTCCGAACTACTCAAAATTTCCGCTACTGGTTCTCCAGAACTGGTCAGAACCTGCTGAATACCACCTCTGATACAGATCCTTCCATTGAGGACCTGTATACTGCACAAGTCAAAAAGGGGGCTGTGAAAATATCTACAGACCCCTCATATCCTGGACATAAATTGTTTCAACTTCTACCCTCAAAAAGATGCTATAGGGCACCGCACACCAAAACAACTAGATACAAGGACAGTTTCTTCCCAAATGCCATCACTGTGCTTAATAACTAATTCCCACAACACTGTCAAATAATTACTAAGACTGTATTACTATTATTCTTCTCTTCCTTACTAGTATCTATCTCTAGTGCCTCTTATATGCCAAAATAGGCACTTATGACTATAACCATGTTGCTTGTATCTTTCAATTCATATTGTTTTTATTTGTTTCCTAGTATGATTTGATAGCTTATTAGTAACCTTGACTATCACTAAGTGTTGTATCTTTTTATTCTTGATGAATGTATTTTATTCTCCTTATGTACACTGAGAGCATATATACCAAAGACAAATTCCTTGTGTGTCCAATCACACTTGGCCAATAAAGAATTCTATATTCTATAAATAACAATTATTTCCCCCTCTATTTGAAGAGCTGTCTCTGAAATGGTTGAAAGCAGATTGAACAATAGGTATGTTGTTTCGCTGCTAGGAAAACAGTAATATTTATAAATGCAAGAGCATTTGTTTAAATGGAATTTTGCATTCTATGGTATGGAAAAAAAATATTCATGTGTCTAGTTTTTGGTACACACGTATACAGTATACCGTATTTTTTGGCGTATAAGAGGCACCTTTTTCCCCCAAAAAAGAGGGTGAAAATCTGGATGCATTTTATACTCCGAACGTAGCCCCGCCCAGCTTCTCAAACAGAGGTTTCAGAAGCTGAAAAAAGCATCAGAAACGGAGCTTCAGAAAAAAATCCCCAAATAGAGCTTCAGAAAAGAAACCCACAAATAGAGCTTCAGAAAAGAAGCTCCTAAACAGAGCTTCAGAGGCTTTTTTTCTGAAGTTCTGTTTTGGAGGCTTTCAGAGGCAAAATAAAGTTTTTTCTGAAACAGAGTTTCAGAGGCAGAAAAAAAAAGCCAAAAAAAGCAAGGCACAGAGCTCACAACCAAGGAACCTTTTGCTAAAATTCACCTCTGGAAACAGCTGATTGGGGATATTCCAGGAGACCAATCCACCTGCCAATCAGCTTTTTTCTTATTTTCCTCCCCAAAAACTAAGGTGCGTCTTATACTCCGGTCCATCTTATACTCCAAAAAATACAGTATGTCAGTATATAGCTGTTCTGGACCTTACAGCATTAAGCCAATATATTCCTAGAGATACAACTGTGTCTGCTCAGTGGGCTTTGGAAGGTTTCTTCAGGGCACACTAGGTCTTGTATGTAATCAGGAAAATGGAGTATTCACAGAGAAAGCTTACCAGCTGTTTATAAGCTGCCCCAGGGCAAAAATAAGCATTTGGTCTCAGTGTTGTGAACGTCTGGTGACCTAGGGGGACCCATTCACGATCTCTATGTGAACTGAAGATTTCACACATTTCAATGAATACCTGAGCAGGATTAGAGATTTAGCAGAAAGGCAACAAATATTCCTATACACTATTTTGCAAGGACCTCTTCTATTTCTTCTGGATTTGCAAAGTTCTCCTGATTCCAGGACAATATGTTAACTTGACCAAGTCAACTTTTTTGCCAACCCAGTCCATGCCTCATTGGGAAAGGCTTCTGAAAAGTTTCAGGATGAGGCCTTTTGCATCCGTATCCAGCTGATCTTGAACTTAAATATTTATGGGACACTACATTTTGCAGACGCTTTCAGGATAGTCTTTACATCTTCTTTTAGCCTCATTTGCATTTACTAAAACTCCAAGATTATTCATAAGTGGTCCTACCTTAGCTATTCATTTTTTTTAATGTTTAGTCCTTAAACCATCTACCATTTTCTTTTTCTTTTTCCTGTAATTTAATCATCAGTTGAGGGGTCCTTGGTGTTCTCTGAGCTTGGCTGCTTTCTTGCAGGTGGTTCATTACCCAAACTAGGTAATATTATCAGTGCTGGTAGAGAGTGGGGCTTGCTCTCAATTTATATTCCAATTGCTTGCCCTGTCAAGTGTTGGTAGGAGTGGTCTTATTTGGCAGTTCTTTGATTGAGTAGACTGTATTTATTTATTTATTTATTTATTATTCATATTTGTATACCGCCCTATCTCCCGAAGGACTCAGGGCGGTTCACAGGCATATAAAACACTTATATACAAATTAAAATAAACATTAAAAAACTTATTCTAATGCCCAATTATTAAAAATAGAAATATAAATATTAAAACCAATTTAAAACCCCTATAAATTTAAAATCTAAGCCAGTCCTGCACAGATGAATAAATGTGTCTTGAGCTCGCGACGGAAGGTACGGAGGTCCGGAAGTTGACGGAGTCCTGGGGGGAGTTCGTTCCAGAGGGTGGGAGCCCCCACAGAGAAGGCCCTTCCCCTGGGCGCCGCCAGACGACACTGCCTAGCTGACGGCACCCTGAGGAGTCCCTCTCTGTGAGAGCGCACGGGTCGGTGAGAGGTATCCGGTAGCAGTAGGCGGTCCCGTAAATAACCCGGCCCTATGCCATGGAGCGCTTTGAAGGTGGTTACCAAAACCTTGAAGCGCACCCGGAAGGCCACAGGTAGCCAGTGCAGCCTGCGCAGGATTGGTGTCATACGGGAGCCACGAGGGGCCCCCTCTATAACCCGCGCAGCCGCATTCTGAACTAACTGCAGCCTCCGGATGCCCTTCAAGGGGAGCCCCATGTAGAGAGCGTTGCAGTAATCCAGGCGAGACGTCACGAGGGCGTGAGTGACCGTGCATAGGGCATCCCGGTCTAGAAAGGGGCGCAACTGGCGCACCAGGTGAACCTGGTAAAAAGCTCTCCTGGAGACGGCCGTCAAATGGTCTTCGAAAGACAGCCATCCATCCAGGAGGACGCCCAAGTTGCGCACCCTATCCTTTGGGGCCAATGACTCGCCCCCAACAGTCAGCCAAGGACTCAGCTGACTGTACCGAGATGCCGGCATCCACAGCCACTCTGTCTTGGAGGGATTGAGCTTGAGCTTGTTTCTCCCCATCCAGACCCGTATGGCCTCCAAGCACCGGGACAACACTTCGATAGCTTCGTTGGGGTGGCCCGGTGTGGAAAAGTACAGCTGGGTGTCATCAGCGTACAGCTGGTACCTCACACCGAAGCCACTGATGATCTCACCCAGCGGCTTCATATAGATGTTGAACAGAAGGGGCGAGAGGATCGACCAAACAAGCCAACAGTAAACAGCTCAATCAAAAAAAAACCTCACCAAGACCACTCCCACCAACTCATAAGCAAGACTAGGATATAAATTGGGAGCAAACATCACTCCCTATTAGCCCTGATGGTGTAACCTAGTTTGGATAATGAAACATCTGCAGGAAACGATGAATTTTGTTCACTGAGCACCAAGATCCGCTCAACTCTGAACTACAAACATTCTCCTTTATCAAAGTCATCAGTTGCTCCAGCTTTCATCCCTGCAGTTACAATGATGACAACTTGTTCTGAAAGCCATCTGGATCTTTACTTCTTTCAAAGTTGTTTTTCAGGTTCCCTTTTTACAGTGTGGCTTCTTGTAGAGCTGTCAGATATGGTCTGCAAAAACCCAAAGAGCCAGTAAAAAAGAAGCAAAGAGATTTTCCCTGGTCTCTCTGATGCCATTTTATGGTTATCTGGATGATTATTCTACTTATTTAATTGCAGAACGGTATAGTTGGGAGAAAGCCCAAGAATCACTCTAGTCCAATCCTCTCAATGCAAAGGTAAAGTAATTCATCCTCAAGAGGCGGCTTTCTTGCCACTTCTTTGTCAGAGTTTAGGCAGCAAAACTAGTATTTTGAGATAAACCCAGGAGCAAAACACAGCACACAGAGCCTTCTAGTATAACTAACAGTGATTTTATCTACAGTGAAATATTTACAAACTTATGCATGGTTAAATACCTTTACAGCTACTGATACAACGAAGAGCAATAATACACGACTGAGAGAACTTGAAGTAGAATGCATGAGGAGAAGGGCATGAGGGAAAGGCTTGAGGAGAAGAGAAATGCCCTCTAATGGCTTCCCTTATGTAGGCAGCTTCTGACCCAGTTTCTTTCTTTTCTTTTTTTTGAAATTTTTATTTTATTTTATACACAAACAAACACTTAATACATCAATCATTCCTTCCATGTGACATCTCGGTGTTTTCTCCACGACTTCATCTTTTTATTGTTTCTTCTGTCTTCATTCTCGCTTAATCTATTACAACATTTCTCCAAAAATACAATATTCTAATTATACCATTCTCTTACATAACTCTTAATTTGTTTATATCTCTTTTCCAGCCAATGGTAAAATTGATCCCATATCTTAATATATTCTGAATATTCTTTCTTTAATTATCAAAGTTAATCTATTCATTTCTGCACATTCTAAAAAAAACTTTTAATTACTTCTTCTTCTAAAGGTACTTTCTCTGCTTTCCAATTTTGCCCAAAAACAATCCTTGCAGCTGTTATTACATGTATAATCGAATAGATATTTTCTTTACTATTTTTTTCTATACCCAATAGGAACAGCTCTGGTTTTAAATCAGTATGTTGTTTTGTCATTTCTTCTAGCCATGCCTTAATTTTATTCCAATAGTTTTTAGCTTTTGGTCATGTCCACCACATATGATAATAAGATCCTGATAACTGGTGACTGACCTAATATCTTAAAGTGGCAGTAACTCTGCTACCTCATTCTATTGCATCAGCTTCCAGCTGCCTCCACTTATAGCTATTAACTCTTTACACCCTGACATTCTTTAACACTTCTAAAAATCAAGAATGCCTTCAAAAGCAGATTATTCCATTCCTGCCTAGATCTTAACACTAGGAGGTTTTATTTATTTATTTTTAAATTTAAAGCAATTTTCAGCAGCTGCATCTTAATACCTATTATTTCTGTTCTTCATTTCTGGGTCCATAGAAAATAGTTTTTGATCATGTGCCACATAGTTTCCGATCATGTGCACATAGTTTCCTTATATGACCTGAACTATTATAGTGCCCCTAATCTTCTTTCCTGCTGATTGAACATCCCCAGTTCTTTCAGCTTGTACTCACGGGGCATGTCCTCAATTTCCTATATAATTTCTTCCAAGAGCTCTTCAGATACCATTTTACATCAGTTAAGTATTCTGAATTTGTTTTTCATATTGAACTTAGATTTAGGTTATACGTCCTCCATGTCCAGGTGTAGAGTCTGCATTTATAGTGTTTGAAGCCGGTGTTTCCATCAAGCAAAATAGCAGAAAAAGGAAAGGAACTTCTTTTGCAAAATTCTATTAACCTTTTCCTGTATTTCCAGGTTCCAGTCTTTCTATAGATTTGGCATTCCAGTCACACTTTAACAGAATAACAGAATTCGAAGAGGCCTTGGAGGTCTTCTAGTCCACCCTATACCATTTCAGATAAATTAGAATTACTATGATGTTTCTTCATATTGTGTTTAGTCTTTTTTGCACTAACCAGTAATCAGTGTTATCTATCATTGCATCTGTAGCTGAAGCATACGGTATATTTGTATAACACTTACGTTCACTCTAATTCCAATAAGTATAGTCCTACCATTACTGTAATATTCATTTTTTAAATTTATTTTATAGTACTTATAACCAGTGGCGAAATCCAATTTTTTTTACTACTGGTTCTGTGGGTGTGACTTGGTGGGTGTGGCAGGGGAAGGATACTACAAAATACCCACTCCCTCCCCACTCCTGGGGGAAGGATACTGCAAAATCTCCATTCCCACCCCACTCTAGGGCCAACCAGAGGTGGTATTTACTAGTTCTCCGAACTACTCAAAATTCCCACTACTGGTTCTCCGAACTGCTCAAAATTTCTGCTACCAGTTCTCCAGAACCTGTCAGAAGCTGCTGGATTTCACCCCTGCTTATAACTCTCCCCATCTCAAAATATCAGGCAGTGTGCAACATTGGAACAACAGTGACAGACCTAACAGGACACAAACTGAATATATACTAAGCAATGGTTCCTTTTTGAGTATAATTCCCACTTCATTCCTTTATATGGTCCAATGCCTCAAAGAAAGTATCACATAACCATCTCATTTAAACTAGCTAACTTTTGTCTACCTTAATTCATTTATTTCAAAAATGTTGAATTTAGTGTGCTTTAAGACACTGAGTCTTCCTTGGCTCACGATTCTCATTTCCCATTCCAGTTTTATGTGTCTTTGTAAAACAGAAGAGTCCTTTTTTTCCCAATATTAGCACTTTCAGTGATTAGACTTCCTGGAGATTTTCATCTTGTCAGATCACCACCTGCAGAGCTACCCATAAAGATTCTGTGTTCTTCTAAGTTGAGAGAAAAGTACCTTCTAACCATGTTACTTGGCACCCGATAAAGCTTTCTTAGCAACACTGCCCATTGTCTTTTTCCAAGTTCGATTTTGGAATTTCTACTTAGGCTAGCTTTTCTCATTTTTTTAATTATTTATTTATTTGTAAACCCCGCCCCCCCCCTTTATTATTTTTACAAATAACTTACGGCAGTGAATATATCCAACACACCTTCTTCCTCCTATGTTTCCCAGAACATGGGAAGATTTGGAGGAGATTTGGGCTGAGAGAGAGTGACTGGGCCAAGGTTACCCAACTGGCTTTCATGATTAAGATGGGATTAGAACTCATGGTCTCCTGCTTTTTAGCCTGGTGTGTTAATTACTAGGCCTCTGTGGCTCAGACTGGTAAGACAATCTGTTATTAACACAGCTGCTTGCAATTACTGCAGGTTCTAGTCCCACCAGGCCCAAGGTTGACTCAGCCTTCCATCCTTTATAAGGTAGGTAAAATGAGGACCCAGATTGTTGGGGGTGCAATAAGTTGACTTTGTATATAAATATACAAATAGGATGAAGACTATTGCTAACATAGTGTAAGCCGCCCTGAGTCTTCGGAGAAGGGCGGGATATAAATGCAATTAAAAAAAAAGATCAAATTGGCTTTCATTCATGCAGAATCCCACCTACCACACCCAAAGTATATTAACCTTATAGTTCATATATCCCCTTTTGACCTGATTAGTAAAAGTGACTCTATCAGGAGGAACAATTCCAACAGCATCATTCTGAACTTCATTGAAAGTGGTCATTGGAGAGAGGTTTCCATAGTCAATCTTCTATTTTAAAGTGCTTTTACTTCCTGGAACGATTTCCATATATTGATTTTGGGGATTTTATTGGTTTCTTTATGATCAACTACCTTGAGGTACAGTTAATGCATTAAAACAGGGGTGTCAAACTCACGTCTTCATGGCAGCGTCACATGACATATGGGGACATTTTTCCCCCTTTGTTAACCAGGTGTGGGTGTGGCCAGCATGTGATGCATCCAACTGGCAGGCTGGGAGTTTGACAGCCCTGCATTAGAAGGATGGAATATACAATATAAGCTGCTTTAGATGCTCTTTTGATTATGTAACAAAAAACAAAGCAAACATTCCCTAATGTTTAATTTGGCTCCATTAACTGCATATTATAGGAAGTGGGGTTTGCCACCTTTCATGATGTGGTTTTCTAGGATGTGGGTTTTGGTTTTTTTTATTACACAGTCCAGCCAAGATCACTGGATTAACCAGACCAACCTTGTTTAGTTTCCAGGAACAGATGAAAAGTGTACTCTCAGCTGCTGCAGCCAGTTTATATGAATGGGAAATAAATTAAATGAATAAATAGTCAAGACTACACAACCAAGTTAGGGGCTATCGAAACTTCATTCAACAACATCTCTGGCCCAGATTACTACTTCTTGTTTGCCCCGTTTCTTGCCACAGTTGTCAATTGAATCACTGCAGAGGTTAAGTTAGTAAGATTGTGAATCTGATTTCCCCATTGAAGAAGATCACAAAAGATGATCACATGATCCCAGAACACTGCAACCGTCATAAATATGAGTCAGCTGCTTCTGAATTTTGATCACGTGACCATGGCAATGTTGCAATGATCATGTGTGAAAAACGGTCATAGGTCCCTTTTTTCAGGGCTGTTGTAACTTTGAACGGTCACTTTGAACTATTGTAAGTTCAGGACTACCTGTACGTAGTATATTCAAGGTTGACTCAGCCTTCCATCCTTCTGAGGTGAGTAAAAATGAGGACCCAGGTTGTTGGGGTCAATATGCTGATTCTGTAAACGACTTAGAGAGGGCTGTAGAGTACTATGAAGCAGTGTATAAGTCTAAGTGCTTAGTTCTATATTATTCATTGTGCAAAAGTTCTGTTGGAAGAAATGCCCATCTGGGTTCCGTTCCAAGTGGGGAAGAAAAACACTGGAAACATGGAGACGGCTTGGAAAGATGGTTTAATGGTGGACAGGATCACATGCCTTGAAGATCTTGGGTGAAGAAAAAAAGGGAAGAGATACTGAGACACCCATGGGCCATGCAGGTTGGCCATGCAACCAACTCTGTAGTTCCAGGCTTGGTTGAGCCTTGCTGGATGATGCAATCTCCCCAGGTGCCATGTTGGTGAGTTCTGTTGCTAGATAGAGGGCTAATCCTATCTTTGTTATTTAGAATAGACTGGCCCAGGCCTTAATGGCCCATTGACAAAGGTGTGGGAGTGAGTTTTTGTTTCCCTTTTGGAGGAAATATTCTGGCCTTTTAATATTTCCTAAAATATCTCATTTTCCTAGGTGAGGGGTGGGTGCTAATTTCCTACAGTTCCTACAGTTGTTTTATTTTGGGATTGTTAGGATGTTTTTTAGAGGTGGGTAATTTCATCCAGCTAACATCCATGACAGTAAATAAAAAAAGTATATTTATTTTGTAAAACAAATTTATATCCAACATGTCTGGCCACCCATATAGTTAATTCTGGGCTGACTCCAGTTCATGACTGTGTGCTTTGTTTGTTTGTTGTTTGGTTCGTTTGTCTTGATGTCAGGTGCTGCCCTTGGCACCTCCATCACTATGATTACACACATGTAGTTTTTCTGCATGATACTTTTGTGTAGTATATAAAGTCTCTTCTGAGCAGCAAAGGTTAGATTCACTATGGGAGGCTGCTGGAACAAAGAGAATAAAATGTTAAAATGTCATGTTTCTTCCAATAAAGACCAGACACCATTGTGCAATAAAGCTGATAATAAAACCCACCATTTCTAATAATACTAGTTCCTGGGCCTAGTAACCTAAATAGACATTTCTTCTATTGATTATAATGGACTTTTCCCCCCATTTCCTGGGATTGGTTTATTTAAACTTGATTTAGATTTGAGAACCCACTGTAGAGTGCCCTCAATTTAAGAGGCAATTGTGAAAAATGTAGTCCCTCACGACAGTGTACTGACTCCGCTGCCAACAAAGTTAACAGCATTTTGTATGAGAATTGGAACAGCAGTTTCTCTTAATGAAAACATCATTGTTCAAAGCACATTTTCACTTGGATAACCAAGTAAGGCTCATTTGTAGTAAAAATGAATATGAATATACTAAATAAAAGTTATTTAAGTAACCAGACAGAGGTAATTTTATGACTCTGTTTCAGTATGCACAACTTTATTATAAAGGCAATCACTGCCTAATAGAAGATGAGGGGAGGTTGCCCTGTTCTGTTTTTCTGTAGTTATTCTATATCATCTGTGATTTTTTTTCCTTCTTCCTCCATCTCTCTCTTACATAAACATCCAGCTTTGTCCTATACCTATAGCCCCAATGAAATATAAATATGCAGTACAGCCCCGTACAAATTATCAACCATGCACCATTTTTAACACTACTGATGAGGTTCTAATTGGCATGAAACTAGTATTTTAATGGGGAGTGAGAGATATTTTTCTTTTTTTAGTTGTTTGGGTTTGGCCCCATCAGAGTCTGACTCTGAGATGGAAGATGAACAGCTGACAGAGAGAGAGAGAGTGGCTCCATTGGCTGCAGAGGAAACTGGGGAAGGGAAAAGTCAGGCTGGGCAGAGCAGGGGAGAGGTAAAACAAGAGAGAGGGGGTTCTGATGAAGACCAAGGCCCACACACTCCTCATTCTAGGGCATGCAGGGAAGAACACAGAAAAGAGCAATGTGGGTTGCATGGCTTACGAGAAAGGAAAGGGCCCCAATTCCCTTCACAAGGAACACCTGGGGATGGAGTTTAAAGGAGAGGCAGTTGGGAGAGGCATTTGTCAGGAACAAATGCTGAATTAATCTGGGGCTGAGAGTTGTGGGATGCATTCCCGGCATTCCCTCCAGACTGTGTGAATTACTGTTGTGCTACTCTGTGCCTAGCTGGAGTGATTGATTGCAGTCATTCTGTTTACAGCATTGGGACTGGATTATCTTCAGATTTGTGGGAGAACTTTTCTCCAGTCTGTAAGAAGGATGTTGGGGGCAAAATTGGTGCCAATAAAAGGTCTCATACTGGTTCTCTGGCTGTGTTGCCTCCATGCCACACCTCAGGTTATCACAATATGTGTATTCTACCAATGCTATTTTGCCAACAAGCCAAGCCTTAAATGCAAAATTAGTGATCAGTGCTGATCAATGAACAGTATATCCTGTTGTGGTAAGGAAAAGAGAACCATTTTCAACCGTCCCATTTGGCACATTCAACAAAATGTGTGGATGTTTGAGTGATTTAGGGATGGGAATTTGTGGTGGGTGAGGGGGTATTTGGGGATTGTTATGTGTGTTGGGCCTGGTCTTCGGGTGTTAAGTGAATTTCATTGAATGGGTAATACTGTGTATACACATACAATGACAATAAAGTAAATAAACAATGAAATGAAATAAAAAGAAGCTCCCGGTTCTTTAGATCTATCAAGAGTAAAGCTTTGTTGAAAGATCCATCTAGGCACAACAGAAGCAAAGTCAGCTCTGGGATTTTCTCGAAAAAAATTCCATAGGTAAAATCCCTTTTCCCCTTATGGGCCACCCACAGTTCATAGTTCACTTACTAAGTTCAGTTCTTTTGTTGCGGGAAAGCAGTTCTGCCGCTGCTCGAACATATCTCATAACTCGACCTTGGTGGATAATGTCTCACCGGCAACAGCAGGCATTCATTCATTCCATAACACACACACCCTTCCCTAGGAATTCACTAGCCTACTCCCATTTCTATTTGGCAAAACATGAGCCGAAATCAGGGGCAGACATCAATGGAGCCGAGTCAGTTTGGACAGCCATGTTGATGTAGTGGTTAAGTTGTAGTTAAGGAAGAAAATAAGTTCTAGTTCACCCTTAAATAAGAAAAACTGGCTGGTGACTTTGGGCCAGTTACTCTCTCTTGTTGTTGTAGAGAAAATGAGATTTGGAAGGAGTACTGGTATGTTCGCTGCTTTGACTTCTAAATTAAAAAAGGAGGGATAAGGATATAAAAGAGAGAAAGAAACAGAAATGTGTAGCCTAAATTTCATTTCTGAGCTTATTGACTTCAAGTCATGGCACCTTAAAGGTAAACAGATACATTAAATCACATTAGCTTTTAACCCAAAGGCAATCAAATCCTCTTCAATAAGGTAAGAAGACAGTTTGATTCTCCTCAAGTGAGTTTGTGTCATCTATGTCAGGGGTCTCCAACCTTGGCAACTGTAAGACTTGTGGACTTCCGGCTGAGAAATTCTGGGAGTTGAAGTCCACAAGTCTTAAAGTTACCAAGGTTGGAGACCCCTGATCTATGTTACATAGAAACAGAATTTTAATTTCCATCAATTGGGGAGTGTCATTGGTAAGGTCACAAAAACGGGCCTCTTCTGTGGTGGCCCCTTCTCTGTGCCCCTTCTCTGACCTTCTCTGTGGAATGTTATTCTGCCGAAATTACAGTTGGCCATCAACCTGTTGCTTTTCCCAAAGGCCCTAAAAACATGGCTTTCTCAGTGGGCCTGGAGACCACAAATGAAGATGGAGTTGATCAAGTGGCTGATTTCATTGTGTTGTTACTGCTGTGGGTGAAATGAGGTGAGGGTTTTTTTAGTGTGTGTGTGTGTGTGTGTGTGTGTGGGTATGTGTTTGTGTAATTTTGTAATCCCCCAGAGTTATCTATGTGTGAATTGAGTGGTTATATAAATTTATTAAATAAATGAATAAATATTCAATGCCTCATATGCATGAGATTATTCTCTTTGGGGTAAGAAGCTCTAGACAGTATAAAAAGGAAAGGAAAAATATAAGCCAAGAAATGGTAGATAAGAAAAGAAAAGAGAGTTAAAATTAGTCTTTACACAAAATAATTCACTGTAGCTTTCCATTTTTAGCAATATCCCTCACATTCTTTAAATTTCTCACCTTTCCTTTTAGGCGTTTGTCAGATCTACCTCACCATGACTTCATGGCCTTCTTCTTCCTCTTCACCATTTACCAATTCTCTTATGTTTAAGTTCTTGGTAGAAAATGGACTTTATTTCTTCTTCATATATATATAAATATGTATGTATGTATGTATGTATATGTATATGTATATATTTATTTATTATTTATTTATTATTTACATTTCTATACCGCCCTTCTCTGAAGACTCAGGGCGGTTTACAGCCAAGTTAAAAAGACATATACAAAAATTAAAACACAATATTTGAAATTTAAAAATCTGAAACCATAAGGCTGAATATTAAAATAACAAGTAATAAAACCACTCAATTAAAAATTACTCTTAGGCCAACTTTGCTCGTTGAAACAAAAAAGTCTTGAGCTTGCGCTTAAAGGCCCGGAGGTCGGGAAGAAGGTGTAGCCCCAGAGGCAGTTCGTTCCATAGGGTAGGTGCCCCCACAGAGAAGGCTCTTCCCCTGGGGGCCGCCAGCCAACATTGTTTAGCTGACGGCACCCCGAGGAGACCCTCCCTGTGGGAGCGCACAGGTCGATGGGAGGCTATTGGCGGCAGTAGTCGGTCCCGTAAGTAACCTGGTCCTATGCCATGGAGCGCTTTAAAGGTGATCACCAATACCTTGAATTGCACGCGGAAGACCACCGGCAACCAGTGCAGCTTGCGTAGAAGAGGTGTTATATGGAAGCTCCGAGACGCTCCCTCTATCCCCCGCGCAGCCGCATTCTGTACCAGTTGAAGTCTCCCGGTGCTCTTCAAGGGGAGCCCCATGTAGAGAGCATTGCAGTAATCCAGACGGGAGGTAACGAGGGCATGAGTGACCGTGAATAACGAATCCCGGTCCAGGAAGGGACGCAGTTGGCGGATCAGGCGAATCTGATAAAAAGCTCCCCTGGCAACGGCCGTCAATTGTTCTTCCAATGACAGCCGTGCTTCCAGGAGAACGCCTAAGCTGCGAACCAACTCCCTGGGGGCCAGTGACTCGCCCCCCACAGTCAGCGACGGAACTAGCTGACTGTACCGGGACGCCGGCATCCACAGCCACTCCGTCTTGGATGGGTTGAGTCAAAGTCTGTTTGTCCCCATCCAGACCCAAACGGCTTCAAGGCACCGGGACATCACATCGACGGCTTCGTTGGGGTGATCTGGGGTGGAAATGTACAGTTGAGTGTCATCAGCGTACAGCTGGCAACTCACCTCAAAACCACGGATGATCTCTCCCAACGGTTTCATATAGATGTTGAACAGGAGGGGCGAGAGAACCGACCCCTGTGGCACCCCACATGTGAGGTGCCTCGCGGTCGATCACTGCCCCCCCGCCAACACTGTCTGCAAGTGGTCGGAGAGATAGAGAGAACCACCGAAAAACGGTGCCCCCCACTCCCAGGCCCCCAACCACTGCAGCAAGATACCATGGTCGATGGTATCAAAAGCCGCTGACAGATCAAGTAGGACCAGGATAGAGGAACAACCCCTATCCCGGGCCCTCCAGAGATCATCAACCAACGCGACCAAAGCCGTCTCCGTGCTGTACCCAGGCCGGAAGCCGGACTGGCACGGGTCTAGATAAACAGTTTCATCCAGGTACCGAGGGAGCTGATGTGCCACAACACTCTCAACAACCTTCGCCACAAAACGAAGGTTAGAGACTGGACGGTAGTTCGATAAAATAGCTGGATCCAGGGAAGACTTCTTGAGGAGGGGTCTCACCACCGCCTCTTTCAAGGCTGTGGGGAAGATACCCTCCTTCAAAGAAGCGTTAACAATTCTCTGAAGCCAGCCTCGTGTAACCTCCTGTGTGGCCAGTACCAACCAGGAGGGACACGGGTCCAATAAACGTGGTAGCATTCAGCCTCCTCAGTATCCTGTCCATGTCCTCGGGAGTCACAGAATCGAATTCCCCCCAAATAATATTCTCAAGAGCTGCCTCCGCCGTCCCACCCGAATCCACCCAATCAGCGTCCAGCCCGTCCCGGATATGTATATATGTATATATATATATACATATATGTATATATGTAGGTCTTTGGTTATTCCGGTTTTCTCCCGCGTAAAATTGGAATTCCAATCTTATGTGGGAGAAAACCCGAATAACCAAAGACCTACATACAAACACCCGCGAAAACCTCAGAAAACATATATATATATATATGTATGTATATATATATATATGTATGTATATATGTATATATGTATGTATGTGTATATATATATGTATATACTTACATTGTAAATATCACATTTCTACTGCATTAGTTTCATGTTTTGCCTGACACAGCCAGTTCTCAAATTCGTATAAACCAAGAGTCAGAAGCACTTTATATGCAGCTACCTATATACTCTTTAAAAAAATGGAATGCTGTTTACTATTCGAGCAATTTTATCAATTTAGATGCAAATATACACAAAATGTCTGTATTAGAAGAAAGTGACCCAGAATGCAAAATATTAGGGAAATTGCTTAAGAAAGTATAGAAGAATAAATCCTTACAAACAGGCACAAAAAATGGATATGAATGTTCACATGTGGAATTTAACAAATTTGATCTACCTTTAAAAAAAAACTACTAAAAATGCTTTATTTTAAAGCAGTCACTTCACAGTCGTTGCTAGAAGTCTTCAGTTAAAATCTTGCTGGTGAGAGGTGTAAAAACTGATTAATTTCTAGTTCTTCCTGCTTTGTTGGATACCATATCACTTCCACGTAATTACTCTATGGGAAACATTTTGGCTTTTTTATTTTTATTTATACATGCATCTTAAAGAGTACCCAGTCAGTGTTAAGGAAAGTATTTTAATTGCTTTGCGATATTAGTGAACATTCTTTCTCCCTGCCCTTCATTTCTAGCATTAAAAAAGAGGGAGCACGAGGGAGCTTGGCTATTAATTTTGGGAATGGATTGCACATTTCAGCGATGCAACTATTCATGTGTGAAATACAAGAAAAAAATGTTTATTGAAGCAGACTTGAAAAACGAAATTATTTTACAAGTGGCCTATGCAGTAGATGAGCAAAAGGATTTTGAGATTGCTGCACTTCTACTGGACACAGAACTTAATTTTTTTAAGGATAATTGGAATGTTGAACGCTGTCCTATAAGAGACAGCTGCCCTGCATTGTAATATTATGGTTTCAACTGAATTGCAAGCTAATTATTACTATAGATATTGTAAGATCCAATCTGTGTTGCTACCCAGAACCAGAGGTTTAGTCTTCCGAGCTTTTTGATTCATGCTGGAGCCCATCCTCAGGGAACGTCTCTCTAGCAGAATGTGTGCTTTGGGCTGCTCTATGTGTCGTATTTACATGGTACCTGCTTGGGTGTGGCTTCCTATTGATTGATTGGTGTGGTGATGGCCAGCTATTGGCTGTTGTTTCCTTGTGCTGCTAAGTCCTAAGTACTTGATAAACTGGTTGTCAACCCTGAAGCTGACCTGACTCAGGCCATTTTGAGGCTTCAGTGTTGCCACACTGGAGCTGAGGGATAGGGAGGGGGGAATAGAGATAACTGGGGTTTTGTAGTCAAAATAAAATACTTTCTCCTGGGAACCAAGGACATTCCCACAGGTGGTCATAGAGAGGCGGAGTGAAGTTACCAGGCAACCGGACGGCATCTTGATTGGACATGTGACTGATTGTTGGTGAAGGGAGAAAACTTTTGTTTTTAACTAGGTGAAAACCGCAGGCACATTCAGAATTGGTTTTCACCAGCCTGTGCTAATATGATATATCCAATAAAACTATTCTTTGAGGAATCTACCAGCCTCGGAGTTCTGTTCGATATGAGGGTATTACTTGGAACCCTGACACTGGTGGTAAATGAGCATGATGGGCTCCAGCATGAGTCTGAAAGCTCAGGAGACTCTAGTCCCAGGGTCCAACCCAGATTGGATCCTGCAACATTATCCTGGGCCACTTACTGTATTTTTCGGAGTATAAGACGCACCAGAGTATAAGACACACCTTCGTTTTTGGGGAGGAAAATAAGAAAAAAGCTGATTGGCAGGCAGAGTGTCCTCCCGGAATATCCCCAATCAGCTGTTCTCAGAGGTGAATTTTAGCAACAGGTTTCTTGGTTGTGAGCTTGCCTTTTTTTTTTTTTTGCTTTTTTTTTCTGCCTCTGAAACTCCATTTCAGAAAGAACTTTTTTCTGCCTCTGAAAGCCTCCAAAACAGCTTCCCAAAAAAAGCCTCTGAAGCTCTGTTTGGGGCTTTTTTTCTGAAGCTCTGTTTGGGGGGCTTTTTTTCTGGAGCTCTGTTTGGGGGCTTCTTTTCTGAAACTTAGTTTCTGATGCTTTTTTCAGCCTCTGAAACCTCCGTTTGAGAAGCTGGGCAAGGCTACATTCGGAAAATAAGACTCACCCAGATTTTCACCCTCTTTTTTGTGGGGGAAAGGTGCGTCTTATACTCCGAAAAATACGGTATATTTGCCTTCAATCGCTATATATATTCTTTGAAACTTCTAGCTAACCTGGTTATTGCTTCTAAAATTGGAAACTTCTGTACCAAAAAAACCCACAAAAAAACCTAAGCACAAATCCAATCAAGCCAACAATTTCTAAACCCAAGCAAGGCTGAATTATTTTATTTTTTTCCTCCAGGCTCTTAAAGTTGGTGCAATTTTCTAAAATTCTTTTCTTGTATAACCCTTAAGTGATAGCTTGTAATTTCAGTGTAAAGTTACTTGAAAGAAAAACAGGGTGACATACGTTGAGAGGTGTGTTGAGCACCGATCTCCAAGTTCTGATCTGTCTCAGCTGGTGAAAAATTAGAAGCAAATATGCTAAACCAGTCAATCAATATTTATTATGGTCACAAACGAGCACCACAAACAAAAGCATTAAAAACAAGAAAAAGCAAAAATAAAAGATAGGCGGAATAATAAATTGCGATTGGTGGTGGATTACCAGTGGGCAGATAAAGTTTGCTTAACCAGTTACTGTGTGGTGGATCAAGCATTCAAAGTTCCAGCCGCTGTGGAAAAGGTGACTTATGACTTATTTTCACACCATTGCAGCATCCCCACAGTCATGTGATCAAAATTCAGGTGCTTGGCAACTGGCATGTATTTATGACAGTTGCATTGTCCCGGGGTCATCATTTGCAACCTTCCCAGCTGCTTTCTGATCAGCAAAATCAAGAGGAGAAGCCAAAATTGTGTAATAACCACAAGATTCATTTAACAGCTTAATAACTGTAGCAAAGAAAGGTCATAAAATGAAGCAAAACTCACTTAACTCCCTTGCTTAGCAACAGAATTTTTGAGCTCAGTTGTGGTCATAAGTCAAGAGCTTCCTATAGCTACAGTGACCAAATGCCCTTTGTTGCAAAGGAGAATCCTTTATTTCTGAAGATGTCCATTTGATGCACGCATTTTTCAAAGACTCACTTTTGTTCCTTATGTTGGTTATTTAACCTTTACTGTATAAACCGTTCCATTTCATGTACTGCCTTCCACATTCATGTGAAAAATAGGGAAATTATCTTTTAAAAATAAACTTAAATATATTGGTTGATTTTTGATATTTTCAGAAGAGTATGCATTTCTGTAAAGTTTCTCTTGGTTTTGCTCTTGAATTTTAGTTTGAAAAGCAAAGTTATAAACATAAACAGTTCAATTTTTTTTACGAACTTCTTTCAGATTTGCCCTTTTTTCAGGTTTTGTCCTTCATTTTTTTTCTCCAAGTAAATATGGCCACTGTAGTTATAACCTTCAAGGGGATAACATCAAACCAAGCGAATACCTTATGCCGGGGTGTCAAACTCACATCATCACGGCAGCATCACGTGACATATTAGGACTTTCCCCCCCTTTGTTAAACCGGGTGTGGGCATGGCCAGCACGTGACACATCTGGCCTGCGGACCACGAGTTTGACAGCCCTGTGTTATGCAGTCTTCTGGAGACAATTCAATTCAATTGTATAGAATGTGAAGGATGTATTTTTGTGTTTTATTTTTATGGTTAAACTAAACTAAACTAAACTAAACTAAACTAAACTAAACTAAACTAAACTAAACTACCAAATTTAGACTGCAGGGAAAATTTAGGAGCCACACTCTCCGTAGGCCCCTCTCAAAGCTGTCAAACAGTGGTAGTAATTTTCTCAAGCTTGAACGGAGGAACACAGTCTGAGAAATATGTGTGAACCAGAGGTGGGTTCTATTTACCTTTACTACTGGCTTGCATCTTGCCCGTGTGATGCTTCTGCACATGCACAGAAGAGTTTTGATGACGTTTGGGTCAGTGGGCAGAGCCTCCCACCGATTTTACTACCGGTTCTATAGAGCCGGTCTGAACCGAGGGCAATCCACCACTGGTGTGAACCCAAATCACTCAGAAGCTTCTTTGATTGTGCCATCAACTTTTAGTCATGGCTGAAAAAGTAGACTTACAAATTTTTAGCTCCGTATAACCAGAGCAGCTGCTTTAATGAGCTGGCGTTACATGGATGTGGCATTTGTGCTACTACTTCTTCCAAAATCTGATTTTCAACCAAACCAGAAGCATTGCATTTTCATTTATTTATTGTTTGATTATGAAAGGTAAAATACAAAACAGAAAAACAAAACAAAACAAAACAAAAGCATACATTCAACACTACCAACATCAAAAAAGAAAAAAAATAGTGTGCAAAAATGGTGGTCAAATATATTTAACATATAAGATCTACTCTGGCTGGGTGCTGAAAGAAAAAGCAGAAGCATTGCATTTTATAATTATTATATTTCACTGCAAGATATTGACTGAAGACTCAGCCAGCTAACTTGGAGGATGTTTACGTTCAGCTGCATGAGTTTATTACAGATCACTTTCTAATGTTCAGGAAATGGGCCTTATTTTACCCAATAGTTATTTTCTTGGAAAGCAATGCATGCCCATTGCTTTCAATGGGATCCTTGTCCCTGTCCCCCTTTCAAGGTCATCGCCACATATAGGAATATGGAGGGTAGATTTCCATTGGAACTGTGGGGGCCTCTGGTGGCTCTGCAGACTAAGTCTGTCTATTATTAACACAGCTGCTTGCAATTATTGCAAGTTCAAGTCCCACCAGGCCCAAGGTTGACTCAGCCTTCCATCCTTTAGAAGGTAGGTAAAATGAGGACCCAGATTGTTGGGGGCAATAAGTCGATTTTGTATATAATATACAAATGGATGAAGACTATTGCTTAACATAGTGTAAGCCGCCCTGAGTCTTTGGAGAAGGGCGGGATATAAATTCAAATTAAAAAAAAAAATAACTCACCCCAGCTCCTTCCAAGCTATCTGTCAAATTAAACCACTTCCTAATAACTGATATAAAATGTTTTATAGAACCCTAATATTGTATCCTAATGATGCATTTAGCAGCATGTTTAATGTAGCCTGATCTCTGCAATTAATGTATCTTTATGGATGATTGTTTTAGTTCTAATGCAAACTTGCTTTTCCAATTCTCAGTATTCAAATGATATAATAATATGTATATACCAAAACAAAAATGTAAGTAATGAGTTAAAAATTATAATTATAACCATAAGTTAAAATAAAATGAGCTTTTATTTTAATTTATGGACCACTAATGCACTTTCTGAGTTGGAATATCTATTACAACGTTCTCACACTTTTTTGGAGAACTCAACACAGGTAGTTTGTCAAACAACACAGGCTGAGATATATCTCTTAAGTGCTACTTTTCATTGCCAGTTTCATCAAAACAATCATTTGGAGGACTGAATGGAAAAATGGTACCAAGCATCTAAAAATAATATCTGTTGTTTCATTTATTTCATAAGACCGTGTTGATTAAAATTTGAGTGCCTATTCTTAATCCATGTATTTTATTTTGTTAACCCTCCATGAAAATGGAGGCATGGAAAGATAGGATGTAATTTTTTTTTAATTTGCATTTATATCCCGCCCTTCTCCGAAGACTCAGGGCGGCTCACATTATGTCAAGCAATAGTCTTCATCCATTTGTATATTATATACTGTAGGAATTTAGCACCCACCCCCCTCCTAGAAGAATGAAATATTTTAGAAAATATTTAAAAAGGCAAAATATATTTCCCTGGATGAGAAATGGAGAAACATGTTTTAAAGACAAAGCAGCTTCCTGACTCCCCCCACACCTTTGTCAATAGGCCATTAAAGCCTCAGCCAAGCTCACTCATTTCCCCCCACCTTTGTCAATGGGTCAGAGGTAGAAACTCATTCTCCCCACCTTTGTCAATGGGCCATCTGCAACATAATAGGACCCATCTAGCAACAGAAACTCACCACATGGCAAGGCTCAGGCAAGCTTGAGGGACAACCTACAATGTTAGCTAAGACCCCTAGACCACCTGGGAGTTTGACAACCAATCAGGATACTCTTCCTGTGCCCCAGAAAGTTCAAAGCTCAGAAAAAGCATAAAGCCAGGGAGCACACAGGATCTCATCCCTTTTCTGTTCAGGATCTCAAGCCATGTGATCCTGGCCATCATTAAACCATCTTTCCAAGCAGCCTCCATGTTTCCAGTGTCTTTGTCCCCACTTGGAACTGAACCCAGATGGATATTTCTTCCAACAATACAAAGTCAACTTATTGCCCCCAACAATCTGGGTCCTCATTTTACCTACCTTCTAAAGGCTGGATGGCTGAGTCAACCTTGGGCCTGGTGGGACTTCAACCTGCAGTAATTGCAAGCAGCTGCTGTTAATTACAGACTGTCTGAGCAGTCTGAGCCACTCAAGGACCCTAAATAATGTTCTTTAAATAGCCTCCTGGGGTAGGGAAAATTAAATTGTCTCCTTTTGTTAGGTTTTCCTTTTGCATAGCACAATAACTTTGTGAGATAAATATAAACTGGCTATCACCTGTTCCTGGTGTGTGGCCCTAAAATAGGATTTCTGATCCTGTTGTGAAGATTTGCCAGCTAGAAGCTCAATCTTTGTAGCCCATTATGATATTAGAAAGATAATTATTGAGCTTCCCTTAATTAGACCAATGCATAGGAAATCTGGCAGAGCAGACTGTGTGAAATAAATTATATATACCAATTAGTAGATCGAATACATAGGGAACAAACAGCAAGACAAGCTCCATTGGACACGACTAGTGCATGAATACACAGAGACAATTAAGAAATCAAGGTGTATGAGTCTCAGCAAAGGTACTGAATTTTGTGGAAAACAATGCACATTTTATCAGCTCTTCAAGAAAATGATTTTTATTCTTGAGGGAGGGAGGGAGGGTGTTATACTCTCTCTTGGGCTTTGAATTTGAGCTTCCTGTTTCTGTTACTATTCTATTCTATTGGCTGCTGTAGGAGTCATAATTAACCTTGTAGGTTTTCTGAGTCAAGCTTGGTTGAACTGTGCTGGGTAATGTAATGAAGAGGCACGTGTTCTGAAAGGATGTTGGGCAATTCCTATTATGACTCAATGGCTTTCTCCTGGTTGGATCTTGAATGAGGGTTAATCCTATCATGTCCTGAGGGTGAAGGTCTTTTGTTTTGTAGATAAGCTGGCTCAGCCTTTTGTCTTTTAGATAGGTTGGCACCAGACTTTCTGGGGCTATCAACAAAGGTGAGGGCTACTTTCTAAGAGCATGTTTCTCCTTTTCTCATCCAGGGAGATATAATACTCTGCCTTTTTAATAATTCATAGACTATTTCATTCTTCTAGGAGAGGGATGGGTGCTAACTTCCTACCTAAAAACAGCCTTTAAATCACACATCTGTCTTTAATATACTTTTACCCTAGTTAAGCTTATCAAACCTCCTCAAAGAATCCAGAAAATTACTGTGGCTTTAGAAGTAGACTTGATTGTGTGATCACACATACTGTGTGTGCTTGTACTCAGGAGATAGCACAGAAATAAAATAAGTAAAAAAAAAAAAAAGAACCCACCCCAAACTGCCCATCTGGAAGAAGCTAAGGGTGATGCAAATCCTCCTGGTAAACCTAAGATAAGGAAGGAGGAATTAAAAGCATTAACATAACAAAGTCCAGTGATTACATGTAACAACAGTGTGCATAAGAGGGGGGATTAAAAATGGTTAAAGGAATTTCCAGGACCCTCTGTAAATAAATGTTTCTTAGATTGTAAGCCTGGGTTGTAATTAAGATACACTCACCCATTGTGAAGATAAGACCAGTGTAAACTAGAATATAAATTATTTGCATAAAAATCACTTTTGTTGGTAGAACACTGTGCCTACAGTATGTATGAATTAATTTCTGCCGTTTTCCATTCCTCCAACATCAATTCCAAGGCTTGTCTTCCAGCCCCTCCCTCCCTTTAGGTTTTGCGCTGAATCCAGGCTGAAGTTCTGTCTGACATGCTTACCAGGGTATTAAGATCTTCAAGAGAAAACTTTCTCTTTGAAATAACACCTTAGAGATGTGTTTGATAGCAAAGTAATGGTAGGTCTTCTTGGTGGTGAAATATCCTACTAAGGGAAGACAGGCTTATTGCTTTTCTGTTATCGGGTCAAAACATTTTTAGTTAGACAGGGCTGTCATGTACAAGCATGGATTTGCACTACAGAAATTGGAAGGAGGCTAGGCTTTGCTATTGCTTTACAAATCTCTTTTAGCTAAGTTTTGAATTTGGATTTTAATTACATTGTCGATTTGTCTATGGAGATACTCGGTCATCCAGGTCATGGTTATCCCAAAGTTGTTTTTTTAAGAGGCAATTGGACTTTCTGGTTTTTCTTTGAAGACGTTTCGCTTCTCATCCAAGAAGCTTCTTCACCTCTGGCTGGATGGTGGAGAATGGAAGGATTGATACTCTTTGCAGACAGCTGGTCATTTGCATTCTTTTTAGAATGCACCTGGAGACCTCAATGACTCTCTCTTTATTATGGAATAAATCATTCCATTCTCCACCATCCAGCTAGAGCTGAAAAAGCTTCTTGGATGAGAAGCGAAACATCTTCAAAGAAAAACCAGCAAGTCCAGTTGCCTCTTGAAAAAGCACCTTTGATGTATTTTGATGTTGACTTATTTTGATGTTGTTAGCCACCTTGAGCACCATGGTTCAATGAAAATGTAGAGTATGAAGCCCATAACAATCATCATAAATAAATCTGAATTATCATTGGGTGAATAGCTCCAGTTTCACTCTGTCCTTAAAATGTGGGCTTGTAGGAGAAGAGCAGGCAAAGCCAGGTGGAGTCAAAAGAGGATTCAGCCTAGAATTGTTAAGTGTCCACAAATACTTCATAGTCCAGCCATCCTTGAATTCCATTAATGCCAAGTTAGTACTTACTATTAGCTGACCATATTCTTGTGTATAGGCTTCAGCAATAAATCGTCTGAACTGGGAATTACATGTGATCTTGATTCTTCATGCCTGACAAGTATCCAGTAAACTGATTGCTATTGTGTTGCTGTTGACTTGAGAGATCATAAGTTAAAGATAGTGCATCTTGTCATATTTTAAAATTTAAATGTTAACGCTAATATTAATGGATTATATATCAAATAGATCCCTGATAAGGTGATAAATAAGCATATCTAGCTATGTTCATTGTTGCCAATACCTCAACCCAAGTTATAGTTGGTTAAATCATGTTTATAAGTTTGGATTACAGGCTGCCCCTGAAATCCTATGTATGTGTTACTTTCATTAGATATACGCATCAAATTGACTTTTAATTCCAAAATGAATTGGAAAAATTTGGACAGAATTGAAGAGAAAAAGGTAGAGTTTTTTGAGTGGTGGATCTAACTTCTAATCATGATTAATTATTTTTATCAGGTCTCTTGAAACACATAGACAGCTTTGTGGATTGAGATATTTAGGAAATATATAAAGAGGAATGCATCAAATATTCACTGCTATTTACTAGTTTTCTTTGCCAGGGGTAAAAACAACCACTAAGCAGATCTTTATTAAATTTATCATGGTATTCTCAGTACAGTTGACCATGACTACAAATTTTGCCCAATTCTTTCAAGAAATAATTTAAGAACGTCTAGCAATTTATCTCTTTTTTAATAATCAAAAAATTAAGTGCATATTATTATGTATGAATATTTAATCCAATTATACTGAAGAGGACCATCTATTTCATTTGATGATTCTAATCTATGGCAAATTGAGTTATATTCCTAATCAACAGACTGGGATTTGAAATGATTTTTTGTATATATTGTCACTTTTAATCAACAGACCTTTAACGCTTTGATGACTTCAGTTAAAAACAAAACCCATCAAACTCCTAACCTAAAAATGTGGATACAGATGTATAAATAAACTCTGAAAATTAAAAAAAAATAAACAAAAAAGGAACAATCTAGTTCAACTAAACATCCAGTGCCTCTCTTCAAACGAGATAAGATATAATTGCAGACATCTATATGTGTTGTTGTTGCTGTTGTTGTTGTTGTTGTTGTTGTTATTATTATTATTATTATTATTTAATGTTTCAATGTAACATTTTGTTGTTATTACAATTTTAGGAAGTAGTTTTAGTGAATAAGTGAGTGGTGGGGGGAAAGTGCCACTGATAGGAACTATTTTACTTATTTATTTATTTATTATTTGTCACAACAGTATATATAAGCATAAGCATGAAAATAACTATATAATATATAAGCATATATATGAGCATAAGTATGTAATAACTATTTTAAGCAGATTTGGTGGTTTTTAATGAACTCAGTATTTCCTGTGGAGTGATTTTTGCTAGAAACCAGAAGTAAATGTTGTTTTCTGGCAAAAACAAAGTAAATTGTGCTCATTTAATTGTGGGTCACTGCAAACAGCCAGAAATGCAGATTGCTGAGCACCCAAAATACAATCATATGACCATAGATTGAGGATGTCAGTCCTTCAAATCTGGGTCATAAGCCCCTTTTGTAACTTTAAATAACTGCTAAGCAACTATTTGTACATTGAGGACTACTTCAAAAGATAGTTAGGACTGCAGAAAAAAAATGATCGCAACCAGCCTGCCTTCCATTGAGGACCTGTATACTGCACCACCACAAAGAGGACTGAGAAAATATCTACAAACCCCTCATATCCTGGACATAAACTGTTTCAACTTCTCCCCTCAGGACACCGCTATAGGGCACTGCGTGCCAAAACAACTAGACACAAAGACAATTTTAATCAACAGACCTTTAATGCTTTGATGACCATCATTCTGCTAGATACATAATTCCTACAGCAGTGTCTTAGGCCTATAAACATTTTCCCATGTAGTATGACTATATTACTATTGTCCTTCTCACCTTTCCTATTACCTACTCCTGTTGGTATCTTGTAACTATCACTTTGTTAGTTGTATCTTATGATTTATGATTGTATCTTATGATTTATCACTTTGCTGCTTGTATGTATACTGAGAGTTTATGCACCGGAGACAAATCCCTTGTGTGTCCACTTACACGTGGCCGATAAAGAATTCTATTCCATTCTATTGCTGAGTTACTGTGATACTAATTCTTCTTTTATATATAAAAAAAATTCTCAACATAGATGATATTTTTGCTATAACCTCGGTCTTCAGGATGTCAATTCCCAGGAAAGGCTAGAATTCCCAGGAAAGGTCATAGAACTTTATTTGGAGCCTCTGTAAAATATGCATAATATGATTCAGGTACCCAAATTGAATTTACTGTTTCACTGCACTGCCATCTGTTGCAAGTGTGTATGCATGCTTCTGTTTCTCTTCATTTTCTTGGGAGAAGGAGCCTTTAAGCCTGTAAGGCAGTGAAAAGCAACGAAACAAAGAAATTCAGCTCTGAACTAAAACTGGGTAAACAAGCAAGCTCCTCACCCTCCTAAAAATCATGTTTCTCGTAACGCATAAATGATCAAAACCTTCCATTAGGTTCTAAAGTTTAGATTATGATTATTCCTGTGTCTATGATATCTTTTACCAAGCCTTTTACCAAGTCCGCTTGGTCCGCCAGTTGCGTCCCTTCCTTGACCGGGATGCCTTATGCACGGTCACTCACGCTCTGGTTACGTCTCGGTTGGATTACTGCAATGCTCTCTACATGGGGCTGCCTTTGAGGTGCACCCGGAGGCTGCAGTTAGTCCAGAATGCGGCTGCGCGAGTAGTAATGGGAGCCGCTCGTGGCTCCCACGTAACACCACTGCTCCATAGTCTGCACTGGCTTCCTGTGGTCTTTCGGGTGCGCTTCAAGATTTTGGTTACCACCTTTAAAGCGCTCCATGGCTTAGGACCCGGGTACTTACGAGACCGCCTGCTGTTACCCTATGCCTCCCACCGACCCGTACGCTCTCATAGAGAGGGTCTCCTCAGGGTGCCGTCCGCCAAACAGTGTCGGCTGGCGGCCCCCAGGGGTAGGGCCTTCTCTGTGGGAGCATCGACGCTCTGGAATGAACTCCCCCCTGGCCTACGTCAAGTGCCTGATCCTCGGACCTTCCGTCGTGAGCTAAAAACATACTTATTTATTCAAGCGGGACTGGCATAATAGTTTGATTTTAAATTGGGGTTTTATTAATATTTTTAAATATTTTAAATTTAATTTTAATTATTAGCCATTTTTGTAATTTTGATATGTTTTAATTTGTTTTAATTGTACATATTTTGTATTTTATCTTCGGCTGTACACCACCCTGAGTCCTTCGGGAGAAGGGCGGTATAAAAATTCAATAAATAATAATAAATAATAATAATAATATCTCTCCCCATTCCTAGCCGAAGTGCCAGCATCCCTTTTGACATGACATTAGCTTATATGCCCTGAAATTGTTTTTTCCTCTCATCTGTAGAAAATGATTTGCTAATCAGCTTGCCACAATGCAATATAAGTGCTCTTTCATGCACACAGCAGTGGTGGGTTGCTCCCGGTTCGGCCTGGTTCTTGCCAACCGGTAGTAATGGCAGCAGGAGGCTCCGCCCACCCACCCCAACATCATCACTGACAATCTGCGCATGTGCAGAAGCTCCTGTTGCGAACCGGTAGTAAAGGTAAGTGGAACACGCTCCTGGCACACAGTAATGACTCTTAATAGGAGAGGATATTTGTAGCAGATATATACAGATAACCAAGCAGTAAACAATACCCTAACTAGGAACTACCAAGGCAGACAAACAAACTTACAATAAACAGCAGAGAAACAAACTAACAGTAAAGAACATCCTGTCAAGAATATTCCTGCCAACACTGACAGAGCAAGCCGCTTTTATATAAACAGAGAACAAATACCACATTCTCTTCTAGCACTGATGCAGGGGTGGATTCTACGTACCTTTACTACCACTTCGCAACAGGAGCTTCTGCGCATGTGCAGAACATCAGTGATGATGTCGGGGCGGGTGGGCGGAGCCTCCTACCGCCATTACTACCAGTTCACTAGAACCGGACTGAACTGGGAGCAACCCACCACTGCACTGATGATGTTACGTAGTTGGTTAATGAAATGCCGGCAAGTTTAGAGAATACCAGGGACTCCACAGCTACAGTTCTACTTCCTCAGATTAAGAAAATAGCCTAGGTCACACAACATAATACTGCATCTTGCAGAACATTTAGATATCCTGCCTTCACTTGGTTTTTAACCTCTAGAGCCGACGGAGTCCACTGTGCCTCAGATAGCCGGTCGTGAATCCCTCCTTGTGAAGTGGGGCCATAGGAATCAGATGGGTTTGTTGATCACGTACCTGGCTCCTTGCTGCGTGACTACAGCCCTACCTGAGCTACTGGAGGTGCTTGCCGGAGTGGCGGTTGAGATTCCCAGACTTTTGGTCATGGGGGATTTCAACTTGCCATCGGCCAGCTTGTCATCAACGGCGGTCCAGGAGTTCCAGGCTTCCATGACTGCCTTGGACCTGATTCAAGTAACTGATGGCCCTACACACATTGGGGGAGGCGCACTGGACTTGATTTATATCTCTGGACAGTGGTTTAATGATCTGGAATTAGGAGATTTAGTTGCGGAACCTGTGTCATGGTCAGATCATTTTCTCCTTCACCTGGACTTTCGCACCGCCGCTCACCACCGCAGGGAGACGGAACCAATGCGTTGGTTCCATCCCAGGTGCCTGATGGACCCTGAGAGGTTCCTGACGGAGCTTGGGCCGTTCCCTAAGGATCTTGCCCATGGCACGGCTGAAGAACTAGTTGCGGCCTGGGAACAGGCCGCGGCTGGGGCTTTGGACCGTGTCGTGCCTTTGCGGCCTCTGACCCGGCATAGATCTCAATTGGCTCCTTGGTTTTCTGAGGAGCTGAGAGAGATGAAATGCCGGAGAAGATGCCTAGAGAGTACCTGGAGGTCTAGCCGTTCCGAGGCTGATCAGACACTAGTTAGGTCTTTTTCTAAGACCTACCTAGTGGCACTGAGGGAGGCGAAACATTCTTACATTTCCACCCTCATTGCGTCGGCAGATAACCGCCCGGCCGCCCTGTTTCGGGTGACCCGCTCTCTCTCCTTCATCAGGAGGGGCGGGATGACCCCTTGCAGGGACATGCTGAGGAGTTTAACGGTTATCTATATGATAAAATCATTCAGCTTCGGGATAATTTAGACCAAAATTGTGATGATCCAAGTGAGATGACGGAGACGCGTCTTGTTGAGGTTGTTTGGGATGAGTTTGATTCTGTGGCTCTCGAGGACGTGGACAGGTTACTGGGGAGGTTACATGCAACTACATGTTTACTGGACCCGTGTCCCTCCTGGTTGGTGCTGGCCACACAGGAGGTGACACGAGGCTGGCTCCGGGGAATTATAAATGCTTCATTGTTGGAAGGGGTTTTCCCCGCCGCCTTGAAAGAGGCGGTGGTGAGACCCCTCCTCAAGAAGCCTTCCCTGGACCCAGCTATTTTGGGAAATTATCGTCCAGTCTCCAACCTTCGCTTTGTGGCGAAGGTTGTAGAGAGTGTGGTGGCATGGCAGCTTCCCCGGTACCTGGATGAAGCTGTCTATCTAAACCCGTTCCAGTCCGGCTTCCAGTCCGGACATAGTACGGAGACAGCTTTGGTTGCGTTGGTGGATGACCTCTGGAGGGCCAGGGATAGGGGTTGTTCCTCTGCCCTGGTCCTATTAGATCTCTCAGCGGCTTTTGATACCATCGACCATGGTATCTTGCTGCACCGGTTGGGGAATTTGGGAGTGGGAGGCACCGTTTATCGGTGGTTCTCCTCCTATCTCTCTGACTGGTCGCAGACGGTGTTGACAGGGGGGCAGAAATCGACCGCAAGGCACCTTACTTGTGGGGTGCCTCAGGGGTCGATTCTCTCGCCTCTCCTGTTCAACATCTATATGAAGCCGCTGGGCGAGGTCATCAGTGGCTTTGGGGTGAGTTACCATCTATACGCTGATGACACGCAGCTGTACTTTTCCACCCCGGACCATCCCAACGAAGCTGTCGAAGTGCTGTCCCGGTGCCTGGAAGCTGTACAGGTCTGGATGGGGAGAAACAGGCTCAAGCTCAATCCCTCCAAGACAGAGTGGCTGTGGATGCCGGCACCCCGGTACAGTCAGCTGCAACCGCCAGTTGCGCCCCTTCCTTGACCGGGATGCCTTATGCATGGTTACTCACGCTCTTGTCACCGCTCGTTTGGATTATTGCAATGCTCTCTACATGGGGCTCCCCTTGAAGTGCACCCGGAGGCTTCAGCTAGTTCAGAATGCAGCTGCGCGGGTGATTGAGGGAGCCACACGTTGCTCCCATGTAACACCGCTCCTGCGCAGTCTGCATGGGCTCCCTGTGGTCTTTCGGGTGCGCTTTAAGGTTTTGGTTACACCTTTAAAGCGCTCCATGGCTTAGGGCCTGGGTACTTAGGGACCGCCTGCTGTTACCTTATGCCTCCAACCGACCCGTACGCTCACACAGGAGGGTCTTCTCAGGGTGCCGTCCACCAAGCAATGTCAGCTGGCGGCCCCCAGGGGAAGGGCCTTCTCTGTCGGAGCTCCTACCCTTTGGAACGAACTTCCCCCTGGCTTGCGCCAATTATCTGACCTTCGGACCTTTCGCCGTGAGCTGAAAACGCATTTATTTATTCAAGCGGGACTGGCTTAAATTTTTAATTCCTAAATAATTTTTTTTTTTTTTTTATTCAAAAAGTTTTACAAAATTTCCCCCCCCCCTTTCCCCCCCTCCTCCCCCCTACCTTCGCAACCCTCCCCCGACTTCCCGGAACGAGCACAAGGTATAGTTAAAAGTAAAACAAACATATGCTAAAAAGTTTTCGTCCCAACTTAATTATACCCTACAATCATCAATTCCTAACTTCCCCCAAAAGCTATCAAAAATAATACATCATAATCATTCAAAAACAGTCTGATAACTCTTAGTCTGATATCTACGTTGAATATAGTCAATCCATTTTTTCCATTCCTTTAAGTATCTTTCTTGCGTATTGTCTTTCAAAAAGGCTGATATCTTCGCCATCTCAGCCAAATTGGCAACTTTCAATATCCATTCTTGTATTGTTGGTACTTCTTTTTTCTTCCAATATTGTCCTATTAGTAATCTTGCTGCAGTTATTAGATTTAAAATCAATTTAGTCTCAATTACTGTACAATCCGTAATAATTCCCAACAAGAAAAATTGCGGCAGGAACTTTATCTTCTTTTTCAGAACATTTTGTAAAATCCACCAAAATTCCTAAATAATTTTAATCAGGGCTACTATTTATGAATTTTAAGGGTTTTAAATTTGATTGTTTTAAATTTCGGCCATTTATGGAATATGCTTGTTTTAAGTTTTTGTTTTTAATTGTATATTGTATTGTTTTATAATTTGGCTGTACACCGCCCTGAGTCCTTCGGGAGAAGGGCGGTATAAAAATCTAAATAATAAATAAATAAATAAATAAAATGTGGTGAAATATTGGGACTCAGGAGGTGATTAAAATCGGTTTCTAAAGGATTGCATGACAAGGTCCAAGCCTGTGGATCAAGCTCACATCAAAAGAACTTTGTGCCAAAAATCTGCTCCCTGTACATATAGAAGAAGTTTTCCCAGAACTGCGTATGTACCAGGTAGAGCATTCCTTGGAGAAATATTTTACCTTTCCATGTAAAGATTGTAACAAAGCGAAGGTTCCACCTTAGCCATACCATATTCTGCACTGCTTTTGTCTCGTCATCATTCAGTCATTTCCAACCCTTGGCCAGTCTATGGATCAGCATTCTCCATATCCCTCCATGTCTCACACCGCCTCCTTCAGCTCCACCATGATCATCTCTGTGTCATCCTTTATAGCCGAGGTCTCCAACCTTGACAACTTTAAGACTGGTGGACTGCAACTCCCAGAATTCCTCAGCCAGCTTTGCTGTCTGAGCTTTGCTGTCTGAAGTATTCTGGGAGTTGAAGTCCACAAGTCTTAAAGTTGCCAAGGTTGGAGACCCCTGCTTTATAGTGTCCAGCCAATGGGAACTAGGACAGGTGCTTCTCCTTTTTCTGCTGATCACACCAGCATGATCAACTTTTGCTCGCTTGACATACCCAAATTATGATAGCCTTTGTTTAGTGATCTTGGCTTCGAATGATATTTTGGGTGAGACTCGTTCTGGGGCTGCTTCATTCATGATTTTTGCAGTCATGGGATACATAATAGTTGCCTCTAACAGATTGTGTCTAGGAAGAAGAAAAGGGAGGAAGAGGGAATAAACCAAGGAGGTTTATTAACCATTCTATTAGACCCCCCACCCTTATAAAACACTTCAATTCGGGGGTAATTCAGTTCACAAAAGGCATTGATTAAAATCATCTCAACAAAATGATTTTATGCAAAGAAGTTTATTCTAGCTATGCAAATGCCTGAAGTCATAGAACAGCTAGGAAGTTGCCCTTCATCCAGAAATCCATTACTGCAATCTTAGTTCTGTAACTAAGAAACTAAGATCAAAGCAGCTTGATGCAATATCCGGGTGGGGGAAAGGGTAGATTTGCAATATTTTTGGCACACGTTTCTCAAATTTCTTTTTCGATTGCTGTATGCAGCAATGTTTACTTCTTGTCTTTTTCTGATTTAAATGTCATGGCATTTAACTCTGAATCACTATAACAAAACGGATCGTAAGGGGGAAAAAAAGAGGGAGGGGAAAAAAGACCACCGTGTAACAAGTGGATCTTATTTTTCAAAGTGGATGTTAAATGATAATATTTTACTCCTCTCTCTACCTCTGCTTGTCAGCTTTCATTGTCATACAGTCTGTGAATGCCTTGTTGATTTTCCTGTCAAGAACTGTGTACGGTAACATTGAGTCCATTTTCCTGGAAGACTAAAACAAAACTCAGCAATTCAACTGAAACGTGAAGTTCCAATGTATCTTTGACAAATACAGCTCCCTTGCGTGGAGCAAGAAATCGCTATATCAAAAGGTTAATGCCCCTTAGAATGCATTTCTTGTCCCTGTTTTGCAAAGTCGAGGTGAAAATATCGGACTTAGTCTATATTCCTCCCATATTCCTTTGATGTTGTTCAATCCTTTGATGTTATTCAAAATCCCATATTCTATGTATATGACTATGAGCATTTAATTTCATAGATAACTTTCCATAGTGCACCGTACCTTTTTTCAATACATTCATTTTTCATTTAGTGGCTTTGTGAACTTCCTAAAATTCAGAATTTTTTTTATTGGTATGGAAAACGAAGCTGAATTCCAATGCTTATAATACAGGTCGTCCTCAACCTATGAGCCCAAAATTTATGTTGATAAATGAGAAATTTTGTTAAGGGAATTTTACAACTTTTCTCACCACATTTGTTAAGTGAATCACTGCTGTTCTTCAATTAGTAACACAGTTGATAAGTGAACCTGGTTTTCCCATTGAATTTGCTTGTCAGAACGTCACAAAAGGGGATCACATAACTCCGGACAATGCAATCGTCATAGAATAGAATAGAATAGAATTTTTTATTGGCCAAGTGTGATTGGACACACAAGGAATTTGTCTTGGTGCATATGCTCTCAGTGTACATAAAAGAAAAGATACGTTCATCAAGGTACAACATTTACAACACAATTGATGATCAATATATCAATGTAAATCATAAGGATTGCCAGCAACAAGTTATAGTCATACAGTCATAAGTGGAAAGAGATTGGTGATGGGAACTATGAAACGATTAATAGTAGTGCAGATTCAGTAAATAGTCTGACAGTGTTGATGGAATTATTTGTTTAGCAGAGTGATGGCCTTGAGGAAAAACTGTTCTTGTGTCTAGTTGTTCTGGTGTGCAGTGCTCTATAGCGTCGTTTTGAGGGTAGGAGTTGAAACAGTTTATGTCCAGGATGCGAGTGATCTGCAAATATTTTCACGGCCCTCTTCTTGATTCGTGCAGTATACAGGTCCTCAATGGAAGGCAGGTTGGTAGCAATTGTTTTTTCTGCAGTTCTAATTATCCTCTGAAGTCTGTGTTTTTCTTGTTGGGTTGCAGAACCGAACCAGACAGTTATAGAGGTGCAAATGACAGACTCAATAATTCCTCTGTAGAACTGAATCAGCACCTCCTTGGGCAGTTTGAGCTTACTGAGTTGGCGCAGAAAGAACATTCTTTGTTGTCCTTTTTTAATGATGTTTTTGATGTTAGCTGTCCATTTGAGATCTTGAGATATGATAGAACCCAGAAATTTGAAGGTTTCTACTGTTGATACTATGTTGTCAAGTATTGTGAGAGGTGGAAGTATGGAAGGGTTTTTCCTAAAGTCTACCACCATTTCTATGGTTTTGAGTGTGTTCAGTTCCAGATTGTTTTGGTTGCACCACAAGGCTAGTCGTTCGACCTCTTGTCTATATGCGGATTCGTCATTGTCTCGAATGAGACCAATCACTGTTGTGTCATCTGCGAACTTCAGTAGCTTAACAGATGGATCATAAATGTGTGTCAGCATCCTAATGACCATGAGGATGCTGCAATGGTCATAAGTGTGAAAAATTACCATAAGTCACGTTTTTCAGTGCTATTGTAGCATTGAACGGTCAGTAAATGAACTGTTGTAAGTCAAGGACATCATGTTGTTCGCATAGAAACTCCACAGATTTCACTGGATTTAAATACATGACTAGGGAAAGATATGGGCATAGACTGCTCATCTGTTTTAAATAGTGGATCTAGAAAGTGATATTTCTGTTTATTTTAATTATTGGAGCAATCGTGTTTTGAAGAGTTTAAATTGTCAACGGAACCATTCTCAGAAAGAGAACTGTGGTTAAAAAGGATAGTCAGAACTTGTTATTAATAACACAGTTATTAAAATAGTGTACATGAAAATATTTTATAGCTAACCTGAGTATAAAAACAATTGATTTACAGCTTATAAACTTGAAAAAGAAATTAATATAGGTAGTAATATCTAAAATACTCTTTATAGGATCTATGACAGAAACTGGCACTAAAAAACAAGTTTAAACTGTATATATTTTTTAGATTTATGAATTGTTCCATTAATATATTCCATTACAGTAATATATTTAGACATACAGTGAACCTTAATTTATTAGATCACATGAAGAGAGGGTTCTGCTTTATTCCTTTCCCCCCCCATTTTTCAGTGATTTATATTCCATTTACCATGTTGTTTGGCATTCCTTTCTAGTTTAATGTGATTCTTGGTCTTCTAATGTAATATAATATATAGAAAATACTTAACTATGCAAAACTAATTAATCGTAATATTAGAAAACTATAACCACTGTGATATTTTAAAATCCCTATTCAATTTTAATCTATTTCTTTTTTGTTCTTTTCATGTTCAGTCTTGTTTATTTGTTTTCTTTTAAGGTTTTGCTTTATCCCTGATTGCCTCAAGTTATGTCCTCATGACAATTTTTATTTGCATGATGTCATGACGCAAATTAGACAAGTTGCTGTGAAATTTGTCCAATGCATGTTAAGTTAATTGTATTAGTGCCCAGTAAATCAAAGTTTTGCTTTATGCCTATGTATAAAACTAAGAACTATGTAATAGGGTGCCATGAAGGTTGTTGCAAGTATGTAGTCTCAAAAGCCATAAAAAAGAATCTTGGAATTTATGGTACTCTTGCTTCATTCAGTGATTGTTCATAATTTCTAAACCTTAATTCAACATATGAGAATTCCTAATTAGCATGGGAGAACAACTGTATTTCAGGAAGTTATGAGCTGTTACTTTTCTAATTGGAGCATTTCCATGAAAATACAGCATAGCCTTCATTATCCAGTGAAGGGCTCTGATAGTGAGTAACTTTATAGAATTAGTATAAGTTATAATTGTGATGGCACTAGACATTGTATAGAGCAGTGTTTTTCAACCTTAGTGACTTTAATATGAGTGGACTTTAACTCTCAGAATTCAGCCAGCCAGCATGGGAGTTGAAGGATACTCATCTTAAAGTTGCCAAGGCTGAGAAACATTGCTGTAGGCAATAGCACGAACATACTCACCGTATTTTTCAGACTATAAGATGCACCTACATTTTTTGGTGAGAACAACAAGAAAAAGAAATCTGCCTCTGCCTCCCAGCAATTTTGCCTTGTTGCAGCAAACAGCAAACAGCCTGCTTTATTTTCATTTTCGTTTTCAGCATAGCTTGATTAGCACAAGAAAAAAAATATCTGCTCCCAGCAATTTACCTTCTCGCAGCAAGCAGCAGAGGCCCCCGCAAAACAGCTGAGAGTCGGGAGGCCGATCCAACGGACAATCAACTTTTGCTAATTAGGCTATGCTGAAACTGAAACGGGCTGTTTCTTCTTGCTGCTGGCTGCAAGGAGGTAAATTGCTGGGAGGCAGAGGCTAAAGGGTGGAGGCTAGTGGGTGTATAAGATGCACTTATACATTCAGTGTATAAGATGCACCTAAATTTTTACCCTCTTTTAGGGGGGGAAATGTTGCGTCTTATACTCTGAAAAATATGGTAAGTTGCCTAGAAGATGGATGGCTAATAATGATTGCTGTGGATCTCCACAGATTTAGTCATGGAGATTGCTGTCCAATCTGGAAATGGTAGGGACTAGAACAGGGGTGAAATCCAGCAGGTTCTAACAGGTTCTAGAGAACCGGTAGCGGAAATTTTGAGTAGTTTGGCTGGCCCCAGAGTGGGGTGGGAATGGAGATTTTGCAATATCCTTCCCCAGCCACACCCACAGAACCGGTAGGGAAAATTTTTGAATTTCACCGCTGGACTAGAATCTTCAAAATGTGAAACAGATGTCATGCCGCTAAACTTCTAGACAGCATATACTTTGGGCTTTTGGCTTTCTTCTTTAACTTATCTTGAAGCATGCACATGAGTAGTTTGTAACCTGTTCCACTGTGAGTACCTGGTAATGACTTTGATGCTATAACTTAGCTCCTCCATCTTCTTTTAGAAAAAATGTAGTCAATTTAATTTCTTGTATAATCTGGCCCCTAGCCCCCTGATTTCTTTGTGGTCTCAAGACTAAGTGCTAACCAGGATTTACCCTAGATGGTAATAAATTCCCTTGTTATAGGCAACTGGATAGAGCTGAGCATTTATCGGCTGGATGCCCTTCCTGATGCCATGTGGAGTTCACAGCAGACATTTTTCTTTGTGCCTTAGGAGAAAAACATCTGCCACTACATATGATTTATTTATTTATTTATAATTTAATTTTTATACCGCCCTTCTCCCAAAGGACTCAGGGCGGTTTACAGCCATATTAAAAACACAGAATATACAAATTATACATAACAGATTAAAACGAATTTAAAACGAAATATTTAATAGGCCTAATTAGCTAAAATGGTCATAGACCGATATAAAACCCTTTAACATTTAAAATTATAATAAATTAATTAAAACACACTTAGGCTAGTCCCGCACGATTAAATAATAGTCTTCAATTCCTGCTTGAAGGTTCGGAGGTCGGGGAGTTGGCGTAACCCCGGAGGTAACTCGTTCCAAAGGGCCGGTGCTGCCACAGAGAAGGCTCTCCCCCTGGGGGCCACCAACCGACATTGTTTGGATGATGGCACCCGGAGCAGGCCCACTCTGTGGGAGCGCACAGGTCGTTGGGAGGCTATCGGTGGCAGAAGGCGGTCTCGTAGATATCCCGTAGATTGAACTCTTCTGAGTGGGAGGCAAGCATCTTCATTACTAGGCAACCGTTCCTAAATGGCAATAGCAGGAAGAAACTGGGAAGATACAGGGCTACAGCTAAACTGGTCATTGCCTTATTTGGGCAGCACTGCAGGGGTTTAAATAGTTTAAACAGGAAGTTCTAGAAACAGCTGTCCTTCCCAAATGTTTTATTTTGGCAAGCACTTTCCACTCTATTTTGCATTTTAAGAAAGCAGCTTATTGCAGACATTAAGATCTTGAACTAGAATCAGGAAGTCCCAGTTTCAAATCAATGTCAGCCATGAAGCTCAGTAGGGTGATTCTGAGCCAATCATCATCATCTTTATGTCCAGCTTATCTCTTAGCCAGTGGTGAGAAAAATGGAAGATGGGTGCGCTTTGTGTACAAGCTTGGGCTTCTAGAAGAACAGCTTCTTCACACAGCTAATGAATGAATGAAAATCCTGAGAGTTATTCAATTTTTATTCATGCATTCATCTATTTAGCCAAATTACTGTTTAATGTCTCACTTTTCTTCCAGCATGGCCTATCTCAAATGGTCATACTTGATTAACAAATAGTTTTCCATCCTAGCATTAATCAGACTAGCTTAGTGTTACCATTGTGTGGTTTCTGGTTGTGTCCATCAGCCCCTCTAAACACTTATTGATGAGCTATGCACGGATAATCATTCTAATTATTTTTTTATATATAATATATATTTACTACTTTATTCAAAAGTACAAGGCAGCATAGATGTCACCCTGTATCGATATACCTGTGAGGTAGGTTGGGCTCTGAATAAGTGACTAGACTTAGCTTTCATCCAACACCTTAATCACTACCCTACACTGACTCTCACTCATTCTATTCATTCTTTTTGCGTAAGATTTCTCTACAGAGAAATATTTTGTACTGAACATATACACATCCTTTTTAAATGTACAGTCCACCTTAGTCAAGAAATGCTGGAAGAGCATCCAAATGTTATTTTATACTCATTCTAATGATCCAGTACTCACTGGAGAAGAGCCTAATGCTGGGAAAGATTGAGGGCAAAAGAAGAAGGGGACGACAGAGAACGAGGTGGCTGGATGAAATTACTGAAGCAGTAGGCGTGAGTTTAAATGGATTCCAGAGGATGGTAGACAACAGGAAGGCCTGGAGGAACGTTGTCCATGGGGTCGCGATGGGTTGGATACCACTTTGCAACTAACAACAACAATGATCAATACAGATAGCAGTGCTAGAAACACATGGAAATATTTTGACAAGATATTATTTCCTTTCCATGTATATCAGCTCTTACAAATGGAATTTAGTCAATGAGTTATATGAGCTACCTTAAGAATAGAGTATGGATACTCAGTGGTTTGTATTTTGACTAGAAGGCTATATTTCATATAAACTAGAAACATGATTAGTCATATAATTATAAATCCCCCAGATGATCCAGGGAACAGCTAACTCCTCATTTGAAGTATATAAATCCAAGTTGCACCCAGTCAACTAAGAGAACATCTGGCCTCACTTATAAATTCCCCATGGGATGTATAATAAAATGTATTGAGAAGCTTTGGAAATGTTAAGGATTTCAGAATAATCCTGGTGGATTTGTGAAATTGATTCTTGCGACTTTTAATTATATCTTCATTTTCAACCCTGTCTAAAGTCCAGATTGTTAAAAGGACCACTGGCATTCTGTTTGATAGTGAAAGTGGTCAAATCTTATCAACTTCCCCGAAGTGCAAGATGAAGGAATACTAAGGACAGGGAAATAGAAACAATGGGATGGCACAGGGATAAGGCTGAAGGTCCATCTGATACCCAACATTATAAAAATCATGCTGAATCTTCTCTAAACCTAACCTCACTGATGCAACTTTCTCATGACACCTGCTGAGTTTCAAGCTCTACTTTGATGGTTGTTGGTGATTTTGATGATTGTTTGTCATTCGTTACTGTTGCTGCTGAATAGCAGTGTGGCATGATTTTATCATGGTTTTGACTGCTTCGGCAATTCTATTGACCTGTTGCATTAATCATATTTTCGATTCAGCCAAACTTTTTAAAAGCAAGGTAATTTTTTCTTGAATAATATTTACCAGTTCTGCTGCAGATATCTGCAGATAGGCACATTAATGCAGCTGATAATACCAGGCAGACTGATGGAAAGAAAATGAAGGGGTTGCCAAATAGTTCAAGGGCTTGACATTTGTCTTTTCTTATTTATTATTATTTTTATTTATTAATCAAAGATATATGGCGGCCCATCTCACAGAAAGCGACTCTGGAGAGACAACAATGCAATAAAATAGTAGAAATGAACAGTACAGTTCTAGGCTGCATAAACAGAGGGATAGAATCAAAATCATGTGAAGTGTTAATACCACTTTATAATGCCTTGGTAAGGCCACACTTGGAATAGTGCATCCAGTTTTGGTCACCACAATGCAAAAAAGATGTCGAGACTCTAGAGAAGAAAAGAGCAACAAAGATCATTAGGGGACTGGAGGCTAAAACATATGAGGAATCGTTGCAGGAATTGGGTGTGTCTAGTTTAATGAAAAGAAGGACTAGGGGAGACATGATAGCAGTGTTCCAATATCTCACCTGAGGGTAGGACAAGAAGCAATGGGTGGAAACTAAGGAAAGAAGGAGCTTAGAACTAAGGAGAAATTTCCTGACAGAACAGAAGTTGTGAATGCTCCAACACTGGAAGTTTTTAAGAAGAGATTGGACAACCTTTTGTCTGAAACGATATAGGGTTTCCTGTCTGAACAGGGGGTTGGACTAGAAGACCTCCAAGGTCCCTTATACTCTGATATTCTGTTATTCATTTATCTGTATATTCATCCTTATTTCCCCTTAAGGTATGCAGAAGCAAGGGGTTGGACTAGAAGACCTTCAAGGTCCCTTCCAACTCTGTTATTCTATTCTATTCTATCCTAACAAAACTAAGAAAGTAATAAGCAGAGGAATATTAACAGCAAGGGACCCACCTAACTAGTTTACTCATCCCTTGCAGTTCCTAGGCCTGCTGACATAGACACGTCTTGAACGACCTTTGGAAATATAGGAGGGAAGAAATTTCACAATGTAGGCACCATGGAAGAAAAGACTTGCTGTCTAGGGCCTGCCAAATGAAACTCCCTAGATGGTAGAACCAGTGGTGGGTTTCAAATTTTTTTACTACTGGTTCTATGGGTGTGGCTTGATGGGCGTGGCTTGGTAGGCATGGCAGGGGAAGGATACTGTAAAATCTCCATTCCCTCCCCAATCCAGGGGAAGGATACTGCAAAATTCCCATTTCTTCCCAATCAACTGGGACTTGGGAGGCAGAGAATAGATGGGGGCAGGGCCAGTCAGAATTTTTACTACCGGTTCTCCAAACTACTCAAAATTTCTGCTACCGGTTCTCCAGAACTGGTTAGAACCTGCTGAAACCTACCTCTGGGCAGAACCCATAACATGCCGATTCTTTTGGATGTGTTGGAAAGGGTAGATGAAGGAAGAGGAGGTCCTTCAAATAATCCAATCCCATGCCATGGAGGGCTTTTGTCAAGAACCAAGAATGACTCAAGGGGTTACTTAAGAGCAGTTTCCTTCCTTGTTCTTCATCTACAGACAGAATCTTGCTAGACTATTTGCATAACTACGGCAGAGGTGGTATTCAGCAGGTTCTAACCAGTTCTGGAGAACCAGTAGCGGAAATTTTGAGTATTTCGGGGAACTGGCAAATACCACCTCTGACTGGCCCCACCCCCATCTATTCTCTGCCTCCCAAGTCCCAGCTGATCGGGAAGGAAATGGGGATTTTACAGTATTTTTCCCTTGCCACGCCCACCAAACCAAGCCATGCCCACCAAGCCACGCCCACAGAACCGGTATTAAATAATTTGAATCCCACCACTGAACTACAGATATACTCTGGGAAAAGCTAGGGAAAAGCTGTTTTAACTTTCTTCTTGTGAACCAAATTTTTCAAGCTCCACTGCTCCTTTATCCTCTGGAAAGCAGCCCCTCCCTCCCTCCAGACAACATTCTACCACAGCTTTACAGATCAACACTAGCACTTTTTACACTAACACCAGATGACACGGGCAGTTTAGAAATGTGATAAATAAACAAACACTATAAACTGATTGATACACAAGGATTATTAGTATATCTCCAAATCCAAATTTCATTTTTTCCCCGCAACACTCCAATTCTACTGCCGGCTTCATTGCCGTGACTTTTTAATGTTACATTCCGCTACCCAGATGTCACCCAGCTTTGTAGACAACACTACATTAGAAAGTTATTTCCTACTGTAGCAAAGCTTAGATGATACAATAGCTGTAGGCAAATTAACCACACTGTTGTTCCACTGGCAGAAAACTCATTTTCATTTCGATATTAGCTCTCGGTATGTTATAAATCCATCTTGTAATGTTATTAAAGGAGGGGATTTAAAAGAGTGTGTGTGGGGGGGGTGAAAGCCTTCCTTGAGCACATGGCAGAGTGGCGCCTCCAGCACTTAAGAAGGGGGAGGGGCTTAAAATGAATGCAAATTTGCTCACATCAATTCCGCACAACTTGAAAAATGGGTGTGTCCCTGTTGCTCCTGATAGAGTAGCTGCTATTTTACATTTCAGGCTTATAGCAATACGTGGAATGAATTGCCAAGCAGATTTCCAAAGAGAACGAAGACAGTAAACAAAGGGATAAAAGAATACAAAGCATAGGTTATTTTACATTTTTTAATGAAGCTAGATGGAGGCTTGACAGCTGATGAGAATGGTAACCTTCCCTGCTTCTGCCATCTAAAGATTCTCAGGATTGGTTGCGTTGTCCTATTATTGTGGGAAGAGGCATTCTCCTGGGGACTTGACTAACAAGACTTGTAGGGCTTCAGAGTTATGCACTATGGTTTTTGAATTTTGCTTCCAAATAAAAAGAAACCAGGAGCTTGTGGAAATGTTTTCCTTGAAAGCCATCTCAGTTTATAAGTTTCAGGTTCTTCTGAAATAGCTGCACTTTCTGGACTGCTTTCAAGGAGAGCTCCATAAGTAACGAATTATAGTATTGGCCTAACAGCATCAGAGTATAGGTTCTTGACCAGAATAACTCTAGAAGAAGTCACAACTTGAACAAGAGCTTAGAACCGGACAATGACTCTGTGACATTAAAACCGTCTGTTAAGTTGACTGATAAAGCTCAACCTGGGATCATTTCAAAATCATTTTGTCTCTGATCATTTGTTCAGAGACAAAGTCCTTCAGTCTAGGTCATATTTGTGCACTCAAGCCATATCATATCATATCATATCATATCATATCATATCATATCATATCATATCATATCATATCATAGTTTAATGAAAAGAAGGACTAGGGGTGACATGATAGCAGTGTTCCAATATCTCAGGGCTTGCCACAAAGAAGAGGGAGTCAAACTATTCTCCAAAGACCTGAGGGTAGAACAAGAAGCAATGGGTGGAAACTAATCAAGGAGAGAAGCAACTTAGAACTAAGGAGAAATTTCCTGACAGTTAGAACAATTAATCAGTGGAACAACTTGCCTTCAGAAGTTGTGAATGCTCCAATACTGGAAATTTTTAAGAAAATGTTGGATAACCATTTGTCCGAAGTGGTGTAGAGTTAGCTGCCTAAGCAAGGACTAGAAGACCTTCAAGGTGCCTTCCAATTCTGTTATTCCATTCCGTTCCATTCCATTCCATTCTATATCATATATATCATATACAATGTGATTATAGATTCATGGAATCATAATAAATGATAGAACTAGAAAGGACTTTCTAAGCTAACTACAGTTCAGGAGCTCCCTATGAGATACCAAATGTTTAACCCTTCAAATCATGGAGCACTCAGACAACCAATTAAATAAATCAAGACAGTGTTTCCCAATCTATGGTCTGCAGATCCCTGCAGGTCCATGATGTGATGGGGTCCGCAAAAGCTTGAAGAAATGTTATGACTTAAATTTTGAGTTAAGTCTTGGGGGTCCGTGGCCATAGTCCATGGCCACAAAAGGTATTTAAAGGGGCTCTGTGGTGAAGACAAAGATAAGAACCACTGAATTAAGGCATTTCCCCATTTGTCCTGCATCTCTTGTTTGTTTTCATCACTTGTTACCAGTCTATTTGGGAGTGTTGAAGAATAAAAAAATGATTGATGAAATCTGGGAATTACAGATTGCTTTTGAGATGAGCAATATCTTCTCTTTCTACTTTCCTTTGCATCAAGTTTAGATTTGGTTAAGAATGCTGGGGAATTTTGTTGGGTCTCATATTAAAATGAACCAGTTGAATCTATATTTCCTGAATTCACATGGGTAAAGGAAATGCAATTATCTTCTGAATGTGGCAATTCTTCCAATCTTTCAAAGCAGGTTTTGAGTCAAGAAAAGTTCTTTCACACACATGCACATTCATTTTGAAAATAATTTCAGAATGCATTTTGCTGCAAAATCTGTGAAAACACATTGAAATAATGCATAATGTGTTTGAAGTAGGATACTTTGAGCTTGGTCATTTGAGAACACAGGTTTGATCTATTTGATAATCTATTGGCTAGTCTATTGGTTTTTTGACTATCCATGGTATTCCATGAAGTCTTCTCCAACAAGTTCAAAGGGATCAATATTCTTCCTATCCTGTTTCTTTAAAGTCCAATTTTCCCTATCATAGAGGTTCACAGGGAATATTGCTCAATTCTGATCGTGATAGGTATAGATACAGCATTTGCGTATCTTCATCCTTCTTTGAAGTAGATTGGAAGAAACAGACAAAAGAAATCACTTGTTTGCACAATGCATAATTAACTTGTGGACTCATGTGCTGTAGACTGCTGCCTTGGATGGCTTTAGGAAAGGAATTAGATAAATTAGATAAATCCACAGTGAAATGTGGCTTAGGGCCACTTTTAACAGTTACAAACTTTGCAGCATCCCCATGGTCATGTGATCAAAATGCAGATGCTTGTCAACAGGTTCATTTTTATGACCGTTGCTGTGTCCCAAGGTCATGTGGTCACCTTTTACAATCTTCTGACAAGCAAAGTGGTTTCTGACAAGCACCCTAGTTGCTGGATGGGCGTGGCCATGGTTGGCCTCCTGCACCATGGTGGAGGGAGTGCGTTTTTGCCCTCCCTGGGCTCCAGAAGCTTTTCTCGAGCTTCACAGCCTGGGGAGGCTGTTTTCACAGCCTCCCCAGGCTCCAGAGGCCCTTCCCAAACTTCTGGTAGGGCTATTTTTCACCTTCCCCAGGCCTCCGCGCATGCCCTGCATGTACCTGCATCCAAAACGGGCCGTGTGAGGACTCCTGGGAAGGGTGGGGCAGGGTGGGCAGGGCCAGCCAAGAATGGGATTTGGGGGTTCTCTGAACTGCACAGAATCTTAGCTAGAGGTTCTCCCGAACCCCTGCAAACCCAGCAGCCCACCCTGGCCTGGAGATTCACTTAGCAACTATGGCAAGAAAGGTCGTAAAATGGGGCAAAGCTCACTTAACACAAGTCTCACTTAACAACAGGAAGTGTTGAGCTCAATTGTGGTTGTAAATCGAGGACCACCTGTAGAAGATGTGAGATTTCACTACGTATTTCTACCAACCTGCCTTCCATTGGGGACCTATATACTACATGAATCAAAAAGAGGGTTGTGTAAATATTTATAGATCCCTCACATCCTAGACATAAACTGTTTCAAATCCTACCCTCAAAATGACACTATAGAGCAGGGGTCTCCAACCTTGGTCCCTTTAAGACTTGTGGACTTCAACTCCCAGAGTTCCTCGGCCAGCTTTGCTGGCTAAGGGACTGTGGGAGTTAAAGTCCACAAGTCTTAAAGGGACCAAAGTTGGAGACCCCTACTATAGAGCACTGCACACCAGAACAATTAGACACAAGAACAGTTTTTTCCTGAAGGCCATCACTCTGCTAAACAAATAATTCCCTCAACACTGTCAAACTACTTACTAAATCTGCACTACTATTAATCTTCTCATCGTTCCCATCACCCATCTCCTTCCACTTATGACTGTAACTTTGTTGCTTATATCCTTACAATTTATACTGATATTGATTATTTCCTGACTGCTTAATTGTAGCCTATGACTATCATTAAGTGTTGTAAGTGTTGTACCTTGATGAAGGTATCTTTTCTTTTATGTACACTGAGAGCATATGCACCAAGACAAATTCCTTGTGTATCCAATCACACTTGGCCAATAAAAAATACTACTCTATTCTACTCTATATCTCATTAGGCCCACCAAATCCTTTCATAAGGGTCAATTGTAGAGAGATTATAGGAAGATTTACAATGTAGAGAAAGGGAAGCAGAGTTCTGGAGAATTGCCATTTGGCATATGTTGACTTGTTTTAACTTAGTGGAATAAAACGCTCAGCAATGCATGTTAATGGTATTTTCAATTCCCTTATCTTGGTTCTGGGAATCTGGAAGGATGAAAATTGCCCTTTTATTTATTTATTTTTAAGAAAGGGAAGGGGCTGTGTTTTCAAAGTTAAAATCTAAGCCCAAGATCATTTATCTTTTCATAATGCTGCTGTTAACCTTTAAATACATTATATCTTTGAATAAAGCTACAACTTCATCAAGGGATGAAGGAAAGCAATTGATTCTTCAACTTAGTTTTGTAGCCTATAATCTAATCTCTAGGATGTTGCCTTGGTCTGATTTCTTTGACATAATTACTCATTCCCTGCTTCTTCAATGAACACCTCACTCAAATTGAGAGATGTTTGTGATGTCAGTCTTCATCTAAAGCAGGACAGAAGGGAGGAAATGCTGGGAAAAGAAACCCAAGACATCTGTGTGCAATGCACCCAATCTTTCTAAAAAGCAGGTCACAGCACCGTTTTAAGGATCTTTAAAGTAGGATAAATATAAGAGAACTTTGACCTGTTGTGCTGTTAGAAATTAATTACCGGTAAAACTTCTAGCAGTTGGAAATCTTTGGAAAAGATTCCAAAACCTTTGGAAATCTAGCTGCCAGGGGGGAAAGAAATCACAACTTGCTCAGCGTCAGGACAGATTTAAAAACAAAAAATAAATAAACCTACTGCCATATTGCTTTAAAATCCTTATTGTGTGGTACAAATATTCTTCTAAAAACTTCCTTTCTTTAAGAAGATCATTACCGATGTCTGGCTTCCCAGCTTTCCTGATAAATTATCCTCCTGTTTCACTTCAAGCATAAAAACTCCTCCACCAATAAGCGCCAACTGTCACTTTTGATCACTTGTAAACAGTCAGACTCTTTGAATATTTCTCTTTGGGAGAAAAGGATTCACTTCCTCCCTCCCCCACCCTCCCCGCCCCCCAGTGTGAAGTTGCCAGGAAAGCTGACAGCCTGGTTTTAAGTTGTTTTATTAAAACGGATAACACTGTGGCATGGCAGACTGTTGTTGTTGTCATTGTTGCGATAGAGCTTGAGGGAAATTCAATATGTCATTCATTAACTCATCCGCACAAAGCAAGCTCACTCTTTCTTCCACTTTGCGGCAAGAAAGTCCCAGTTCAAAAATATACAAAATTACTGTCATCTCCCAAATCAACAGCTTGCCCAGGATTTGACAAGCACTTACACAGGAAGTGTACAATTAGAGGAAATAACATGGAGGCAAGGAGCACAGTGGCTTGCATGGTTAGGACACTGGTTTAGAGATTAGCAAGCCCATGTTTGAGACCTGAGTGCTGCCATGGGGTTGTATGAGCACCTGTCCTTCACTCCAGATCCTGCCGGTGAAATGACAGGAGCCCCCAATTGGGCATCTCCAGGGCAATGGTGATGTCAGCAGCTAGAACCCAGAAGCGCCCGGTGCTTCTGACAGGAGGGCAATGCAACATGGAGGCACAGATTTAGAAGCTCCTTGGCAAAGGATCTGCTTTTTTCTAAATGGTGTTCCTGGTCACAGTTATAAACTTCCCATAAGTCTCTGGAGCAAAGTCATATTGAATGCTGTAGGGGGTTGTGAGAATTGTCAACGATAGGCAGCTCCTCAAACCTAACTGTCCATCTTAATCAGTGTTTTTAAACTTGGCAACTTTAGGATGTGTGGACTTCAGCCACAAGAATTCCCCAGACTACATGGGAAATTAAGTTGCCAAATTTGAGAAATGCTATCTAGATGAGATTAGAAATGTTGCTTTGATCATCCTTCTCCTCTGCACGGAAGGAATCAGGGAGTAGGACTAGGGGGTGACATGCTAGCAATGTTCCAATATCTAAGGGGCTGTCATAAAGAAGAGGAGGTCAACTTATTTTCCAAACATCTGAAAGCAGGACAAAAAGCAATGGATAGAAACTAATCAAGGAGAGAACCAAACTAGAACTAAGAAGAAATTTCCTAATACTTAGAATACTTAATCAGTGGAACAACTTGCCTCCAGAAGTTGTAGGTGCTCCAACACTGGAAGTTTCTAAGAAGACATTGGACAACCATCTGTCTGAAATGGTACAGGATCTCCATTTGAGCAGGGGGTTGGACTACAGGTAGAAGACCTCCAAGGTCCCTTCCAACGCTGGTATTATGTTATTTGTTTCAGACACTAAAAATCCAGGCCAGATGTGCTTATAGATGCCTGAATTAGGAGGGATAAGAATGAATTGTGTAATGTGATTGTTGTTGAAGGCTTCAGTCTAAAACAGGGCTCTCCAACCTTGGCAACTTTAAGCCTGGCGGACTTCAACTCCCAGAATTCTCCAACCAGCAAAGCTGGCTGGGTTATTCTGGGAGTTGAAGTCCGCCAGGCTTAAAGTTGCCAAGGTTGGAGAACCCTGGTCTAAAATACATTTACAAGGAGTAAAATCCACTTACGCTGAATGATGAAGTGAGTGAGATCTACATCTGAGTGAACATGAAACGTCAACTTCTGCCTCCTTTTCCTTTTTTTTAATCTCTCCCCCCCCTTTGGGGATGGGTGAGTTTTTTTCAACAAGGATGATTTCACTCTCTCTCTCCCACAATTCATTTATTTTATTTCCAGTCCTCCACGTATCTGATTCAACTGTAATAGGCTGACCACATTTGACCTATAACAAAAGCTTTATTAAATTGTAAGCCTCAGCCTGGAATGAGGTTAAGACCCGCCGTCAGAGAAGGCTTCTCCTAGAAAATGGTTTCCTCTATGATCCTTCTGGTTGTTTTAAGATACATTGATCATGTCACACATGGAGATGCTTCTGAAGTTCTCCTTGCCTGAATTGCTTCTCAAGTATTAGATTTCTGAGGTGTCAGGTCTCCTTTCTGGAATAGGTGCATTAGGAAATATTCACTGTTCCTCTCCCTGTATTACAGAAATACTAGGTACAGTATATACTTTTTAAATAATTTACTTATTTGTCAAACACGTATAAGGTAACAGATATAACTATAAACATGATTATGAATACAGAATAAGGATAAGAATAAATGGGGAGAGTAGGACAGGGACGGTAGGCAGGTTGGTGCGCTTATGCACGCCCCTTATAGACCTCTTAGGAATGGGGTGAGGTCAACAGTAGACAGTCTAATGTTAAAGTTTTGGGGGTTTGGGGAAGAAACTAGAGAGTCAGGTAGTGCATTCCAGGCATTGACTACTCTGTTGCTGAAGTTTTATTTTCTGCAATTGAGTTTGGAGCATTTTACCTTAAGTTTGTATCTATTGTATGTTTGTGTATTGTTGCGGTTGAAGCTGAAGTAGTTATTGACAGGTAGGATGTTGTTTTAGCCTGTTCTTTGATAATTTTGTGTACTACTCTTAGGTCAGACTGAAGGCAGCGTAGTTCTAAATTGTTTAATCCCAAAATTTCAAGCCTGGTGACATAAGGTATCCTGTTTGTGAGCAAAGGAGTGGAGGACTCTTCTCGTGAAATACCTCTGGACTCGCTCAATTGTATTAATATCCAATATACAATGCAGGTTCCAGGCAGATGAGCTGTATTCGAGAATTGGTCTAACAAAGGTTTTGTATGGCCTAGTTTGCAGTACATAATATTTGCTTTTGGTTTTGTCTCCTGGTTCTTCCTTTACACAAAGCATTGTGTATGTGTATACATACATGTTGTGTATAAGGTAAATGAACTGGAGGAACTAAAAGCTGAGGAAGTTGAGATGATGAAGTTCGAGAATTTGAAATCTTCCCAATTAATCAAAAATCGGAAATAAATTATTGGAATCAAAGAACAGGCTAAAAACACCACGCCCTTTATGATCATAACATTCATTGCTTCAATTATTTCCTCCTCAAAATAGTAACCCTTTCTTCTTTCCTATTAAGCTTCAGCATCATGACAAAGAGGCAGAAGATTCCCCCACCAAATGGAGATCTGAGGAAGAAATGGCAATTGAAGCTGCAATCCTCAAGACATATTTTCAGTGAATGAAGAGGTAACTTACTCCTTGCATAGAGAATTATACATTTCCTTATCATATATTATAGGAATTATGTATTACAATAAATAACTATATCTTCCCACATAGAAGAAGAACTCAAGTTAAGTTCACACATTTAGTGACCATTCAAAGTTACAAGTAGTGCTGAATGTGGGGACTTATAACCAAGCCTCACAGTTCCAGTGAGTTCCATAGCCCCAAACATTCCAATGTCCTTGCAATCACATGACTGCATGAACCTGGGCTTCTGTGGTGGCACAGTGGTTAGGAGGCAGTATTGCAGTCTAATTCTGCCCACAGCCAGGAGTTCGATCCTCACCGAAACAGGGTTGATTCAGCCTTCCATCCTTCCGTGGTCAGTAAAATGAGGACCCAGATATTTGGGGGCAATATGCTGACTCTATAAACCACTTAGAGAGGGGCTGTAAAAGCACTATGAAGCGGTATATAAGTAAGTGGCATTGCTATTGCTCTGTGCTTAGTTCATGATTATGATACTTCAATGAGCTGGGATCAGCTGATTGTGATTTCCGACACTCCCTGCCAGCTTCCCAGAAGCAAAGTCAATACAGAAGCTGGCAGGATGTCAAAGGTAACTCTTTTTTCTTTTCTTTTTGTGCCTGAAATCCATGTTGTCTGCCTGCAGCACCACCCCCTCCCCATTGACAGTATGGGAAGGGAGGTGTACAGTACCCTATCCCCACGTACCCACCTGTACTCTATAGCAACCATGTCTAGCACCTCTGTACCATCTTGCATTACCTACACACTCACCCACCAGCCTGCTTTCCTGGGACTTCTGCCTCTTCCCACTTAACAACTCAAATGGGCCTGAGGTCATGGCAGTAATTGGGATTGCTGCAGTGATGAAATCCATTTTTTAAAATACTGGTTTTATGGGCGTGGCTTGGTGGGCATGGTGTGGCTTGGTGAGCATGGCAGGGGAAGGATACTGCAAAATCCCCATTCCCTCCCCACTCCTGGGGAAAGGATACTGCAAAATCCCCATTCCCACCCCACTCTGGGGCCAGCCAGAGGTGGTATTTGCCGGTTCTCCAAACTGCTCAAAATTTCCACTACTGGTTCTCCAGAACCTGTCAGAACCTCCTGGATTGCTGGGATTACTGTTACTAAGCAATGCAGTCATATGACATTGCAATTTACAATCACATTGTTCAGTGATGGAAATTCCAGTCCCAATTGCCATTGTAACACCTATATCATTTGTAGCCATGTTAGAGTGTTGCAGAAAAAATTGACTATAAGAAACATAATAAAAATCTACTACTGTGTTTATAATGAGTGCATTGCTAAATAACCCTTTGTGGTTAATATTGTAGTATTCTTGTTATAATTTCTAAAATTTGGGGAATTATCTTTCAGTGGACAAATCAGTCAGTTTCATAATATTTGTCCAAATCACATTAAGAATTTGACTAAAGAAAATCCATGTAAAATTCACATCTCGTTGGTCCAGAATTTTCATTCATTGATATTCTTTGGAAACTTTCCTTTTAAAAATCATCTTTCTATTTCCCACTGCCTTACACATTGCAAAACATAACTTTTTAAATGCATGCTTTATTTTTTGAGTTGACCTCAGCATTCAAGTGGCATTCAAACATTGCTCGTTCATTCCTAACTACAGTAACATGAACAAGCATAAAGATTTTAAAAACTTTGGAACAAGGAAAAAACTCCTGTCCGCGATAGTATTAGAAGCTTTTGAGCCAAGATGGGAGAACTACAACCAGAATCTCCTAGCCAAGGGTCTGCAAACTTGGCTCTTTTAAGACTTGTGGACTTCAGCTCCCAGCTTTGCTGGCTGGGGAACTCTGGGAGTTGAAGTCCACAAGTCTTAAAAGAGTCAAGTTTGCAGACCCCTGCGGCCTAGCCAGTTACCTGGGTTTGCTAACCCTCAACACATAATGGTATTTCATCTATGCTGGCTGGGGAATTCTGGGAGCTGAAGTCCCCACATCTTCAAGTGGCCAGTTATTATTTAAATCTTTATTCATCTAACACCTGATGTGTATGGCTAATCATTGTTTGACTAGAAATATAAACAATTAGCTTCCAATTGTTTTAAAATCAGCCATTTTCCTCTCCCAGTTATGAGATTTAGATGAATATTTGAGGTGAAATGATTTATGTACCATCGCTAAATAATATGTTTTTTAGGAATCACCTTCCATTACAGGATCAAATCTCTCTGTCAGGAACCACTGAGCTTCTTCATAAATGTATAGTCATGACATAACAACAAGAGATAGTGAAGAATATGAGGAGCTGATGGGAATGCCTCTTCTATGAACAGTTTTTCCTTTGTAAAAAAAAGCTTTCTAAACAAAAATGACCAGGATTAAGGCTTTAAGGTTGCCGAAACCTCAGGAAACTAAGAAGGCAAAGGTCTGTTGTGGAGACCTAGGTTAGGGATCTGCAAACTTGGCTCTTTTAAGACTTGTGGACATCAACTCTGGCTGGCTGAGGAACTCTGGGAGTTGACGGCCACAAATCTTAAAAGAGCCAAGTTTGAAGACCCCTGACCTAGGACAACTGACAGAAAACACAGCAGGATGCGTAATCCAAAGAAAACAGAATTCTAAAACAGAATTCTAAATTCTTGCCTTTATTGGGCTTTATGTTTGTTCGTTTGTTTCAAGGCTGTTTGTCTCAACCTTGTCACTCTGGGCAGTGAACAGCAACTAAAATTAAATGACCGCTGCAAAAAAAAAAAGGATTATAAAATAAAACTGTCTTGATTCACAATCATGATGGGCACTGGCTCCATGACAGTCATAAGTCCAGAACTACTTGTCGTTTTCAGGAGGATAAGGCTTGAAAAGGTATCCTTTCAAAAAGTGAAAAAGTGTTCTTAGCAAAACAAAAACAAAAAAAACCCCACCTTCTTTTGAGTTTTATCTGCTGCCATTCCTCCGTCACCGATTTGCAGCATCCCTGCAGTAAAGTTCTATATAATGCTGAATCAGGACCAGTTATCTTCTCACATAACAATCAGCTCTCTGAACTCAACTCAGCTGCCCTGGATTAGCTAGCCAATTGTGCCAGTTGCTTAATGAGCTTTCACTGTGGACAATAGGATCACAACATGAGAAATCACATTCTAATTAAAGCTATATATTTTTTTCTAAGGAAAAATAACTGAATTGCAATTTTTCTTTTCTTCCATTAACACATTCAAGCATCAGCACTTCCTGAACCGTCCAGGTCAAGGAGGTCTTGAGGAACTGCAGATTGCTTTCTTTCCCATTAATATGAGCGATGGGGAAGGGAAGAAAATCATTTGAATATAATAAATAAGCACTTAATGTATCCTAACGGTGCCTTTGCAAGCTTTGCAGTATTGCCAAGAGTTATTCTAATTTTTATTTCAATGTGCTTTCAGAATAGCTGATAGGCAGGAGATCAGCCACATTTCGTATTTATGTTGAAGGCAGTATTGTATACTGGAAAAAGAATCCCTGTGGATTTGGGCATGATAATCAGATACAGTTGGACCATGTCAACTTCATCCCATCTCTTTCATAGACTATCCTCATCGATGGGCATCCAAGAGTCCCAAGATCATATGCTTCCCAATCTTAATAAAGGAGAATGTTTGTAGCACAGGTTAAAATGAAGGGTCCTTGGTGCTCTCTGAACTTGCTTGTTTTCTTACAGACATTTCATTACTCAAACTAGGTAATGGACAATCTGAAGGGGTCTCTCCACACGTCAGCCTTAAGTGAAGCGTGCAAACCAGCGTCTGTGCTTCCTGCGTCTGATGAGGAGAGCACAACTTTCTCCTTCTGTCCTGCACTTTTTACAGAGGCACGGTTGAAAGTGTTTTAACAAACTGCATCACTGTTTGGTTTGGTAGTTGCAGTGCCTCAGATAGAAAGTCCATACAGAGAGTGGTAAAGACAACCAAGAAGATTATAGGAAACTTGCTTCCTGTTATTCAGGATACTGCTTATAAGCACTATGTGCTTAGAGCTCAAAGCATTGTTAGAGACCCCACACACGCACTTCATGGTCTGTTTCTGCTACTCCCCTCTTGGAGGAGGTTTCGAAGTATTTCTAGCAGAACTACTGGATTCTGTAACAGTTTTGTTCCCTATGCCATCTGTCTGGTACATTTGCAAGATTAGTTTTTGTCACCATGTACATGAATACATCCAAACTAGATTGTGTTGTTTCTCTGAGTCATATAATATATGTGGGTATATGTATAATTTTGTATTTATTTATTTATTTTGTCAAGTTTATGTAGTATATATTGGAGGTGGTGATCCTTTGAGAGTTGTGTGCAATGAAATTTCATTTTAATGTATGCCCATTAGTGTACATTCAAGGTGACAATACAGTTATTCTATCTATCTATCTATCTATCTATCTATCTATCTATCTATCTATCTATCTATCTATCTATCTATCTATCTATCTATCTATCACCATCAGTTCTAGCAAGGAATGGACTTTGCTCTCAGTTCATATTCTAGTGACTTGCCTTGTCAATCTTCCCTGTTGGTGGAAGTGGTCTTGGAGGTTCTTTGGTTGAGCTCTTTATTGTTAGCTTGTTTGGCAGTTTCTTGATTGGAGAATTGTTCACTTCTTGATTGGTTGGTCTGATATTAATCTTGGAGTTGATCTATGTTCATGTGAGTGTTGATTGCTGGTGGGGAGGTATTTTGGTCTTTGTGTTCTCTTTTTGGCTTGTTGATTGTTTCTTTTGCATAGTATGTAGCTATTGTTTATGTCTATGTGTCTATTGATGGCTACTTTGCCAGAGTGACCGGCTTCTAGAAATTCTCTAGCATTTTTTTAATTTGGCTTGGTCTAGGATGGTCACAGTTTCGCAGCTGGAACTGTGGTACGTCTGTTCATCATGACTTTTGACTGCTAATTGGTATTCATGGGTGCATTCTGCCAATCTTCTACTTCTTTGTCCTACGTAGAGGTTGTTGCAGTCATTACACTGTATGTTGTAGATCAATCCTTTTTTCTTCTTTTGGGGCTGTTGTATCTCCCTAAACTACTATTCCTGATCAAGGATGGCATTATTTCCCACGATCTTGAGATAAGAAACGCATGGATATTGTAAAGTAAGCCCTTAAAACATGGTTTAAAGAACCTGAGAAATCTTCTCTCAAACATAGGAAAAACTAGCCCTACTTTTCTTTGCTCTTTATTAGAATAGTTGATAGAGATATGACAACTAACTAATTAACTAAGTAAAATCAGTTGGAGACTTTTTTCCCTAATCTCTGTCAAAAAAAAGTTTGAATCAATTGGCCCAATGATTTATTTGACAGTCTCTTGTAGACTTAGTGAAAATGTAGGCAATGGATAGTATTTCCCAAGAAAGAGATATATTCTCGAATTCGGCTTTTGACATTTCCCCAGCTTTCCTTATTCTTTATATACAATCACTTCCATCTATGATTGCTGTCAAATGTTTTCAGTTTAGAAGAAAAAAACACAATAACAAAACCTTGGAGCACCATCAACAAAGGGCCTTTTTCTTCCTAAATGCCATTCATCTGTGTGATCTGCTTGTGACTCCATTCTGGGACTGTTTGCATATAATCCTTGCACAAATATACATTTTGGTAATCGGAGGTGGATTTTTCAACACACTCCAAGTCTTAAGTGCTATTAATTATTTCACCCACTCAGCCAACCGTAAGAACCATTAATTATCAAAGAGGAATGATAGCGAGTGACTCTTGCGCATAAGATTTCTAATTTCTAAACATTGGGAGAGGGGGGAAAGGAACTCTTTGATGTTAAAAGGAATATATTTTCTCCAGGTCACCTTCAGAAATCTGCTTATATAAAGAACATGTAAGTTCACCCCCACACGGACAACATCTGTCACTTGGAATGGCACGGGCACAAAACTTTCTCTTTCTATCAGCTTGATTGACTCCTTTTGTTTAAATAGATTTTCAAATTATTTAAAAGTCAATACGGAGGGTGGGGGGTGAGGAGAGAAAATCCCAAACCTAGCAAGTCTGTCTCACATTCTGGAGGCCGTTCCATAGGATTTGCAGCAATAAGAAGGAACAAACAGGAAGCAAGAGTTAATTAATTTAGTTCCTTTGAACTGAATTTCAGTAAAAGTCAATATTAGCAAGAAGGTTTATAGTCAAATACAAACTGGTTGTTGGCAATTGCTAATATGAACCTCTTTGGCGCAAGCAGGTGGTCCTCAACTTACAACCACAGTTGGGGCTAGATTTTTGTTGTTGTTAAGTGATTTATGCCAGATTTTACGGCCTTTCCTGCCACAGTTGTTAAAAGCAATAGCACTTAGACTTATATACCGCTTTACAGTGTTTTACAGAGTCAGCCTATTGCCCCCAACAATCTTGGCCCTCATTTTACCCACCTCGGAAGGAGTGGAGGCTGAGTCAACCTTGAGCCTGGTGAGATTCAAACTACCAAATTACAGGCAGCCGGCAGCCAGCAGGGAGCAGAAGTAGCCTGCAGTACCGCACTCTAACCACTGCACCACCCTGGCTCATTGAAGCAAATTACTACAATTAAGTGAATTATTCAGTCCTTAATAATTCCCACCCCCCCATTGATTTTGCTTGTTGGAAGCTGGCTGGGAAAATCTCAAACGGCGATCACAAAACACTGCAACCATCATAAATGTAGGTTGGTTGCCAAGTACCCTAATTTTCATCCCATGAGTGTACATATGCAGTAACGGTCATAAGTGTTACGGTTGGTGCGGTAAGTCACTCTTTTCAATGTTGCGGTAATGTCAAATGGTTGTAAATTGAAAACTACCTGCAGTGGAAATGGATGGAAGGGAAGGTGAACATGAGTAGAATCCATATTTCAAATAGAAAAAGAAAGTAAGGAAGCAGGTAAGGAAGAAATTACTTCACTTGGCTCAAAATAAGAGCTCCCCTGATGCTTATGGACCTCTTCCCTATAAAAAATTCTGGAGCATAAATAGCTGTAGGGCTTAGTCACATATCTGAATGAAATTTTGCATTCTTCTTCCTCAGATGCAGAGAATATAGAATGGTATTTATAGAGAATATAGACTGTATAGAGAATATACACGTAGAGAATATAGAATTTATACATGTTTACTCCATTGCCTGAATGGTGACTTTTTAAACAGAAAATTCCAATTCTATCCATCACATTTTGTGTATGTCATTGCATAAATTATTGCAATATCGTATCCCCTTAATAAGTGCAGAATGCAAGACAATCTACAAGATTTGGCTTGTCTTATTTTTGGGAATATATCTTTGGAAATTGGACGGATCTTTCAAAATGGAAAATATTTAATGCATATATATATAAACACTGCATGTTAGAAACAACTAAGGAGTTCTGCCACAGATAGGATACATGCCAATCATGCTTATTATTTCCCAACGTGAACCTATTCGTCTTTTTTTCAGGAAAAAAAAATATTTTTTGAAAATAAACCACATACAAATCATTTTTGAACAAAATATCAGTCAGGTACATAATTAAACATAATTCAAATTTCACCTCCCATTGATTTTGCTTGTTGGAAGCTGGCTGGGAAAATCTCAAACGGCGATCACAAAACACTGCAACCATCATAAATGTAGGTTGGTTGCCAAGTACCCTAGTTTTCATCCCATGAGTGTACATATGCAGTAACGGTCATAAGTGTTACGGTTGGTGCGGTAAGTCACTCTTTTCAATGTTGCGGTAATGTCAAATGGTTGTAAATTGAAAACTACCTGCAGTGGAAATGGATGGAAGGGAAGGTGAACATGAGTAGAATCCATATTTCAAATAGAAAAAGAAAGTAAGGAAGCAGGTAAGGAAGAAATTACTTCACTTGGCTCAAAATAAGAGCTCCCGCGATGCTTATGGACCTCTTCCCTATAAAAAATTCTGGAGCATAAATAGCTGTAGGGCTTAGTCACATATCTGAATGAAATTTTGCATTCTTCTTCCTCAGATGCAGAGAATATAGAATGGTATTTATAGAGAATATAGACTGTATAGAGAATATACATGTAGAGAATATACATGTAGAGAATTTATACATGTTCACTCCATTGCCTGAATGGTGACTTTTTAAACAGAAAATTCCAATTCTATCCATCACATTTTGTGTATGTTATTGCATAAATTATTGCAATATCATATCCCCTTAATAAGTGCAGAATGCAAGACAATCTACAAGATTTGGCTTCTCTTATTTTTGGGAATATATCTTTGGAAATTGGACGGATCTTTCAAACTGGAAAATATTTAATGCATATATATATAAACACTGCATGTTAGAAACAACTAAGGAGTTCTGCCACAGATAGGATACATGGCAATCATGCTTATTATTTCCCAACGTGAACCTATTCGTCTTTTTTTCAGGAAAAAATTTTTTTTAAAAAAATAAACCACATACAAATCATTTTTGAACAAGATATCAGTCAGGTACATAATTAAACATAATTCAAATTTCACCTCCCCCATTGTATCATTTATCCAATATATTTCCCTTTCCCTCTTAATATTTTATTATTTGCACATTTCTATCATAAAATCTGTTCCTTTCTCCTATCCTGAAATCAGTGTTAAATCGAGTCTAATCCCTATATTATCTAAACCCCCTTTCTTGCCCTTCCTTTCGTCATTAAAATATTTATCCCCAACACAATTTCCTTCAATCACCATCTATAATCCTTACATTCCACAAAATATAACAATAATTGTCCCTAGTTTCATCAAAAAAAAAACCCATAACAAAAAAAAGTAAAATAAAAGAGACAAAATAAAATCTAAAGAAATTTTCTCTTACATTTCATCAATTTCAAAAAGATCTCCCATCACCAATGATTTCCAAATTATCCATTCTTAATAAAAGAGCAAAACAGAAAAAAGCAAGCATTTCTTATTATTCAAAAAAAAATTCCATACTTATATTCAAATATTCTATTGGAAGTTTTATCTTAAATTATTTCAATTTCAGTACTTAAGCTTAGAAAAATTCATATTTTCTTAATTTAAATTCCTTAACACTCCTTTCCCTCTTTTTTCACCATTTTTATAATCCTCTGATAATCTTTAATACAGGCTTTAACTTTATTTTTAATATCATACATTTTATATTCTTCACTAGAATTGTTGCAGGCTACTCTTGTTTTTAAAACATTATTAATATTCCAATTCCATAGTTATCTCGTGTTCTTGCTTATTTGATGTTATAAATCTAAAGGTCTGCCATCTGGTTACAAAGTCCTCTCTTGAGCTGTCTTGCAATTGCAAAGACATATCCATCTTCCTTGGAACTGTCCTGAGATCACAGAAACATTTCCATCTTGTATTTCTTCCTTTGCCTCTATATGTCAGTCTTTAGTCTACAGTTACAATCCGCAATTAGCAAAGTATCCATTTTGTTTCTGTAGCACTACACCTTTTCTTTGTTTCAAATTCTTTCCTTTTTTCCAGATTTGTCCCATTATAACAATTTTTATATTCCTTTAAATCTAAATTTGTAGAGAATAAAGGAGCTTGGATGTATTCAATTAAAATAAAAAATAAATAAAATCAATTTAAAGTCTTCTTTAAATCCTTTCCCCCCCATTACTTCTTCCTCTTACATATAATCTTTAAATAATCAATAAAAATTCCAAAATTCTCAAAAGTCTGTTTTAGTTATAAAAAAACTTATGTTTCTCTATTTAATTGGGGCTTTAGACTTCAATTCCAAGCCCACTTTTGTCAGAATTAAGGTATTGTTTCATTTATTTCCTTCTGTTTTCACTTCCTGTTTAATTTAGCCGCTGTTTCACGATTATTCTTTTAAGGCTTGTGACAAAATTACTCAAATTGCCTCTTCGTGAGCTGGTATTAACTCACCCGGCTTCAATATCTTATTCAGTATTTGTGTTTTATCCTACTGCTCATTCTTGTGGCCATCCCGACTTTGGGCAGCTGATGGTGGCTGTGGTCCTCCTCGCTGGGTTGAGGGAAAAAAGCCGGAGCTGCAGAGAATTTCCAACTTCCTTGTTCACTCCGCTGCCTCCCTCATTCTTCGCTGCCTCTGCCGTTTCGGACTCCCATATCGCGGGGATTTTCGGTGGTCACCCTGGAGCTTTCGGGGCTTGGGACTGTTCCATCGCAATGCTGCCCCCCCCAACCTATTCATCTTTGAATCTTCCTTTCCAGACTGCTTCCAGTCCAAATCAGTTCACAGTATTTTCTGATCAGGACTTGTTTTTAAATTCTTTGTCCCCCATTGCCTTTGCTGATTTCCTTTGCTCTCTCCCTCATACTTTATTTATTTTATTTATTTATCAAACTTCTATACCGCCCTTCTCCCGAAGGACTCAGGGCAGTACAACTGTAACTTAGATTTACATTATGACAATATGCATAGAGTTATTTTATATTCCTTTCTTAATCATCATCACCAAAATAAATATTGTGTTTTTATCGTGACCACACTCCTGGTTGATATATCTATAGAGTACAATTCCATTATCTTGTTCTTAATCAATCACTCCCATATAATTTAAAAGGTGGAAGTCATCAGTATACAAGTAATCTGAATACATATTAGAAATATTCAGAAAACTACTTCAGATAGGATGGAGCTATGTTTTAATGAGGGAAAATTAATTACAAAGAGAGGCAATAGCACCACAGATCTTTATAGCATATTTGAACTCTTTTTAGTGAATGTTTGTGACCCAGTACTTCTTCTATAAGATTTCCATAAGCAGTGGAAACTTTGTACCTGGTCAGTTAGCAACAGCACTAATATTTTTTTTTTATTTGAATTTATATCCCGCCCTTCTCCGAAGACTCAGGGTGGCTTACATTGTGTTAAGCAGTAGTCTTCATCCATTTGTATATTATATACAAAGTCAACTTTTATTGCCCCCAACAATCTGGGTCCTCATTTTACCTACCTTATAAAGGATGGAAGGCTAAGTCAACCTTGGGCCTGGTGGGACTTGAACTTGCAGTAATTGCAAGCAGCTGTGTTAATAACAGACTGCTTAGTCTGTTGAGCCACCAGAGGCCCCTACATATTTACTGTGTATACCTCTTTAGTGCCTTATAGCCCTCTCTAAGTGGTTTACAGAGTCAACATAATGCCCCCAATGAGCTGGGTCCTCATTTTACTGACCTCGGAAGGATGGAAGGCTGAGTCAAACTTCAACCTGTCAGAATCAAATTCCTGGCAGTGAACAGTGTATTAACCAACAATACTGCATTCTAACTACTTCTCCAGATATTCTTTATAGATATAAGATATCTAAGGAGATATCATTAAGTGTTAAATTTGTATCCTATGACCATTATTAAGTGTTGTAAATGTTGTACCTTGATGAAGGTATCTTTTCTTTTATGTACACTGAGAGCCTATGCACCAAGACAAATTCCTTGTGTGTCCAATCACACTTGGCCAATAAAAAAAAATTCTATTCTTGTCATCTTAGCTCCTTAGCAAATCCACCCACTTGCTCCAGCAGAAGAGGCCTACTTTAGATCCCGTCTATTAAAGAATTATGGGTGGAGAGGTCCAAGACCTTTCTGCTATAGCCACCTCCTATCTCCTCACTGGAAGTAAGAATCTACTCCAACACTCTTGGCCTTCTAGAAGAGTCTGAAAACTGCTGGGTGGTCTGAGAGCCCGCATGGGGCACACCATGTTGGGGTGGCTCTTGGGGCAGAGCATCTCTTCCCCCATGGCACCCATCCTCTTCTTCTTCTTCTTTTTAGCTTCCTATTTAAGTTTCCTAATTTTAATTGCTTTGTATTACTTTTATTTTTTATTATTATATTTTAAGCTGCCTAGAATCATCGTATCAGTGAGATGGGGGAGCAAAAAAAAAATACTAAATAAATAAATTTAGTAAACAAAAAGTAACATGGACATCATAAAGTTAAGCAAGCTATGGTGCTAGTCTGGATCCCCAGTATTATAATTATATTTGTCATGATAATTGCCGCTCTGTGAGGTGAGTAGGGCTGAGAGAGAAGGACTGAGCCAAGTTATTATACTGTCACATAGGCATGACACATCTGGGTGACATGCATACTATTATGGTGACTTTATAAATAGATAATGCCCAAAGATTTAATTGTGATTTTCAGCTCTGCATATTGTATTTCCTCTATTACAATCAAAAATTCTATCTTGGAAAATGCTAATGAATACTGATTGCTTAATCTTATAATTTTTGCCTTATTTACATATGGGACAAAATGTTATTGTATTTAACAAAATATCTGATTTTATATTCAATCTTTTTCAGGAGCAACACAATCTTTTCAATTAGTTCTGAAGCGGGAGTAGTGGAGAAGAGCCTCTTTTGTTCCCAGCTAACCTAGAATTGAAATGATGGAGGATGACAACACATTCAATAAAGTTACTGGATAAAACAAAAAATGTTTTTATCAGTCAGAGTCTTACTTAGGTTAAGAGGCTTCTTAGCTTTGGTTTCATTAAAGTTATTTGAATTTGGGGTGTGTGTGTATGTATGTGTGAATAAATATTTCTGAGTTGTAACATCTCAAACCGAAAGCAAACACTAAAATTTTAAATAATAATTATATTGTGAAAAATATTTTATTGACGTTACTCATTGGATAGTTTGTTCTTTAACAATGTAAATAGTATTTTTTATGCTTGCTTTTGTATTGGAGCCTGGAAATTTCTATCACAAACAAGGGGCTTCAGAAAACTTTGCTGGATTGTTAGAAAGGTCTCTTCCCTACCTCTATTTTAAAAGGAAAATGATTCCGTTCCGAGGGAGGGTTTTGTGAGGCCATTAGTGACGTAGACACTACACTGAGAGTCCTTGACTTTGTACATGTTTTTTTTAGATTCCAGTATAAAGTTGGTTTCAAAGCAGCACAAAGAAAAACAGCAATAAGAAACGATCACTACAAAATAACATTTATCTATACCATAACGAAAAAGGTCTTGTCAATATAGAAAAATGCAAAGCAATATTTCAGCCTTTTCTTGAGTAGAATTTTGCTCCTAGGACAGGGGTGTCAAACTCGATTTCATTGAGGGTTGTGTTTGACTTCAGGTGACTGGTGTGGGTGTGGCCAGAGTGGGCATGGCCAGCATGATGTCACTTGTATCAGGAGGGCACTTGTGATGGCCCAAGCGCTCTGCCAGCAAAAACAGGCTCCTGAGTCCCATTTTTGGCCTCCTACAACCTTCTGCCAGCAAATATTGTGCTCGGGGGGGGGGGAGGGGGGGACACATGGCCCTCATGAGCTCTGTTTTTAGCTGGGACAACCTCCTGTAACCTTCTGCCACCAAAATGGAGCTCAGGGGGGCACACATGGCCTTCATGAGCTCTGTTTTCAACTGGGACAACCTGCAACCCTTTGCCAGCAAAAATGGAGCCTGTGGGGGGGGGCACGTACAGCTTTCGTGAGCCCCATATTTTCTGGCAGAGGCACCGCGGGCCGGTCCTTCGCTATTTCCAGGGCAACCCCACAGGCCAGATCTAAGCACCCCACGGGCCGCTTTTTGCCCCTACGACTTGAGTTTGACACCCCTATCCTAGGAAAATGTTTGCCTGCACAAAGACAGCTGTGTGAGCTTGGGCCAGTCACTCCTTCTCAGCCCTAGAAAACAGGCAATGGCAAGCCATTTGTGAAATCTTGCCAGGAGAACTGCTAAAACTTGTCCAGGTAGCCACTAGGAGCTAAACACTGACTGAAAAGCACTTACCCCCTCCCCCAGGTTATGGTTAGCCATTTTAGTGTGTGAACATAAGAATGAGTTAAATTTTAAATTGAATCAAAATGAGACAGAGAAAATTGAAAGTATCCAAAGACAAAAACAAAGGATGGGCAAATAAGAAACTAGTGGTCTGAAATCTAGGACTATAAAGTAATCTGGATACAAAGAAGAAATGTTTATTCCATGTGCATTGTGGGTTTTGTTGAACTTCTTTAATCAAATGTCTTTTTTTCTGACATGAAAGCATTCTGCCTGTAAAGACACAGCTTCTTTAAAGTGTCATTTGCCTTAAAGATAATCCATAAACAAAAGCAAGTATACCACTAACCCAAAACATCCTCACAAATTAGACCAAAGCCTCCTTTTTTACCAAGAATTGCCTGGGATTGGAGGAAAAGATAATTAGGAATAGGAGCACCAATACCTTTAAAAGATCCATCTTCTAAAAAAGCAGCATGAATAAGTGGCAGCAACAGAACATTTTGGCTAAGTAGAAGTTTATATTAAGCAGTTTCCTTTTTATCCTGCAATAATAGAAGAATGATGCCTTATATCTGGTATCAGACTGATATTTGGCAGGAGAACAAAAATTAAATCTCTGCTTGGTTTTCAAAAATAGAATTAATTAACTAAAGCTAGCTAATTAATTCCCCAATTCCATAATACCAAAAGATGAGGAGATAAGCCTTCAAGAGTAGCCAGTAAGACTATGGCAAACATTGTTCCTTGAGGTACAATTAGTTGACTATTTAGCACTCCCCAAAGCCATGTTGATTAGAAGAAACCTAAAAAAGACGTCTTTCCCAACATCTCTCCTAAGGGCAAGAACAGAAAGAAGAAGAAAAGAGAGAGAAGAATATCTCAGGGCCTAACTGTTATTATTTTCTCTATTTAGAGCAGGAACACTCACTAAACTTAGTCTCATCACTTTCCTGCCTCCAATGTAGCCGGCTGAGCAGCCCTAATAGGTGGGGAACAAGGCAAAGGAATAATGCAATGTTCTCAACAGCAGTGGGTTTCGGATTATGTTACTACTGGTTCGCTGCATGTGTATGCACACTTCATGCACATACGCACCCAGTTCGCACATGCACCCAGCTTGCGCGTGCGCCTGCCTTTCACACATGTGCTTTGCTCGCATGCGCGCCTTCCATGCATGCGTCCATCCTCAAAAACGTGCCTAAATAGGATGGCATAGAGCCGGGGCAGATGAGCAGGTGGGTGAGCCCTTCTGTTACCAGTTCAGGCGAACTAGTCCAAACCGGCTGACTGCCACCTCTGGTTTTCAAGCTGAAACCTTATTCGGTGAACCAAAATCAATCTCAGTGTCATGTTGCAAGATTCAGTCTGAGCTGGTCACCAGGACCAAAGGTTTATTCTTCCAAGGTTTCGGACTGATGCTGGAGCCCGTGATAAGGGAACATGAATTCTCTGTCTGGAATATGGAACAATGGGAAAGCTTGGAAAAATAAACCTTTGGTCCCAGTAACCAACTCAGAATGGATCTTGCAACCTTATCCTAGGACGCATGTATTTACCTTCATTTGTCAGTGTCACGTAGACACCCAGAAGTTTTTGCGTCTAATTAAAACATCTTCCCTTTTAATCTATAATCATATAAAAAGAGCAGAAGCATTAAATAATGGAGTAGGAGGTGGATGAACCTTCCAAGAGTTGTTCCTGTATGGTGTAGAATGGCAATAGTGGGTGAACCAGGAGGAGAAATCTTCAGTTGGAGATCCATTACGGGCGAGTTGGAAGAGAGTGTTGGAAGAAATATCCTTTAGGGTTCAGTTCCGAGTGGGGAAAAAGACACTGGAAACATGGAGACTGTTTGGAAAGATGGTTTAATGGTGGACAGGAGTACATGGTTTGAGGTCCTGGACAGAAAAGGGAAGCAATGCTGAGAGTGCTTGGGTTTTATACCCTCTCTGGGATTTTTGAATTTGAGCTTGTATACTGATTGGTTGTCAGACTCCCATGGGATCATGCAGGGTCAACTCTGTAGGCTGTCCTGAGTCCCAGGCTTGGTTGAGCCTTGCTGGGTGATGATGTAATGAAAGGGTTTTGGGAAATTCCTACTATGGCTCTGCCTGAAGGAGGTAGATCTTTGTTATGTAGAATAGACTGGCCCAGGCCCATTAACAAAGATTGAGGGGCTGAGTTTCTGCCTCCCTTTTAGGGGAAATATTCTGCCCTTTTAATATTTCCTAAAACATCTCATTTTCCTAGGAGAGGGGTGGGTACTAACTTCCTACAAGAGCTATTGGCTGGTGGAAGGGATTTTTGGAGGGCAGACCAGATCTCAGCAAAGACAATGGTTCTAAAATCCAAAAAGTTCAGAAAAAATATTTTTCTGCCTTCCCTGTCTCCTTTCTAGCATCAAAGTGAGTCTGGAAGCGAAAGGACAGAAAAAGCTTCATGGGGTAGGTGGGTAGAATAGAAGGAGGGAGTGATAAAGACAGACATTATAGAAAGCTCATTCTGAAGCAGCTATCTGTTAAGCTAAGGCCACTGTATATTTTAAGCATCATGGTAAATTTCTGAGCATGGCTTTCCTCTCTGACAGGATGGGTACACTGTTTAAAGGATCATTAAGCATGTCAACATTTGGCAGCAGACTCAAACACCAAACAGTGCTAATATGCTAATACCAATGAATAGATGCAGAATATTTAAATTTTATTTAAATTTCAGGAGAGGCAAAGGGGAAAAGAAAAGACAGAAATTACAGGAAGATGTTAAAAACATATTAATACCTCTTTTTTAAAAGGATCTAACTCAGACTTCCCAACCAACTGTTGGATCCTTGAAGGATGTCAACCAGCAGAATAGGGAAGCAGACATTGTAGCATACTTTTCTCTCTTATGATTTTGGGGAATAATTTTAAAGATTTAAAATTCCTAGATTTTTTTCAAAGTATATCAAGGTAGACACCTCTCTCTCTCTCTCTCTCTCTCTCTCTCTCTCCCTCCCTCCCTCCCTCCCTCCCTCCCTCTCTCTCTCTCTCTCTCTCCTTCACCTTATGGAATTATTATTCTCTACGAAGAAGTTAGAAATAAGTCCAACAAATTGTTTGATTATGAAATTTACATTTTTGTTATGGAAATTATTTACTTGTTAAGACATATCCCACTTTTTTATTTAAGAAAATCAAAGCAGCTTACATAGCATTCTTTACTCCAGTTTTTCCTCATAATATCATCATAACAATGTGGAAGGGATAAGGGAGAATGATCAGCTATTGTCACACAAAGAGCTTCTATGGCTAGAAGCTGCCCCTTCCCTGTGTCAATCCAACACCTCAGACACCGTGACAATAACTTTGACATCATGTTTACTGTTTCTTGCCATACCCTTTGCTTTGTGTAATTGAAAGGAATGGTAATTAGTGCTTCCTATTTTATGATTAGCAGCTTGAAAATACTGAAATGCACATCTGTGAGTGCCTATATAAGTCAACATGCCAAAGCATTTTAGGATTAGATGTATGCTGGAGGACTATGTGGGATTGAATGATGCCATAATCTAGATATTTCTCAAATATACACAATTTTATATGCATATCTTTTATGCATTTTGGTTAAATGTTTGAGATGCAACTACCTCACAACTTTCTGAGACATGCAGATATTGGCAAATATAAATTATTATTATTATTATTATTATTCTATTATTCTAGTCATCACTGCATTATATTATATTTACTATATTATTATATTACATTGCACTGGATTGGATTATATTACATTATACTGTTAACTCTTCATTTATAAGACCTCCACCAACTGAAACAATGTGAATCTATATGGTGTACAGTATGAAAACAAATAATAAATCAAAAGAGAAAAAGAAACTGTATAACAATAAACAAATCCCAAATATAAAATGGAATAAAATGAAAAATATAAAGTGGTGATCAAGAACATTACAAAACAACCACAAGGGGATTTTTTTTTAATTAAATGATATTATATCTTTTAATATAATACCAAGGCAATATTGTATTAGTTTGGGAAGTATTAAAATCAGACAAATTCTCATTAAAAATTCATATTTTTTAAATCCATTCCTTCTGTCGAGAACGTTGTTCAGATCTGCCTTTTCAGTTCTATGTTTACCTCCTTATAACACGTTGGCATATAAGCTCAAATTTTCTAGAATCTCAATATGCTGATCATATCTCTGCTTGACACTAAATTCTGCGCACCACAGACTTCCTGCAGCAAAAGAGATTTCTAAAAACACACAAATCCATTCATCATTGATAGAAACGTCTCTCTCTATTACCCAGAATGTTCATTTCAATGACATTGAGAGAATTATTAATGGGGACTTAATGCCTCCTTTGGAAGACCAACTTTACTTGTGATCCTGAAGGTTATATAATGCATTGCTCTTCCCACAACTTTCTTTCCCATCCCAAAATGGGCAACTGCTGGGCAGAATGAAACTAATTTGTCTATTTTCTCAGTGATATGTCATGGATGTACATGGGTAACTCCCATTATAATTCCTTCCTCTGGAAAACATAATATGTTGTGTGGTTTCTCTGTAGATATTACATCACTCTGATATCTCTCCAAGACGGAGTGGCTGTGGATGCCGGCATCCCGGTACAGTCAGCTGAGTCCGCGGCTGACTGTCGGGAGCGAGTCATTGGCCCCGATGGAGAGGGTGCGCAATTTGGGTGTTCTCCTGGATGCACGGCTGTCTTTTGAAGATCATTTGACGGCCGTCTCCAGGAGAGCTTTCCACCAGGTTCGCCTGGTGCGCCAGTTGCGCCCCTTTCTAGACCGGGATGCCTTGTGCACAGTCACTCACGCCCTTGTGACGTCTCGTCTGGACTACTGCAATGCTCTCTACATGGGGCTCCCCTTGAAGGGCATCCGGAGGCTGCAGTTGGTCCAGAATGCAGCTGCGCGGGTGATAGAGGGAGCCCCTCGTGGCTCCCGAGTGACACCTATCCTGCGCAGGCTGCACTGGCTACCTGTGGCCTTCCGGGTGCGCTTCAAGGTGTTGGTGAACGTCTTTAAAGCGCTCCATGGCATAGGGCCGGGTTACTTACGGGACCGCCTGCTGCTACCGAATACCTCTCACCGACCCGTGCGCTCTCACAGAGAGGGACTCCTCAGGGTGCCGTCGGCGCGACAGTGTCGTCTGGCGACACCCAGGGGAAGGGCCTTCTCTGTGGGGGCTCCCGCCCTCTGGAACGAACTCCCCCCAGGACTTCGTCAACTTCCGGACCTCCGAACCTTTCGCCGCGAGCTCAAAACTTACTTATTTATCTGCGCTGGACTGGGTTAGTTTTTTTTAAGTTATGGGTTTTTAATGGGTTTTATCTCTAAATTTTAATTGTGGCCAATTCAAATAAGTTTTTTACTAGTATTTTAATTGTATCTATAATGTATTTTCATTTTTTACTTGGCTGTGAACCGCCCTGAGTCCTTCGGGAGAAGGGCGGTATACAAATTTAAATAATAAATAAATAAATAAATAAATAAAGACAGACATTATAGAAAGCTCATTCTGAAGCAGCTATCTGTTAAGCTAAGGCCACTGTATATTTTAAGCATCATGGTAAATTTCTAAGCATGGCTTTCCTCTGACAGGATGGGTACACTGTTTAAAGGATCATTAAGCATGTCAACATTTGGCAGCAGACTCAAACACCAAACAATGCTAATATGCTAATACCAATGAATAGATGCAGAACATTTAAATTTTATTTAAATTTCAGGAGAGACAAAAGGGAAAAGAAAAGACAGAAATTACAGGAAGATGTTAAAAACATATTAATACCTCTTTTTTTAAAGGATCTAACTCAGACTTCCCAACCAACTGTTGGGTCCTTGAAGGATGTCAACCAGCAGAATAGGGAAGCAGACATTGTAGCATACTTTTCTCTCTTATGATTTTGGGGAATAATTTTAAAGATTTAAAATTCCTAGATTTTTTTCAAAGTATATCAAGGTAGACACCTCTCTCTCTCTCTCTCTCTCTCTCTCTCTCTCTCTCTCTCTCTCTCTCTCTCTCTCTCTCTCTCCCTCCCTCTCTCTCTCTCTCTCCTTCACCTTATGGAATTATTATTCTCTACGAAGAAGTTAGAAATAAATCCAACAAATTGTTTGATTATGAAATTTACATTTTTGTTATGGAAATTATTTACTTGTTAAGACATATCCCACTTTTTTATTTAAGAAAATCAAAGCAGCTTACATAGCATTCTTTACTCCAGTTTTTCCTCATAATATCATCATAACAATGTGGAAGGGATAAGGGAGAATGATCAGCTATTGTCACACAAAGAGCTTCTATGGCTAGAAGCTGCCCCTTCCCTGTGTCAATCCAACACCTCAGACACCGTGACAATAACTTTGACATCATGTTTACTGTTTCTTGCCATACCCTTTGCTTTGTGTAATTGAAAGGAATGGTAATTAGTGCTTCCTATTTTATGATTAGCAGCTTGAAAATACTGAAATGCACATCTGTGAGTGCCTATATAAGTCAACATGCCAAAGCATTTTAGGATTAGATGTATGGTGGAGGACTATGTGGGATTGAATGATGCCATAATCTAGATATTTCTCAAATATACACAATTTTATATGCATATCTTTTATGCATTTTGGTTAAATGTTTGAGATGCAACTACCTCACAACTTTCTGAGACATGCAGATATTGGCAAATATAAATTATTATTATTATTATTATTCTATTATTCTAGTCATCACTGCATTATATTTACTATATTATTATATTACATTGCACTGGATTGGATTATATTACATTATACTGTTAACTCTTCATTTATAAGACCTCCACCAACTGAAACAATGTGAATCTATATGGTGTACAGTATGAAACAAACAATAAATCAAAAGAGAAAAAGAAACTGTATAACAATAAACAAATCCCAAATATAAAATGGAATAAAATGAAAAATGTAAAGTGGTGATCAAGAACATTACAAAACAACCACAAGGGGATTTTTTTTAATTAAATGATATTATATCTTTTAATATAATACCAAAGCAATATTGTATTAGTTTGGGAGGTATTAAAATCAGACAAATTCTCATTAAAAATTCATATTTTTTAAATCCATTTCTTCTTTCGAGAACGTTATTCAGATCTGCCTTTTCAGTTCTATGTTTACCTCCTTATAACACGTTGGCATATAAGCTCAAATTTTCTAGAATCTCAATATGCTGATCATATCTCTGCTTGACACTAAATTCTGCGCACCACAGACTTCCTGCAGCAAAGGAGATTTCTAAAAACACACAAAACCATTCATCATTGATAGAAACGTCTCTCTCTATTACCCAGAATGTTCATTTCAATGACATTGAGAGAATTATTAATGGGGACTTAATGCCTCCTTTGGAAGACCAACTTTACTTGTGATCCTGAAGGTTATATAATGCATTGCTCTCCCCCCCACTTTCTTTCCCATCCCAAAATGGGCAACTGCTGGGCAGAATGAAACTAATTTGTCTATTTTCTCAGTGATATGTCATGGATGTACATGGGTAACTCCCATTATAATTCCTTCCTCTGGAAAACATAATATGTTGTGTGGTTTCTCTGTAGATATTACATCACTCTGATATCTCACTTTCAGCAAAAGTCAGGTCTATTAGTCTTCCAAGGCTATTCCATATGTTCAGAGGTGGTATTCAGCCAGTTCGCATCGGTTCGGGCAAACTGATAGTGGCGACTGCTGGTGGGCCTGCCCTGGCAAATGCCATCCTATTTAGCCATGTGTTTGAAGCCGGGCGCATGCACGGAAGGCACACACGCACGTGAAGCAAACGTGCACACGCACAGTGAACCAGTGGTAAGAATATGTGAAACCCACCACTGCGTATATTAAATAAAAAACAAAGTGGCTTTTTCATTAGTATCAACAGTCTATGCAGTGACCATAATTAAATATCTCCAGAAGGGGTATTTTGAGTAGGGCACATGCTCTAGAAGTTAGAGCTAGACAGCTTAAGGATATACTGATTCCATCAAGGCTCTGCTTTAATGCAGCCTTCAACAGCTTCAGATGTATGAGTTTAACAACCTTTCATCAGCCTTCCTCTGTGCTAAGAATCTGATGCAACGGCGTACAGGCTGGGAAAGGCACAGTTAAGGCTTTAGCATTTAGCAGTGCTCAATCGATGCGGTGGCTTTGCTGGTAAGGGCTTAATTAAGGCACACTCATTTCTCCAGCATAAGAAAAAGGTGGACGAGATTATCCAGCATATCGTCTAAAATGCAAAAGAGTCATGGACCAGTGACATGGATGAGACTCAAGCTGAACATTTCTACCATTCAGTAACTCAGAAAAACAAGCCTGTTACGCATCCAATTCATTCACTGTGACAATATATTCCAAAATGAAGAGGAGCAATTGCTTCCAACAACTACTAACCCCAAATGATGCAAAGACATGAAAATAATTGTCTACTTTAATTACTTCCTCTGTGCTAAGAATCTGAAGCAACGAGGTACTGGCTGGGAAAGGCACAGTTAAGGCTTTAGCGTTTAGCAGTGCTCAATCTATGTGGTGGCTTTGCCGGTAAGGGCTTAATCAAGGCACACCCATTTCTCCAAACGTTAGGTCATCAGTCTTTTGGGGAAGCATGAGAATGTGGCATCTGTCTCTACTCACTCAATTTGGGAATGACAGAAAACATGCAAAACTGTGTTTTAAAGAAAAAAGGTGGATGAGATTATCCAGCATATCGTCTAAAATGCAAAAGAGTCATGGACCAGTGAGATGGGCCAGACTCAGGTTGAACATCTGTATCACTCAGTAACTCAGAAAAACAAGCCTGTTACGCATCCAATTCATTCACTGTGACAATATATTCCAAAATGAAGAGGAGCAATCGCTTCCAACAAGTACTAGCCTCAAATTATGCAAAGACATGAAAATAATTGCCTACTTTAATTATACATGCAGGCAGATAATTGTTGCTGGTAAGCACTGACACTCTTCTGAACAGGATATGGCAAGAAAAAGGGAGAGATTGGAAAAAGAGTAATCCATTAAATATTTACAATAGTGTTTTCTTTTTTTTAATGCTAACAATTAGCAAGATGTTGTTCTTTGTTTAAAAATCAGCCAGAAGAGAAAAGACAAAAAAGAAAGAATATAAGTACAAATGTTGATGATTGATTTAGTTTTTAATGGGATGGCTTTGCTTGACTCTTTAAATATGGATTAAAACATTAAGATGGCTATTTCTAGTTATATCCCATCATTTCTATTCTGGGGCTTATAAATGAAAATGCAGAAAAGCTGTATTTATGTCCCTAAGTGTATGTGTATAGATTTTTCTCATGTACACGTGACACAAATACATAGAATTGCAGCTTCTTTGTATTCACAATATCTGCATGTCTTTTTATTTTTAAATAACTAATTCCCCAATTCTGCTGGTTTGGGGGATAAGATCTTGCTCACAGTTCCAATGGCCTATAAAGTTAAGGAGAGAGATTTCTCAAATAATAACAAAATTGCTATAATTTGGAAAATGTAAACTCAGATATGTTCACATTTTGTGAGTGGTAGGTAGACTGAACCAATGATTAGCATAAACATCTCTGTAACATTAAACAAAGCTTTCAATATTTATAGTGTATCTTCCGCAGTTCCCTTATGTTCACATCTGCTTGGCAATAAACATGTTTTATTAAAAGGGTCTGCTCAGAGGAACCCCCGTGGTTGTAAAAATAGTTTATTATATTCTTGCCGAGGTACTTCAGAAATTCATTTCTTTCCAGATTTAGTCAAGAGGTAGGTTTGGAATACAGTGAGTTGTAGCCTTGGGTTACAAGCCCTGGATATTATAAACAATAGCCAACGTCTTCCCATGATAATATTGTATTCATGTATACACACACACAGAGTATCTCATTGTTAATTAAAACAAACATAGATTCCATCTGAGAGCTTCATTCTCAAATCTTGGTTGCACCTTTTGAGAGAATCAGATTTGCGGATTTGAAAAGCATCTGTAGGTAATGGAAATAAACATCTGAAAAACATGGAAGCCAAGAGAATTTCTTAGGACAAAGACTGATAATTCTATCTGCAATGAGAATCTTTGTGGGCTAGGTTTGTTTGTTTCCCTTGGACTTGATTGGTTGTTGTTGTTTAAATTAGTGTGAATTGCTATTTTTGTCTGTTTTTCACCTCAAAATGGCAGGGACTGCTGTCACCACTTTTATCAGTTATGGCTGAAATGCCCACCCAATGGTAAGGTAGCAGACCTAGTTGTTATCATCTGTTATGAATTACATGAACATTGCCCTGGAATTGTCTACGGCCACAGTTGTAGTTTCTAAGATATCAAAATCAAGACTGCACATTCTCCAATATCTAAGAGGCTGCCACAAAGAAGAGGGAATTAAGCTGTTCTTCAAAGCAGAGGTCTCCAATCTTGGCCACTTTAAGACTTGTGGACTTCAACTCCCAGAGTTCCTCAGCCAGCTTTGCTGGCTGAGGAATTCTGGGAGTTGAAGTCCACAAGTCTTAAAGTGACCAAAGTTGGAGACCCCTGCTTCAAAGCACCTGAAAGCCAAACAACAAGCAATGAATCACCCTCCCCTCCTAGCCACTCCTTGCCTGGCCTGAGAAGGTAAGAGCGACAGCGGGGGATGGAGAAGCCGCCGGGGCAAAGAGATACGGAGAGATTGGGGAGGGAGGGAGGGGAGGGGAGAAAAAAGGGTTTTGTGGTTCCCGGTGTTTTTTAACAACTGGTTCTCTGCCCAAATCATTGGCTAGGTAGCATGGCATGGGCGGGGGTTCATGTGACTGGTGGAAGTGAGTGACATCCAGTTAGCCCCCCCCATCCAGGTTTTGTGGCTCCTGATGTTTTTTTTTTCTGTGGAAAACCGGTCCAAATGGCTCTTTGAGTGTTTAAGGTTGCAGACCCCTGGTATAGGGTTTCCTGCCTGAGAAGGAGGTTGGACTAGAAGACTCCAAGGTCCCTTCCTATCCTCTGTTATTCCTTTGCTTATCCAAATATCTGGTATCTCTATTTCGAGGAAGATCATGCACTTCCAGAAAGTACAATTTTTTTTATAAAAAAAAACAATTTTCAGTTATGTTAAAATGGTGACTTCTACCTGCAGTTTCTGGAGCATTTCCTCCATATGGTCTAGGCTAGAACAATGTTCAAATCTCTACTGACCGATCTTTACAGCAGAATGTATTTTTGATTTAAGTGTACTGAGCAAGACCACCACTTAACTAAAAAAAAACAAACCCACAGGATATGGAAGGATTACCTGGATTTATGGCACTGCTGCAGTTTGTCTGAACTTTGGTGACCTCTGTCAGAAAAACATCACCCTTGACAGATACTGATAGGCAGTATCTCTGTACTCCTAAAAGCCTCCTTAGCACGTCAAGAGACAGGTATAGGATTTGTGGCAGTAAGTGGTAGTCTTGTTAATCTCTTGCAGAAAAAAAAAAAAGAATCAAGACATGTGTGGCTTCTTAAACCCCCGAGAACATCTCATGGCATTAATGCCTGTCAGATCAATGGGTGAGATGTATAAAATCATTTGTTTAAATAGGTCTTCATCAAAGAAAGGATTTATTTTAGAACTACTCTATAAAGGAAGGCATAGGCGATGCCTTTGTCTCCTAATTCCAGTGTGTTCAGATAGGCTTCGTCTATAGATCAGGAGACAAATCCAAAAATTCTAATGTTTGTGTCTAATTCTGAGGCACAAATAAAAAAATACAGAAAAGGCTTCTTTCTTTTTCTTTTTAACAAAACACCATGAATATCAAAGTACAATTACCCTTTCTAATGAGGAAAAAAACACACAGGAAAAATAGCTGTATTTTGCAGCTAAGAGTCCTTAAGTTCTGATTTTAAAAGCAAATAGGAAAGGGCCTTGTTGGAAGAGATGTCCATCTGGGTTCAATTCCAAGTGAGGAAAAATACACTGGAAACATAGAGACTGCTTGGAAAGAAGGTTTAATGGTGGACAGGAATCACATGACTTGAGTTCTTGAGTAGAAAAGGCAATCACATGCTTCAAGGTGTTGGGTTGAAGAACCAAAGAGAGGGGGGAAAAAGAGACCAAGATGCTGAGTGCCTGAGTTTATACCCTCTGTTGGGCGCCACCTTAGTGTTTCCTGTTCCTGTCTAAGAAATGTATCCTGATTGGTTGTCAAACTCCCAGGTGGTCTAGGGGTCTTAGCTAACTTTGTAGGTTGTCTTTCAAGCTTGCTCGAGTCTTACCATGTGATGAGTTTCTGTTGCTAGATGGGTCCCATTGTGTTGCAGATGATGGCCCATTGATGAAGGTGGGGGAAATGAGTTTTTGCCTCTGGCCCATTGACAAAGGTGGGGGGAGGCAGGAAGCTGCAGGGAGCTGCTTTTGTCTTTAAAACATGTTTCTCCATTTTTCATCCAGGGAAATATATTCTGCTATTTTTTAATATTTCCTAAAATATTTCATTCTTCTAGGGGATGCTAACTTCCTACAGTATAAAAACTTCTTCTTCTTTTTTTTTCATCTCATGGTACTGATGTGATGATGATGTTATAACTACATTTCTTCCATATTCTTTTACTCCTGTGGGTGCCATGATTGTGAACTTCCTAAATGTATTGTTGTCCACTGTGGTGACAAAAAAAGCACTGAATTAAATTTAGTTTAGTTTAGTTTAGTTTCCTTTATTGTCATTGGACCTCGTACAATGAAATTAAATCCCATCTTCAGTGAACATTATGACTATACAAATAAAACACAAACATACATTCTTCACATCAGGGGTGAAATGCTCCCAGATAGGACTGGATCATGCAATACGGTAGTGATCAAGACATAGTTCGGCGATCCAGTAGCGATGGCGGAGCAAAGCTCCACCCACCTGCCTGGGTGTCATTACTTCCTGATTTTAACCAGGAAGGAATATGTTTTTTACCTTCTGCACATGCACAGAAAGTTTTGCACATGCTCAGAAGGTTTTACGCATGCGCAGGTCTGCACACGCATGTGACGCGTGCACTTCTGAACCGATAAGGAAGGTAAGTAGATTTCACCCCCGCTTCACATTCTATACAATTGAATTGAAAACCCCTGATATTCCACAACATTCCACAAACGAACCAGCAATGACTATGATGATTTAACTCATATATATTTCACAGAAGACAACGTTGGTAAAGCTCTTCACAACTTAAAACCATCGCTTTCTATTGGACCCGATGGACTATGTGCATATTTCTTAAAAAAACTTTCCATTAATATAGCTGAACCCCTAAGTATTATCTTTGATAAAGCTTTCACTACCAGTTCTCTTCCCAAACTTTGGTCACTAGCCACAGTCATCCCCATCTTCAAAAAAGGAGACCCCAGCTTAGTCGAAAACTACAGACCGATCTCCCTTTGGCCACCTGCAAAGTCATGGAATCTATCATCAACCAATCCATTACCTCACACTTAGAAACTAACAACCTACTCTCCAACAAACAATTTGGTTTCAGGAAAAAGTTATCATGTAACTTACAACTTCTCCACTGCAAAAACATATGGACTTCAAATCTAGGTCAAGGCAAATCAATAGATGCAATCTACATAGACTTCTGCAAAGCTTTTGACTCAGTAGTACACGATAAACTTCTCCTTAAACTAACATCCTATGGCATCTCAGGACCCCTCCACAAATGGATATCTGCTTTTCTGTCTAACAGACAACAAGTGGTCAAAATTGGCAATGCTTTATCAAATCCTGTTCCTGTCAAGAGTGGCGTTCCTCAAGGCAGTGTCCTTGGACCAACACTCTTTATTCTATACATTAATGATCTTTGTGACCATATCTCAAGTAATTGTGTTCTCTTTGCTGACGATGTCAAACTATTTAACACCACAGACAACACTTCTATCATTCAAAACGACCTTGACCATCTAACCGCTTGGTCTAAAAATTGGCAGCTCCAAATTTCAACCAGCAAATGCTCAGTCTTACATATAGGAAAAAGAACCTAAAACTAAGTACATACTAGATGGACATTACCTTACAGATGACCCCATCCCGTTAAAGACCTTGGAGTTTTCATGTCAAATGATCTAAGTGCCAAAGCCCACTGCAACTACATAGCAAAAAAGCTCTAAGAGTTGTAAACCTAATTTTGTAGCTTCTTTTCCAAAAACACCACACTACTAACCAGAGCATATAAAACATTTGCTAGACCAATTCTAGAATACAGCTCACCTGTTTGGAACCCTCACCACATCTCTGACATCAATACAATTGAACGTGTCCAGAAATATTTTACAAGAAGAGTTCTCCATTCCTCTGAAAACAACAAAATACCTTATCCCACCAGACTTGAAATCCTAGGCTTAGAAAACTTGGAACTCCGTCGCCTTCGACAAGACCTAAGTTTAACTCACAGAATCATCTATTGTAATGTCCTTCCTGTCAAAGACTACTTCAGCTTTAATTGCAATAATACAAGGGCAACCAATAGATTTAAACTTAATGTAAACCGCTTTAATCTAGATTGCAGAAAATATGACTTCTGCAACAGAATCATCAGTGCTTGGAATACTTTACCTGACTCTGTGGTCTCTTCCCATAATCCTAAAAGCTTTAACCAAAAACTTTCTACTATTGACCTCACCCCATTCCTAAGAGGACCATAAGGGGTGTGCATAAGCGCACAAACGTGCCTACCGTTCCTGTCCTATTGTTTTTCTTTTCTTCTTCCTATATATGTTTATATGTGTATATACTATATAATCTTTTTGTATGATGTTGTGACAAAATAAATAAATTAAATAAATAAATAAATAAATAAAATTGCATTAACATTGCACTATACAATAGAATTCAATATGGTTACTGCCCTGGGATAGAAGCTGTTTTTTAGCCTATTTGTCCTTGTTTTTATTATCCTGTACCATCTGCCAGATGATAATAGTTCAAAAAAAAAAGGGTGCCCAGGATGAGATGGATCTTTAAGAATGTTTTGAACTTTCTTAAGGCAGCGGGAGCTATAAAGCTCTTCCAAAGAGGGGAGAGGACAACCAGTGATCCTCTGGGCAATTATGTTAGTCCTCTGGATGATGAGCCTATAATGTGCTTCAGTCCTGAGGTCCTTTGATATGTTCTTTACAGACTTGGCCAGACAGAGATACTTCTCCCAACATCATGAAACTTGGACAGAGTCTCTCAGGGAACGTCCTTTAAGTCCTCTCCTTTAAACAAGACCAGATTTAAACAAAATAGAGAAATTTTCAGTGAGTTGGTGGCCCTTCACTTTTTCAATGTTCAGTTTTTTGAAATTAATCATTTTTAGAAAGCAATTGATATTGCTATGCTAGTCGGTATGTGCATATTTTAGTACTTTGGTTAGACCACTGTTTCCAGTCTGATTTGCTAAACAAAAATGTCAAATGTCTTATAATGTCATTACTTAGCCACAGATCTTATTAAAATATTTTTAAAAGGCAGCTGCATTTGCAAACTGATTAATTTTGTACATTTGCTTAAAATCGGTAATATGGTTTTAATTATAATGGATCAAAGAAGATAAAAGCATTAGTTTAATCTAATCACATGTCAGCTGATTGGATAACAACATTCCACTCAATTGGTAGCAAGCTAAGCTCACATTAAAATGCAAATGAAGACCTCCAGCATATCCTAAAGAAAAATATGACCGGCGAGAAGCAAATATATTGTTGACAAGGATTTTAATTTTCAGTGAAGAGTTCCTCACCATTTTGTTAGTAGCATGTCTATGTTTGGCCAACATTAAGGAAAGGAACATCTTAGAATTAATTCAGCTGTACAGTTGTAAAGGCATCACATTGCAAGTACAAGAATCCCAATATCAAACTCATTAACATCAGTGAGAGTTTGTCCATTCATTCCACTTTCCATTTAAATCCTTTGGCCTCTGTTACATTGTAACTACATGCAAAAATACCTTATTAACATATCAGATCAGTGATTTCTACTGTTTTCATGGTATCTCCTTCCACTTATGACTGTATGACTGTAACTTCGTTGCTTGTATCCTTATGATTTATATTGATTGTTTCCTGATTGCTTATTTGTATCCTATGACTATCATTAAGTGTTGTACCTTATGATTGTTGATGAAGGTATCTTTTCTTTTATGTACACTGAGAGCATATGCATCAAAACAAATTCCTTGTGTGTCCCATCACACTTGGCCATAAAACATTCTATTCTATTCTATTCTATTCTATTCTATTCTATTCTATTCTATCCTATCCTATCCTATCCTATCCTGGCATAATAGTTTTTACTATTTTAAATTGGGTTTTATTGTCTTAGGGTTTTTAAATTTTTAAATTTTAATGTCGGCCTTTTTTGCAATTTGCTTCGTTTTAAATTTTGGTTTTAATTGTATATATATTGAGTTTTATCCTGGCTGTACACCGCCCTGAGTCCTTTGGGAGAAGGGCGGTATAAAAATTTAATAAATAAATAAAATAAATAAAAAAATCCTATCCCATCATGTGATTCCAGTTAAATACATGACCTCTTAACGCCTTGTGCTGTGAATAGTTTCCATTTCTGGGTGTAACATCAAAACAGCATTAACAATGAAACAATCTCTTCTTAATAATTCACCTCAGTTGCTATACCTGTAATAAATCTTGCAGTACATATCTAGCCTTTCCTCTGATCTCTGCAGGAATAACTATAAACTGCTATTGCTGATTCTTTCCTTTCCAATCTATTTTAGTGCGACCTTAATTTCTTTATGGTAGGGGTTCAAACAATAGTTATTTTGGATGATATTTCTCTACTGAGAGAAAAATAGCACCACCAGGTAATTCCTGATACCCTATTCATTTTTTTTAAAAAAATGTTCTTTTTTAAAAAAAAATCTGCTGTTTGTAGGATTCTGATCAATAAGAGAAACCTAGGATTATATACATAACCCTATGTGAGAATGCCAATATCTTAGGGGTTTCAAATTTGATTTCATTGAGGGCCGCATCAGGGTTGTGTTTGACCAGGGTGGACTTGGCCAGCTCGAGGTCACTTTTTTTGGGGGTGCCGGTGGTGGTCCAAGCACTCTGCCAGCAAAAACGGGCCTCCCAAGCTCGGGATTTGGCTGCGACGGCCTCCTGCAACCCTCTGCCAGCAAAAACACAGCTTAGGAGTGCTGCCTGAGCTCTGTTTTCACTGGCAGAGGCACTGTGGGCTGGTCCTTCACTGTTTCCAGGGTGGCCCCGTGGGCCAGATCTAAGCACCCCATGGACCAGATCCAGACCCTGGGCCTTGAGTTTGACACTCCTGCAATATCTCATAAAATCTCATATGGGCCAACAACCTAGCATAGGCTTTCTTGCCTGAAATCTTTTTTTTTTTGTTTTTGTTTACATTTATATCCCACCCTTCTCCGAAGACTCAGGGCGGCTTACATTGTATAAGGCAATAGTCTCATTCTATTTGTATATTTACAAAGTCAACTTATTGCCCCCCCAACAATCTGGGTCCTCATTTTACTCAGCTTATAAAGGATGGAAGCTGAGTCAACCTTGGACCTGGTGGGACTAGAACCTGCAGTAATTGCAGGCAGCTGTGTTTTAATTTATTTATTTATTTATTTATTTTTTATTTATTTATTTTTATTTTGTCACAACATCATACAAAAAGATTATATAGTATATAAACATATAAACATATATAGGAAGAAGAAAAGAAAAACAATAGGACAGGAACGGTAGGCACGTTAATAACAGGCTTCTTACAGCCTGAGCCACACCGCGGCCCTCTTATGTGAATCTTATGTGAACAACATTGAAAACTTAGGAGAGAGACCTCATGAGATTACTCCTATATGTTACATCCCACTATAATTTTCACGGTGGCATCTGGAAGCCTAGCAAGTGCTCTGTGAGTCTGGGTTAAGGATTGGCATATTGAGAGATTGAAGATTAGGTTTAACTCTCACAAACTGTCTTTTTTCCTAGGTATATTGGGATTTCATTTATTTACCTTAAGGAACCTCCATTTCGTTTACAAAACGAAAAAAGTCAGAACCTCAAAAAGAAAAGCAAGTGATATGCATCTAGAAAGAATAAATGCAATGAAAATAAATTATATCAAACAAAATCACACACGGGCTCAGTCACCACTCTGTCCCAAAGTCTGGGAAAATAGCCAGGTTTTCATAACTTTACAAAAGATTAATTGGGGGCAGGGGGAAACCATACATTCCTTGTCTACTAACACCTGTCTTATTATATAGTGTTTGACTTCTACCTTTGTGGATCCAACCTGTCCTACCTGATTCAGGTAGGAACCTGAAGTAGGATCAAACGAAAATCCAAGTGGCACTTTGCAGAGAATCAGAGCGCTGAAAATTTTCTCCTTTGATTTAATTACCGCTTTCAGTTGGTTTTGGACCATAATGGCACATATTTGTCATAGCTTATTACAGCCTTGGTCAATAAAATAATGGAACAATCCATCACATATATTTTAGGAGGAGGCATAATAAATAAAGTGCATAATAGGCAATTTAGTAATTTGCCTAAAAGTTGATCAAATACAGTGGTTGCCATTTGTAGTTTGCCTATAAGCGTGCAGACATTGACCCCATGTGTTACGATAGAGAGCATGGAAATTAAAATCATTTATCTTATTTGTTTCTAAAGCCCCACTGATAACAAGAACGGTACTTAAGAAAGTGACTTGAAATCAGGCTCAGATTGCTTCTCCTAGTTAACGCAAAATTAAATGAAGTCAAAAACCCTAGAAAATACGAATTTAATTAAAGACACTCCACTGGCTCATAAATTATGAATGATCTTTCCTGTTACCAAAAAAAAAAAAGTCCAAGCAGGATATTAATTGCAAGAATTACTCCAAATTCTTCCTCCCATCTCATTCTTCTCTCCCTGAAAAAGTTTAATTCAACTTCTTATGGCTTTTCACTGCAAAGGCAGGAAATGATCATCGTTGCAGTTTCCTATTAATGCTACTTTGTTTAGAGCAAACTTTTATTAAAGATAGCTTCATTTAGATTTGCAGTGCTATTGGCCATAGTCTTATATCCAAGGAAAAAACCCTTGAATATCCCATTTTATTTAATTTGCAAAGAAATATACAGTAGATAGCTTTGGCTTCCGAAAACAGTACATTTCTATTTCTATTGACATTCCTACACATGGCATCTTAGAAGCAAATAGTTGTTGCTGTTCAGTCACTAAGTCGTGTCCAACTCTTCTCATCCCCAAGAACCACTGTCTCCTGGAGCTTTCCCAGACTCATGCCCACTGTGTTGGTGATACTATCTAACCATCGCCTCCTCTTCTGTCCCCTTCTCCTTTTGCCTTCCATCTTATCTTATCCATTGAGTCCTCTCTTCCCATTTGGTGGCCAAAGTATTTGAGCTTCAGATTCAGAATCTGTCCTTCCAAAGGACAGTCAGGGTTGATTTCCTTTTGGATTGACTGATTTGGTCTCCTTGTAGCCAAGGAACTCTCAAGAGTCTTCTTCAAAACCAGTTTGAAAGCTTCAATTCTTCAGTGCTCAGCTTTCTTTATGGTCCAATTCTCAGAAACAAATAGAACTCTCTTTAAACCATGCATTTTTACAAATGGGCAGTGCAGTGGCTCAGTGATTAAGGAGCTTGGCTTGTCAGCTGGAAAGCCAGCAGCCCAGGTTCGAGAAGTGAACTACACATGATGGGGTGAGCTCCCGTCCTCACCCCACTCCTGCCAACCTAGCAGTTTGAAAGCATAACAATGCAGGGTAGATAAATATGTATCACTTCGGTGGGAAGGTAACAGTGCTCCATAATGTCATGCTGGCCACATGACTGCAAAAATGTCTTTGGATGGCGCTGACTCAATGGTCTTGAAATGGACATGAGCACCGTCCCCTACAGTCAACAACGACTAGACGAGTAAAATCTGCAGGTACTCTTTTTACCTTATTGTTACAAATATTGTTCTGGTTCCCACATCATGCAAATTCACAATGTGTTTTGTTTTTGTTGATGTTTTTCTTCAGTCAGAGCTGAAGAAGCTTCTTGGATGAGAAGCAAAATGTCTTCAAAAAAAACCAGAAAGTCCAATTGCCTCTTGAAAAAGCATCTTTGGGACAGCCATGACCTGGATCAGGGGTCTCCAACCTTGGTCCCTTTAAGACTTGTGGACTTCAAATCTCAGGGTTCCTCAGCCAGCTTTGCTGGCTGAGGGACTCTGGGAGTTGAAGTCCACAAATCTTAAAGGGACCAAGGTTGGAGACCCCTGACCTGTGGACCTGATCTCCATAGAAACTGAGAGAATTGTTCATGATTCTACATAATTATTCAATAGTCCATGGTCGACATTCCAACAGGATAAAATGGGAGGAGTGATCCATGTGCGCCCTCTTGAGTTGCTACAGGAAAAATAGCATGTGCAACATTTAAAATAAGTATGCGAAGTGAAATAAATCATTAATTGTGCCAAACGAAAATATATCTTTTCTTTGTGTGCTGGAAGTGGTTGGAGATGGGACTAAATGCTTTCCTTTTCAAAGATAAAAAACAACCACTAGGAAGGCTCCATTTCAACTTTGCATTACAGATGCTTCAGGTGTCAACATCTTCCATAATCTCAGCTGTTTCAGTCTGGGTAGAGTATCATCAAAAACAAATGTTTTCATAGAGTAAACAAATGGTATTTCCACTGAAGGTAAGTTTGTGGAAGTTTAAAGCATGTATCAGAGATCTTACTCCACATATCCCATCTTCAGTACAATGTATGCAAGTAGGTGTTTTGATTCTACAGGGCCCGGTTGTATTCACATGTTTAGCTGGGGATATCTGCATGGATTTAGCAATGTGCTAAATCAAGAATGTTGTATCTAGGGATCAGTGATATAAATAGTGACACATTCATCTACACACATCTGCTTACCTGCCAATTGCCAACTTACGTTGCTTATACTGCAAATTTACCTGAAAAAAAATCTGCCGTAGTGCTAAATAAAGGGAAGAATTAATAGGAAATTGCACCAATTTACAATTGTCTTCATTTTTGTTCAGACAGACTTTAATCTGTCAGAAAGTAACCAGCTCAAGGATCTTCAGAGCTAAATAAGAATCTGAACCCTGGTCTCCTTTAGAATAAATCAGTGCTTTTTCTACAATCCAGTATATTCAGTATTAGTCTTGACCACTGACAGTGGATGAATATTATTTTTGTCTTATCAGTATGTACATTAAACATGGAGTGCAGTGTGCTTGGTGGAATTAAAAAGTAAAATATTTATATGCTGGTGGCTGGGAAATAATTCATACATTTTTCTTAATGGTAACTGCATTTCACTCTTTTAATATGAACTCTCTAACAAATTGCACCATCTTTTAATAATACAAGAACATAGACAATGTATTGAATTGGGTATAAGACGCTGTTTAAATCATAGGGAGGGGAAAATAATCTGAACTCAGCACTGGATGACATACACATCCAAAATGATAATGAAGCACCTTTTACAGGTAGCATGAGCAAGAGGACAATCCATCAGGAATATCTCCCTTGCTGATTCAGGCAAAAGGGTGAAGCATAAGGACGACACCCCAGGCAAATAGGTATGATCTGCTGAATGATTATGCCCATCACACTTCAGCCTGTCAGTCTGCATTGGGAGAAATATAGATCAAATGTGCAAAGCTATTCTAGAAGTAAGAAGACACACACTTTCCCCAACTTTTCTGTGCCCTTGAAAAAGTCATCCAAAAGAGCTTTCCCATTTTTGCAGATAGATGGATGGATGGATGGATGGATGGATGGATAGATAGATAGATAGATAGATAGATAGATAGATAGATAGATAGATAGATAACCTTGTCATTTTTTACTGTGGGCACACTGGCACACATTAAAAATGAAATTCTGTTGGCTACTTTCAAAAGTGTACACATACATAACATATATAACAGCTTCAAGGTGTTGGTTATCACCTTTAAAGCGTTCCATGGCATTGGACCGGGATATTTACGGGACCGCCTGCTGCCGACAGTTACCTCCCATTGTCCTGTATGTCCAGTGCGCTCCCACACGGAGGGTCTTCTTAGGGTGCCGTCGGCTAGCCAATGTCGGCTGGCGGCCCCCAGGGGAAGGGCATTCTCTGTGGGGGCCCCGGCTCTATGGAATGAGCTGCCGGTGGGACTCCGTCTTCTCCCTGATCTCCGGACTTTTAAACGCGAGCTCAAGACTTTCTTCTTTCACCAAGCGGGGCTGGCCTGATTGATTTTAGTATGGGGGGTTTTAGTGGGTTTTAATGAGGTTTTATTAAGGTTTTAGTTTTGATAAATTTTAGCTAATATTTTAAGTATACAGCGATTGAATCAGTTTTTTAAACGTGATATTTTATTTTAATTTGTTAGGTTTCTTGTCATTTTATTGGCTGTACACCGCACTGAGTCTTCGGAGAAGGGCGGTATAAAAATATGAATAAATAAATAAATAAATAAATACATATACACATGCTACACTAACATGTGTGTGTGTGTGTGTGTGTGTGTGTGTGTGTGTGTGTGTGTGTGTATGTTTGTCGATAATATATATATTATTGACAAACGAGTCCCTAACATGAAGAATGATGCAATACCTACACTCACGAGTGCCACACGGCATGTCATCAACACACATCCACGCGGAAAGCACACTCAAACCCACACCGATGATGAAGCACGACTACGGACCAGAAGCCAGACCGCAGCTGCATCATTAGCCATTTCAAACCCCTCCAATCCATACATGCAGCAGACTGACACCCACCATGAAGATGTACGACCACGAACGCGAAGCCAAACAACAGCAATGCAGCTCACCACTCAAATCCCCCTGCAACTCAGACTAACCTGAGCACAACCAAGCCCCCCCAAAACAGAACACATCCCCATCCAATCAGAGCACAGCCAACCCCACCATCCAATCAGAGCACAGCCAAACCCCCAACCAATCAGAACACATCTCCACCCAAGCAGAACACAGCCAAGCTCCCAACCAATCAGTTCAAAACCCCCACTAGTGGTTAAAAGGAAGAAACAGCTTCGATCACACATTGCTCCTAGAAGCACTAAGCTATAAACACCAGCCTGAAGATGACAAATGAGACTTCGTCGAAACGTCGCCAAGACACTTCCAATTTTATGCGGGAGGAAACCCGAATAACCAAAATACTACAGCAACACTCCCCACCTCCCCACCATTATTTATAGAGAAACGGCAGCTCCGACCATGCTTTGCTCACACAAGCACAAAGCCGAAAGCACCAGCCTGAAGATGATGAGTGAGATCTGGTCAAAACGTCGCCAAGATACTCTCAATCTTACAGGGGAAAAGACCTGAATATGACAAGATCTACATACATACATACATACATGCATGCATACATACATATAATTATATATAAAATTATATATATATATATATTAAATCTTTTTTTATAAGATGGCAGCACCTTACTTGGCTGAGGCTACTTCAGCTCTCTAAGTGTCAAGATGGACAATATTGTACAGGTATGGGGATGTGATGGCTCAGCATTTAAAGACACTGAACTTCTCAGCTGGGAAACTGACAGCCTGGGTTCGAGACCTGAATGCCATGCAACAGGGTGAGCTCCCATTATTTGCCCCAGCTCCTGCTCACCAAGCAGTTCGAATGCAAGTAGATAAATTACTTCAGTGAGAAGTTAATAGCGTTCTGTGCATCTCTGTTTATAGTCATACTGGCCACATCATCTCGGCGGCATCTTTGGACAATGCTTTATCTTTATTTTAAAAACTATGAACATGTTCACTCCTTCTGCAAGTAGTCTTTTGCTTAATTTTGAAATCCTAAATCTTTCATCAGGGAATATTTTCATTGAAAAGAGTTCTAATCCCTTGATTTGGTGGGTTGCCTTTTTCTGTAGCTTTTCAAGCTTTGTGGTATCAATTTTTGAAGTTACACATCTTTTCTTTTGGAAGAGGAATTGGGAAAATTGTCCCAACTATTATTTTCAAGGAAACTGGCTTAATCTGCATAGGAAGATGAGTGCACATCTATTCTTAAACTATGTACAAAAATGCTTACTATAGGAATAGTTGGATTAAAAAAATCTGTTTTCAGAAATAACTGAACATTTACATTTAAATTGGTGAAGTAAACATCTTGTGACTTCATAATTATTAAACTGGTTCTTGGAAACAATTTGTTTATTTGAACCCACTTTTCCAGTAAAGAACCAATATTACTGACCTTTATAATACTTAAACAACATTGATTACTTTAAACGTTTTCTTCGTTAATAATGACAGTACATTATAACAGACTTTCATATCATAAAATAATTGTAAAAGTGTACAGACTTCAATACAAACTCCATCAAACGTTGATTAGGCTAATATCAGCTCTTTGTCATGCTGATGATTTTGAAAAAAGTTTTTTAAAAAGAAATCTGGGTAAATCAGGGGTGGGTTCTATTTACTTCTGCTACTGGTTCACAATGGGAGCACACGTGCATGCGCAAATCGTTCATGATGACTTCTGGGCAGGTGGGCGGAGCATCTCGCTGCCATTACTACCGGTTTGCAAGAACTGGACCGAACCGGGAGCAACCCACCACTGAGGTAAATGTTTGCTTTTCTTATATGTACACTTTGGACCACTATATTTCATAATACAAGGCATTCTTTTCCCTTGGTTTTGTGAATAAATTCGTTTATGAACATACTTTTGGATTTTAAAAATAAAAAAAAGCAAAATGGCTTTCATTTTACCTACCTTTATAAGGTAGGTAAAATAAGGATCCAGATTGTTGGGGGGGCAATAAGTTGACTTTGTATATAAATATACAAATAGGATGAGACTATTGCCTTACACAATGTAAGCCGCCCTGAGTCTTCGGAGAAGGGCGGGATATTTATTTATTTATTTATTTATTTATTCGATTTTTATACCGCCCTTCTCCCGAAGGACTCAGGGCGGTGTACAGGCAAGATAAAACAATACAAAATACAGATTAAAATACCATTTAAAAAACTTATTTAAATTAGCCTAAAATTAAAAATTTCCATACTAAAAACCCCGTTTAAAAATTGATAAAAGATAAAATTCAATTTAAGACAGCCCTGCGCAAATAAAAAGATGCGTCTTCAGTTCGCGACGGAATGTCCGAAGGTCAGGTATTTGGCGTAAACCCGGGGGAAGTTCGTTCCAGAGTGTGGAAGCCCCCACAGAGAAGGACCTTCCCCTGGGGGCCGCCAGCCGACATTGCTTGGCGGACGGCACCCTGAGAAGTCCCTCTCTGTGAGAGCGTACGGGTCGGTGGGAGGCATGTGGTAACAGCAGGCGGTCCCGTAAGTACCCAGGCCCTAAGCCATGGAGCGCTTTAAAGGTCGTAACCAGCACCTTAAAGCGCACTCGAAAGGCCACAGGCAGCCAGTGCAGTCTGCGCAGGAGCGGTGTTATATGGGAGCTACGCGGAGCTCCCTCTATCACCCGCGCAGCTGCATTCTGGACTAACTGGAGCCTCCGAGTGCACTTCAAGGGGAGCCCCATGTAGAGAGCATTACAATATAAATGTAAATAAAAAAAAAAAGTTTGACAGAAATAGAAGCCAGCCACTTTCTTATTTTCTATTATAACCAAGCAGGAGCTATTGCAGACAGAGTGTTATTTTCCCTCTTAGGCGGGGTGAAATCCAGCAGGCTCTGACAGGTTCTGGAGCACCGGTAGCGGAAATTTTGAGTAGTTCAGCAAACCGGCAAATACCACCTCTGACTGGCCCCAGGAGTGGGGTGGGAATGGAGATTTTGCAGTATCCTTCCCCTGCCATGCCCCCCAAGACACACCATGTCCACCAACTACACCCACAGAACCGGTAATAAAAAAAATGGATTTCACCACTGCTCTTAGGAAATATAATTAATAATATTGTAAGAAGAATGGAATCAAATATCAAGAAGGAAATGAATGGCCAGAAAGGAACAAGGTAGCACCCCTTCTTTGTAGCCATTCAGTACTTTGGAATAGTGACCTCACCTAAGAGCCTTCCAAAAGGCTATGAAGCTGTCTCTTCCCTCAATCCTGGATGGGGATTGACTCAAGAAGTTAATAGTCTGATTGGCTTGATGCCTGATGGTGGTTTTGCTTTTATTCTTGTCTTTACCAGTTGTTGTGAGCCACTTCATCAGTTAGTTCTTTCTTTTTCTCTTTTAACAAAGCTGTAATCCCTTGCATCAGAGTCTGGGTGACTGAATGGACCTGAGCATTTACTGGCTATATACCCTTCCTAATGCTTACATGGAGTTCACAGCAGACAATTTACTCATTGTACCCAGAGAGAGAAATATCTTGTCAACATCTATATGAAGCCGCTGGGTGAGTTCATCAGTGGCTTCGGTGTGAGGTACCAGCTGTATGCTGATGACACCCAGCTGTACTTTTCCACACCGGGCCACCCCAACGAAGCTATCGAAGTGCTGTCCCGGTGTTTGGAGGCCGTACGGGTCTGGATGGGGAGAAACAGGCTCAGGCTCAATCCCTCCAAGACAGAGTGGCTGTGGATGCCGGCATCCCGGTACAGTCAGCTGAGTCCATGGCTGACTGTTGGGGGCGAGTCATTGGCCCCGATGGAGAGGGTGCGCAACTTGGGCGTCCTCCTGGATGAACGGCTGTCTTTTGAAGATCATTTGACGGCCGTCTCCAGGAGAGCTTTCTACCAGGTTCGCCTGGTGCGCCAGTTGCGCCTTTCTGAACCGGGATGCCCTATGCACGGTCACTCACGCCCTCGTGACGTCTCGCCTGGATTACTGCAATGCTCTCTACATGGGGCTCCCCTTGAAGGGCATCCGGAGACTGCAGTTAGTTCAGAATGCGGCTGCGCGGGTTATAGAGGGAGCCCCTCGTGGCTCCCGTATGACACCTATCCTGCGCAGACTGCACTGGCTACCTGTGGCCTTCCGGGTGCGCTTCAAGGTTTTGGTAACCACCTTTAAAGCGCTCCATGGCATAGGGCCGGGTTACTTACGGGACCGCCTACTGCTACCGAATACCTCTCACCGACCCGTTCGCTCTCACAGAGAAGGACTCCTCAGGGTGCCGTCAGCTAGGCAATGTCGTCTGGCGACGCCCAGGGAACAGGCCTTCTCTGTGGGGGCTCCCACCCTCTGGAACGAACTCCCCCCAGGACTCCGTCAACTTCCGGACCTCCGAACCTTCCGTCGCGAGCTTAAGACACATTTATTCATCTGTGCAGGACTGGACTAGATTTTAAATTTATAGGGGTTTTAATTAGTTTTAATATTTATATTATTTTTTAAGAATCTGGCTTTAGAATAAGTTTTTTAATGGTTATTTTAATTTGTATATTAATGTTTTTATTTGCCTGTGAACCGCCCTGAGTCCTTCGGGAGATAGGGCGGTATACAAATACGAATAATAAATAAATAAATAAATAAATTACCTAGGATCAAATTCACAGCCTCCTGATTGTGAGGTGGGAGCTCCACCTCAGGGTGACTACACCACTCACCAGTTAGTTCTTATAAAGGTCTTTAAATAATAAATAAACAAAGAAGGGTGTGATTGAACTAATGAATCAGTGATTTTCCTGCTTGGTAGCTCATCTGCAAAGCTGTCAGTCCTCCCAGGAAAATCAGTCAGAAAACAGAACTAGAAACAGAAATAGATGAATTAATTCTATGACTATATAAATGGAACCTTGCAAGCCTGAAAGTGAAAACTTCCCACCACCATTTTTAAATGCTCGATCCATTAGGATTAAACCATTGGGAGTACCTGCCTCCCTTGTCTGATTGTTTCCTAGGCAGCATCACTTTCTCCCGTCCCCCAAGGTCATCCACACATTCCATTATAAAAACCAACTTCTTTTAATTATGGTGCACCATTGGAATAGACTATCAGAGGCGATGACTTGGAACAGAAGTAAAAAGAAATTAAATTAAGCAGTATGGAAGGCAAGAGAGAAGATATGATGTAAGATCTTAAGGGAAATCACTCTTCCTTTGATATATCCTGGGAAAAAGGTAAGCAGCTTCAGAACACATCTACTTTAACATATTTCACTGTTCCCCTATCTTCTTAATATTCCCCCTAACCAATCTCTGAACATCAGCCAATTTTTTCTCAAGACTTCAAGTATCTGATTTACATAGCTCCGTAACTACGAAAGTTAATATGGTAATAACTCTCCATATGATCCTATAAAACAGAGGTCTCCAACCTTGGTCCCTTTAAGACTTGTGGACTCCAACTCCCAGAGTCCCTCAGCCAGCAAAGCTGGCTGAGAAACTCTGGGAGTTGAACTCCACAAGACTTAAAGGGACCAAGATTGGAGACCCGTGCTATAGAACACTTATGCTATTTTTATAAGCATTTTAAAATGTAATCTATAACTTATATATGATTTTTTGAAGTCCTCAAACCTTACAAAATTTACTATGTATTTCCATCATACATGCATCATAGTATAGAATAGAATAGAATAGAATAGAATAGAATAGAATAGAATAGAATAGAATAGAATAGAATTTTATTGGCCAAGTGTGATTGGACACACAAGGAATTTGTCTTATGTGCTCCTTATCAAATCTTATTACTGCTATCCATGTGCTTTATGGCGTATAATAAATAAGACCAGTGGTAGGATTCAGCTGGTTCAGGCCAGTTCGGGTGAACCAGTAGTTAAATTGCTGGCTGGCTCTGCCCCTCCCGTCCAGGAATCCCCACACACCCCATTTTGGCTCCCAGGTATGTGCAAAGAGGCCTACTAGGCCCAAAATGGGATGGGGGTGCGGGTCCCCCCCCCCATGGCCCATTTTTGCTCCCAGGAGGTTTCAGGGAGGCCTCCTAGGCCCAAAATGGGGCACAGGAGGACAGCACATTCCCCCTGCTGCCCATTTTTGCTCCCAGGAGGGTGCAGGAGGCCAAGTGCTGTCTGCCACACCCCCTGGCCACGCCCACCATGGCCATGCCCACCCAGCCAGTCATTAGGGCAGAGAACCGGTTGTTAAATTATTTGAATCCCGCCAGTGAATCAGACCCTTTGCTGGCTTAGCTTTCTCCTCCTTTCTGTGAAATGTGTGCACTCTCCATAAAAGATATGGACCAAGATATAACAAAGTTTAGATAGTTTGGTTGGGAGGAAGAAGATCAAGATAGCTTCTCCCTAGGAGTTCACAGAGTATATCTTTAGTGAAGAGATTGGTCTGCTTTTAGTTTGCTAAGATTTCTGTCTGAGGAACAATAAAGGAAATTGCTTTGAAATAATTCAGTATGGTTTCTTGGTTTTTGGAACAAGAGACAGAGAAAGAGAAAGATCAGATAAATTATGGAACATGTGAACTCCATATTCATGTCAATTTTCATTGCATTCTTTCATCATGTATAAGAATTTTAGTTGCTTCTCACTGCATTTTTCCATTTCCTGCCCTGTAAGACTGGACAGCCTGACCTTTTTTTGTTCTCCTATCCAAGTCTACTTGGAACATTAACCATTTGTAAATTCATCCTTTGGTACCCAAACAGCTTTGAAGAAACTCAACTTTCGCTGCTGAGAGCTTTGTAGTAAATGATGTATGTGGCCACTGTGTCTGGTGGCAGAGTTAGTCTCCCAAGATTGTAAAACAAGTTCATAGCCCTGCAGTTTTCCAGCCAAAATACAGACACATGTATCTGTACTAGGACCGTGGCTCTCAAAATCAAAGGGAGAGCAAAGCAATGCCATTTTACATTTTTTAAAAAAATTATTGAAGTACAATAAATGGCCCTAAGGTTGCTAAGCCCCCTTTGTTTCTCTAGCAAAAATGTGTTGAACTATAGTATTGGTAATACTGGTGAGAAAATATAGCTAAGATAAATTAGCGCTTTTCTTCCCAAATGTTCTATTTTCCCTTCCTCTGAAAATAAATAACAGTAATACCAGTACTAGCAGTTTGGGGAACTCTATGAATCAACACAAGAGCCAGTTATGTAGCGGTTAAGGCATCAAGCTAGATATGTGGCGGCTGTGAGTTATACCCAAAGCCAGCTGTGTGGTCTTGGGCCAGTCACTCCCTCTCAGCACTAGCAAGGACAAGTCACTTCCAATCTTTTGCCAAGATAACTGCAGGGAATTTTCCAGGCAGTTGCCAGAAGTCAACATTGACTCAAAGTCACAAAATAAAAAAATTAAAAACATTATGCTCATATGGATCTAATAAATCCATGGGAAAAGTTGTGTCAAGTTTCATTACTTAGTAACACATGCAAGTGTTTTAGAATGAATGAGCTGGAAGGGACCTTGGAGAAAGGGGTGATATTTACTTATCTTCACTACCAGTTCACAAATGGGAGCATGCGCAGAGCGTCAAAAACAGGATGTGATAACGTCCAGGTGGGTGGGCGGAGCCTCCTGCAGCTGCCACTACTGTTCTGCCCAAACCGGATAGAACTGGCTGAATAGCACCATGTGTCAGTTTTGGAAGCCATATTAGGCCGGAAGCTTCCATGCTGCTACTTTCTCATGTGTGGGAAAGTAGGAGGGGGGATTTAGTAGAGGGGTTGTCTTTAGACATAATAGCCTTCTTCTTGTCGGTCAAGGTCAGGACGATCCTGCATCTGGAGAAGGAGTGGTCGGAGTGCTGTCTCGAGATGGATGGTTGGCGATTGGAGCATGTGATCGAATGTGGAGTCAGGGGATGGTTTTGGGGTTTTTGATTTACTGAGGGAAAACCCGGACCTCTCAGATTCGGATTTTCCCAGATGTGCCAGTTTATCTATCCTAGTAAATAGAACTTTGAAAGATGCTTGCTTCCGAGTTTTTACTTGGAGTTGGATTTTTTTCTGAAATGCTGACACCATGTTTGGAGATCTTCTAGTCCAACCCCGTACTCAAGCAGGAGAACCTATACCATTTCAAATGAGTGACTGTCTAGACCAGCAGTTCTCAACCTGTGGGTCGGGACCCCGTTGGGGGTCGAATGACGATTTGCCAGGGGTCGCCTAAGACCATCAGAAATATGGGAAGTATACTTGCGAGTCGAAGAATCGCGCTCCAATGGTTGATTCCACAAGCCAGCTGCAGGCTCTTCAAATTGCTAGCCGAATTTGGCTTCAGGCGCGATGAGTTAAAAAAGAGAGAAATCTTTGCTCTGATGTCTCCCTCTCAAGCCAGCTGCAATCACTCCCAATCGCTAGCCTAATCTGGCTTCAGACGCGATAAACTTAATAGGGGAGGAGTCTCTGCTTTAATGCCTCCGTCCTCAAGGCAATTGCAAGCAGTTCAGATCGCTAGCCAATACGGCTTCAGGTGCAATAAATTCAAAACGAAAATAATTTTACAGTTGGGGTCGCCACATCGTGGGGAATTGTATTAAAGGGGTCGCCACATCGTGGGGAATTGTATTAAAGGGGTCGCAGCACTATAAAGGTTGAGAACCACTGGTCTAGACGCTTCTTAATAACATCCAGTGATGGAGCCTTCATGATTTCTGAAGGCAAGCTGTTCCACAGATTAATTGTCCTCACTGATAGGAAGTTTCTCTTTAATTCCAGGTTGCTTCTCTCTTTGATTGGTTTCCAACCATTGTTTCTTGTCCTGCCCTCTGGTGCTTTTGGAGAATAATTTGACCCCCTCTTCTTTGTGGCAGACCCTCAAATACTGTTATCATGTCACAAGTGATTGAACCAAATGGTTTTACCCTTTTCATGGGTAAATAAGGATTACATAGGCATTCTTAGTCTGAACTACCTTGAAGGGCTGACAGATATAAATGAGTATCTTCTCATATTTTGTCCCCATAACCACATGTCTATAGCACTTTGGTCTCCAGAACCTCCATTGGTTCTCAGAGAAAGGGGGACAGGGAGTCACTTGCCATGAAAGAAACATAGGCAAGATAAAGTATGCCAATAAAATGCCAGTAACAGCTCCAATTTATGACATTTCTGTACATTACACTTGAGGATTACTACTTTCTAAGAATACATGTTGTCATTTTCATTGACCCAAAGAGGCAGGATTTGTACAGGTACTGTAGTCCTCGACTTATGACCATAATTGAGCCCAAAATTTATGTTGCTAAGTGAGTTTCCCCCCATTTTTTTGTGTTCTCTTTGCTGATGATGTCAAACTATTTAACACTACCAACAATATAGCTACCCTTCAAAAAGACCTTGACTTTGTGTCAGAATGGTCTAAAACCTGGCAACTCCAAATCTCAACTAGCAAATGCTCTGTCTTACACATTGGAAAAAAGAATCTAAACACTAAATACAAACTCAACGGACATTATCTTACAGATGACCCCCACCCTGTCAAAGACCTTGGAGTATTCATATCCAATGATCTAAGTGCCAAAGCCCACTGCAACTACATCGCAAAAAAGGCATTAAGAGTTGTAAACCTAATCTTACGTAGCTTCTTCTCCAGAAACACTATACTACTAACCAGAGCTTACAAAACATTTGCTAGACCAATTCTTGAATACAGCTCGCCTGTCTGGAACCCATACCACATTTCAGACATCAATACAATTGAACGTGTCCAGAAATATTTTACAAGAAGAGTTCTCCACTCCTCTGAATACAACAAAATACCTTATGCCACCAGACTTGAAATCCTGGGTTTAGAAAACTTAGAACTCCGCTGCCTCCGACAGGACCTGTGTTTAACTCATAGAATCATCTATTGCAATGTCCTTCCTGTTGAAGACTACTTCAGCTTCAATCACAACAATACAAGAGCAAACAATAGATTCAAACTTAATGTTAACCGCCCCAATCTTGATTGCAGAAAATATGACTTCAGTAACAGAGTTGTTAATGCTTGGAATACACTACCTGGCTCTGTGGTCTCTTCTCAAAGTCCCCAAAGCTTCAGCCAAAAACTGTCTACTATTGACCTCACCCCTTTCCTAAGAGGTCTATAAGGGGCGTGCATAAGAGCACAAACGTGCCTACCGTTCCTGTCCTACTGTTGCTTCATGCTTATGCTTATGTATGCTGTTATGACAAATAAATAAATAAATAAATAAATAAATAAATAAATAAATAAATAAATAAATAAATAAATAAATAAAATTTATGACTTTTCTTGCTAGATTTCTTAAGTGAATCACTGCAGTTTTTAAATTATTAGCAGGTTGTTGAGTGAATCTGGCTTCCCCATGGACTCTGCTTAATAGAAGCTGGCAAAAGGAGATCACGTGACTCCGGGACCCTGCAACCGTCATAAATATGAGTCAGTTGCCAAGCATCCAAATTTTATTCACGTGACCATGGGGATGCTGCAATGATCATAAGTGTGAAAAACCATCATGTCACTTTTTTCAGTTGCCGTTGTAACTTTGAACAGTCACTAAATGAACTGTTATAAGTTGAGAACTACCTGTACTTATTCTGTCCTCAAACTACAGTACACATCTCTAAATCTGCTTCTGGGATTAGGAAAGATACAAGCAAATGCAATAGCAATTAGACTGACTCAAAATAACTTTAGACTATGCCACACTAACTAATCAATTGATAGTTTCCAACATGTTGATCTTATGAAAGTCCAGTCAGAAATCCAAAATGCTTTCCCAGTCAGCCATCGATCTTCCTGACTTATTGCTTCTCTTCTTTGCTATTATCTTTTTTTAATCCTTTGACAGCATGAATGGAAGAAATTTCTGCACTGCCTTTCTGTGAATGGGAGAATGAAATAATTGTCTTTAATTTTGCTAATTCTCTTTTAATTATTGCCAGCAACATTAGTTCAAGGAGACCTGTGAGCCCTGTCATTGCATCATCAGGGACAAAGTCCTCTCCTTGCAAATCCTTCAACTGAGTGGTGAAGCCAGGAAGTTTCATTCACTAACTACTTTGTGTATGAGAGGAGAGGGGAGGGGAGGGGAGGGGAGAGGAGAGGGGATCAGAGAGCAGAGAAGAGGAGAGGAGGGGAGGGGAGAGGAGAGGAGAGGGGAGCAGAGATGGGAGGAGGGGGAAGAGAAGGGAAGGGAGGGGAGAGGAGAGGAGGGGAGAGGACAGGGGAGCAGAGAGGAGAGGAGGAGGAGCAGAGAGGAGAGGAAAGGAGAGAAGGGAGAGGAGGGAGCGGAGAGGAGAGGGGAGAGGAGGAGGGGAGAGGAGGGAGGGGAGAGGAGAGGAGGAGGAGGGGAAGAGGAGGAGGAGGAGCAGAGAGGAGAGGAGGAGAGGGAGGAGGAGGGAGAGGAGAGGAGAGGAGCAGAGGGGAGAGAGAGAGGAGAGGAGAGGGGAGCAGAGATGGGAGGAGGGGAAGAGAAGGGAAGGGAGGGGAGAGGAGAGGAGGGGAGAGGACAGGGGAGCAGAGAGGAGAGGAGGAGGAGCAGAGAGGAGAGGAAAGGAGAGAAGGGAGAGGAGGGAGCGGAGAGGAGAGGGAGGAGGAGGGGAGAGGAGGAGGGGAGAGAGGAGAGGAGGAGGAGGGGAAGAGGAGAGGAGCGGGAGCAGAGAGGAGAGGAGGGGAGAGGAGAGGAGGGGAGAGGAGAGGGGAGCAGAGGGGAGAGGAGAGGATGGGGAGAGGAGAGGAGAGGAGAGAGGAAGGGGAGAGGAGAGGGGAGAGGAGAGGAGGGGAGGGAAGGGAAGGAGAGGGGGAGAGGAGATGGCCTTCTTACTATAACAGAAGAGAAGAAAAAGAGAGAGAATCAACTATATCAGAATCAAAATTATGGAAAGCTACAAAGAACCCAACACTGTGGATGGAACCAGTGGAGGAGCTGACAGCTGGGTCTGGTGAAAGCTGAGAAGTATGAAAATTGTTAAATAGACTGTGCGCATGCACAACAAGATCCAGAGATGCTCTGAGCAACTGAGGCTATCTGGTGTTTTCTGCCCTTTATGAGATACGCAGACAACAACACATATGTACAGTGCACCTGCCCTCAAGGCAGCACAACAGAACACAATTAAAGTAGCCAGTTTCTAGGCTAGATCTGTTTAACTTGCAGACATTCGATTCTTGTATTTTAAATATTATAGTATGTTTTATTTTAAGATGCTTCTGATACAAAGAAAGAAAGCGTCAAAATTGTAAGAAAGCCACTTCGTTAAAAAAAGTAAGATGGTAATTATCACAGTGGCAACCAAAAGCCTTCTCTGTTTTACCTACCTGAAATGTGTGACCTATGTAAAAAGGAGAAGGCCTTCATTTGGATAGTCACAGCTACCATTTTGGCTTTTTTAATGGCCCCTGCAGATGCCCAGTTCCTTCTAGAGGTGAGTTTCAGCAGGTTCTGGCCAGTTCTGGAGAACCAGTAGCAGAAATTTTGAGTACGGCGAACCGGTAAATACCATCTCTGACTGTCCCCACCCCCATCTAATTCTCTACCTCCCGAGTCCCAGCTGAGAAGGAGGAAATGGAGATTTTGCAGTAACCTCCCCCTGGAGTGGAGAAGGGATGGAGATTTTACAGTATCCTTCCCCTGCCACGCCCACCAAGCCACAGCCACAGAACCGGTAGTAAAAAAAAAAATTGAATCTCACCACTGGTTCCTTCCCTATTACCATTCTCATTCTGCTTCTACCTTTCCAATCTGAGTTTAAGATTGCCATTTAACAGGAGCCCTGGTTGCGCAAGTGGTTAGAGTGCAGTATTGCAGACAAACTCTGCCCACAGCCTGGAGCCTGACGGGCTTGAGGTTGATTCAGCCTTCTATCCTTCTGAGGCTGGTAAAATGTGGAGCCAGATTATTGGGGGCAATATGCTGAATTTGTAAACCAGAGAGTGCTCTAAAACACTATGGGGTGGTGTATAGGTCTAAGTGCTATTGCTGTAAGTGCTATTAAAAAGACCCAACATACAGTATATCTGACTGAAAATTTATTTCAGCATATTTCTGTCCAAGAAACCTATGAACCATGTTAGTCCTTCATAGGCAGGGATCAGATGTTTTTTAGACTCTAGCTGTCAGATAAATAGGAACCAGACTCAAATGGGTCAAATGGGATTCATTCAAAGAAGAAAAGCAATGTCTGCAGGAAATCACAGACTTCAATATTACTGTTTATCTAATCAGATATCTGGGAATCTGTTTAACAAACAACAGTTAAGATTTACTTCAGAATAGTTAGAGATTTGGAAAAAACCATCATGGTGAATTATTTCAAGATGGTAAAAGTGTGCTGGTTAGGAAGAATATCAGCAGTAAAATGAATATTTTACGAAGGCTTCCTTTCTTTAAAATAATTCCAACAAGAATTGAATATAATATTTTAATGCTTACTGCTTAAGTCAGTCAAGAATAGAATAGAATAGAATAGAATAGAATAGAATAGAATAGAATAGAATAGAATAGAATAGAATAGAATAGAATAGAGAGGCTGAGACAATCAGCTAATATTACATGGTCAAATAATAGATTGTGGAGGAAGTTTAAGATTTTACAAGATATGAAAGAACAATGTGGATTGGCAGTATTGAAATACCAAACCATATTACCAAGACAGGTATCCAATTTGGATTGCAGATTGGATTATATTACTTTACAACAGGATATCATGGGACCAGAACTTCCATAAATAACTTTGGATGCAAACAAAAATTTAAGAATGTATTCACTTACAGATACTTTATTGAAAGTACAGGTAGTTTTCCATTTTCATTAGTGACTGTTCACAGTTACAATGTCACTGAAAAAAAGTGATTAACTATTGATCCTCGCACTTACAGCCACTGCAGTATTCCCAGAGTCATGTGGTCACAATTTGAGCTCTTGGCAACAGAGAAGTATTTATGATTGGTTTCAGAATCCCAGGGTCACATGATCACCATTTGTGACCTTCCCAGTGGGCTTTTGACAAGCAAAGTCAATGAGGGAAGCCTAATTGACTGAGCAACTGTATGATTCACTTAACAACTGCAATGATTCGCTCAACAACCATGGCAAAAAAAAGTTGTAAAATTGGGTGCAATTTGTTTAACAACCACCTTGCTTATCAATGGAATTTCTGGTCCCGATTCTAATTGCAAATAGAGGACTACCTTTAGAAGATAAATACAGAAAAAGATTTATCCAGATTATCATCGTTCATTTTAAATGTTAAATATTTAATTTCATCAAGGTACATCCCAAAGGTGCTTTTTTCAAGAGGCAACTGGACTCTGGTTTTTCTTTGAAGACGTTTCGCTTCTCATCCAAGAAGCCCCTTCAGCTCTGAGTGGATGGTGGGTGGAATCAACAAAATGGATGGGTGGAAAATGATTATTGTAGAATCTTAGAATGATAGAGTAGGAAGGGACCTAGGAGGTCTTCTAATACAACCCCCATCTTGAGCAGGAGAACCTACAGACAAATGGCTCTCCATTCTCTTTTTGAAAGCCTTCAGTGATGGAGCACTCACAACCTAACCTGGCACATGTTGTTTTACCGTTGGTATATTGCTGTGGTGCTGTGGTGCTGATAGCCAAAAGATATCATTCATTTTCCAGAAATTGCTGGAAATGCAGTAATCAAGCCATACCATTCTTTCTTGGTGGCAATGTTATAAAAAGTTCAACAATTCTGGAAAGCAATTTATGGTAGAATGAAAGAGATCTTAAAGGTGGGATTCTCTTTTCTGCCAGCTGTTTTTCCGTTAAGCATCACTAAGTCTTGTATTCTTACAAAGTACACAGAGTGAGCTTTGCACATGATAACAGCTGCTAGGATATTTCATGCTGCTTATTGGAAATCACATATAATTCCCTTTTTAGCAGAATGGTAAACTTCACTGCAGGACTATGCATCAATGTCAAAAATAACTTTGTATTTGAAAAATAAGTCTGATACAGAATATAATTCAACTTGGAAGCTATTCCTTCTGCATATGGACCTGGAGAAGTTTGGCTTTCACTTTTTCACAAGATTCTTAAAGTAACAGTAACAGAGCTGGAAGGTAACTTGGGGGTCATCTAGTCCAACTCCCTGCTCATCCCTTTACTAGGGATTCGAACCGCCAAACTGCCAACCTTTCTGATCAACAAGCTCAATGTCTTAACCACTGAACCACCTAGTCAGGCAATAGATTGAAATATATTAACTGTTCCCTGACTTCTGAATTAATGTAGAATTTTTTCAGATTGTGGTTCAATTTTATCTAATTTGTAAATCTTTTTTCCACCTTCTTTTTGCTTTCCTTGATTCTTTTCTCTGGTGTTTTACGGTTTGTGCTTTTCAATATCTATTAGAATTTTTTAAAAAAAACCTTTAAAACACACACACACAAAAACAGTTGCTGTATTGCCAGTTTTTCCACCAAGTGAAAGGGAGCGAGTATTGCAAACATCTGTTTTTATAAACTGTCAAAAGACTAAAATAAAATGAAGGGAAGCTTTAGTTCAGATGCACAAGTTATCTTAAAGTTTTTGTCTCTCTTTCTTATAGTGTGTTGTATGTGTTGTAAATGTTGTACCTTGATGAACGTATCTTTTCTGTTATGTACCCTGAGAGCATATGCACCAAGACAAATTCCTTGTGTGTCCAATCACACTTGGCCAATAAAATTCAATTCAATTCAATTCTATTCTATTCTATTCTATTCTATTCTATTCTATTCTATTCTATTCTATTCTATAGACAGTTTTTAGGAATTTTAGTGGGTGTTAATTGAAACAGAAAAGAAACAGAGCGCCAGACAGAGTTTCATGCAGCTGTTAAGGTGCTGGCCTAAAAACCAGGGGATGGAGAGTTTTGTATACAAACGCACTTTCTTTTTCTCTTGCAAAATATTCAGTTGAAATGTTCTTCCTTTTTACAAAGCTACCACACCGTTAGAAAAAGAGCATGGGTGTGCGTGTGGGTGTGTTTGTGCTCTGAATCAAATTAATCACGGAAGACCTGCAGTGATATTAGCTACCCCTCACTTCTCCCTTTACATCCAAGTATAAAGCAAAGCTATCAAATTAGATTAGTAGACTTGAATGAAATTCTTGTCCCCTAAGTGAGCTTGTCTAAAAGTTCAATTTGTTCATTTGTCTAAATGTACTGAGTCTCGGACTCTAGTTTGGGAGTTTTGAGAAATATGGTCCAGTGGTAGAAAGGCTAAAAAATCAAGAAGGATATCCTATCACCAAAATTGTGGCGTATGACAGCATTCCTCACACACACCCATCCCCGGTATCCCACTACTCTACTACTTAAACCAACATCTTCAGCAGGTGAACCTTAGAGGACCATTGAGCATTACAAATTCTCTCAATGCATCACAATTACCCCAACACCTGCGCTAAATAAGTTTGCGCTGAACTCCTGTGAAAATTCACAGAGCGCTCAATAGCCCTTGAAATTTCCCATTTTAAACTCTTGGCAAAGCAGCTGAGTGCTCCCACATCTATGGAGCTCAGGATGAAGCATGGTAGAAAATTGTTTTGAACTCTTCAGCCTTTGGTTCCACTGTCCAAAAGAAAAAAGAAAAAGGCCCTTAGAAACCCATTTCTGTCTCTTGTTATCTAAATATAAGACATTCAGATGGAATTGCAAAGCCTCTGGGGCTGAAGCTAAAGCAGACCTAGTTGGACATATCATATTTTTGAAATCTCTTCAAAGCTCTCTCATCTTTAGTGATATTTTGGCCTTTTTTTGCCATGATTGTGGGAGGCTCACTACAGCATGCAAGGCCCTCTCCACCACAATGAGGCATTGCCAACTCCCAACGACATATGGGCCATCCAAGACATAATTACTATAAACATCAGGCAGGCGAGGGTTTCTAATCTTCAGTATAATAGGAGAAAAGTATGGTGCACATTCTTGGCCTTTTGGCTAAGATGACATCTAGCATGTACATGGGAAATAATCATGTTTTTAAAAAATAATTTGACATTTAAATAAAACCTTTCCCCTTTCCTTCCTTCCTTCCTGTCTGCCTTCTTTTTTCTTTTTCTTTTTCTGTTTCTTTCTCTCTCTCTCTCTCTCTCTCTCTCTTTCTTTCCCTTCCTTCCTTCCTTCCTTCCTTCCTTCCTCTTTCTTTTCCTACCTGCCTTCCTTCCTTCTTTTTTCTTTCTCTTTCTTTCTCTCTCTCTCTTTCTTTCTCTTCCTTCCTTCCTTTTTCTTTTCCTTCCTTTGATCTTTTTCTTTCTCTCTCTCTCTTTCTTTCTTTCTCTTCCTTCCTCTTTCTTTTCCTTCCTTCCTTCCTTTCTTCTTTTCTTCCTTCCTTCCTTTTCTAAAGTAATCCTTTTGGATCTTTGTCTCTACAACTTAAACCATTTTTAAAATCTTCCATAGTGTCTCAATCTGTGGGTAATGGTGGAGAAAAAAATATCCCCACCGAAAGGTAGAGCAGTAGATTGATGTTTAAGCGGTTAGAAGCATTTTCCCTGATGACTTGGTCTGGTGTCAGTAGTTGGTTGAGGAATATTAAGAGATCAGACCATATTAACCTTTCTTTCACCATCTAAGCAGGACCAAAACATGGCCGAGTGTTACGTCAAAGCAGAAGCAATAGAACTTAAGACTTTGACTTGTGTGATAGGCCACCTTCATTTATTTAACCAAGTCAGGAAGTTTAACTGTCTGCTTCTTTCTTTAGCTGTGCCAGCATTTGGCTTCTAGAGTCCTTATAATTCACACAGAGTAATTGCATTTCTGAAAATAGCCTCCTCAAAAAGACAGAACTCGACCAGTATTTAGCAATGGGAGGCCCACTATTAGTTAGAGTGGCTGCTGTGTAATCCTTTTTAAAGCAATACTCTCTCTCTTTTTCCCCCTCTCACACACAAGCACATATACAAATACACAAGCATGCACACACTTTGCGATTGCTATGCTATTGATATTGAGAAACTAGTGAAAAACCTGTCATAATGCTTCATGGGGACGAATCAATGCAAGAATGGAGTGTTTCTTAATTTGTTTGCTTCTCCCAAAAAATACAGCAACTTCCTTTTCATGGTTGATTTGGATGATTTAATTACAATATTGATGCGCTTGGTGCATTTATTCATCAGACCTAAGAAGGGTTGCTTAGTTCCAACTTGGAAAAATCAGGTGTAATTTTAGATGATTCTTCCCTCCATATTTGGCAACTCCAGATGAGTTGGGATCCTAGTATTCTAAGGACTGCCCAAAACTAGGCTCTAACCTGCGTGAAGTTATTGTAAAAGTAAAAATAAAGACTATTTTAAGCCCAGCTTTTCTAATGATGTCACAGCTACATCCATAGGGAGTTCTTGTCATCGTTGGCCTTCTTCCAGAATTTTTTTTCACAGTTTGTTTGATTTGCTTCTCTCTTCAGACTCTCTAAAATAGGGGTGCCAAACTCGATTTCATTGAGGGCTGCATCAGGGTTGTGTTTGACCTTGGCTGGGCCAGTGTCAATGTGGCCAGCTCGATGTCACTCGTGTCAGGGGCACCTGTGGTGGTCCAAGCATTCTGCCAGTGAAAACAGGTTCCTGAGCTCCGTTTTCAGCTGCAACAGCTTTCTGCAACCCTCTACCAGCTAAAATGGAGCTCGGGGGGGCCTCAGGCGGCCCTCCCAAGCTCCATTTTTACTGGAAGAGGCACCGTGGGCCAGTCCTTTGATGTTTCCAGGTCAGCCCCATGGGCCAGATCTAAGCACCCTGCCAACGGGCCTTGAGTTTGACATCCCTGCTCTAAAATACTGAAAAGGAGGGAAATACTAGATTTGCTTACTTTATTGGCTCATATCAAACTCTTCCTGTATTTGTACAGCTTACAGTACTTAACCAAGACGAAGATAATTATGATTTTTTTTCTGGGTTTGTATGAGAAGAGAGCCACTATGATGTAGTAGTTAAAGCATCAAGCTAGAGACCGGGAGTTCTAGTCCTGCCTTAGACACCAAGCCAGCTGGGTGACTTTGGGTCAGTCATTTTCTCTGAGCCCTAGGAAGGAGGAGGCAAAGGCGTAACACTCCTGAAATGTTACCAGGAAAACCCTAGGAACTTTTTCCAGGCAGTTGCCAAGAGTCAGTATTGACTCAAAGGCAATAATAACAATAAACAATTGTCAATAAGAAAGACAAAAAAAGTCAGCATAGTGCATGACATAGAACACCTAGAGATAGCAGAATAGAAGAAAAAGAATTGGAGAAAATCACAATATACAAAGATCTGCAAATAGGAGTAGAATAACTATGGCAAAAGAAAGCAAAGGCAGTACCAATATAATAGGCATGTTGGGTGCAATTCCAAAACATCTGGAGCACCACTTGAACATGATCAGCATTGACAAAATCACCATCAATCAATTGCAAAAGGCAGCTTTACTTGGAGCACCTTACAGCTTGTGCCAGTACCTTTAACACCATCAAACAACATTTTCCTACCCCAGGTCCTTGAGAAGCACTTGATAGGTGGATAAAAATGCCAAATCCAGTTTAAACATCTGGCTAACTCTGCAGGAAATCATAATAAGAGCCATGGTGGAGCAATGGTTAGATTGCAGTATTGCAAGCTAATTCTGCCAACTGCTAGCAGTTCGATCCTGACCAGTTCAAGATTTATTTATTTATTTATTTATTTATTTATTTGTATTTTTATACCGCCCTTCTCCGAAGACTCAGCGTTCCATCCTTCCAAGGTCAGTAAAATGAGGATCCAGATTATCTGGGGGCAATATCTGCAAACTACTTAGAAGGGGCTGTAAAGCAGTATGAAACGGTATATAAGTCTAAGAAGAACAACACAGAACAATAACTTAGTCTTGCCCAATTTTAGGCCGCAACATGATTGTTTTGTTTGTGGTTCAGTGGATCTTGCAAACACAACCTCTATCTTCTGTGACATGCATTGGAAAAACAAAAATTATCTAAACCTGTGCTGGCTTCTTATCTGGGGAACTTGAATAAATGTAGAAAAAGCATCCAGAAGTAGATTTCAGTCTGGAGCCTGTCAGACATCTGCTCCCAAGTGAAACTACATCTGAAAGACATTTAGAAGATTCAAGTAGAATGAAATATAGTATATCCTTTTGAGCAGGGAAGAAGTATAATCACTTATTTATTATTATTAGATTTTTATCCCAACTGTGATAGACATACACAAATATCTCAAGTCAGCAAACATACCTAGTATTCCTGCCCTCTCTTTTCCCCACCACAACAACAACTTTGTGAAGAGAGCAGTGAGAGGGTCCCCGGGCCAAAGTTACCAAGCCAGCTTTCAAACACGAACGATTATTATTATTTTTTAAATAAAATAAATTTCTGTCCCTGAAATAGAGAAAAAAGGCAAAGGGCGTTCTATTTATATATTTATTATTTTGTTGGTGCTGTATACCAGACTTCTACTGCATGGAGTCCAGAGCGATGTACTATGGGAAAACAATAAATGATCTTCCCTAAAACACTCTACAATGAAAATAAAACCATAAAATTGATTAATCGCACAGTGTTAAGCTGTAGAACAAATTCAAACCCATTTTTAAAGCAAAGACTTTGTACTAGATGAGTCCTGCAGCAATTGTTATTCCTCAACCGCCTAGCCTAAACAAGCATGTTTTTACACCAGGTAGTATCGAGGTCTGACACAATTCCCCAAGTCCATAAAACATAGGGAGGTGCTTAAAGATACCGTATTTTTCAGAGTATAAGACACACCGGAGTATAAGACGCACCAGAGTATAAGACGCACCTTAGTTTTTTGGGGGGAAAATAAGAAAAAACCTGATTGGCAGATGGATTGGCCCCCTGGAATATCCCCAATCAGCTGTTCCCAGGGGTGAATTTTAGCAGCAGGTTCCTTGGTTGTGAGATCTGTGCCTTGCTTTTTTTTTTTTTTGCCTCTGAAAGCCTCCAAAACAGTTTCAGAAAAAAAGCCTCTAAAACTCTGTTTGGGGGCTTCTTTTCTGAAGCTTTGTTTCTGATGCTTTTTTTCAGCCTTTGAAACCTCCATTTGAAAATCTGGGCGGGGCTACATTTGGAGTATAAGACGCACCCAGATTTTCACACTCTTTTTGGGAGGGGGGAAAGGTAGGTTATTTCTTTCCCCTCAAACTGTTCACTGAAATCAAAAGGTAGGGCTATCAGTTCTTTAAAGATCTCAGTGTGATGTCTTCCTGATAAAGCCAACATAGGGGGAGGTTTTTCCATTTTTCTAGCAAGTTTCAGAAGGTTGAGATTCATATCTCAGCTGCTTCAGAGATGGAAGTTCGGTTTTCAACCCCTCTTGATCTTGGAGGCTTCAGTTGTCAGTTCAGGATTGCTGGTAGAAAGGAACTTCCACCCTTGGTATACTAAACAGGTTGTTCAGCTGTTTTGGAAAACAGTACAGTAATAGGGCTTGGGAAAAGGTTAAAAGTGTCTGTTTATTAAACTTACAGGCTGCCCAATTTCATCCTGACTCTGGGCAGTGTACAATAGAAAACAATTTAAAAGTGGAATAATACCGAGACGGAGCAAAACAAATATCCAGGAAAGCAATATCTCTCCATTCATAACCATTTCTACAAGAAAAGCGGCTGTTGTGTACTTAATTCATTTCATTTCTTGTTATCCTTCTCTTCTCCTCAAATAATATTTGAAGTGATTCTCGGAAAGAATTACAAGCTGAATTTAAACAATCCCAATTTGCATGTAAAACCAGGAGAGGGAAGAAAGGTGATATTATGGATACTTTTAAAATATTAGTCAGCAGGAAGAAGGCAAATAAGAGCCGCTAAATAAAATCTGCAGGAACAAGGCTTGACCTCATGCCTGGAAAAATAAGGGGGCAAATTATTTTGCAGAATGGAAGTGAGTAGCAATGGCACAGCTCCTTATAGATCATCATCATCATTTAATGACCCCATAATTCCTTGCAGAGTGGAGTCTGGGCAACTGAATGGAGCTAGCAGAATGTTTACTGGCCAGATGCCCTTTGTTCTGTCCCCTCCCCCCACAATCACAATCACTTAGAAACGCAAACTGACTAGATGTGCCAGCCATTTATTCTTGCCAAGTCCTCTTATCTATCAGAGCAATTGCAGTCCGAGCTGGAACAATCCCAAAGTTCAGAAGGAAATGAAACAGAATCCAGGTGCCAAAGTACAGCCAACGTTTTCAACAGTCAATTGTTTGTTCATCACAAGAACTATAGGGCAGCCCCTCCTGCTTTTATATCCTGTGGGGTGTGGCTCCGTGACTCAGCACTCTCTAGGTCTGCTCCACCCTTTCTTTTGATGTTGCCATCTCTCCTGTCTGCGATACCGGGGGTCCGGCCACGACTGATTGTCAGCAGCTGGGTCTTGAGGCATGGCCTGAGAGGGAGGAGATGCAGGAGACAGAGGCCTCATCATCTCCTCCAGCTGACCTGCCTCTGGGACCTGGAATGGAGCCAGAGAGGGAGGCTCTGCAGAGGGAAGCCCTGTCGGCTCTTCCCCCTCGCTCTCTGAGTCACTTTCCGCCAGGAGGCCAGGTTCGGGGGGGGGAGGCAAAGACACAACACCCTTCCTGATGTCAATGCGGAGATTTGTTCAGCAGATATATGCTCATTGTGCCCTGAGAGAGAAATATCTACCTCTACCTAGGATCAAACCCACAGCCTCCTGATTGTGAGGCAAGAGCTCCACCTCTAGGCCACTGCACCACTCCAATGGCACATCTCCTTATAGAAGGTTTGTCTAATTTCAGAACAGAGAGGAAGTCAGAAGCACGCCTTCCCTGATGTGCTTAGAGCAGTTATTCTCAACTTTGGATATTTTAAGATGCGTGGACTTCAATTCCCAGAATTCCCCAAAAGAGGGGCAACTTTCAATGGTGTAGTCATGGCCATCATCTTGACTTTCTATACATCCTTGATATTTCTACTCAAACCATGGTGCTTCTTTCTAAAAAAAAAATAAAGATACTCCTGACCTGAGTCACTTTCCAGTGAATGCATTTTTCTTGGCAGTATTATGGATACTGTAATGTTAGGTACCAGCTTATTGCAGGATGTTTTCTTGATTTCTTAGGTCATTAAAATATTAGCTGATCAGCCAACATTAGCTAGGTGTTTCCATTTGCTGAGACTTTCCTAATGTGCTGCTGTGCCTATGAAATCAACATATGCAATTTTTGTGCCACAGTTCACCATTTTTGTTCTCTTCTCTGGGGTTATATTTCTTTCTTTCTTTTCTTAGTGATAGCTACATTACCATCCTAGATGATATCAGTTGCTGATATAATTTTGCTCTCCAACTTAATTGGGAGCTGTAGGCAAATGACCTTTACATCTTCGCATGTATACCATTTAGAACTTGGTGTAGTGAAAAATTCCATGCCAGAGGAAAAATAGCACATCAACAAAAGTAATATAGTTAATGATGTCCCTCAATTGATAAACACTTCAATATGATGGGTGGCAGTTTTTTGTGGGAGTGTTTTTCAACTTTGGCAACTGTAAGATGTCTGGACTTCAACTCCCAGAATTCCCCAGCCAAGTGGGGAACTCTAGAAGTTGAAGTCCATGTGATGTAAAAAAGATGTTGAGACTCTAGAAAGAGTGCAGAGAAGAGCAACAAAGATGATTAGGGGACTGGAGGCTAAAACATATGAAGAACGGTTGCAGGAACTTGGTATGTCTAGTTTAATAAAAAGAAGGATTAGGGGAGACATGAAAGCAGTGTTCCAATATCTCAGGGGTTGCCACAAAGAAGAGGGAGTCGGGCTGTTCTCCAAAGCACCTGAGGGTAGAACAAGAAGCAATGGGTGGAAATTAGTCAAGGAAAGAAGCAACTTAGAACTAAGGAGAAATTTCCTGACAGTTAGAATAATTAATAAGTGGAACGACTTGCCTCCAGAAGTTGTGAATGCTCCAACACTGGAAATTTTTAAGACAATGTTGGATAACCATCTGACTGAGATGGTGTAGGGTTTCCTGCCTGGGCAGGGGGTTGGACTAGAAGGCCTCCAAGATCCCTTCCAACTCTGTTGTTATATTATATATTATCTTTAAGTTTCCATGGTTGAAAAACATGGATGTATGGTGATTTCCAGGATTTCTGCCCTTTTACCTTTGGGTTATTGTATCATATGATGAAAAATTTGGTGGCCTGGAAGACCAACTATTTAACAAAGCAGCAATCTTATTGCCTTTGACAAGCCTTTGCTGCATTGATCTGATGTCCCTAAACATTTTTTGGTGGGGGGAGGGGGGAAACAGTGTTTTGCTTTTGTTGTTGTTTTAGGCCAAGCATGGAATTGACATTGATGGCTGTCATTATAAAATAAAACAGCCACTTGAGTTCCCAATTTCTAATTGAACAGCTGAGAACTCAGGCAGGCATTAGGGACTTGTTTATGGATCACTCATCAGTTCAAGAACTGGAAAACCCTTTTGGGAGCTGGTAAAGGAGGAAAGGCCATTTAAAATACATTGTAAATGCTCCGTTGCGCAATTAATGAACGAAATCTTGTGAGCGGTGGATGTATTTATAAAATAAACATGACTTGAACACCTCGCCTCTTATTTTTCTGTTGCAGAGTGAATGCAAAAGGAAAAGAACAAAAAACCTTTTTACTTCCATCACAAGAAGTTAATGGACAGTCTTCCACAACTGACAGCATGCCAGTGAGTCTTCCACAACTTCCACAACTAATCAACTAGTGGAACAACTTGCCTTCAGAAGTTGTGGGAGCTTCATCACTGGAAGCTTGCAAGAAGAGACTGGCCTTCCATCTGTGTGTGTGTGTGTGTGTGTGTGTGTGAACTAGATGACCTACCAGGTCCCTTCCAATTCTGTTATTCTGTTCTGTTCTGGATTGTGTGCTACTGATGTCTTCTGCAGAGGAACTTGTTACAGTTGTTTAGAGCAGGGGTCTCCAACCTTGGCAACTTTAAGACTTGTGGACTTCAATTCCCAGAGTTCCTCAGCCAGCAAAGCTCTGGGAGCTGAAGAACACAAGTCTTAAAGTTGCCAAGCTGGAAGACCCCTGGTTTAGAGACTGTAATCCCACAATTGTATTAACACATAAGCCTACAAGCAGCAATTGAGATGTGTCGGACTATAGAATTTACTGACAAATGGCTGAGAGTTCTAGAGCTGGTTAAGGATTGTGTTAATACAGTCTCTAAAAAACTGTAACAGAACTGCCATGAAATGACAGCCATTTAAACAAAGAAGTGGGGTTTTTTTTCCCTACAGAAAGCTTCCCTTTCTGTTAGTAAAAATTAGTTGCATGAAAATAATTTATGGAGAGCCTCAGATTCTAGTTCATGGTTATAAATGCAGCTACAAAATGCCACCTACAACCCACTTTCACTGTCTTTTTGGAGGTCAAGGGGGACCTTTCAGCTAAATGTTCACACCATTAGTGATAAGAAACATAAATCAACCTAAGTTGAACTTGTTGAATTAGTGTGTGGATTGTGTTGCAGTTAACAATTGTTTTTTTCTCACCACTCTGAATTTTGCAAAAGAAAGTTAAAAAAAAAAAGCATAATCTCAAAGCAAGATCAACATAGCGTCCAAAAATTTTTTCATGGTGAGGAAAAAAAAGCTTTTAAAAAATGCAAAAGTATTTTTTTTAAAAAAATGCTGGTAGATGTGGAAATGGGGAATGAAGGAAGAGAAGTATGTATGACTTATCTGAAATTTAAGTGATTTCTGTAAAATGTTTTCTCTATCCAAATTGAGGTCAATCACTCAAGGATTGTTCTTATATATCTCACACTGTGGTGACCTCTCCATCCATCTCTGAAACTCTTCCTTTTTCCTCTCTTTTTTTTAAAAAAAATACTACTTAAAGAAAGTCACCTGCTGTCCACAAGGGTGAAATAACACATGGGGGGAAGCTGGTCGCTCTGAATTTGGCTATCATACACAGTCTGTGAACAATGTGGAGGGCATCTGCGCCCATGGCATTCTTTTACACAACCACTCACTCCTGGCTGAAGGAAGTAGTCATCCATCTCAAACTCCCACTCAAGCTTTACCTTGTCATTTGAGATACTCAAACCAACCCTGACAAGACAGGCACAGACATCAACATCAATTAGAACTGCAGAAAAAACAATTGCTACCAACCTGCCTTCCATTGAGGACCTGTATACTGCATGAGTCAAAAAGAGGGCTGTGAAAATATTTACAGACCCCTCACATCTTGAACATAAGCTGTTTCAAGTCCTACCCACAAAACGATGCTATAGAACACTGCACACCAGAATAACAAGACACAAGGACAGATTTTCCCCTGAATGCCATCACTCTGCTAAACAACTAATTCCCACAGCAGTGTCAAATTAACTACTAAGAATATATTACTATTCTTCTTCTCATCCTTACTAGTACCTATCTCTTCCCACTTATGGCTATATCCATGTTGCTTGTATCTTTACCTTTTATATTGTTTTATTTGTTTCCTAGTATGATTTGATTGCTTATTAGCATACTATGACTATCACTAAGTGTTGTATTCGATGATTCTTGACAAATATATTTTATTTTTTCTTTATATACACTGAAAGCATATGCACCAAAGACAAACTCTTTGTGTGTCCAATCATACTTGGCCAATAAAGAATTCTATTCTATTCTATTCTATTCTATTCTATTCTATTCTATTCTATTCTATTCTATTCTATTCTATTCTATTCTATTCTATTCTATTCTATTTCATGCCATTCCATGCCATTCTATGATGATCCATTTCATCCAATTCCAAAGTAGTTTTTATCTTTTAAAACAATTATTTGGAAAATCCATTTTGGATAGCTCAAGAAGCAGGGTTGTTGTTGTTGTTGTTTTAATGCAGATACCCCTTATTGGTACTTTTTCACCAGACACCCTCACCAAACAAACGTGTATAAATTCATGTTATAAATGATTCAGACAATGAATCACTTTTGACAAAATTAGTTCTTTGTATAATTATTTATGTGGATAACTATTCTCTATGCACATAAATAATCAATGCTTTGCTCTTAAAGGGGGATGAAAATGGCATTAGTCAAGACAAGTAAATTACCTTTCCTCAATCCTACTTTCCCAGGGAACATAAACTATCAGCTCAACCATAAAAACATTTAGACATAAGCATGTTGATTAGGGACAGGTATAATGCTGGGAAATAAGACAATTAAAAGAAAACACCTGGAGAATAGTAACTTTTATATATCAAGAGCTGTGGTGGCACAGTGGTTAGAATGCACTACTGCAAGTTACTTCTGCTGACTGCAGTTCAGCAGTTCAATTCTCACTGGCTCAAGGTTGACTCAGCCTTCCATCCTTCCAAGGTGAATAACATGAGGATCCAGATTGTTGGGGGCAATATGCTGACTGTGAAGCAGTATATACGTCCAAGTGCTATTGCTATTTTATTCAAAGAACACAACCTTGGTCAGTGTTTGTCCACCTTGGCAATTTTAAGTGGTCTCGACTTCAACTCCCAGAATTCTTAGCCAGCATGCTGGCTAAGGAAATCTCAGAATCAAAATCCAAACTACATAAAGTTGCCAAGGTTGAAAAGTACTAAACTAAGTCAATAAGCCATTGTTTTAGTACCACCCTCTTTATCTCAATAGCCTTATCTCATCAATTGCTGTGCTGCTATAACCAATCAATTTATTTACTTATTTCACCTTTCGAACTTTTTCACTTGCGAGATTCCCCCGCCTCGCAAGAATGGCCCTCCACGTTATCGAGGGCCTACCTTAATGAAGGGTCTTGGGACCCAGAGAGGTGGCATGCGGCTAAGAAGAACCTTTGGGGATTTTTAAATTGATTTTTAAATAAGGGTTTTTTAAGAGGGGGGAGGGATATGACGGGTGGGGGTGAAAACCCGTTGGGGAGGGAGCCAGTCCCCGGGCTTGGTCGCGGCATTACTACATCTGGTCTGAAGGCAGAGGGGGAGGGGTTCGTTTCAGGTTTAGAGGGTCGTTCAATCTGTACGGTAAGTGGGAGAGGCAGATATGGCGGAGGTGGGGGGCGCATCGAGTGTTGGGAGCACGTGCTCGCTGCTTGAAAGCGATCATGTGCTCCGGCCCCTCAGTCCTTACCCGTTCCTCGGGCGGCCATGATCCTCAGAGCTTGGATCTTCGGGTGATGTTATGTAATGCCCGGTCCGTGGTCAATAAAGCTCCCCTGATTTGTGATCTTATTCAGGGGGAGTCCGCGGACCTTATGGGCATTACGGAGACCTGGTTGGGCCCAGGGGGGGGTCCCCTTGTTGAGCTGTGCCCTCCGGGTTTCCGAGCATTTCATCAACCGAGGAACCAAGGTAGGGGTGGAGGGGTGGCGGTTGTCATTAAGAAGGAGCTAGAGCCAAGGGAGGCCACTGTTCCTCAGATTGCCGGCTGTGAATCCCTCTATGTGAGGTGGGGCCATAGGAATCAGTTGGACTTGTTGATCGCGTACCTGGCTCCTTGCTGTGTGAACACAGCCCTGCCCGAGCTGTTGGAGGTACTTGCCGGTGTGGCGGTTGAGACCCCCAGACTTATGGTTATGGGGGTTTCAACCTGCCATCAGCTGGCTTGTCATCGACTGCAGCTTGGGAGTTCCAGGCTTCCATGACGGCCTTGGACCTGATTCGAGTAAAAGATGGCCCTACACACATGGGAGGAGGCACGCTGGATCTAATTTATATCTCTGGACAGTGGTTAAATGATCTGGAATTAGATGACTTAGTAACAGAACCGTTGTCATGGACAGATCATTTTCTCCTTCGCCTGGACCTCCGAACTGCCACCCACCATCGCAGGGAGACGGAACCTATACGTAGGTTCCGTCCCAGGCGCCTGATGGACCCTGAGAGGTTCCTGACGGAGCTTGGGCCATTTCCTGAGGATCTGGCCCACGGCTCGACTGAGGAACTAGTTGTGGCCTGGGAACAGGCCGCGGCTGGGGCCTTGGACCAGGTCGTGCCTTTGCGGCCTCTGACCCGGCGTAGGTCTCATCCGGCCCCTTGGTTCTCCGAGGGGCTGAGGGAGATGAAACGCCGGAGAAGACGCCTAGAGAGCACCTGGAGGTCCAGTCATTCCGAAGCTGATCGGACACTAGTTAGGTCCTATTCTAGGACCTACCTAGTGGCAATGAGGGAGGCGAGGCGCTCCTACGCCTCCATCCTCATTGCATCGGCAGATAACCGCCCAGCTGCCCTGTTTCGGGTGACCCGCTCCCTCCTTCATCAGGAGGTGTGGGATGACCCTTTGCAGGGACGTGTCAAGGAGTTTAGTGGTTATCTATACAATAAAATCGCTCAGCTCCGGGATGGTCTGGACCGAAATTGGGATGATCCAAGCGAGGGAGAGGAGGCACGTCTTGTCGAGTCTGTTTGGGATGAGTTTGACCCTGTGGCTCCCGAGGACGTGGACAGGTTGTTGGGGAGGCTTCACGCCACTACATGTTTACTGGACCCGTGTCCTTCCTGGCTGGTACTGGCCACTCAGGAGGTGACACGAGGCTGGCTCCAGGGGATTATCAACGCTTCTTTGTTGGAAGGGGTTTTCCCTGCCGCCTTGAAAGATGCGGTGGTGAGACCCCTCCTCAAGAAGCCTTCCCTGGACCCAGCTATTTTGGGTAATTATCGTCCAGTCTCCAACCTTCGCTTCGTTGCAAAGGTTGCAGAGAGTGCTGTGGCGTGACAGCTACCCCAATACCTGGATGAAACCGTCTATCTAGACCTGTTCCAGTCCGGCTTCCGACCCGGATACAGCACAGAGACAGCTTTGGTCGCATTGGTGGATGATCTCTGGAGGGCCAGGGCCAGGGGTTATTCCTCTGCCCTGGTCCTATTAGACCTCTTAGTGGCTTTTGATACCATCGACCATGGTATCCTGCTGCGCCGGTTGGAGGGATTGGGAGTGGGGGGCACCATTTACCGGTGGTTCTCCTCCTATCTCTCTGACTGGTCGCAGACGGTGTTGACAGGGGGGGCAGAGGTCGACCGCGAGGTGCCTCACTTGTGGGGTGCCGCAGGGGTCGATCCTCTCGCCCCTTCTGTTCAACATCTATATGAAGCCGTTGGGTGAGATCATCAGTGGCTTTGGGGTGAGATACCAGCTGTACGCTGATGACACCCAGCTGTACTTTTCCACCCCGGGCCACCCCAATGAAGCTGTTGAAGTGCTGTCCCGGTGTTTGGAAGCCGTACGGGTCTGGATGGGGAGAAACAGGCTCAAGCTTAATCCCTCCAAGACGGAGTGGCTGTGGATGCCGGCACCCCGATTCAGTCAGCTGCAGCCGCGGCTGACTGTTGGAGGCGAGTTATTGGCCCCAAAGGATAGGGTGCGCAACTTAGGTGTCCTCCTGGATGAACGGCTGTCGTTTGAAGATCATTTGACGGCCGTCTCCAGGAGGGCCTTCCACCAGGTTCGCCTGGTTCGCAGTTGCGCCTTCCTTGATCGGGATGCCTTGTGCACAGTCACTCATGCGCCTGCTACCTCTCGCTGGATTATTGTAATGCTCTCTACATGGGGCTCCTTGAGGTGCACTCGGAGGCTTCAGTTAGTCCAGAATGCAGCTGCGCTGGTGATAGAGGGAGCCACGAGCTCCCATGTAACACCGCTCCCGCGCAGGCTGCACTGGCTACCTGTGGCCTTCGGGTGCACTTTAAGGTTTTGGTCACTACCTTTAAAGCGCCCATGGCTTAGGCCTGGGTACTTACGGGACCGCCTGCTGTTACCGCATGCCTCCCACCGACCCGCACGCCTCACAGAGAGGGACTTCTCAGGGTGCCGTCCGCCAAGCAATGTCGGCTGGCGGCCCCAGGAAGGTCCTTCTGTGGGGCTCCCACACTCTGGAACGAGCTTCCCCCGGGTTTACGCCAAATACCTGACCTTCGAACCTTCCGCCGCGAACTGAAGACACATCTTTACATTCGCGCGGGGCTGGCTTAAATTTTATTGATTTTAAATTTTATTGATTTTAAATTTTCTATTATTAATTTTAAGGGGTTTTAGTTTTATATATTTTAAAGTTTTTTAGGCCAATTATAAAATAAGTTTTTTAATTTGTATTTTAATTGTATATTGTATTGCCTGTTTTTACTTTTGGCTGTACACCGCCCTGAGTTCTTCGGGAGAAGGGCGGTATAAAAATTGAATAAATAATAATAATAATAATATGTTATTAGAATTTGTCAAGCAAAAACGAGAACAAGAATAAAAGAATAAAAATACAATGACAGGGACAATAGGCACATTAGTGCATTTATGTACACCCCGTCTATTGACCACTTAAGTATGATGTAAGGTCCACGAAAGTCAATTTGTGACTGAAACTGTGAAAATTTGTAGCTAAAACAACAGAATCAGGTAGAGCATTCCAGACTTTGACAATTCTATTACAGAAATTGTATTTTTTACATTCAAATTTAGAACGATTTACATTGAGTTTAAAGAGGTTGTTGGCACACGTATTATTGCAATTAAAACAACAAAAAGTCATTTACAGGTAAAACATTACTACGTATAATTTTGTATGCAATACCTAGGTCTGACCGCAAGCGATGCAGTTCTAAGTTATCCAAACCGAGAATTTCGAGCCTAGTAGCATAGGGAAATCTATTGTGTATAGACGAGTTCAAGACTTTTCTCGTGAAATACTTCTGAACCCCACTCAATTGTACTAATGTCAGATATATGGTGGGGATTCCAAACAGTTGAATCTTAGTTGAATAATCTAAGATTGGTCTAGCATAAGTTTTATAAGCTCTAATTACCAATACAATGTTTCCAGAAAAAAACTGCACAAAATTAAATTTACAGCTCTTAATGCTTTTTTAGCAATGCTGTTACAGTGAACTTTGGAGCATAGATCATCAGAGATAAGTACACCTAGATCCTTGATAAAGTGAGGGTCATCAGCTAGTTCTGATTATGTTTGCCAATATGGAAGAACAGACCATTTATTGATTAAAATTTGAAGTTGCCAAATAGATGACCATTCAATTATTCTTGTTATGCTAATCATATGGATATTGTAATGGCCACAACTTTATATAACATGATTACTAGCAGAAAAGAACTTTGGTTCTTTTATTGTTCAAAGACAATATCTGTACCTAGAGTTGAACTATGGAGTCTTTAGTGCTCTCTGAGTCTGGTTGTTTGCTTGCAGACATTTCATAACCTAACAAGGTGACACGATCAGTGAGTGTGAGGTTTGTTGCTTGTATATATGCAGTTTTATATGCAGTTATATGCGGTTTTAAAGCCAGGTAGTAGTTTCCTCTGTGGTGGTTCCTAGTTTTTGTTGTTGTTATTGTTTCTAAGGTTTTTTATTGCCCCTTTTGTTTTATTTTTAATGGGAAAGTGGAAATAAAAGAAGGGTTAGGACTCAGGGGTCTACGGGCCAGGTTAGGTCAAGTCCAAACTGTCAAACCTGCCACAACTTAAATCTCTAAATAAAAATGATCCTTGGCTCCATTTGTTGAGAAAGGTATAATTTATTAGAGATCATTTTTATTTGGAGCAGTTCTGGCTTTGCACTACTACAATAAATAAAAACGATCTCCTTCCATCCCCTTTCCCACAGTTCATGGCAGCCTTTCAGCACCTAGCAGCAAAGCACAAGTAAGCAGAAGGTGTCAGCTGAGATCCGAAACAATCTTGCCCTTCCTGCAGAGAACTTAAAAACATCTCTCGATCTTCTTCTCTCCAGACCAAACATGCTAAGCTCCTTCAGCCTATCCTCATAGAGCAGGGATATCAAACTCAATTTCATTGAGAGCTACATCAGGGGGCCTGGGGTGGGTGTGGCTGGGGTAGGCATGGCCAGATCCACGTTACTTGTGTGATCAAATGCCACTTTTGTTAGTAGTTTGTTTTGCTAGCACTTTGCCACATGTGGCCCTGCCAGGTGATGTTTTCACTGGTAGAGGGCTGCAGGAAGCCATCGCAGCTGAAAACGGAGCCCGGGAGGGCTGTATTCAGGCCTCCTGAGCTCCATTTTTGCTGGCAGAGGCACCGCGGATCAGTCCTGCACTGTTTCCAGGATGGCCCCACACAGCAACTTTGAACACCCCGTGAACCGGAACTGGTCTGTGGGCCTTGAGTCTGACATCCCTGTCATAGAGCATGTTTTCAGGTCCCTTGTATCTTCCTTATTACCACTCTGAGCCCTCTTTACTCTGTTGATATCCTTCTGGAAATGGGATGGCCTGAATTATATTGAGTTGAAAGAAAAAAAATTACTCTGCATGTCTTTGATAAAATGTTGCAAGAACACATAACAGAAGGGTTTTTTTTTAAAAAAAATATATATTTTCAAATAAAAAATCCATTAAAATCACATAATTACCAAAAAAGCAGAAGCCCTGAAAGTTTGGAAAGCCAACTCATCAAGAACAATGAAAATTGTCCTGGAACTTAAAAATAGGATTGGTGAGTTTATTCTAGGGAGTGAGCTGAAAGAAACTTTGAAACTCTTCTCATTTCAATAAAACAAATAATGATTAACTTGCACCATGTGGTGCACATACACAACAATGATAGGGAATACCATAATCAATCAATTTAATTAAGTTCTCATTCCAAATTCTGGTTTAATTACGTTTAGCTGTTCAGTGTACTTTTTAATGTTAAAAGATGTGATATAAATTAACCACTTGCCACATTCTAAAGATGGAAGGAAATCTGGATAGCCCTAAGAAAAGGGGAGAAAAGCAGAAGATTTAATCTTAAAAGTATGAACAACTTTAGTGAATTAAACCAAAGACCTACATATTCTATCCTTCTATTTTCAGCAAGGAAAGTTAGAGAGTAGCACGACCCATCTGTCTTTTAAGCACGGTATGGGCAACCAGCTGTCAGGGATTATCAAACAGTATCCTGCATGAATTCAATGACTTCCTATTGTCAAGTCCTATTCAATAACTCCAATTTTCTGAGATATACTTTCATCAAACCATGGAGATTTCTTTTATCTATGTGAGTTTCAAAAGTCACCTTTTACAAAGCCAGATCACTGATTCATCTTTTTCAATTACTCTCGCACTTGGCGGGCCACGGCCTTTCCAGGATATCATACTGTGAGCTTTTTTTAATCCCATCTGGCCAGAAATTCAACTGTGAGGACCTTCTGTGCAGACGGCTATGTTCTGTGTTGAGTTTTCCCCCTCCCTAGAACTACCTGACCTAGTGATCATCGTTACATCTACTACATGGTTTCTATCACTCCTGAAGCTAATGTTGGTGAATGCAAGGGTTTCATCCTGCATTGTCTTCATAGGAGAAAGAGAATAAAAATCCAGTTACACCATTCTTCTCTTCAGCTAAAATTCTATAACATTCTGGAAATCAGTTCTATCTATCTGTTCTAAAAAGCTTTAAAGTACTTAAAGGCAGGAATCCCAGCTTGGTGGTAACATAGGTCTCCAGAATTCTTGCCCCAGTATGACCAGTGGTGGGTTCCAATTTTTTTTACTACCGATTCTGTGGGTGTGGCTTGGTGGGTGTGGCAGGGGAAGGATACTGTAAAATCTCCATTCCCTCCCCAAGCCAGGGGAAGGTTACTGCAAAATCCCCATTTCCTCCCGATCAGCTGGGACTTGGGAGGCAGAGAATAAATGGGAGCAGGGGCAGGCAGAATTTTTTCTACCAGTTCTCCGAACTACTCAAAATTTCCACTACCGGTTCTCCAGAACTGGTCAGAACCCGCTGAAACCCACCTCTGAGTATGACCAATGGTAAAAATTTTGGGTAGTAGATATGATGGGGGGGGTGGTAGAAACAACCTAAATTCAAGGGACAACCCCTCCCCCGTCTTAAGATATAAGGGAAAATAACTCAGATTGTTAAGATTTTATAGCAGGCATAAACATTTTAGATTTATTTATTTTATTTCCATCTTCATTGTTTTTATAACCAACCCAAGGCATATTGAACACATCTTCCTCCTCCTATTCTCCCTGCAACAACAGTTTGAGGGTTGGGCTGAGAGAGAGAATGGATGACCCAAAGTCACTCAACCTGCTTTCATAGCTAAGGCAGGATTAGAACTTGCAGTCTTCCACTTTCTAGCCTGGTACCTTAACCAGTAGACCAAACCGGCTCTCCATTTATATACTTCATTCGTATACATTCATGTATGTAGCTCAACAATATATTTTGTGACAATCTCCACGACTAAAATACACTCAGTATCAGTCAAGGAAAATTATTTATAGAGTGGTGATTTACATTCCATACTCTCTGGTGCATTTTATTCAAACTGGGAATGAGGGATAATAGTGTGATAAATGCAGAATACATTTATTCACAAGTTCTGTGAAATGTATTCATGTTAAGAATTTCATTTAAATTCCCAGGGTTCAGGCCAGCTAGTAATTGCATCTTGGAGAAAGATCAACTCCACTAGGACTGTTGGTATGATGATCTGATTTGCCTTCATTAAAATGCATGCTCACTTCCTTCCTCGGTGGACTCCTTCAATAATTAAATTTTCTTGCATATTGTATATGCTTACTGTCAAAAGTTGCTGTAGTTTTTTGTTGTTGTTTTTTGTTTCTCGGGAGTCTGGTTTAGTTGCAATGGTATGGCTGTGATCAATATTTTTATCAACCTAGAAAGGATTCCTGCTCTTGACCAATTTTAATACTTTCCTCCAATTTCAGATACTACAAGCAGTGGCATATGGGCCAGAGCAGGGGTGAAATCCAATTTTTTTAACTACCGGTTCTGTGGGTGTAGCTTGGTAGGCATGGTGTGTCTTGGTGGGCGTGGCTTGGTGGGTGTAGCAGGGGAAGGATATTACAAAATCCCCATTCCCACCCAGTCCTGGGGGAAGGATATTGCAAAATCCCCATTCCCACCCAGTCCTGGGGGAAGGATATTGCAAAATCCCCATTCCCACCTCACTCTGGGGCCAGCCAGAGGTGATGTTTGCCGGTTCTCCGAACTACTCAAAATTTCCACTACTGGTTCTCCAGAACCTGTCAGAAGCTGCTGGATTTCAACCCTGGGCCAGAGGAGACAATTATAGTAAGACTTGTTACTATTAATAGTCTTAAGTAAGACTTAAGACTATTCAAGTTGTGCAAGATCAGAAGATGTAGAGAAACCTGGCTCATAGAACTGCCAAGAACCAGATATGACTGAATGGATATCATCATCACCATCATCAACATCATCATATATTATTCTGGGGTAAACACTGGAAAATTTATCACATATGGAAGGCTCGAATTTGAGCTCAATCTGGGAACAAGTTGATGAAGTGGAGATCTGCTGTATGGAGAAGAACATTGAGGGCATATTTTAATAAGACAAAAGCTAGTTGATATTTTTCAGACTAAGCCACTATATTAATGCATAATTTTACCTAATACATACATTTTTGTTCACATTTCTCTTTTTATGCACATTCTTTTTTTACTGTACTATTTTTTTGTGGCCAAAGTATCAAAAACTAAAAAAAAGTATAAAAACTCAAATACTTTGGCCACCTAATGAGAAGGAAGGACTCACTGGAGAAGAGCCTAATGCTGGGAAAGATTGAGGGCAAAAGAAGAATGGGACGACAGAGAACGAGATGGCTGGATGGAGCCACTGAAGCAGTAGGCATGAGTTTAAATTATTTATTTATTTATTTATTTATTCATATTTTTATACCACCCTATCTCCCTAGGGACTCAGGGCGGTTCACAACCAGATAAAAACATACATATAAATACAAATAAAACATCCATTAAAAAACTTATTATAATTGGCCGAATAATTAAAATAATGATAAAAATTATAAAATCCCCATTAAAACCAATTTGAATTTAAAATCTAGTCCAGTCCTGCGCAAATAAATAGATGTGTCTTAAGCTCGCGGCGAAAGGTTCGGAGGTCGGGAAGTTGGCGAAGTCCTGGGGGAAGCTCGTTCCAAAGGGTGGGGGCCCCCACAGAGAAGGCCCTTCCCCTGGGTGTCGCCAGCCGGCACTGTCTGGCCAACGGCACCCTGAGGAGTCCCTCTCTGTGAGAGCGCATGGGTCGGTGAGAGGTATTCGGTAGCAGCAGACGGTCCCGTAAGTATCCCGGCCCTATGCCATGGAGCGCTTTGAAGATAGTCACCAAAACCTTGAAGCACACCCGGAAGACCACAGGTAGCCAGTGCAGTCTGCGCAGGAGAGATGTCACATGGGAGCCACGAGGGGCTCCCTCTATCACCCGTGCAGCCACATTCTGAACTAACTGGAGCCTCCGGGTGCACCTCAAGGGGAGCCCCATGTAAAGAGCATTGCAGTAATCCAGATGAGACGTCACGAGAGTGTGAGTGACCGTGCATAAGGCATCCCGGTCTAGAAAGGGGCGCAACTGGCGAACCAGGCGGACCTGGTAAAAAGCTCTCCTGGAGACGGCCGCCAAATGATCTTCAAAGGACAGCCGTTCATCCAGGAGAACGCCCAAGTTGCGCACCCTCTCCATTGGGGCCAATGACTCACCACCAACAGTCAGCCGCGGCTGCAGCTGACTGTACCGGGATGCCGGCATCCACAGCCACTCTGTCTTGGAGGGATTGAGCTTGAGCCTGTTTCTCCCCATCCAGACCCGTACGGCTTCCAGACACCGGGACAACACTTTGATAGCTTCGTTGGGGTGGTCCGGTGTGGAAAAGTACAGCTGGGTGTCATCAGCGTACAGCTGGTACCTCACACCGAAACCACTGATGATCTCACCCAGCGGCTTCATATAGATGTTGAACAGAAGGGGCGAGAGAATGGACTCCAGAGGATGGTAGAGGATAGGAAGGCCATGGGATCGCGATGGGTCGGACACGACTTCGCAACTAACAACAACAACAACATTTTTTTGTATTTCCATTTTCTTGATGTACGCAGCATTGTGCCTTTTCATTTTGTTAATTGTGAACTGCATTTCAAAATACCGAAAAATTGTGGGCTTTGACATATGACGGGAGTTACGGTTTACAGAATTGGGCTAGGATGATTTGGTTAAGGAAATTTCATATCAAAATGTGAGTCATGCAGATTTCTTTGTCATCCCAGACCTTTGTAGCATTACAGTACATACTGGCCAAGTAAAAATAGTTCTCAAAAACTCTTATCAGCCTTCTCCAACTTGAACACCTTCTGCCTTCTGTTCCCAGAATTCCGTTGCTGACAGGGTCATTGCTGAAAATTTTTGGAGAGAAATTCAACAGAAAGTGAGGCTACATAACTTGTAAGAAGACATTGTTATTTATTTATTCTTTTATTCATTTGTTTGTTCGTTCATTCATCACACTTGTGCCTCAAGATTATATTAGGAAAGCACTATTTTTTCTTTTTTTTAAAAAGGTACACTTTTAGGATTATTTAGGATAACAGGCGATAGAATGCTGAACTGCTACAAAGTCTTTTGAATAGGCAGAAATGCTCCACAAAATACAAATGTATAACTTGGCAAGTAGCCCTATTTATCTGCAAATTCTTTGAAATATGAATTTGCCTCCTGAACTAAATTATAACCCTGTTTTGATTTATGATCCCACAGACGAAACACCTGGTGCTCCAGAAGGAGTAATCATTTATCTAGCTTTCTATCCTGTGTCTAGTGACATACTTTTGAAAACTTTTCAAGGAAGCACAGTGAAACAAGGGGCCAATTGTGTCATTGCTATTTGATATTCCTTGATGAAGCACACAACTGGAGCATCTCAACGTGGAATATATAGATAGTTCTTGACTGAGGACCTTAATTGGGATTAGAATTTCAGTCACTAAACAATGCAGTTGTAAAACAAGATGTCATATAACTATATCGCTTACCAACAAGAATCCCAGAAATTCCTATTGCTGTCATTAGCGGAGGACTCAACCCAATTCAAGCCACTCCAGACTTGGTTCTTTCCAAGTGCAAAGTGATCCCCATTTGGTCCAGCAACCAGGCCTAGCACACTTCATTTAGTAGCAGGAGCAAGAAGTCTGCAGTGAAGGCCAGCTTGGTCAGTGGAATGCAAAGATGACAGAGGAACAAAAAGGCATAGATGGGAAGGAGATAGGGCAGGTAAATGAGAGCCAGAGGTGATATTCAGCAGGTTCTGACCAGTTCTGAAGAACCGGTAGTGGAAATTTTAAGAGAATCAGTAAATACCACCTCTGAATGGCTCCACCCCCATCTATTCTCTGCCTCCCGAGTTCCAGCTGATCGGGAGGAAATGGGGATTTTGCAGTAACCTTCCCTTGGAGTGGTGAGGGAATGGAGATTTTACAGTATCCTTCCCCTCCCATGCCCACCAAGCCATGCCCACCAAGCCACGCCCACCAAGCCATGCCCGCAGAACTGGTAGTAAAAAAAATTGAAACTCACTACTGATGGGAACTGCAATTGTCCTGTGATTGTAAGTAAATGAACTGCCAATGACCCAAATTTTGATCATGTGACTACAGGGGATGCACTGACCATAACTTTGGACACAGATTGTAAATAGCAATCATCAATCTGTTTACAATAGACCGTAAATAGCACTTAGACTTATATACCACTTCACAATGCTTTACAGCCCTCTCTGAGCAGTTTATAGAGTCAGCATATTGCCTGCAACAATCTGGGTCCTCATTTAACTTACCTCAGAAAGATGGAAGGATGAGTCAACCTTGAATCGGTGAGACTCGAACTGCCAAACTCCTGGCAGCCAGCAATCAGCAGAAGTAGCTTGCGGTACTGCATTCTAACCACTGCACCACCATGGCTCAAAAATGCTTTTGTTTAGCATTGTCATATCCTTGGTCATAAGTTGAAGACTACATGCAAATCCATTCCTTGTAGGTCATGGCAAGTTGACGATATATTGACTATAAATCTGATCTTGTGCCACATGCATATTTTAAAAATGGGATTTTTTTAGCATATTCTGTGCTTGTCCCTTTTTAGGGCTATAATGAAAATTAGCCAAAGAAATATGCCACAATCCATCTCTTCTTCTTTATCTATGGTCTCTAGGGTGTAATCATAAATGGCTTTAGTGCATTAATAAGGACTTAAATGGCCTAAATGGTTCAGAGTAAATTGCTCTGCCACAACTCATGAGAGCAACTGGATGAGCCCAATAGTTTAAGTCTTGTGAATATGTAAAATCTCAAGTTTATTTTGATTCTTTTCAGGAATCAGAAAGGCCAATTGTCTGGAGAAATCTTATAAATCAAGGAATTTAATGCTAGCATGCTGTTTTCCAATGATAGGACTGCATCAGTTCTCCATAGATCCTTGGATATCTCATTCTTTGATGATGTAGAAGTAATAAATTGCCACTTTCTGGCTCATGTCTCCACAGAAACATAAAATAGGGCATAACTAGATGCAAGGAATCCAATTTCAGCAATTGCCATCACCGTTTTCTGCAGAAAAGGAGACCATTACAATTCCCCACAAAAAGGCATTACTTTAAAGTCATGTCTGCCCAGTCATTGGTTTCACCATGCAAGGGGGGGGGGAAGCATAATAGGACTTCCTGTCTCAGTGACCTGATAGCATTTTGGTGTGTTTTTTGTGTTCTGATTTTATCCTTTATTCTGTCATCTACTTTTGCCCACTGACCCTCTTATCTAGCTTTTCAATGCTGACTCACCCAAGTCTGGGTATCCAGGTTCATTTGCTCTTCAACTCAAAAATTAATAGAGGAGATCTAAGGCAAGTTAATATTGTTCAGAGCTAGAGAATCTTGATTGCTAACTGCAGTAAAATTCTTAACCACTGATGGTCCGATAAATCTATTGAAACCCTAATGACTCTGTCCAGGATTTCCTTTCTTCTACTTCTAGTGTTATGAGAGATAAATGGAAATGTCATATCCAGAGATAATAGACATCTAATTTATGAGGTTGCTAGGGACAAACCAAGAGACAAAGGATGATACTTTGCGTTTAAAGATTTCAAATGGGTTTTCTAGAGAGACAGTTCTGATTACTTCTGAAAATGGTATTTCAGGTTATAGGTAGTCCTTGTTCAAGGACCACAATTGGAGCCAGCAATTCAGTTAGTAGGCTAAGTGGTTGCTAATTGAAACTCCATGATTTTACTATTTTATTTCAGCTTTCTTTTGCTATTCAGAGCTGCAAAGGTTGTAAATCTGAGGATTGGCCACAAAATTACTTTCTCATCGCTATCATAGTTGCAGTAGTGTCAGGCGCAAAGGGTTAGGATCATACGATAAGTGGCAGTGCATAAGATTTATTATTCAAGCCTATATGTAAGTATTTAGTCAACTATTGGTCAGTGCTAAATTGCCACTAGATAAGGATCAATGGAATTCAAAGGGAACATGCTTTGGATCACTTGTGGCAATGTAAGAACTTTAAACTGATGATGCATTTAACTCCGCCCCCTAGCTCTGGTTGCTTTTCTCCTACAGAAAGAATGTTAAACAAGTCAGTTGCTAAATGAAGATTACCTATACTATTACAATTCCCAGCAACCCTTTCCAACGAACAAGTCCTTTGAGGATCCTGAAAACTGTTCAGTAATATCTGAGAGACACAATTTTCTTCACCTTTGAACTTCTGGATAGATCAGCCTTTTCCAAGCTGGAGTTGGGTTCTTGTGAGTTTTGCCACCTGTATATTGAACTTCTGCCCCTTCTGGCTGGTTAAGATCTCCCAAGAGTTGGCATGCGGCATCAAATGTTGATGAATGCCTCACTGTGGTGCATCCACAGATAGCGGTGCATTCCCTTTTCATAAGGCCATCCCTGGACCCAGCCATGTCTTTTTAGAGAAAGTTGTTGAAAAAGTGCCCAGTTTTAACAGTTAGAATTCACCTGCATTAGACTGCTTCTGCGTGAGCTGCACTGGCTTTCCATTTCTTTCTGAGTGTAATCCAAAGTGCTGGTTATCATTTTTAAAGCCTTGAACATTTTGTCGTAAGGTTATTTGCAGGGACACTTCTCCCAAAGTATTTCTGCCCATGCCACCAAGTCTGGAGGGTGAATGCTGTTCCCTTTCATTAAATGCAGTTATCTTACAAGATAGCAGTCCTAAAGGTGCTTTTTTTTTTCAAAAGGCAACTGGAATTTCTTGGTATTTTCCCCTTTGAAAATGTTTTGCTTCTCATCCGAGAAGCTTCTTCAGTTCTGAAGAAGCTTCATGGATGAGAAGCAAAATGTTTTTCAAAGGAAATAAAACCCAAGAAGGTCCAGTTGTCTTTTGGGAAAAGCAGTGGTGGGTTTCTATCGGTTCACCCCAGTTCGGGTGAACCGGTTGTAGCAGGGGTGGGAGGCTCCGCCCACCCACCTGGACATTATCATATTCATATTGTGGTCCTGCACATGCGCCGAAGGTACTGCACATGCGCCGAAGCGCCACGCGTGAGCAAAGCAAGCACATGCACTCTCACAATTCTGAACCAGCGAAGGTAAGTGGAACCCATTACTGAGGAAAAGCACCTTTGGGACAACCATGACCTGGATGATTGAGAATTTCCATAGACATACAGGACAAAAGAAATGCACATCCCCTGTGGTAGCTCCTGACCTGTGGAATACTCTTCCCCTGAGGTAATTCCCGATCCTCTTAGTCTTCTGGAACAGGGGTCTCCAACCTTGGTCCCTTTAAGACTTGTGGACTTCAACTCCCAGAGTTCCTCAGCCAGCTTTGCTGGCTGAGGGACTCTGGGTGTTGAAGTCCACAAGTCTTAAAGGGACCAAGGTTGGAGACCCCTGTTCTGGAAGGCCTTGGAGAACTGACTTTACTTGCAAATTTTGGAGTTAGAGTGACCCAAATTTACCGGGGTCTACTGGAGCCCAGTATAGTTGAATATGAATGCATGTGTATGTGGAGGGAGGGGCATTGCCTTAGGAGCACCAGGAATTTTATTCTGATTTGCTTTTATACTTTTGTTGTTGTTTTTGTTAGCCACTCGGGCTTATGCTAGGTGACTGCATAACCATTTTACATAAAATTAAATAAATAAAATGAGTCCTTGGTGATCTCTGCCAGCATGCATGTTTCACATAGAAATTCTGAGAATTACAGTCCCAACACATCTGGAAAATAGCACACTGGCTGGGAATTTGAGCTGGATTAGATAACAATCTAGCAGGGATTTACTTAACTGGTTTATCGTTTATTCACTGGCATTTTGTAATAGAATATTATCCCAGTATCACACCAAAGGGGGAAAAATGGTATTACCTTTAATTTCCTTCAGTTGTATCTATCCAGAGAAGAAGCACGCTCTGAAGTACTAGGTCTAATTTTACTACAATTTTACAATAACAGATTCTGGAAAATCTGAAAGTACATCCACCCTCTTGCCTTTTCAATCCAAGAAACTAGGGAGGGTTTGCCACACCCATTTCTTCTGCTCCCACTTTTCTGACCAATGTCTAGTCTGTGGCTTTTCCTTCTGTCTCCCAAGATCAAATACTGTTGCTTGTAATTAGGAAAAGCCACCACAAACAATCGTCTTGAATATTGCTACAATATATGTTTGTACTACCGGTATTGTCAATATGCTAGAAATGAACTTCCCAAGGTTGTGCATGTCCACTGTGAAAATCTTAACATGACAAGTCCAGTTTTGGTCTCAGTGGAAAGTCCAGTTCAGTTAATATAATATAACAACAGAGTTGGAAGGGACCTTGGAGGCCTTCTAGTCCAACCCCCTGCCCAGGCAGGAAACCCTACACCATCTCAGTCAGATGGTTATCCAACATTTTCTTAAAAATTTCCAGTGTTGGAGCATTCACAACTTCTGCAGGCAAGTCGTTCCACTTATTAATTATTCTAACTGTCAGGAAATTTCTCCTTAGTTCCAAGTTGCTTCTTTCTTTGACTAGAAAGAAGTCATTGCTTCTTGTTCTACCCTCAGGTGCTTTGGAGAACAGCCCGACTCCCTCTTCTTTGTGGCAACCCCTGAGATATTGGAACACTGCTATCATGTCTCCCCTAATCCTTCTTTTTATTAAACTAGACATACCCAGTTCCTGCAACCGTTCTTCATATGTTTTAGCCTCCAGTCCCCTAATCATCTTTGTTGCTCTTCTCTGCACTCTTTCTAGAGTCTCAACATCTTTTTTACATCGTTCATAGTTCATTCATATTATTGAATGAATTTGTCAATCTTGAAGATGTCCTGACCGAGGCCATTTTGAGGCTTGTGTTGCCACACTGGAGCTGAGGGATAGGAAGGGGGGAATAGAGATAGCTGGGGTTTTGTAGTCAAAACAAAATGCTTTCTCCTGAGAACCAAGGATATTCCCAGAGGTAATCAGAGAAAGGAGGGGTAAAGTTACCAGGCAACCAGACGGTGCCTTAATTGGACCATGTGACTGACTGATTGGGAAATGGGGGGAAACTTTTACTTTTAATTAGGTGAAAACCGTGGGAACATTCTGAGTCAGTTTTACCAGCCTGTGCCAATATGATAAACCCAATAAAATTTTTCTCTGCCTTGGAGTTCTATTTACTATTTACTATAGGTGTATTACTTGGAACCCTGACAGATATATTACTGAGGTGAGGACCACCATGAGGAATGTGGATGAACTCAGTTACAGTGGTGATGGGGTGAAAGTTCTGAAGATAGGGATAGATTGTCATGGAGAAAATCTACCTACTGTACGTGGCTGCTAAATGTTGACTCTGACTTAATGGCACACAATAGACACAAGAACAGTTTTTTCCCGAAGGCCATCTCTCTGCTAAACAAATAATTCCCTCAACACTGTCAAACTATTTACGAAATCTGCACTACTATTAATCTTCTCATCGTTCCCATCACCCATCTCTTCCCACTTATGACCGTATGACTGTAACTTTGTTGCTGGTAAGCCTTATGATTTATATTGATATTGATTGTTCCTGATTGCTTATTTGTACCCTATGATTATCATTAAGTGTTGTATCATTAAGTGTTAAATTTATTTATTTATTTATTTATTTTATTAAATTTCTATACCGCCCTTCTCCCGAAGGACTCAGGGCGGTGTACAGCCAAATTTGTACCCTATGACCAGCATTAGTGTTGTAAATGTTGTACCTTGATGAAGGTATCTTTTCTTTTATGTACACTGAGAGCATATGCACCAAGACAAATTCCTTGTGTGTCCAATCACACTTGGCCAATAAATATTCTATTCTATTTTCAATCATTACTTGAATCATTAGAAGACTTGCCATTATTCTGCTAGCGAGAGGTTCCCTGAGGATGGGTTCCAGCATGAGTCCAAAAACTCAGAAGGCTAAACCTCTGGTCCTGGTGACCGACCCAGATTGGATCGTGTAACATTATCCTGGGACATATTTCTTTGCCTTCATTCGTGACTCCCTACTACGCTGAACCTACAGATTCGCTTTAGGCAAAGTTTAGAATTCCGTTATTGGAACTTCTAACTGTTTCATGTTGGCTTTAGCATCCCATTATTATTCAGCAGCCAAAAAAAAAAAATAGTTCTGCAAAACAAGCAATAATGCCAGATGGAAATAAGACAAGTAAAAAAGGAATAAGTGATGAAAATGGAAAGACAAATGAGTTACGAAGCAAGATCCCAAGCTTACTTTTTTTTTATGAGCCAGGAGAAGGGGAGAGGGGGAATAGGCAGTGTTTTGTGAATATGGAATATTATATTACCGAGAGGCAGTCAAAAACAAAACTGTCTCCAGGAAGGCACACTGTTTAACAAACAAAAGAAAGCTCAAAAGGACAACACAGACAGAAAGCCTGCTGGAGAAGTCCGAGGGGAACCCAGGATGAAGAAGTCATTAGAAGACTGGAAGGTAGCTTTTTTTTTTTTAAGACTACAGCATGTGTACTGACATATTGCATATCACAGTGCAATCTTAAGGGAAGCCTTTTGAAAAATCTGGCATGTTAGATTCACCCTCGCCGCAGGAGAGACGATGCCTTTTAATGTGTCTCTCCTTTGATGGCTCCATATGGGTAGCAAAGCATGTCAGATTTTACATTTGAGCTGCTGAGTATCAAGATGGGGACAGAACAGTGAAAATGTTATTCCAGTCCATTCCTACTACTCTTTGAAAAGCCGGGCTCATTTCAAACGTGCGCTGGAAAGTCCAAGAGAAGCTTCTTTCAGGAAGACGTTCACGTCAAGAAGAAGAAGAAAAAAAAAAATCAAATATCCAAGACTTTCTATGGGCGGCTTTGAATTCGGGCCACATCAATAATGCATCATAATGATGTCCTCAAAGTTTTTTTCTAAGTGACACCATGAATATGAATGATTCAGGCATCAATGGTAGTGCTTGTTTCCAATGAAAGTGGAGAAAGATATTGTAGGATAGCATGGGTTGAGATGCTTAATGGATGCTTAATTTGTTTTCTTGATTACATTTTGATCTGGTGGAGGAGGTAAGGGAGAGAGTGACACACTTAACAACGATGTCACTTAGCAGTGGAATTTTTGGACTCAGTTGTGGTCATAATATGAAGACTACCTGTAATTACTTTTTATTGTTTCCTGAGTTACCTTCATTGCCACACAAAAATCCTTTTTAATAAGTTTTTCTTTATTGTTTTAAAAGAAAAACACAGAGGGAACAAATGAGCAAAAAGCTATATAAAGAAGAAAATTAGCATTTCCTTATCCCTTTTTACATTTAATAGTGCTTTGAGAGCCATGCACTTCTGCTATAACAATATTTAGATAAATACATGTGATCCTTTATCTGCATTGTTCGCTTTTCTTTTTAGTCATTGAGTATTTATTATTTCATACTATGTTAAACAATTCCCTCTTCAGTGTAGAGTACAATATTATGATTGGTATATATTACATCCTTTGTACATCTCTGTATTATAAATCAGCCACCGAATGAATATTCAGAGTGGCATTGATCTTCGGAATGGAATAGATTTGGCAGCCAATGCAATAAATATTTGGTTTTCAACCAAAATGTCAGCGTATAAGAAATTATGAGCTGGGATAGCCATAACAAGTCAGCCAATGGGAACTGTTTGGTGACTAAGAAACAGGATCTGTTGTGAGCCATGGAAGACAGTTTGGAGCCTGGGCGTGGTTTAACTTAACTTAAGCTTAACTGATCTGTATATATGTAAGAGTTCGTTTGTCCTTATTTATTTATTTATTTATTTTATTAGATTTCTAGACCGGCCTTCTCCCGAAGGACTCAGGGCGGTGTACAGCCAAGATAAAAATAAACAATGTACAATTAAAAATAAATTAAAAAACTTATTATACAGTTAGGCCGATAAATTAAAATATATAATATTAAAAAACCCCAATTTAAAACTAAATAACAATTAAATTTAAAATCTACCCAATTTAAGAAAGCCCCGCGCGAACAAACAAATATGTTTTCAGTTCGCGGCGAAAGGTCTGAAGGTCAGATATTTGGCGTAAACCGGGGGGAAGTTCATTCCAGAGAGTGGGAGCCCCCACAGAGAAGGATCTTCCCCTGGGGGCCACCAGCCGACATTGTTTGGCGGACGGCACCCTGAGAAGTCCCTCTCTGTGTGAGCGTACGGGTCGGTGGGAGACATGAGGTAACAGCAGGCGGTCCCGTAAGTAATCTATAATCCTTGGATTATAGATTCTGTAATTCAGTGATTCTGGGTTCTGGTTGTTCTGGTTCTGGCTTTTGCTGCATGGGTGTTGTATACATGCATCATGTTTTATATTATTGCATATAAACAAATTTCTTCTATAAATGAATCCTGCTGAATTATTTACTTGTGTGCTGGTTGGATTACTGCAAACTATAATACAAAACCATGCAAAGAGATGGGAGCCCAAATTGCCCCGGTTGTAATCTAATGCTCCAACCACTACCCTACACTGTATCTGTTAATGTGAACCATGTGCAATATATATTTATCACACTAGTGCTGAAAAAAAATAAAGCCAACAGAGATGGCAACTGATTCATTGATTGTAAATATTAATCCATGTGGATTCTCACACTAATTCTTTTCCTGAGCTACAGACATGATTACATGGGAAAATTTACCCCTGTGGCAATGTTTTGCCTGGTATAGCTACTGTGCCATTTTAATATTTTCTACTAGCAGTTTGTGTAGTGGTTAAGGTATCCAGCTAGAAACCAGGAGCCTGTGAGTTCTAGTCCCAACCTGGACAGAAAGATAGCTGGTTGACTTTAGGCCAATCACCCTAAGAAAAAGGCAACGCAAACCACTTCTGAAAAACTTTATGAAAAACATTGCAGGCATTTGTCCAGGCAGGCTCCAAGAACCAGACATGATTAAACTGAAGAAAACAAAGATTAAGCATCATAAAATTTTACAGTTGAATAGGATCATAGATGTCTTGTAGTCTGATCTACTTGCTCAGTGTAGGATCATCTAGAACAGTGATGGCTAACCTTTTTGCCATCGCGTGCCAGGGAGTGGGGGTGGGGGTTATCCGCATGCATACCCACACCCATAATTTAATGTGCCCCACCCCCGCACATGTTTTTCATGGCCCTCGCTCCCCCTGCTCCTGGCAAGCAATGGCCTGGTAGGCCCATTTCTCTCTCACACCTGGCTCCACAGCCTTTCTACGAGACTGGGGAGGGCAAAAACAGCCTTCCCCACTCCCCTGGAGGTCCTCCGGATGCCAGAAATGGCCCATTTGCCAACTTCTGGTGGGACCGGAAGTTGGCAAATGGGCCGTTTTTGGCCTCCAAAGGAGCTCCGGAGGCTGGGGAAGGCCACTTCACCCTCCCCAGACTCCTAGAGAGGCTTTGCAGCCAGGTGAGAGAAAAAACCAGGCCTTCACCACCTCCCCTCCACCCCGAGGCTCTCCGGAGGCAGGAAACAGGCTGTTTCCCTACATCTGGTGGGCCCAGAAGGCCCAAAAATCAGCATGCAGCTCACATGTCCACTGATATGGCTATGCGTGCCACCTGTGGCACGTGTGCCATAGGTTCGCCATCACAGATCTAGAATAAGGGTGTCCAACCTTGGCAACTTTATCTCAAAGGTGCTTCTTCAACAAATAGTTGGACTTGATTTGTTTTTCCTTGAAGATGTTTTGTTTCTCATCCAAGAAGCTTCTTCAGTTCTGGGATGCAAAAGGTCTTCCAGGGAAAAACAAAGAAAGTCCAGTTGCCTCTTGAAAAAGTACTTTTGGAACAGCCATGACCTTGATGAGTGAGAATCTCCATAGACACTTGGCAACTTTAAGATTTATGGACTACAACTCCTAGAATGCTGGCTAGGGAATTCTGGGAGTTGAAGTCCACAGGTATTAAAATTCCACGGTTGAATACCCTGTGCTCCCACAACTTCCGAAGGCAAGCTGTTCTATTGGTCGATTGTTCTCACTGTCAGAAAATTTCTCCTTATTTCTAGGCTGAATCTCTCCTTGATCAGTTTCTATCCATTATTCCTTGTCTGGCCTTCTGGTGCTTTGGAGAATAGCTTGACCAACTCTTCTCTGTGGCAGCCCTCAAAAATTGGAACATTGCTATCATATCTCCCCGGTCCTTCTCTTTACTAGACTACCCATGCCAAGTACTTGCAACTGTTCGTCGTATGTTTTAGCTTCCAGTCCCCTAATCATCTTGGTTGCTCTTCTCTGCACTTTTTCTAGAGTCTCAACATCTTTTTTATAGTGTGGTGACGAAAACTGAATGCAGTATTCTAGGTGTGGTCTTACTAAGGCTGCATAGAGTGGTATTAGGACCTCACTTGAACTTGATTGCATCCCTCTGTTAATGCAGCTTAGGATTGCATTGGCTTTCTTGGCTGCCACTGCATACTGCTGGCTCATATTTAATTGGTTGTCACTAAGATTCTAAGATCCTTTTCACAGTTACTGCTATTAAGCCTGGTTTCATCCAGTCCAGGGGTGGGTTCTACTTACCTTTACTACCAGTTCGCAACGGGAGTGCGCGCGCTTCTGCGCATGTGCAGATCACCCGTGATGACATCGTGGCAGGTGGGCGGAGCTTCCCACCAGTTTTACTGCCGGTTCTATAGAACAGACCAAACCGGGGGCAAGCTATCACTGACCCAGTCTATATGTGTACTTTTGGTGTTTCTTGTCTAAGGTTATGACTTTACTTTTTCTATATTGAATTTCATCCTGTTAAATGAAGAACGGTTGCAGGAACTTGGTATGTCTAGTTTAATGAAAAGAAGGACTAGGGGAGACATGATAGCAGTGTTCCAATATCTCAGGGGCTGCCACAAAGAAGAGGGAGTCAAACTATTCTCCAAAACACCTGAGGATAGGACAAGAAGCAATAGGTGGAAACTAATCAAGGAGAGAAGCAACTTAGAACTAAGGAGAAATTTCCTGACAGTTAGAACAATCAATAAGTGGAACAACTTGCCTGCAGAAGTTGTAAATGCTCCAACACTGGAAATTTTTAAGAAAATGTTGGATAACCATTTGTCTGAAATGGTGTAGGGTTTCCTACCTGGGCAGGGGGTTGGACTAGAAGACCTCCAAGGTCCCCTCCAACTCTGTTATTATTATTATTCTTAAATTCTATTAAATTCCATCCTGTTCATTTCAGCCCCTCATCAAGTCCATCTAAAACTTTTTGAATCTTAGTTTCATCCTTTAAAATATTAGTATTGATTTTCCCCTTGAGTTAAGCTCAACTCTTGGTGATTTTGATGACAGATTTGTACAATTTTCTTCATACCAGTACAGAAATGGCTTGCCATTTTCTTTGCGAAGTTAATAGTTTCCCGTATATCCTTCAGCATCCCAGCCAAACTATCCAGTTTCAATCCTGTTCAGTTTTTTGAGAACTATATTACAATGTGTACATTTGGGATACTTGAGGGAACTTTTCATATTTATATGATCTCACAGATTCCATCTGCTTCTTTAAGTAGCAGCAGCAACAGTTTTGAAAAATGAATTTTAAAAAGATTTTTAAAAATCTCCCTTGCATCTATGGATCGGTTTTATTAATTTCTCCTGAAAGAGAAAAAGAAAAAGCACAGATCTCTTCTTTTCAGGGATTATATACAGTAAATCCTAACTTAGATAAGCAAAAATAATCACATTTTTTCTGCAACTCAGACAAATAGGAAGTGGGGTCTCAGTTGACTGTTTTTTAAAACAAGACTTTCATAGCAGTAATGGGAGGATGGCATTTCTTATTTGACAATATTACAATTGCTAATCACCTTTGCTTCCAAACAAATATTGATCGGGAATAAACAACAGGCATGGTTGCTATGTATGTGTTTCTGTAAGAAATATTTTTTCCCACCACTTCATTTTAATTCTCTTTTCTTCCCCCAGAAATGCTGAAGTTGATTACATTTCCTGCAAAGAGCTCGGGAGGCTGTCAAAGGCTGCAAGCTCACTGTATCTTTCTTGATGGTTTGGCCAGATAGATCAGTCAAAAGAGACAATTGTACAAGTTCAGCTAGGATGTCTAATGCTTGAACAGAGATTCATACACAAGCAAGAGCTTCTGGGGAGAATTCAGCCACATCAAAATAATTGAATTAAAGCTCCATCTCTTTAAACATGTTTGTGATTTTGATCAGTGGGTTGTACCTGCCTTTTAATTATTTTTTTAAATCTTTTTTTATTAAAAAGGTAATACCCTCCCCACACACATGCATGTCACCTCATTATTTTTGAGTAGAAATTTCTTTGGCATTTTTTCACATATATTAGGGGTTTCAAACACAAGTCCCGCAGGCTGGATCCAATACACGATGTGGTTGGATCCGAGCCACGGGGCCATCTTGGAAAATATAAGGGGATGGCCTGCATCGCTTCGGCCTGGTCTACCCAGTGCAAAGAGGAAACATGCCAGTAGTTTGGGGAGTGGTGTCAAACTGGCCACGCCCACCCAATTGGCCACGCCCACCCAGTCGGCCATGCCCCATGAATGGTGTCAAGCTGGCCACTCCCACCCAGTCGGCACACCCGCCCAGTCTGCCATGCCCACCCAGCCCCCAAGGTCAACCACATCACTAATGCAGCCCTCAGTGAAATTGAGTTTGACAGCCCTGACATATACCGTTTAACCAAAGATAACTTGTTAAGGCAAGTATTTTATCTTTGACTGTTACTGTTCTCTAGTCCTGCTTGATTCCTGATGGCTCTTCTTTTCTTCTACATCTCCAAAAGGGATTCCTTTATTGTTAAAGGAATCCTCATTATTACCATTCTCAACAATGGTGGTGGAAAAAAAGAGTTAAATTAAAGAGTTTAAAAGAGGTAGTTCTTGACTTGCAACCAAAATTGGGACCAGGTGGTTATTGAGTTATGCACATTTATATCTTTTTTTTTTTTGGCCATTGTTGTTAAATGAATCACTGCAGATCACATGATCATTAAGCAAATCTAGCTTCCGCCATTGACTTTCTTGTTGGAGGTTGTCTGGGAAGGTTGCAAAACCCCATGACTCTGCAACCGTTGTAAATACAGACCAGTTACCAAGCACTTGAATTTTCACATGCGACCACGAGGATACTGTGGAAACTCGTTTGTAAGTTCCTTTTTTCACTGCTGCTGTAATTTTGAAAGTTCATTAAATGAATGTTTGAGAACTACCCTGTATATACTGAAGCTTTACTTATCAATGAAGAAATGCTGTTTTCAACTATCTGCAATGTTTTTAGTACCTGAAAACACCAGTATGAAATGGCAGCCAGACATTTGGTCCTGCTCTAATATATTGCAGGGCTGTCAAACTCAAGGCCTGGGGGCTGGATCCGGCCCATGGGGTGTTTAGATTTGGAAATAGCAAAGGACTGGGCAGCAGTGCCTCTGCCAGTGAAAACAGAGCAAGCTCCATTTTCACTGGCAGAGGGTGGTGGGAAGCTGTCACAGCCGAAAATGGAGCTCGGGAGCCTGTTTTTGCGGGCAGAGTGCTTGGGCCCCCAGAGGTGCCCCCAACCCGAGTCACATCGAGCTGGCCACACCCACTTTGGTCACACCCACCCTGGCCCTCCGAGGTCAAACACAACTCTGATGCAGCCCTCAATGAAATCGAATTTGACACCCCTGGTATATTGGCATAGCTCAATAGTAGCCCTCATAGTTACCACTGTTGTGGAACAGAGGCTACAAGTAAACCTTCGATCACTAGAAAAGCAGAAAAGGAACAGTCTTTCCTATTGGAAAGTCCTCTACTGGGAGATGCAACTTCACTCCCAAGGTACTCTGATTAGTGGCTGCTTCCTTTGTTCCCCAATCAGTGTGTCTTCTCTTCCTGTCCCTGTTGCCTTTAGTCATTCAAACTACATTCTTCTTTTCTCAGTGATGCTATGCCTCAAGAATGCAACCAAAATTACAGCTAGCTGATGATGAAAGTCTCCAGAATTCAGTGATGGGACCAAGGTGCATCCCAGTTGCCCAACACCTGAATTTTGTGATCATGTGACCATGGGGATGCTGTAACAGCTGTTAGTGTAAGAGCTGGCTGTCAATCACTGTTTTCAGTACTGTTGTAACTTTGAACAGTTGCTAAACAATTGTTGTAAGTTGAGGGCTATGTGTACTTTAGTCCAGGGGTCTCCAACCTTGGCAACTTTAAGCCTGGAGGACTTCAATGCCTGGCTTAAAGTTGCTTAAAGTCCCCTGCTTTAGCCAATGGGCTGGGCACCAAAAAAGCACAACAGAATTAATCTTCTCTGACTTTCTGTACTCTGGATATATTGGCATTGCCAACTGGGACTTTGAAAAAGATGCTGTGGTTAGTAGAGTAGTTCCTATGAACCTTGGCAATGAGTGGGAGGCCAAGAAGTCAACTTTGAGCAATCCTATTTGGTTTTCTTCAATGATTTTGCTTATGATATACATTTCCACACTTACCCACCCCTATTTTGCTTTCTAAATTTCAATGTTTTATCACGTATGATACTGTGAATTCTTCATTATGACCCTACAGATTGTTATTCGTGATTGAATGGAAAAAAATAAAATTTCAGTGGTTTTCTTTCTACCATCATTAGGTTATTATTGTTAATAAGATTTGTTTGTTGGTTTGGTTAAGGTAGAACACAAGAAATGACAACGGCTGCATCTTAATCAGTCATATACTGCGAGGTCATTCAGTGTCCTTCTTGATTTTGGCCTCATGATCCAAAAATTATTTGTACCATCATCATGTTATTATTATTGTTAATAAGATGTTAATCTTGGTATTAATCTTATTATACAAGTAACATGGTTATTGTTAATTGTTAATAATCATGTTGCTTGTATTTTTATGATTTATTTTGTTCTGTTTGTTTCCTAGTATGATTTGATCGTTTATTAGTTACTTATGACTATCACTAAATGCTGTACCTTACAGTTCTTGATGCATGACTTTTTTCTCTTTTTTTCCTTTTATGTACACTGAAAGCATATGCACCAAAGACAAATTCCTTGTGCGTCCAATCACACTTGGCCAATAAAGAATTCTGTTCTGTTCTGTTCCGTTCTGTTGTTCTATTCTGTTCTATTCTATTCAATCTGAGTCTAGTCTAGTCTAGTCTAGTCTAGTCTAGTCTAATCTATTACGTGCTTGTTGGTTTGATTGGGACAGAACACAAGAAATGACAATGACTGTGTCTTTATGAGTCATATCCTGGGAGGTTATTCAATGTCCTCCTGGATTTTGGTCCCAAGAGCCAAAGATTACCCTCAATTCAATCATGGGATAGGGAGGGTGGCATCTTGGACAGAATTGCTAAACCCACATTGCAAACTATCTCGGAGATCCACATATAATTGTTAGACATAATGAAGCTGGTCATTTCAACCACTATGTCTGGAATTCAACATGTAAAAATCTTTAAAGCCACCCATGGGGAAAATCTATAATGAAGAAACTGCAGTTCCAGGAGTCCTGCTTTGCTTAAGGCTTTTGCATGCATCTGTACAAACAAATTGTACAAGTAAGCATCACATGTCAGGCTCCTATCTCCTTATTATAACTTAATAAGCAGCTATTAGGATTTCTAGGGGAAGATAAGCAAGTGAATGCCTTAATGGTAATTTGGTGACATCTCGTTGAAGGAGCAGCAATGAATTCTATTACGATGTGGCAAATGGCTCCTACGGATATGATTTGTGGAGATTTGCATAATGCAGTTTCAGAATTGATTATTGCCTGCCTCTTTATAATGATGCACAGAGTACATGATCTTCAATGGTGTGGTTCACTTACATATGGTACATGATGATGCTTTCCTCTTGGTAGATTTCAATCATGCGCAGCCTCTTTCTTCAGGCATCTTTTGCAATACTGGATGCTGGCTAAATAGCTTAGGGAATAAACTCTTTTTAAATCCATTTCAGAAATGCTGGAAGAAAAATGCACCCTTATATACAACGTATCCGCCTCCCCACCCCCCTCCAGTTTCTCAGTATGCAAGGCACGATAGCTTCAAATGTGGAAGATATGATACATGCAGTGACTCTATCTGTTTATAAGTTGAGGATAACTTCTAAGCTTAGCCTATTGTATGAGAGAGACTTCCTGCTCATTTTGAAAGGGAGATATCTGAGCTTCAGGCCCAGGTCGTGACCTGAGTGCACCACAGGAATCAGAAGTAAGGAAATATGGAGCAACATATCCGACTCAGGAGAGGCTGAAGCTCAACCAGAAACCCTTCCTATTGAGCAGGGCCCACTAACCGATTAACAGAGTCGGAAGAAACCTTGTAGGTCATCTAGTCCAATCCCTGCCCAAGCAGGAGACCTTACATCATTTCTGACAAATGGCAGTTCAATCTCTTCTTGAAATATTCCAGTAATGAAGCTCCCACAATGTTGTGGTCCGTCAGCAGCCTACTGAGCTGGACAGTGATGAGGCTGAGGTGAGGTCAGGGTCATTGGGGAGTGAGGTGTGGACTCCAGAGCTTCCAGAGACTGATAGTAGTGAGGCAGAGGAACAGGAGGAGCCTGTTCCTAATGCACGCATGAGAAGAGCTGCCAGAAGGCAAGAGCAGCTCAAGCAAAAAGGACAACTCGGGAGTAGGGCCAAGAGATGATTGGCCCCTCCCATAAGGCTTAAAATAGACCAGCACCGGCATTTGAGCTTTGCCGGAAAACAATGTTGGTAGCTTCGTCTTCTGCTTCGTCTACATCTTGCCTTTATTTTTGTGACTTATGAACGTTTGCCAAGAAAGGCCTTTGGCAGTTTGCCTAATTGGACCAAGATTTGTGAGAGAACTGAGGAAATTGTGTTGGGAGGCATTTGTTTTAATTTAAGTTGAACAACACTGGGAATGAAGTAATTCTCAGCTGTTCGAATAAAGTTTTTTTGTTTTTTCACAGACTGAGTTTTTTACTACGTACTTGGGCCTGGGTCACAACACACAACTTCCGAAGGCAAGCTGTTCCATTGGTTGATTGTTCTCACTGTCAGAAAATTTATCCTTATTTCTAGGTTGAATCTCTCCTTGATCAGTTTCCATCCATCATTCCGTGTCTGGCCTTCGGATGCTATGGAACTAAGTGACCTGTGAGGAAGGAAAGTCCTTTCCAAGCACAGGAAAATTTCATAACTTGGTAGATGTTCACCAGAAGAAACTGTACAATCCTTGCTGTACTAGATATGCAGGGAAGGATTTACCTTGTGGTAGAACAACCTCTGGTCTAAGCCAGGGCGGATCTTATAGGACAGTGATGGTGAACTTTTTAGACACCGAGTGCCAAACCTGCTGTTGTGTCTTGTCCGCTCTCACAGCAGCCGGGGCCTTCTTATCTGCTCCCGAACACGGAGGAATGTATGCCTCCCAGCCCCAGTCCTGGCTCCATGCCCAGACAAGCTGAAGAGGAGGGGGCACCTCCCGGTCCCAGCCCTGGCTCCATGCCCAAGCAGGCTGCAGAGGAGGGAGCATCCCCCGGCCCCAGCCCTGGCTCCATGCCCAGGCAAACGGAGCAGCTAGACCCCTCCCCCTCCTCCACAGCATGTGAGCCTGAGGAAAGTTTATTTCCAACAGCTGCTGATTGGAGTGACCCTCGCATCAGAAGACTGGATAGGCGGAGGCAACAGAAGGAAGGGAGGGGCAGGCCTTAATGAGTGCTGAGTCATGGAGCCACACCCCATGGCCTATATAAAGGATCTGCTTTCTGGCAGTCTCTGAATCAGGCAAAGTCAAACTTATCTTGCTGAAGTCACTTTCTGGTCTCCTGCCTGCTCTGAGGACTTTGCTAGGACTTTGGGCAGAGCTGCAGAGGCAAGCCTGATTCGGATTTCCCTGACCCGGCCGTCAGCGGAGGAGTGGGACACGACACCTGCGTGCGCATGCATGTCCAAAGTGAAAGGGGCATTTGTGAATGTATGCATGTGTGAACATGTGCATGATTGGATATGTGAGAATGTGCGCATGCACAAACATGCGGAAATGTGCACATGCACGAACATGTGCAAACTTGCAGATTGTTGTGCCTCGTCCTCCCTCCTCTCCTCAGCCAAGCCCCTCCCGTCTCCTCCCGGGCCTGCTATCAGACTCCGAGTCTGATAATGAAGATGAACGGCCTGTCATGCCTCTAGCCCCCGGCCCTGGCCCCATGCCCGGACAGGATGTCAGGAATGAACAAACAAACCTCACTGATGCGGCGTGTATTCCTTTGGCTCAGCCATCAGAGGAAGTCAGCCACGGATTGGAATTACTAGGGCCTACTCCTTCTGACCCGTCCCTTTCTCAAACAGCAGAAGACAATTTAAAGTGGGAGGATCCTCGCTTCCGGAGATCTGAGAGGTGACGCCAGCAGAAGGAAGGGAGGGGCAGGACTAGATGCTGAATCATGGAGCCACACCCCACAGCCTATATAAAGGACCTGCTTGAGTCAAGCAACTTTGAGTCAAGCAAAGTCTCATCTAGTTTGCTGAAGTCACAACTTGGACTCCTGCCTGCCCTGAGAAACCTCTGAGGAATTTGGCAAAGCTGCAGAGGCTTCATTGCCACGCCTGATACGGACTTTCTAGACCCGGTCATTGGAGTGGGAGGGGGACACGACACACATGCACAAACATGCATGAATGTGTGCATGCACTGACACAGATAAACATGTGCATGCATGGACATGTATATACATGCACAGCACAGACCTGAAGACCAGCTGGCTGGCGGGAGGCTGAGCATCCCAACACCGGCAGCATGGCAAGAGGTAAGATCTTCTTCTTTCGTGAGCTTCTGTTTCGTCGTTTGCAGGGAAAGAGAAGCTCACGAAAGAAACACCACAAAGGTCTGACCTATAGGGTGAGGCCGCGTGTGCCAGCAGAGAGGGCTCTACGTGGCACCTCTGGCATGCGTGTCATAGGTTCGCCATCACGATTATAGGAAGTCGCACATTAGCACCTGGTTATAAAGTAAAAATAGCTTTACTTCTCTGCATTTTTCAGTGATTTTAATTCACGCCATCACCTTCTGCTTTTATTGCACGTTCCGATTTATGTGATCTGCTTTATTTAAAATAAGTATACATCACCTTGACTGTGTTAACAAGTTGCACAAATAAAACAAGAACATTAAGAGGCTCTGGCCCAAAGCTGTAAAAAGGTTACTAGATTACTTTAACTATAACAGCCCACCTTGGCTTTCATCCAATAAGAGGTATCAGGTGCATGCAAGCCGTACACATTTACTTAAATAAAAGAGTCTGGGCTACAGAGAAATCTGAATCCTGGAATGGAAAGGTTTGAACGGGTCTTATTCAATCCCCTAATTAAAGCAGGAATCCACTACTACAATATCTACAAGAAATAGAATAGAATAGAATAGAATAGAATAGAATAGAATAGAATAGAATAGAATAGAATAGAATAGAATAGAATAGAATAGAATAGTTATTTATATTATTTTATTTACTTATTAGGTTTATATTACCACTTATTCGCCCATGGCGACTCAAGGCGGCTTAAAGAATATAAAAAAACAACATTTAAAAAACAGTAAAACTCATAAAAAAATCAAATAAATTAATGTAATAAAATCACCCCTGACCCTCACCCCCCCCCGCCCCAGCGACAGCCAATCACATGAGCCATTTAATGGGCTCCATTCCGCTCTGGGTTTCCCAGGCCTGCTGACAGAACCAGGTCTTCAGCGCCTTCCGGAAAAGAATTAGAGTGGGGGCTGTTCTAATCTCTGGGAGAATGATGTTCCAGAGAGAGGGAGCCACCATGGAGAAGGCCCTTCTTCTGGGTCCCACCAGGTGTATCTCCCTCGGGGATGGGACCCGCAGCAGAATAGAATAGAATAGAATAGAATAGAATAGAATAGAATAGAATAGAATAGAATAGAATAGAATAGAATTCTTTATTGACCAGATGTGATTGGACTCACAAGGAATTCGTCTCCGGTGCATAAGCTCAGAGTGTACAAATAAACAGCAAGTAATAGGTCATAGATCATAATAAACAACAATGGATAAATCATAAGAAACCAATGCAAGAAAGAAAGATGAGAGGATCAGAAAAGATGAAAAATGAGACAGTACTGTGGGAATTAAATGTTCAGCAGAATGATGGCACATGGGGGAAATGATCTTTATATCTAATAATTTTGGTATGCAATGCCCTATAGAGGCATCCTGAGGGGAGAAGTTGAAATAGATGTTGTCCAGGATGTTAGGGGTCTGTAGATATTTTCTCTGCTCTCTTTTTGGTTTATGCAGTATACAGTTCCCCAGTAGAAGGCAGGCTGGTTGGTATTGTTTTTTTCTGCAGTTCTAACTATCTGATGGAGTCTGTATCTGTCCTGTTTGGTTGCAATGCCAAACCAGATGGTTATTGAAGTACAAATGACTGTTTGAGACCGTAGTCAAGCAAATGCTGATGCTGAAGGATAATCCATCCTCACCTCAGGCAGCTTGTTCCATAGCTGAACAGCTCTTACTGTCAATATTTTTTTTTCCTGACACCCTACAGAAATCTACTTCTGTGTAATTTAAATTCACAATTTCTTGTCCTCTCTTCCAGAGTAATTCTGAATATTCTGCCCTGGTTTTTGGGTTTTTTTTAACATGTCAGCCTTCAGATCTTTGAAGATAGCGCTCTTATCCTCTGAAGTCTTTGTCTTTTTCATGCAAAAACATCCTCAACGTCTCCAAATTTTCCTCTCAAGTTATTCTTTTGTTGCTTTCCTTGTATGTGCTCCAGTTCACCAGCATGCATCCTAAAATGTGGTCCCACATAATTGGATGAAATACTCTAGGTGTAGTTCAACCAGTGCAGAATAGAGGAACCAATTATTTTTCCTACCAAAGTGAAAAAGCCACCTAATGTGAGAGAAGAATCCTCCAAGCTTTCTCTCCCAGTACAAGATGAAGAATTTCTACACAGGAGCATCCTCTTTTCACCACTCTTGGAAGGTTTCCGAAGACTGATTTATTTCAGCGTGTTTTTTTGTAGAATGTGGGAGAGATTGTAAAAGCTTTCCTTCTCCTTGCTGACTCTCTCTTTCCATATGGTGATTTTGCACCATTTTAGACTCAGTTGCCAAGTTGTGCGTCCTCAGGTTGTCAGCAGAGACAATCATTTTCTAAGCAGCATTATGTCCAACAGGAAACAAATAAAACGATGATATTTCCATTTGCAACCATTACATTTTGCAGTCTAGTTTCTCATTATTGGAAATACTTGTCCCACTCAGACTTTAGTTAATCTAGTATTCTGTCCTTAGGTCCATCTTGATAGACATTCAAGATTTCAGTAATATCATGGGAAAAATCAATATTCATCATTATTAATCAGTAAGATATTCATATAAAGGACATGGTGGCTCAGTGGCTAAGACACTGAGCTTGTCGATCAAAAGGTCGGCAGTTCAGTGGTTTGAATCCCTAGTGCTGCATAACAGGGTGAGCTCCTGTTACTTGTCCCAGTTTCTGCCAACCTAGCAGTTTGAAAGCATGTAAAAAATGCAAGTAGAAAAATAGGTACCACCTTTGGTGGGAAGGTAACAGCGTCATGCCAGCCACATGATCACGGAGATGTCTTCAGACAGCGCTGGCTCTTTGGCTTTGAAACAGAAATGAGCACCGCCCCCTAGAGTCAGGAACAACTAGCACATATGTTCGAGGGGAACCATTACCTAAGATATTCATAAGACATGGGAGCTTTTCCTGTTTTTATAGATTTAAGGTAGTCCTCAACTTACGACCAGTCACTTAGCAACTGTTCAAAATTATGATAAATCTCCCAAAAGTTTCTGAAGTTGTACTCTCCAACTCCTATGATCCCAAAACTACATCCTGGGTGCTTAGCAACTGGCCTGCACATACATTTCTGGGGGAAACAAAACACGCATAGCATACAATGGGTTCATTTAATAACTTGCAAAAAAAAAAAGTCATAAAATTGGGCCAGTCATAGGATGATTCTTTTTATGACTGTCACAACTTAACAACTGGATTTGCCAGATTCAGTTATGGTCATAAGTCCTTGACTGTATATATAATTTCTTAAAAGGGGGTAAATTCATGAAGGTAAGCAACTTGATGGCGAGTAATTTTGGAAGAACCATATTAGGTAAAAATTGGTTAATATCTCCGTGTTATACAATCAAAAATAAATGCAATTTAATAAATCGTAGACTGATTAAATTGTAGACTTTTATGCAGTTCCCGCTCATTGTCTGTCATTAAAAAAATCAAAAGTTCAGACTGACCTTCTCTTTGGCAGATGAAGTCACTTCAACTGGACTTGCCAACTGACCTTCTGCAAGCTGGACAAGCTGTTCTGTCTTAGAAAAGTGGGGAGATGTTTGTGCTCTCTTTCATTTTGATGTAGGGTCCATAATAAGTCAAGTGAGCAATTCCATAGTTTAGGCAGAGGTTTTTCTATTCACCAATTAAGCAATACAATAAGTTCAATTAAATAACTTTAATTGACTTCCCCCTATGCCTGAAGAGAAAAGTTTTCGATCAGTGTATGCTACCTATATGCTAGCGAAACATGGACACTAACCTCACAATTTATACAAAAGCTACAAGTGGTGCAAAGAGCCATGGAAAGATACGTGCTCAGCATCACAAGACAAGATAGGAAGACCTGCATGTGGATTAGAGCAGTGGTCACTAACTGGTGGCCCATGGACCACTGGTGGTCCATGAGAAAATTTTGGTGGTCCGCAGAAAAAGTATTTGCAGTTTTATATTGCACTAAATACTATTTATCTTTTTTAAAAATTCATATTAGTGGTCCACGGGATTTAAAATTATGAATTTAGTGGTCCCTGAGTTCCGAAAGGTTGGTAACCCCTGGATTAGAAAACAAATGATAATATATGACATCAGCAAGAGATTAAAGAATGGAAATGGGGAAATGGGCTGGTCACATAGTGAGAAGAACTGATGGCAGGTGGACCAAGGCAGTCATAGAATGGATCCCACTTGATAAAAAGTGTCCACGAAAGAGACCTAAAACAAGATGGATTGATGACAACAGCAAGTATTGTGGGCCCAACGTAAGCCTCAGTTCTGCTGAGAAAGTAAGCCAGGTTGTGTGGATTCCCATCAAAGGTTGGTTTGAAAGGGGGAGGGGCTGGGTGAGGGGGTGCAGGTGGGTTTAGCTGGCCTGCTTGCGGTTGAAGAGGGATTTGTGGGAGGGCCGTTGCTATTGTGGCTGGTTGCTGAGTTGTAAAGGGGGGTTTCTCAGGTCCCAATCCAGTGACTCTCCCAATTCTCCGGGTTTTACTGTCCTCCATTGAGGTTGAGAAGAGGGAGGGGGCTCCCCATTCCACCCCGGGGAAATGTTTTCTCCCGAACGACAGCTTACCCATGAATCGGAGTCTTTGGGCCGTGCACCAAGCTGACAAGCAGGCTCTACCACTTCAGGTTTTTGAGTCATATCTTCTGATGGGAAGTAGGTGATTTCGACTAAGTCCTCAGATTCCAACCTCCGTGCTACTTCCACGCTTTCAGCTTGCTCAATACAATAGAGGTTGGAAATAACCTGGATGAGGCCTTCATCCTGTCGTGGATAGACAATGGCGAGGAGGAGGAGGGGGAAATAACATTAATGATAAATAACAAGACATCACCATAAAGACTGGAAATCTCATCCTTTCTCTATTCTATATTTATATGTCTATTTAGCTTCTTTCCCAGCCTTCATGCTACTATAAATATGCCACGCTCACCAGTAAAGTTTGTCAATTTAAAGATAGCTTTTTGTTGAAATGATGTGGTGATGATGACGATTTTTTCCAGTCTTTTTTAAATATATATAGTATCTCAAGGAGGTGAACATACCTAATATTCCCAAAGGTGCTTTTCCAAAAGGCAACTGGACTTTTTTTGTTTTTCCTTGAAAACTGAGAACTGTCCAGCTGCCTTTTGAAAAAGCACCTTTGGGGCAACCATGACCTGGATGACCAAGACTCTCCATAGACCTATACCTAATACTCCTGCCTCCTCCTATTTTTCCCCACAACAACCTGTGAGGTGACTTGGCCCATAAAGAAAATGAGAAATGCAGAACAGAAGTCTTGTTTTATAGCTTTGCTCTTTAATAGGCTTTTCTTAGATTACTGGAACATTTTCCTTATATGACTGGACAGTCTGAAAGGAGAGGAAAAGTTAAGGCATGCTCTGATTCCATTCAAGATAATTTCATCTGAGGAATTTGCAAAATGGAAATAATTTGCAAAATGATGCTAGAGATGAGACAAAGGCACTGTTGGACACACAATGCTCTGATATTTTGGAAGGCTTTGATTCACAATTAAAAAACAGAAAGTTGGAGTGGAAATATGATGGAAGACGATAGATACCCAAAATATAAATGCAATTCTTAAAAGGAAAATGAAGGCAGTAAATGAAGGACCAACTTCTGTTGGAGGAAGGTGATTGTATTATTAATGAGATTTTTGCCTTATTAATTAATTATTTGCATTATTTTGCACTATTCAGCAGGTCTATTTATTTTCTTATTTTTCTAAAACCCTAATATAAGGGGAAATAGGCAGATAGGAATAATAAATGAATGCTTGCAATGCTGACATTAGTTGTATTTATTCTGCACAGCTCTAATTATAACGATGATTGACAAAAAATATTCTTGTGTTCATAAAGATAACAGGGCTAAGAAAAGGGCAAAAAACATGTGGTGTATTTTTGCTGCCGTGGGAGGAAATGGGAGAGATAATAACTCAGAAAGCTAAAATAAATGTCACAGATTTCAAGATCCAGAGGAACCCAATGTAAGCTATTTAAATACATGTACTAAATACAGAATTGGGCATACGTCTAGGCTCTTTTGCAATTGTATTTCCCAACATTTAGACATAACTATAGAGACAAAAATGCATTCCAACATGAACACATTCTGAATCTGACTCCAAATAAGTCATCTCTCTGATGCATACACTGGGAAATCAAACTTGTGTTTTATTAGTTAATGCCTTGATTTGGAAGTTGAAAGAGAAAAATTTGCATTTAAATAGGAAGATTAATGATTATAATACAGAGCTTATACTGAATATTTTTTTTGAAATGGAAAATAATTCAGATTGTCTTACATATGTTACATTCCGTATACCTCAGGTCATGTTATGGGAAAGAAAGAGAGAGAGAGAGAAAAGAATAGACAATGTAATATTTCATAACAGGTTTTTAATACAATACAGTTTTGTTAAGTGATTATTGTTTCACCAGCAAAAAACGCCTGACTAGGCTGCAAAGCAGGACCTCGTCAACCAAAAGAGCTCAATTGTCAGGGTGCTTCCTATGGCAGGTAGGAAATCCTTGATTTATGACCGATTGCTTAGTGACCATTCAAAGTTACTGTTATGTATTTTTGTCTGTACCTTTAAATATTTGAGCGGGAAATCAGCACGTTGCTGATTGGACGAAGTCACCAGTAGAACTGTATAAAAGGAGAGGTTTTTCCCCCAGCCAGTTGCTGGGTTCACCATATATTAAAGAGCTGTTGTCACTACCCTGGTCTCCAGCCTCGTTACTTCCAGAACTTAACACTGGCGACGAGGATGGGATCTCGAGGCTAAGGAGAACCAGAACCGAGCTGAAGCACGATAGACCCGAACCCAGCAAACACAGGGCAGAAAAGCGGAGATGGCCAGTTACACTCCGCCCGCACCGTTTGACCCGGCTAAAGAGAAATGGGGAACATATATGACCCGTTTCGAAAGCTTTCTAGAAGCCAACGAACTGCAAGGAGTTCCAGATAACCGCAAAAGGGCTTATTTCTTAAGCCACTGCGGTCCGGAGGTCATTGATATCGCGGAAGCCCTGGCAGAGCCAACGCCGTTACAATCGGTGTCGTGGCCAACTCTACAGACTTTATTAAAGAACCACTTCGCACCAACGCCGTCCAAATACGTGCGGCGGTTTGAATTTGGAGAGCGAAGGCAGATGGAGGGCGAATCCATCGGTGACTACATGGCCGCCCTAAGAAGCGTCAAGGACTGCGGATACCGCGACCTAGACGAGGTGCTCCTCGAGCAACTCATCCGAGGGGTCCGAGACATCCGTTTGCGGCGGCGGCTGCTAGCAAAGAGCAACCTAACGCTGGCCAACGCTCTGGACGAAGCCAGAGCACATGAAATGTCCACCCAAGCGGCGGAGACTCTGCAAAAGCCGGTCCCACCAAAGGCGAGCGCGAAGCCAACCCCAGTGCACCAGGAGGAGGTTCAGACCGAATCCGACGGTGAAGATGAGGAAGGGGTCTGCCGAACCGAGAAACGCGACAAGGGGGACCGAGACGAATGCGGAAGCTGCGGGGGTCAACACCAGCGCCAGCGCTGCAAGTTTAAGGACGCGACATGTCGGCGGTGTGGGAAGAAAGGGCACCTAGCTCAAGTTTGTCGAGCGGCCCAACCTTCCCGCCGAAAATTCAAATCGGCCAATCAGAGCGCGGAATCGGCAAGGCGACCCGCGATTGGCTCAAGCAAGAAAGGCGCGGATTCAAACCAAACAACCGTGGTCATAGGCCGCGCCTCGACCCGAGTGGAGAAGAAGATCTTCACCAAACCAAAAATAGAGGGAGTACGGTGCCGGCTCGAAGTAGACACGGGATCAGCGATCACCATCATGTCCTGGGACACTTTGGCGAAGTCACTGCCGTCAGTCGCGAAGCGCCATCTGCAAGCACAACGGCTACGAGTCCACGACTACCAAGGGAATCGCATCCCTGTTCGAGGGACCACCTCCGTCCGAGTCGAGTACGGACCACACAAAAAGACCCTGCCCATCACGATCGTCGAAGGGACCCTGCCCAGTCTGTTGGGGCTAGACTGGTTTCGTGCCCTGGGCATGGGAGTGACTGGCATCTACAGAAGTGACTGTAACCTGAAGGACATTCTCTTTAAAGAGTTCGAAGATGTCTTCAAGGACTGCCTGGGCAAGTACAAGGGGACCCCGATTTCCTTCAACTTAGACCCCCAGGTAGCTCCCATTAGGCTTAAGGCGAGGAGAGTCCCTTTTGCCCTTAAACCAAAAATCGATAAGGAGCTAGATAAGCTCATAAATCAGGGGATTTTGGTGCCAGTCGATCACGCAAAGTGGGAGACGCCAATCGTCACCCCGATAAAACCAGACGGGTCAATTAGAATTTGCGCTGACTACAAGGCGACGCTTAACAAAGCCTTACAGAAAAGCGCCACCGGTTCCGTGTTCCAACACTTGCTGCACTCTTTGGGGCGAGGGCAAGTCTTTGCGAAGCTAGACTTGGCCCAAGCCTACCAACAACTGCCCGTAGACGCCCGCACAGCCGAAGCCCAAACAATTGTAACGCACAGGGGGGCTTTCAAGTGCACCCGATTGCAATTTGGGGTGAGTGTGGCACCAGGGCTGTTCCAAAACCTAATGGAACGACTTCTGCAAGGGCTCCCCGGGGTAATTCCCTACTTTGACGATGTCTTGATTTCAGGGAAAACATGGAGGAATTGGGGAGCGTTTAAGAAAGGTTCTGGGCATTTTCCGGACAGCCGGATTAAAAGTCAAGGTAAACAAATGCCAGATAGGGGTCGAATCCGTGATTTCTTGGGCTACCGGATAGACAAGAAAGGAATTCACCCCACTGAGAGCAAGGTCAAGGCAATTAGAAGGCTCCAGCGCCCAAAAACAAAGCAGAGCTGCAGGCATTCCTGGGGCTAGTGAATTTTACGGTCTTTTAAAGAACAAAGCGACCGTTGCCGAACCGCTGCATAGACTTTTAGGAAAAAATACTGTTTGGTCTTGGGGAAAGTCGGAAAATAGGGCTTTTGAAGCAGTAAAGAACCTGCTCTCAAGTAATAGCCTGCTCATCCAATATCACAACTCATTGCCCCTAGTGCTGGTTTGCGATGCCTCCCGTTATGGGGTGGGGGCTGTACTCAGCCATAGACTTCCAAACGGCACAGAAGCCCCTATAGCTTTTTACTCTAGAACGATGTCCTCCCCAGAGAGAAATTACAGCCAGTTAGATAAAGAAGCACTAGCCATCGTGTCAGGGGTTAAAAAATTCCACGAATATGTCTTTGGGCGGGATTTTGAAATCGTGACTGACCACAGACCGCTGCTAGGGATACTGGCTGGCGACCGCCCAACGCCTGTGGCACTTTCGCCACGCTTGACCCGATGGACTATTTTCTTAGCTGCTTACTCGTACAAGCTGCAGCATCGACCAGGAAAAGAAGTGGGGCATGCAGACGCGTTAAGCAGATGCCCACTACCAGGGGCCATCAAGACCCCACTCCGGGACGCCCATCCTGCTTATTGACTCTTGACTCTGGCCCAGTCACATCTAAGGAAGTGGCTCGGCATCATACCGACATTATGTTAAGGACTGTACTCGGTTGGGTACAGAGAGGGTGGCCCTCGGGCGTGACGTTTAAGGAATTTGTTAAAAAGGGATGAGCTCTCGGCTCAAGGGGTGCCTGTTATGGGGTGATCGTGGTAATCCCGATAAATTAAGGGAAAGGTATTGGACCTCCACGAGGGTCACCCAGGGATCGTAAGGATGAAGGGGTTAGCTAGAAGCTATGTGTGGTGGCCACTCATGGATTCAGAGATTGCTGAGAGGGTAGGGAAATGCCAGGCTTGCCAAGAGTCCAGACCTCTACCCCAACGGCCCCAGTCAGGGAATGGGAAAACCCCAAGGGCCCTGGTCAAGAATCCACATTGATTTTGCTGGCCCTTTCCATGGCCAAACTTTCCTAGTGGTTGTCGATGCATTCTCTAAATGGTTGGAGATCATACTCATGAAATCCACCACGGCCGAGGCAGTAATCGCAGCCCTGCGCCACCTATTCGCAACCCACGGGTTGCCGGACACTCTGGTGTCCGACAATGGCCCGCAATTCACGGCAGCCCAGTTTGAAGAATACCTGGCAGAGGAGGGCATCCGACATGCCCTCTCTGCGCCTTTCCACCCTGCGTCGAATGGCCTTGCAGAGCGTTCCGTCCGGGCGCTAAGGAGGCATTGTCCAGGCTCAAGCCAGGTGACTGGCAAACAAAGATAGACTTCTTTCTGGCCGTTCAGCACAGAACCCCAAGCACTGCTACAGGCAGAAGCCCAGCCGAATTACTAATGGGACGGAAACTCCGGTGCCCACTTGACTGCTTGAATCCCCATTACACACCAGAGGGTTACAAGGGGAAATAGACAAAACAAGGAAATGAGCATAGGCGACCGAGTGTGGGCCCGAACTATGGGGACGGCCCAAGTTGGCTTGCAGGGCAAATAATAAAACAACCGGCCCAAAATCATACTTGGTGATTACAAGACAACCGAGTATGGAGGCGCCACATAGATCAGATAAGGAAACGAATAACTGAACAAACTAAGCCACAGGAAACAGATCATGACCCTCCTTATTTGAACCCACACCTGACCATCAGCCGGGGGAGGCGCAAGACTCAGCTGAGCTCCCGGAGGTCCAGCGAGGCCATCAGGTTCCCCAGGGAAACGAGAGGGAAAATAACAAAAGTAATCCAAGGCCGGATGGCCAAGAAAAGAGTCTGTAATAATCCAGGCCCCGATGGCCAACAGAAAGAGCTGGGAGGAGCAAACAGCCCCACCGACCAGGTCAAAACACCACCCAGAACTCAACCGCGCAGATCAGAAAGAATTAGGAGACGCCCAGGTTATTTGCGTGACTACGTCGAAAAATAACATGTAAATAAAATGTAAATAGAGGCAAAGTGTTTTCTGGGAGGGGAGGAGTGTTATGTATTTTTGTCTGTACCTTTAAATATTTGAGCGGGAAATCAGCACGTTGCTGATTGGACGAAGTCACCAGTAGAACTGTATAAAAGGAGAGGTTTTTCCCCCAGCCAGTTGCTGGGTTCACCATATATTAAAGAGCTGTTGTCACTACCCTGGTCTCCAGCCTCGTTACTTCCAGAACTTAACAGTTACGACCCCCCCCCCAAAAAAAAAGGTACCTATGACCTGATTCTATAGTAAAGATGCTGAGAGAGGCATGATTTTATCTGCTCCGAAGAAAAAACGAGTCCCACGACAAGGGAAGCATTTTTAAGCAAGGAACTTATTTGGCATCTCCAGAATCACAAATCACATTCAGCTACAAGTAGACTTTAATGGGTAGGTTCATACTTAATCCTGAATTATAAACTGGAGGTCCTAACATGGAATGAAGGGTTTCTAATGTATCCAGAAAAGAATGGGCATTTGTAAGGCGCAAGAGGAATCAGGCAGGTCATGATATAGAATAGAATAGAATAGAACTTATTGGCCAAGTGTGATTGGACACACAAGGAATTTGTTTTGGTGCATATGCTCTCAGTGTACATAAAAGAAAAAGAAAAAAAAGCCTTCATCAAAGGTACAACATTTACAACACAAATGATGGTTATAGGTTGCAATTTAACCCTTAATGATAGCAACAAAAAGTTACAGTCATACAGTCATAAGTGGAAAGAGATTGGTGATGAAAACGATGAGAAGATAAATAGCAGTGTAGATTTAGTAAATAGTTTGACAGCGTTGAGGGAATTATTTGTTTAGCAGAGTGATGGCCTTTGGGAAAAAACTGTTCTTGTGTCTAGTTGTTCTGGTGTGCAATGCTCTATAGCGTCTTTTTGATGGTAGGAGTTGAAACAGTTTATGTCCAGGATGGGAGGGATCTGTAAATATTTTCATAGCCCTCTTTTTGACTCATGCAGTATACAGGTCCTCAATGGAAGGCAGGTTGATAGCAATTATTTTTTCTGCTGTTCTAATTATCCTCTGAAGTCTATCATTGAATATAAAGTGAATATCATTGTGCACATGATATCTGTGATCCCCATTGTGAGTCGGACTATCAATAATCTGAATCAGTTGCCTAGTGGCCATGAATTCCTGAACCACATCTAATTCCAGGTCCAGGAGGCAGGCTAAACTCCCCCCAAAACCATCAATCTGACCATGAACTCCATAACTAACAAAAAAGTAAAAATGGCAGTGGCAGCAATGTGATCAAAAGTCCGTCCCATTTTTGCAGGTGTTGTAGTCAGGGTATGGGCTTTAAAAGACAAGACTTCAAATTGCATGGTTGTGGCAGAATAACAGAGGGACCTTGGAAGTCTTCTACTTGAAGTCCCTGCTCAGACAGGATATTTTATACCCTTTCAAACAAATGGTTGCCCAATCTTTTCTTAAAAATGTCTAGTTTTGGAGCACCCACAACTTCTGGAGGGAAGTGGTTCCACTGATTAATTATTCTTAAAAAAAACCAGCTTGTTCACTGCTCCAAGTATATCCAATCAAAATTGATAATACTGGAACATGAATCAGCTGAGGAAATAAAGGTAGGAAAATAGCGCGGGTGGGCAGGTGGGCCCATCTGATCGTCGGGGCGAACTGGTTCGCTCCCAGCTGATCGTCGGAGTTACCGGTTTGCCCAAACTGGTCCAAACCGGTAGAATTCCACCACTGAGCACTATGTAAATTTGCAGTTAGTTCTTAACAAGAACTTTGGTACAATTTTACCCAGACAGCAGCTAAGTATTTAATGTTGCCCTCCCCATATGAGAGAGCAATCTGTTTACTGCTAACCTTTGAACATTATGGCTGAAGATTCACCGACTTTAATTTATTGCTCTTTTGTAATATTCCAATCCTTTTCCAGACAGACCTTTTAATTAGAATGGGATCAGGAGGGAATTGCTTGGCATTCTAATCCCTATATCAGAACCCAAGTTATAGACCAAAGAGAGCAGAAATCCAAAATACAAAACAGTCCTCAGAGGAAGCTGGGAGGTACTTAATCTCCTCCAGAAAATTCAGCTCAGGTTTCTCCCGTTGTTCATTTAATCTTCCAGAATGTCCTTTTGGCTCACAAGTTGCAATAGAAAGGCAATATATAAAATCAGAGGAAATCAGACAGTAAAATTCTGGGTTCTATAATATCATCACACGGGGAATTTTAGAACATCTTGAACTAGCTTAAATACAAAATTAGTAATACATATATCTGACAGTAATTTTACTCATTTATGTGGACTGAGGTGTGGTTATGACTGGCAGTTCTGTGAGTCTACTTTCTCAGGCTTGCTTTCTGAGCTAAGAAGGGATCCCACCTGTATCCCCGATGCTTAATTTAATGAAGCTAGTTACCTCACTTTATGCTTTGTTACCTGCCTGGGTATATTCAGGAAATAAAGCCAATCAGTGAAAAATTAAAGAATTCCTTTCAGAGTGAGCATGGAACTCTCAAAACAAAACAGGGCAAAACCCTTTTCAGGTTCTTACCAAGAAATGATAAATGTACAAAGACTAAACACCTCTGTCCTTGCAAACCAGGTTTATGTTCACCATGTCCTCTTACTGCTTCATATACTGATTTTTGTTCTTTAGAACTTTTCTTTCTTTTCTTTTTATTGAAAAAGTTTTACAACAACAATTAAATTTTTCCCCCTCCCCTCCCCACTCCCCCTCCTTCCCCCTTCCCTCAAAAACCCCCCTCCCCCCCTCGACTTCCCGGAGCAAACACAAGGTATAGTTCAATAAACAAACAGTCATACATTAAGTTTTTAAAATCTAACACAATTATAATCCTTCTCTCTCACAAAACCTGATTTCTTCCATTAAAATCAAAAACAACATCCTTCATTCAAAGGCTATCTGAAATTTCTTAATATGATATCTATTTTGAATATAATCAATCCAATTCTTCCATTCGTTTAGATATTGTTCTTTAGAACTTTTCCTCTCTCTTTGGTTCAGGACCCTATCAGTTCCACCCACCCACAAGGTTCATTGTCTCCCCCCACTCCTTTTTTTTACCTACTATCTTTTCCTGCAAAGATTTGTTTTAAAGTTTGGTTTTCCTTCATTCTCTGTGGCCAAACACTTCAGTGTACCTCCTTCATATAATTAATTCACTTTTGCATTCGGTCCACATGCCTTTAACTGCTATTACTTTTTGACCTCTCTCTTCTTTTTTAAGGACTGCATTTCCACTGCATTCAACTTATTTTTTAAAAGTTTTTTATTAATTTTACAACAACAACACAGCACAAACATAAATACCACAAACACATAATATATGTTTTCTTGTTACATGTCAGTTTCGTTCCACATACTTTCTACTTTATATATTCCCCATTTCCCCCCTCTTTTATTATCTTTATTGTCCCTTTATATCTAGTTTTATTCATTTACAATATTTTATACATTGGTCACATTCTCATTCGCCATCATTTATTCATATTTACTTTTCCTATTCTCTAAATACTTTAAAGACTACTTCAGCTTTAATTGCAATAATACTAGAGCAGCTAATAGATTTAAACTTAATGTCAACCGCTTTAATCTAGATTGCAGAAAATATGACTTCTGTAACAGAATCATCAGTGCTTGGAATACTTTACCTGACTCCGTGGTCTCTTCCCATAATCCTAAAAGCTTTATCCAAAAATTTTCTACTATTGACCTCACCCCATTCCTAAGAGGACCATTCCTAAGAGCGCACAAACGTGCCTACCGTTCCTGTCCTATTGTTTTTCTTTTCTTCTTTCTATATATATGCTTATACCTCCTTATATTTACTCATATATGTTTATATATTATATAATCTTTTGTATGATTCCTACATATATTGTTGTGACAAAATAAAATAAATAAATAAATAAATAAATAAACTAGTCATACTACTTGGTCCATACTTAATAATATTCTGTCTCTTCCTTTTCTTTAATTTCTTTTGTTAATTTATCCATCTCCTGATAAATTGTTCTTTCAGGAAATTTTTCCTTAGTTCTAAGTTGCTTCTCTCCTTGATTAGTTTCCACCCATTGCTTCTTGTCCTGCCCCAAGGTGCTTTGGAGAATAGCTTGACTCCCTCTTCTTTGTGGCAGCCCCTGAGATATTGGAACACTGCTATCATGTCGATATCGATATCATATCGATATCGACATGACCTGAGTTTAACTCATAGAATCATCTGTTACAACGTCCTTCCTGTTGAAGACTACTTCAGCTTCAATCATTACAATACATGAGCACACAATAGTTTTAAGCTTAATGTGAACCGCTCCAATCTTGATTGCAGAAAATATGACTTCAGAATAGAATAGAATAGAATTTTTATTGGCCAAGTGTGATTGGACACACAAGGAATTTGTCTTGGTGCATATGCTCTCAGTGTACATAAAAGAAAAGATACGTTCATCAAGGTACAACATTTACAACACAATTGATGGTCAATATATCAATATAAATCATAAGGATTGCCAGCAACAAGTTATAGTCATACAGTCATAAGTGGAAAGAGATTGGTGATGGGAACTATGAGACGATTAATAGTAGTGCAGATTCAGTAAATAGTTTGACAGTGTTGATGGAATTATTTGTTTAGCAGAGTGATGGCCTTCGGGAAAAAACTGTTCTTGTGTCTAGTTGTTCTGGTGTGCAGTGCTCTATAGCGTTATTTTGAGGGTAGGAGTTGAAACAGTTTATGTCCAGGATGCGAGGGGTCTGTAAATATTTTCACAGCCCTCTTCTTGATTCGTGCAGTATACAGGTCCTCAATGGAAGGCAGGTTGGTAGCAATTATTTTTTCTGCAGTTCTAATTATCCTCTGAAGTCTGTGTTTTTCTTGTTGGGTTGCAGAACCGAACCAGACAGTTATAGAGGTGCAAATGACAGACTCAATAATTCCTCTGTAGAACTGAATCAGCAGCTCCTTGGGCAGTTTGAGCTTACTGAGTTGGCACAGAAAGAACATTCTTTGTTGTCCTTTTTTAATGATGTTTTTGATGTTAGCTGTCCATTTTAGATCTTGTGATATGATAGAACCTAGAAATTTGAAGGTTTCTACTGTTGATACTGTGTTGTCTAGTATTGTGAGAGGTGGAAGGATGGAAGGGTTTCTCCTAAAGTCTACCACCATTTCTATGGTTTTGAGTGTGTTCAGTTCCAGATTGTTTTGGTTACACCACAAGGCTAGTCGTTCGACCTCTCGTCTATATGCGGATTCGTCATTGTCTCGAATGAGACCAATCACTGTTGTGTCATCTGAGGAGTTGTTGTGTCATCTGTTAAAGTTGTTAACAGAGTTATTAATGCCTGGAATGCACTACCAGACTCTGTGGTCTCTTCCCAAAATCCCCAAAGCTTTAACCAAAAACTATCTACTATTGACCTCACCCCATTCCTAAGAGGTCTGTAAGGGGCATGCATGAGAGCACCAACGTGCCTACCGTTCCTGTCCTAATGTTCCCTTTGATTGTATACAATTTCATATAGTTATTACATACTTATGATTATATATATGCTTATATATCATATAGTTATTTCATGCTTATGCTTATATATAATGTTGTGACAAATAAATAAAATAAAATAAAATAAAATGTCACCCCTGATCCTTCTTTTCATTAAACTAGACATACCCAATTCCTGCAACAGTTCTTCATATATTTTAGCCTCCAGTCCCCTAATCATTTTTGTTGCTCTTCTCTGAACTCTTTCTAGAGTCTCAACATCTTTTTTACATCGTGGCGACCAAAACTGAATGTCGTATTCCAAGTGTGGCTTTACCAAGGCATTATAAAATGGTATAGGGTTTCCTGCTTGGGCAAGGGGTTGGACTAGAAGACCTCTAAAGTCCTTTACAATTCCATTATTCTGTATTCTATAAGTCAGAAACACAGACAACACAAAAGCACAATGCAAGACACCTGGTATAAAGAGTGATGAGCATGCTTAGCTTAATTTATTGTTAACCACGCATACATTTTACTGCCTACAATTACAAATTGATCAATGAAATAATCTAATATTTATTTGCCAAAATAAGGTAGGTATAGCATTTGTCCATCAAGTAAATTATAGATACTGTATGCCAGAAACGGGGTCAATGAATTTGACAGAAAGAAATATATCATTGTTCCCACATACTGTAGGTGCAAACTGAGTTTAAGAATGATGACCAGAACTAATTTCCCTTGAATTCATAGGATATATGTGTGTGTGTGTGTGTGTGTGTGTGTGTGTGTGTGTAGAATTAGTGGCAGCCTTTTCTTCTAAGGCTTAATAATTGAAATTCTTACACTCTTAAATAGAAGGAAGTAAAAATCACATCAGCTGAATTCCTGTATGTATGATGTTTCCCCCTCCACTCAGCCCCAGATGTTTACTAATCATGATCATGGATGATCATAATATTTGTTTGCTTTTACTATTAACTTCCATGTGTTTATTCTACATCAACAGGAATAAAGATGAAAAAACTCTACCAACTACAGGCATTCCAAAGAGAAATTCCAGAAACTCTAAATTCTGAAGCAAGATTTGTTGTTTTCCCCTTCTGAGGAAACTATAGGAGAATTTTGAAAGTTTTAAGATAACGAGGGGAGATTCTATTCATCCCCAATTCCAAACAGTCCACTCTTGACTCAAGCAGCTGTTAAAACATAAAGGAACCCAACATAGATCTGACAGTGATTGATTGATTAGTTAATGTTTGTATGCATTCTCTTGCTAAATTCAGAGAGGAGAGAGAATAGACTAGACCAGACTAGACTAGACTAGACTAGACTAGACTAGACTAGAGTAAAATAGAATAGAATAGAATAGAATAGAATAGAATAGAATAGAATAGAATAGAATAGAATAGAATTTTTTATTGGCCAAGTGTGATTGGACACACAAGTAATTTGTCTTGGTGCATATTCTCTCGGTGTACATAAAAGAAAAGATACCTTCATCAAGGTACAACACAACACTTAATGATAGTCATAGGGTACAAATTTAACACCTAATGATACAACACTTAATGGTAGTCATAGGCTACAATTAAGCAATTAGGAAACAATCAATATCAATATAAATCGTAAGGATACAAGCAACAAAGTTACAGTCATTGGAAAGAGATGGGTGATGGGAACAATGAGATGATTGATAGTAATGCAGATTTAGTAAAGAATTTGACAGTGTTGAGGGAATTATATTTTTTGGCAGATATCTTTAGAGTAATGGCGTTCGGGGAAAACTGTTCTTGTATCTAGCTGTTCTAGTGTGCAGTGCTCTATAGTGTCATTTTGAGGGTAGGAGTTGAAACAGTTTATGTCCAGGATGTGAGGGATCTATAAATATTTTCACAGCCCTCTTTTTGATTTGTGCAATATACAGGTCCTCCATGGAAGGCAGCTTGGTAGCGATTGTTTTTTCTGGAGTTCTAATTATCCTCTGAAGTCTGTGTCTGTCTTGTTGGGTTGCAGAATCAAAGAGAGAGAGAGAGGTCAATAAGTCACAATAGAGTTGGAAGGGACCTTGAAGGTCTTCTAGTCCAGGGTTTCCCAACCCAGAGGCCGTGGACCACTACTGGGCCACAGCCTGTTTGAAACTGGGCCGTGTCAGCAGTGGGCAAGCGTATTCATGCAAAGTTCCATTTGCACGTGTGGGCCCTTCACTTGTGTGCGAAGGGTGCTTGTGCTTACAGGCAAACCTCCCCTTACATGAGTGGAGGGAGCTCATGTATGAAGCTCCATTCATGCAAATGTATTCAGTATAAATGATTTATACTGATATTTGCGCACAAGTGCCCTCTTCTCTAGTGCCCTCCACTCATGTGAGTGGAACTTCATGCATGAGTACAAGTGCAAAGCTCCATTCGTGCATGTGAAGGGTACACATGCTTGCCGCTTGCAGCAATGGAGCTGTGCATGCGTACATGCACCTGCCACTCACACAGCCCCTCGCATCAGGCTGGGCCACCAAGCTGGAAAGGTTGGGGACCGCTCTTCTAGTTCAACCCCTGCTCAAGCAGGAGACCCTATACTATTCCATAGAGGTAGTTGTCCAGGTTTTTCTTAAATGCATCTTTATTGAAGCATCCGCAACTTCTGAAGCCAAGCTGTTCTACCACTAATTGTCCTCACTGTTAGGAAGTTTCTCCTTAATTCCAGGTTGCTTCTCTCCTTGATTAGTTTCCATCCATTGTTTCCTGTCTTGTCTTCTAGTGCTTTGGAAAATAAGTTGTCCCCCTCTTCTTTGCGACAGCTCCTCAAATACTGGAATACTGCTATCATGTCCACATTTAGTCCTTCTTTTCTTTAAACTAGTCATACCCAATTTCTGCAATGTTTCTTCATATGCTCTTCTTTGTACTTTTCCAAATTCTCACAATCTTTTTTGTAATGTGGTGACCAAAACTGGTTGCAGTATTCCAGGTGTGGTCCTGCTAATGATTTATAAAGTGGTACTAATACTTCATGTGATTTTGATTCTATGCCTCTGTTTATACAACCAAGGATATTATTTGCTTTTTTGGCAGCTTCCACACACTGCTGGCTCATTTTTAAGTGGAGAGGAGGGGAAGTGAGGGACAGAGGAAGAGGGAGAGGGAGAGAGGGAGAGAGGGAGGGAGAAGGGGATGGGGAGGGAGAGAGGGGTGAAGAGGGAGAGAGAAATTGGTTTAGTGGCATCAGGTTAGAAGCCAGAAGACCATAAATTCTAGTCCCACATAAGCCATGAAAGCCAGCTGGGTTACTTTGTTCCAGTCATTATCTCATAGCCCATAATGTCAGAGTTGGACAACAAAACATTTGGTCAATTCCTGACACAAACTAATAGATGCGAAAAAAAAGTGAACTATGCACTTGCAGGAAAATACTAGAAACATAAATCAAATTCCTTTCTCACCCCAATGGGTGGTATATGACTTGGGTCTTCCACCATATAGGCCTTGGAGCTTGAAGGTTCTATGTATCTTATCTGTTCCTAGCAAAGATAGTTCTCAACTTATAATCATTTGAAATTATGAATGCTATGGAACGGATGCTTTACAGCCAATAAAGCACTTCCAGCCATTGCAAATGACCATGCTCCTCCTCAGCAGTAACATGACCATATGTTGGACTGTTGGTCAACTTTACAATCCATCATGGTGTTCCATCAATGTAACTGCAATCTGTAATGCCTTTTGCCAAGTTTTAGGCATTGCTGAGATAATTATATATCTTTTGGCAACTAACCTTCATTCAAACAAATAGGTTCATTTACCTAACTGTGAAACTACCGGTAACCACCTCTCGCCTTCTTGTAGTAGTGTCATCAGGTAGTGTTATGCATTATAGGAACTTTCCAAAAGAGGAAGGAAAGATTATCACCATTGCTTGAACTGGAACAAGACAGTAGTTGGGACTTACTCATTCTCCTTCAATAAGCAGTTTCTATAGTGAGCAGTTCAGTATTTGTTTAACAACTACTATGAAAAAGGCCAGAAAATTGCTTCCCATAATGACTTTTGACTTTATTTTCAGAACCAATAATGGTTGTAAGTTGAGAACTATCAGTATTGAATTCTAGACATAGAATTCTGAGATTGTTCCTGGGATCTATTGGAACCGTTTTCCCAGTTTAGGATCATAGTCCCAAATCCTCCTTCCACTGCTGAATCCATTTTTGCTTATATTTCTCTCTCCCTCTCTCTCTCTCTCCCTCTCCCTCCCCTCCCCCTCTTCCTCTCTCTCCACACATTATTGAGCTTTTTCCATCTATACCAGGGGTGTCAAACTCAAGGCCCGTGGGCCGGATCTGGCCCATAGGGTGCTTAAATCTGGCCCATGAGGTTGGGGACCGCTCCAACCAGGGCAGCCCCATGGTGAAGGACTGGCCCACGGTGCCTCTACCAACAAAAATTGAGTTCAGGAGGGTTGTGCACCCCTTTGGCTGTAATTACCTCCTGCAGCACTCTGCCAGCAGTTTTCTGCTACGATGGCCTCCTGCAGCGCTCTGCTCATGAGTTCTGTTTTCACTGACAGAGCACTGCAGGAGGTCGTTGCAGCCAAAAATGGAGCCCAGAAGGGCCACACATGGCCCTCACGAACTCCATTTTCGCTGGCAGAGTGCTAACTAAACAACTACTAGCAAAAGTGGCATTGGATCACTGAGGTGGCCACGCCTACCCTGCCCCCACCCCCGAGCTCAAACCCACCCTGATGCAGCCCTCAATGAAATCGAGTTTGACATCCCTGATCTATACCTATCATCTAGCTTCTTTAAAAGCATTAACAGATGTGTCTCACTTTAGTGTTAGCTATGAAGAAGGTAAAATTGTCCTTAGAACATATTATTTTGAGGTGTGAGAAATGCCAAAGCTAAAAATGCACTCTTGACCTTTCTTTCCTCCATGGCCATTACAAATAACAGGATTAACCAGGTTCTCCTGTTGAAGGTCACTCACATCAACCCTTTCCATTTCCATTAGTCTACGAGTCTGCTGTGCCAAAATTCTCTCTAACTGACTGAAAGAAGATGTGAAAGAAGGTAGAGTTTGAAATGTTAAAGGAAAATGCTAACAAATTAGATTCATATTGAACTTCCTCCTTTAGTTGCTTCTCTGAGGAGTTACTGACTCTTTTATTTTTAGAATAGCTGGCCTGAGATTTAGCATGGATGATGGAGGAATTCTGGGAGTTGAAGTCCACACATCTGAAAGTTGCCAAGATTGAGAAACACTACAAAGGCTCAAATGGGAGAACACCAACCAGGTTCAGATACTTTGGAATGGGACTAATTTATTTATTTTTTATTTATTTATTTTATTTGCATTTTGAGTTTTCACAAAGTATGTGCCGTGGCAAGAGATATAAATGTAGATTTTTCTTACACTGCAAATTCTCACTCTCTACTTTGTCCATCTGAAACTATACTTGCCAATGTGGTATGGGCCTACTCACTGTGGCCTACTCGCTGCAGGGCAATTTAACAATTCAATTATTTAAAATAAATACAAAATTATTTTATTTTTTGTCATTCACATTTCATTCTGCCCTTTCTTTTGCTTTAATGATTTCATTCCATCATTTCTTTGATATTAGGGTAACTTTTATCCTGTAGTGAGTTGTCCCATAGCAAGTTGGCTGTAGAGCGTTATCTTATGGCAGGTTAGCTATGGCAGTTGGGCTGAGGTGAACTGTCATAGACCCTATGCCAAGACTGCATTCAGAAGTGGCTGATGAAATATGAAAATTATATCTATATAATTTTCAATGTTGCCTCAATGTTGTGTATAGCAGGGGTCTTCAACCTTGGCAACTTTAAGACTTGTGGACTTCAATTCCCAGATTTCCTCACAAGTCTTAAAGTTGCCAAGGTTGAAGATCCCTGGTCTATAGAAACTTTTCTTTACCTTTCAAAGTTATTCTAAAACAATGGCTAAATATTTTTAACACTGTAAAACAAATGTTTACATCAGACTTCAGATTCATCTTCATTTATTTACTTCTATTGCAGAGTCATTTTATCCATTAATTATTGTAATTTATTTCAAAATCACATGGTTCTCTGAGTATTTATAATATTCATGGCTCTTGCCATGTTTATCAGCTGATTTGGCAAACAAAACCTATGTGGAAGATTACAGATGATTTCCCTATAGCCATATAATATATAGCCATCCATTGCCATATAATCCAATTGTCATACAATCCACAAAATTATTTGCAGAGATAGCCATTGCTAATTTGAGGTATTTGGTTTCTCCAAAGCTACACTCCAAACAAAATTAACTGATTGTCTGTGGTGTTTTACTTAGTTTTACTTTCTCAATGCCTTCATAAATAAAGGCTGATAGCTGATGTCTATGGAGATTCTCAGTCATCCAGGTCATGGTTGTCCCAAAGGTGCTTTTTCAAGAAGCAACTGGACTTTCTGGTTTTTTCTTTGAAGACATTTCGCTTCTCATCCAAGAAGCTTCTTCAGCTCTGACTGGATGGTGGGGAACTGAAGAAGCTTCTTAGAGGAGAAGCGAAATGTCTTCAAAGAAAAACCAGAAAGTCCAATTGTCTCTTGAAAAAGCACCTTTGGGCTGATACGTTCCACTGTTGACTCAAGGGCTCAATGTTTCTCAACCTTGACAACTTCAACTCCCAGAATTCCCCAGCCAGGTTGAGAAACTCTTCAAGACCTCAGGTAGGAGATGATCAATAAGGTACAGATACTTTTGGATGAGAATAATTTGTTTTTACATTTTGGGTTTTTCAAATTTCTATCTTATTCCTCATTTGTAAAACATACAACTACTCAGGACTAGGTAAATAACTATTGTTAACTACAGTATTTTATTTATCTTTTACATCTTAATCAATGTAGCCTAGATAAACACTTGAATGAAACAATAGATGAGATTGTAGATAACAAACTCCAGTTTAAATGAGATTAAAAACTGTAGATCAGTCCTTCCCCAATATAAGTGATGATCTGAAAAAAACTGGACTCATAAAAAACTGGGTGTGTAGCCTGGCTCTAGAATTAGCTACTAGAATAGAATAGAATAGAATTTTTTATTGGCCAAGTGTGATTGGACACACAAGGAATTTGTCTTGGTGCATATGCTCTGTGTACATAAAAGAAAAAATACCTTCATCAAGATACAACATTTACACACAAATGATAGTCAATATATCAATATAAATCATAAGGATTACCAGCAACAAAGTTACAGTCATACAGTCATAAGTGGAAAGAGATTGGTGATGGGAACGATGAGAAGATTAATAGTAGTGCAGATTTAGTAAATAGTTTGACAGTGTTGAGGGAATTATTTGTTTAGCAGAGTGATGGCCTTCGAGAAAAAACTGTTCTTGTGTCTAGTTGTTCTGGTGTGCAGTGCTCTATAGCGTTGTTTTGAGGGTAGGAGTTGAAACAGTTTATGTCCAGGATGTGAGGGATCTGTAAATATTTTCACGGCTTTCTTCTTGATTCGTGCAGTATACAGGTCCTCAATGGAAGGCAAGTTGGTAGCAATTATTTTTTCTGCAGTTCTAATTATCCTCTGAAGTCTGTGTCTTTCTTGTTGGGTTGCAGAACCGAACCAGACAGTTACTATTGTTAGAAGTCCAAATACTGCTGTTTTACCAGATGTTACAAGCCTTTGGTGGAATTTTCAATACAGTCATATTTAAATGTAAATAATAATGCTATGTGAAGCTTTTGTGAGAAGATTAGCAAATACCCTCCTTAACACATTAAAATATTCACATTGCTTAGAGGATGTTGTGTAGCTTTTGAAATGTTTCTCATGTTGCACTTGTTTCTATTAGCACAGAACCTCCCTTGGATCTGACAATGAGACAAAATGTGCATGCAGAAATTTTGCAGCTTGCCCCAAATCTTTCAGAAGATGTGGTTACCTCAATGTTTCTAGAAAGATGCTTCATTTACATCAACACTCTATGCAAAGTAGCTCTTCAAATGTTTTCTTCTGCTCTTAATTCAAATGTCTATAGCAGGGACATCCAATCTTGGCAACTGTAAGACTTGTGGACTTCAATTCAGACAACAGGGAATTCTGGAAATTGAAGTCCACAAGTCTTAAAGTTGCCAAGGTTGGACACCCCTGGTCTACAGCCCATTCCTACATTTTCTATTAAGTGTGTAACTAAACACAGAAGAGTCAGTTTAGTGTAGTGCCTAGAAATTGGGAGGCCATGAGTCTTGCCATGAGTCTTGCCTCAGGCATTCAGTCAGCTGGGTGACTTTTGGTCAGTATCTCTCTCTTTTCAGCCCTTGGAAGAAGGCAACGGCAAGCAACTTCCAAAAACAGTTGCCAAGAGATGGGCATGGACTTGTCCATGGATTGAGCAGAAGTCACGACTGACTTGAAGGCACACAAGCAAGAAAACATGTTGGGCTTGAACATTTTCCCCACATTTTCTGGTGAAGAGTCTTGAGAAGCTAAACATTTAAAATAGTATTTTGAGATTTCGTGTACAGGAATTAAATTATTAAATTGCCACCAGTCTTAGACTATGATTCTAACTGTAGATAACCCACACATAGTATTTCCACCCAGTGTAATATTGATTTTATGAGCACCATCTTTTTGTTCTCCAATTGCAAGCAATTGCAAGCTTAAGACACATCTATTTAATTGCGCAGGGCTAGCCTAGGGTTTTAGTTTTTAAATTTAGTTTTTAATGGGGTTTTATATTATTTTATTCTAGTGATATTTTTAATTCGGCCTAATTAATAAGTTTTTTAATTGTTGTTTTTACCTGTATTATTTGCATGTTTTTATCTGGCTGTGAACCGCCCTGAGTCCTTCGGGAGATAGGGCGGTATAAAAATTCGAATAAATAAATAAATAAATAAATAAATAAAATAATTGTAATGGGGCTATCCAAGTAGCTCTGGGACAAAAAATTGGAACAAAGTTTAATCAATCCCTCAGAGAAGTCTCACTGATTTTTCAGGAGAAATCATTGCTTCATCTCACCCAAGAAGTGAGGAAGCCAATCTGACGATCCAGCTTTTTTTAATAGGCACTATATTTTAAAAAAATGTTCTCGTGCATCAGCTGGCTGTGTGGTGGGCTGAATAATTACTTAAACAGCACACAGTGAGCCAGCACTGGAGTTTGACTGAATGCAGCATACCTTGAACAACTTAAGAGAGAGGAGAAAAGGAGAGGAAGACAACAGTAATTACTCACCAGCTGTGCCTTTGGAGCCTCCAACTGTGAAACATCCAAACATGCAATTAAACAACCATGTTTCAAAAGGAACCAAAATATCTCAAATTTTGGGATAATTTCACCTATGCTTGTAATTAATTCCTGAAAGTGAAAAGTGATTTTAAATTGCTCTAATTAATGGCTTCTTCTCCTCTGGAGAAAGGAATGAGGCTTGCTAGTTGAGAAAGCGTTTCCTAGCAACTCCAACATTGACTTTCCAGCTGTGTCTTCTTATCATCAAAAGGAACTGCAAGGCCTAATGTTCTCCAAGCAGACTCTGTCTAGACTCGACTCCTACAGCCTGGTATACTCCAGATGTGGCTGGGTTGCACTTCTCAGGATTTTTCAGTCTGCGATAGCTGGGGATTTGAAGTCCCACCTCATCTGGAAGCCAGCAGCTGATAGAAAGTTGGTTTAGGGCTTCCCAAACTTGGTAACTTTAAGATGTGTGTAGACTTCAGCTGCCAGAATTCCCCAACCAGCATGAAGTAATACAAAATGTTCTATACTGTAGAACAATGTAAGAACTGAAGTTTGCCTCCCATTAGCATAGTTTAACTTTAGGAGATAAACTTGTTTCTTTATTACATTTTTATCCCACCTTTATTACTTTACCAGTAACTCTTGGGCTTGTTGATCGCGTACCTGGCTCCTTGCTGCGTGACCACAGCCCTGCCCGAGCTGTTGGAGGTACTCGCCGCTGTGGCGGTTGAGACCCCCAGACTTATAGTCATGGGGGATTTCAACCTGCCATCAGCTGGCCTGTTATCGACTGCAGCTCGGGAGTTCCAGGCCTCCATGACGGCCTTGGACCTGATTCGAGTAAATGATGGCCCTACGCACATGGGGGGAGGCACGCTGGATTTGATTTATATCTCTGGACAGTGGTTAAATGATCTGGTATTAGATGATATAGTAACAGAACCAATGTCATGGACCGATCATTTCTCCTTCGCCTAGACTTCCGAACCGCCACCCACCATCGCAGGGAGACGGAACCTATTCGTTGGTTCCGCCCCAGGCGCCTGATGGACCCCGAGAGGTTCCTGACGGAGCTTGGGCCATTTCCTGAGGATCTGGCCCACGGCACGACTGAGGAACTAGTTGTGGCCTGGGAACAGGCCGCGGCTGGGGCCTTGGACCGTGTCGTGCCTTTGCGGCCTCTGACCCGGCGCAGATCTCGTCCGGCCCCTTGGTTCTCCGAGGGGCTGAGGGAGATGAAACGCCGGAGAAGACGCCTAGAGAGCACCTGGAGGTCCAGCCGTTCCGAAGCTGATCGGACACTAGTTAGGACCTATTCTAGGACCTACCTAGTGGCAATGAGGGAGGCGAGGCGCTACGCCCCCACCCTCATTGCGCCGCCAGATACCCGTCCGGCCGCCCTGTTTCGGGTGACCCGCTTCCTCCTTCATCAGGAGGTGCGGGATGACCCTCTGCAGGGACGTGCCGAGGAGTTTAGTGGTTATCTATACGATAAAATTGCTCAGCCCGGGATGGTCTGGACCAAATTGGGATGATCCAAGCGAGGGAGAGGAGGCACGTCTTGTTGAGTCTGTTTGGGATGAGTTTGACCCTGTGGCTCCCGAGGACGTGGACAGGTTGTTGGGGAGGCTTCACGCCACTACATGTTTACTGGACCCGTGTCCTTCCTGGCTGGTACTGGCCACTCAGGAGGTGACACGAGGCTGGCTCCAGAGGATTATCAATGCTTCCTTGTTGGAAGGGTCTTCCTGCCGCCTTGAAAGAGGCGGTGGTGAGACCCTCCTCAAGAAGCCCTCTTGGACCCAGCTATTTTGGGTAATTATCGTCCAGTCTCCAACCTTCGCTTTGTTGCGAAGGTTGTAGAGAGTGCTGTGGCGCGACAGCTACCCCAATACCTGGATGAAATGTCTATCTAGACCTGCTCCAGTCCGGCTTCCGACCCGGATCCAGCACGGAGACAGCTTTGGTCGCATTGGTGGATGATCTCTGGAGGGCCAGGGACAGGGGTTATTCCTCTGCCCTGGTCCTATTAGACCTCTCAGCGGCTTTTGATACCATCGACCATGGTATCTTGCTGCGCCGGGTGGGGGGATTGGGAGTGGAGGCACCGTATCGGTGGTTCTCCTCCTATCTCTCTGACCGGTCGCAGACGGTGTTGACAGGGGGCAGAGGTCGACCGCGAGGTGCCTCACTTGTGGGGTGCCGCAGGGTCGATTCTCTCGCCTTCTGTTCAACATCTATATGAAGCCGCTGGGTGAGATCATCAGTGGCTTCGGGTGAGATACCAGCAGTACGCTGATGACACCCAGCTGTATTTTTCCACCCCGGCCACCCCAATGAAGTTGTTGAAGTGCTGTCCCGGTGTTTGGAGGCCGACGGGTCTGGATGGGGAGAAACAGGCTCAAGCTTAATCCTCCAAGACGGAGTGGCTGTGGATGCCAGCATCCCGATTCAGTCAGCTGCAGCCGCAGCTGACTGTTGGAGGCGAGTTATTGGCCCCAAAGGATAGGGTGCGCAACTTAGGTGTCCTCCTGGATGAACGGCTGTCGCTTGAAGATCATTTGACGGCCGCTCCAGGAGGGCCTTCCACCAGGTTCGCCTGGTTCGCAGTTGCGCCTTCCTTGATCGGGATGCCTTGTGCACAGTCACTCACGCGCCTGCTACCTCTCGCTTGGATTATTGTAATGCTCTCTACATGGGGCTCCTTGAGGTGCACTCGGAGGCTTCAGTTAGTCCAGAATGCAGCTGCGCTGGTGATAGAGGAGCTACTCGTAGCTCCCACGTAACACCGCCTCCCGCGCAGACTGCACTGGCTGCCTGTGGCCTTCGAGTGCACTTTAAGGTGTTGGTTACGACCTTTAAAGCGCCCATGGCTTAGGGCCTGGGTACTTACGGGACCGCCTGCTGTTACCTCATGCCTCCCACCGACCCGTACGCTCTCACAGAGAGGGACTTCTCAGGGTGCCGTCCGCCAAGCAATGCCGGCTGGCGGCCCCCAGGGGAAGGTCCTTCTCTGTGGGGGCTCCCACACTCTGGAACGAGCTTCCCCCGGGTTTACGCCAAATACCTGACCTTCGGACCTTCCGCCGCGGACTGAAGACACATCTTTTCATTCGCGCGGGGCTGGCTTGAATTTTATTGAATTTTATTGGTTTTTTAAATTTTTAAAATTTTTAATATTAATCTTAAATGGGATTTTAGTTTTTTATATATTTTAAAGTTTCGGGCTAATTATAATAAGTTTTTTAATTCACATTTTAAATTGTACATTGTATTGTCTTTTTTACTTCTGCCTGTACACCGCCCTGAGTCCTTCGGGAGAAGGGCGGTATAAAAATCAAATAAAATAAAAAATAAATAAATAAATAAACTCAAAGCAGTGAACATGCACTACATGAAATTCCTTCCTTCTCTTTTCCCCATAACAACAAGCCTGTAAGGTGAGTTCACCCAAAGTCGCCCAGCCAGCTTTCATGCCTAAGGTGGAACTAGAACTCACAGTCTCCTGATTTCTAGACAAGCACCTTAACCACGACACCAAACTGGCTCTCTTTTCCATTTTTGTTTGTAGGAATTTAGCACCCACCCTCTCCTACAAAAATGAAATATTTGAGGAAATATTAAAAAGGCAGAATATTATATTTCCCCGGATGAGAAATGGATAAACATGTTTTTAGGCAGGAAACAGACCAGTGATGGGTTGCTCCTGGCTTCTATAGAACCATTAGTAAAATGTGCAGGAGGCTCCGCCCACCCACCCCGACGTCATCATGGGTGATCTGTGCATGCACAGAAGCGCGCGGGTATGTGCTCCCATTGTGAACCGGTAATAAAAGTAAGTAGAACCCACCCCTGAAACAGACTCACTCTTAAGAGCCCCCACCAGCCTCAATAGCCCACAGCAGATGTCCACACTTAAGAGATAAAGAAATAGCTGGGCTTATTCAAAGGCAAATGCCCTCACCCAAGATCCAACAAAGTAGGATTAGCCCTCTACCCATCTAGCAACAGAACTCACTACATGGCACCTGCGGAGATGGCATCACCCAGCAAGGTTCAACCAAGCTTATCTGACAACCAATCAGAATACAAGCTCAAATTCAAAGCCCAACAGAGGGCATAAAACCAAGGTACTCTCAGCATCTCGGGGCTTTTTTCTGCTCAGGAACTCAAGCCATGTGATCCTGTTCATCAATAAACCTTCTTTCCAAGCAACTTCTGTGAATCCAGTGTCTTTTTCCCTGAACCCAGAAGGATATTTCTTCCAACATGTTAATCTAGGCATTTTAGAGTTTCAGATTTTATGCCGATTCTTCTTTTAATATTTATATTCATGGGAACCATTCAAAGTCATCTGGGAATGGGTGGCATATAATTTTAAATCACTAAGGAAAACAATAAGAAGGAAGGGGATAAAGCTATTAAGTCTAAGGATGGAAATTATTTAGTTTTATCACACTTGCCACTTTTCTGTGAGGTTTTCAGAAGCTTTTTGCTGCAAAAGATTAACACAGCTGTCCTTGGAGAACTGGATTTGAAACCCTCATTGCACTCAGAATGCAATCTCTCTTGTTCTTTCAGGTATGTTTTGTTGTTACAAGAAACAAGAAAAGGAAAAGGGGGAAAAACTCTAATATACTAACCATGTTTTCCATCTGATATTTCCCATGACAGTCTGTTTGAGGAGCTGACAAGGACTAGGAATGTTTTGGAAAGACTAACAAGAAAAGGCAGAGCATTAAAAAATGTGTGTGTGGGGGGGGGAAATACATTTTCAGGCAATATACATATTATTTAACTTAAATAATCTTGTTCCTTTTGTGCCTTTACATTTAACCAGAAGAGACAACTCAATACAAAGAGGAGTTCTGTTGCAGATAGATGAAACAAATGATCAGTCATGGAGGTGTATTGCCATTTCAGTTTGAAATATGTGATGTTGTGTCACAATCTAGCTTTAGACATGCCTAATTAGAGCTTTAGAAATGCAGGCAATTCAATGGAGCGAGTTGGGAATCACGATGTGCAGTTTTCTATGTTCTGTATCACTTTTTTCCCCTCAAGAAGATAGCTCTCTCTCTCTCATTGGGAATTGGTTCCAGATCTAACTGTGCCTCGGTCACCTTAAATTATGTAACCCAAATATGTCACCAAAAGCAAAGATAGGACAAAATAGTTCACACTTAGCATCTGGCGAACAATTCTGACTCTCACGAATGAAGGACAATATATGTGTCCCAGGATAATGTTCAATTATCCAATTAGTCCAATCTGAATCGGTCACTGGGAACAGAGGTTTTGTCAGGGTTCCCAGTAAAACCCCCAACGAAAGAAAACTCCGAGGTTTGAGTTTCCTCAAAGTTACATTTTATTAGAGATATCATATTGGCACATCTGGAAAAACCCAAATCTGAAAGCCTCCAGGTTTTCTCCACCCAAAGGAAAGCTCGACACCCACATGTCCATCAGATGGTCCAATCAAACATTGTTCCAACTGGAAATGCCTCCCAGCTCCAGCCTTCCAGGTGCAGGGCAATTTGTCCTTGACTTTCTTAGAAAGGAATATTATTATGACTATATATCACCTCAGCTCCATACAATCCCCCTCCCAGTTTCCCACAGTAGTAAATGTGGCAGGTCTGAAGGCCTAGTGCAAAAAATGGCTTCCAGGCCTGACAGGTTTTTTCTTCCAAGCTTTCAGACCCGTGCTGGAGCCCATCTTCAGAGAACTTCTCTCTAGCCTGACTCTCTAAAGAATATTGGCAGAAATATTTTTAAGTTAGTATCTTATCTGTTCACCTGGAAATAAACCCTCTCTAATGGAAATTATTCTAGAGCAGACAAGTCTCAGGTCTCCTTCCTGTCAAGGATTTTTAAAAAATGTTTGATAGATCGGAATCTGGTTCTTTGGCATCTATTCCAAAACAGTACAGGGTACTGCAGTACTGGTACTGTTCAATATGCGTAATCTTGAAGTGATAACTTAGGTAGAGTAAGGAAGTTGGTCCTTGATGGAAATATGCAGAATTTGTTGGCTAAGCAAAAGGGCTGAAGCATTTTTTAAGTCCTTAACATTCAAAAGGGACTCAGACAGTTCTGTAATTCACTGAATTAGAAGGAGGAGGAGGAGCTTTACACGAGTCTATTATTATAGCCAATCTGAATAAAAGTAGTTTTAGCCATCCCTTGGAATTTATTTCGATTTCTAATCTACCTAACTGCTGTTATCAATCTTGCCAGTCCGATTGAACTGTATCTCCTTCTGCTCCTCATAATCAAACGAATTAGGGAGGTGAATGTCTGAACTGGGTCTGGATATTATCCGGATGCTCTGAACTTTAAAAATGTACGAGTCCCTTTTATGCCTGGATGATAGTTTCTGCACATCTTCAAGGGAAAAAACACTTTTCTTTAACCTTCAAGGTTACACTCCAACATACCGTTGGTTTGAGCAAATAGAATAAAATCCTCCTGTCAGCAACCTCCAAGCTTATAAATAATAAGCTTATAAATATTACCCAAGCTTATAAATGTAACATATTTTCAATGAAGAATTAGTCATCATAGAATCATAGGACTAGAAAAGGCTTCTTAAGCAACTGAGTCCTCTGCGGAGAGATCCAAATTATATGATACCAGACAGATACAGATAGATTTAATAAAAAGTCACCACTCACTCAAAAAAGTCAAAGACCAATGTATTTTAAGTATACAGCGATTGAATCAGTTTTTTAAACTTGATATAGTATTTTAATTTGTTAGGATTCTTGTTGTTTTATTGGCTGCACACCGCCCTGAGTCTTCGGAGAAGGGCGGTATAAAAATATGAATAAATAAATAAATAAATAAATAAATAAATAAATAAATAAATAAATAAATAATAAATAAATAAAGCAGGGCTGTCAAACTCAAGGCCGGCAGGCCAAATCTGGCCCATGGGGTGCTTAGATCTGGCCCTCAGGGCAGCCATGGAAATGGCAAATCACTGGTCCACGGTGCCTCTGCCAACGAAAATGGAGTTTGGGAGGGTCGTGCTTGTGGGGGGGCTGTTTTTGTTGGCAGAGGGCTAGCAAAACAAACTAAAAGCAAACCAAACCAAAAGGAGAAATGCTTTGCCTTTGAGTATTCAAGAAGGGACAGGAAAGGAAAAAGGGAAAGACGAAAGACAAATTAAAAGAAGGAAAGATGGGAAGAGAGGAAGGTATTCTGACCTAGGCTTCCTTAGAAAGTATACAGCACAATCTTAGTCCCTCTTTAATTCATAGGACTGTGAATTATTTTCATTCCCAGTCCAAAAGGCTTCTCCAACAGTCTTTCAGGGGAGTGTTTACAAACCCACCTTATCTCCCTTGGAATGCTGCCAGAGAACTAATTGCCAGATGCAAGGTGAGGCCAAACTTAGCACAGAATCAAACAGAACTTTTCCAGAGCTTTTACCAACCAGATGAACTAATTGCTTCCTGCAAAAGCTCACATCCCATTCGCTTCTCTTTTATGACTTATGGGAGGGGCCAATCATCTCCAAACTTTACTCCCAAGTTGACTCTGTTTTCGTAATTGTTCCTGTCTTCTGGCAGCTCGAACAGGCTGATGCTGTTCTTCTGCCTCACTGATGTCAGACTCTGGAGACTCCCAAGGCAGCAAAGAACTACCAGATGGCCTTGGCCTCCTCTCTGCCTCCTACTCAGAGCCCTTGTCCGAGCCTTCCCCAAATTCCAGGACTGACCCATGTTCCTCACCAACCTCCTTATTGTCTGAATCTGCTGCCAGCTCTGCTGGCCGCTGGTGGGCCACAACACTAGGAAGGAAAAAGAAGGAAAGAGGGAAAGGAAGAAGAAAGGAGAATGAAGAGGGAAGGAACAAGAAGAAAAGGAAGGAAAGAAGGGAGGGAGGGAAGTCCTGTCTTAGCACTTGGCCACCAGCAGACGCAAGGCTCGTTTGGAGGACAAGAGTTTGGTGTTCTCCCTGGTCTAGCCTTCTTCTGCTGGAGATAATGGATCCCCCCAGCCCTGCCTGTGCCCCCAACACAAGAGATGTTAGGCTGGCCACACCCACCCCAGCAATGTCCCGCCCCCACAGGACAAACACAACCCTGATGCAGCCCTCAATGAAATCGAGTTTGACACCCCTGTTATAAAGAGATGGGGTTTCAATTACATGATCCTGGCTACCATTGTGATTGCTTTGATCCCTTCCCTTTGGATCCCCCTGCCACCACCTCTCTGGGTAATTGGTTCAACATTTAACTGCTATCACTGTTAAGGTGTTTTTTTTTCAGCATTCAACAAGAATCTTCCAATTTTTATATAGGATTAATTTTTGTGTGTGTGTGAAAGTTTTTTCTTCCTTCCCTAAGACAAATTCCTTGTGGGTCCAATCACACTTGGCCAATAAAGAATTCGATTCGATTCGACTCAACTCGACTCGACTCTATTCTAATTCAAGATGGAAGAACAGCCATCTTTTCTCAAAACATTCCCAATACTTAAATCTCTCTTTCTAAGTCTTCAGATCCCAATCATCTTTAATGCATTTCTTTGTTCTTGTTTCAGTTTCTCTAGATCTTTCTCAATGGGGGAGGGAGGGGTCTGATCCATGAAGAATATAGTGGAACTACAATACGACTTCCGGTCATAGTGACATGCTGTTTTGAACCGAAAGCCATTAGATGAACGGATTTTATAACTTTCTTGACTTGAAGTTTAGAGAGCCAAGTATTTCTTTAGATCAGTGTTTCTCACACTTGACAATTTCAAGAGGTGTGGACTTTAGCTCCCAGAATTCCCCAGACAGCAATGCTTTAGACATATTTGAAGATGTCATATTGGCCAAGGAGTGTAGGAGAGATTAAAGGTGTCTTCTTTGGTAAAAGCCACATTTTTAGAAGTCCACTTTATTCTCAAGGTCAAACTACCAGGTTACAGCAAATCATACTTTACTTACCTTTATTCCCTCAATTTTCAGCCAATTAGGATTTTTTTCTTTGTCATGGCTAACTCTTGCTGTTTGGAGAAGTCTCTTATATAATCTCACAGACCTGAGAATGCCAAAGGTCCTTCCATAACAGCCTGGCCTTGATTTTGTATTCTGTTTCAGTCATTCTGAGGGATAGAGAGGATGCTGTATAGGACTACAAGATTTTTAGAAAGTGTTCTGGTGGTAAAAGAACAGGATCTCAACTTGCTGACAGCATCTTAATGTCTCACCAGGCGTCCTTTGTTCTTCTATCCTTCAACTCTTGTTGGACAGCAATGTGCTGATAAGAAGAAGGAATAGGCAGTCTTTGCACTCCTCAGAGATTTTGGTGTATGTGTAACCCCTTCCATTCTATTGGCAATTCTGATAGGAGTTGTAGTACAAAATATTAGAAGGGCTCCCAAAATATGTAGTGAATATTGTCTTTATCTTCTAGTTCTCCTGGCTCAGAGCAGTTCATAACTATAACACAACTTAATATGATATAAAATAGTTCATTCAGAAAAACCTGCATGTATAGACTATTTTATTAGTTATAATAAGATGTAATATAAGAACTGTAATGGCACACTGGTTAGAAAGCAATATTGCAGGCTGACTCTGTCCATAGCCAGGAGTTCGATCCTGACCAGCTCAAGGTTGACTCAGCCTTCCATCCTTCTAAGTAAAATGAGAACTCAGATTGTTGGGGGCAGTATGCTGACTTTGTAAACCACCCAGAGAGTGCTGTAAGGCACAATGAAGTGTTATATGCATTTAAGTGCTATTGCTATTGCTATGTTCTAATGTATACTGTCTTATCCAAGGAATTCCCATTACTGGTCAATATAGAAGTATAATAAAATCCATATACAGCAGAACCTCTGGTCATGACCATAATTTGTTCCATAACTTTGGTTGCAACCCAATTTGGTCGTGACCTGAACCTAATTTTGGAAATTTAGCGCTTACAAAAAAAAATGGCATGGAAAGGGAAATCGGCTGCGTGGAAAAAAAAATGTGGATTTTTTGGTCAGAACCCGATTTGATCGTGGTCAGAAGCATTCGTGACGAGAGGTTCTACTGTAGGTGTATATATCTGCACTTTAAGTAAGCACCATTAATATTTAGCAATCAAAAACATGCTGGAATATCCTTTAACAATCAGGTTTAGCGTACAACTCACCCAAAGAGTTTTTCTCTTTGTTTTAATTGTTCAGTCTCCAGTTTCATATCCATCCTAGTCTTTTGGGAGAAGCGAAAACTGTATAAAATGTTGGTCTTTATATACCATGGAGTGTCAGAATATTCATGACTGGGAAAACATGGTAACAAGGTCAGCCAATAAATAGGCATAGCAATTAAGTCATTGGGAGCTGAGGCAGACTGGAGCCAGGGTGTGTCTTAGTCTGCAGCTTCTGAGTCTGTGTAGAAAAAGGAAACTGAAACTTGTATGCTGTCTGGTCTGCTGAAATGAAACTAACTGCCTGTGAATCTGCTGTTATATAAAAAAGTTAATGAATCCAGCTGAATCAGTTATCCGTGTGTGCTTCTGGAATTGATTTTTGCAACAAACTCTGACACGGAGTGAATGTATAACCAAAATGGCTCCTTTGGAAGATTACCTTGTTCACAGAATGGCTGTGAACTCGGCCAGTTATGGAGCACTCAAAATATCCATTTATCTGAAGGTAAACTAGCCAGAATGCTGTCCATCAACCCAATGAAACTTTCCTGGGATTACAAGCATTGTTGCAAATAAATATGATGTATGTTGATTATTTGCTTTGGACTATGCTAGCTTTATTATGTTTATTAATTAAAAGCTTCTTTTGAGAAAAAGTCAGGCAGTAACAGGCACCTGACTTCCAACCCTTGCATTATACACAACCTTCCTAGATAGTTGATAAACTATGGCTCAGGTTCATACTAATCTTATATATTTCCATGTGGGGCTTACAAGGAGAAATACATTCCCCATGAATTTTTTAAAAAGATAAGCTTTTAATTAATGTGAACAGAAAAAAAGTTTATTTGGAGCCCATTACTCATAAACTTCGTGTGTTTGTTTCTTGATTAATTAAGAATTAATGTAATCAGCTGGATGGCCACTGCAAAAAGTAAGAATGTCTGCTAAATGCTTGGCATTCTAGTATTCATGTAGTCTACATTTAATTGCTGTACAGTTGACCACAGACCCAGCTGTGTTCCATACTTGAAGTTTGGAAAGATTGACCATGTAAATCATTAATCCTATGCCGATGATCAACCATGTGGTTAACTTGTGCATATTCATATGTTTGTAATAGTTGTGAATATCGGCAGTTCGGGTGTAGGATGAGGGTGAAGATTCTGAGCTTGTGGGTTGGTTTCCAAATGTTTCATTACCAGGCTAGGTAACTTCTTCAGCAGAATTCAGGGGATGTCAGTGTCAGTGTTCTTCTATTTATCAGGGTTTCCTGTGGTCAGTATAGCCTGTGGTCAGTAGGTTGTGATGGGTCAGGTGTCGGTGTGTCGAGTGGGAGTCTTGTCAGGTGTGAGTCTTCAGTGAGAGTCTTGTGATGGATCTTGTGATAGGGAGGTTACATCAGGTGAGGGTCATTGGGAGATTAAGTGTTAGTTGGGGGGCTTGCGTGGTTTGGTTGAGGGTCGGTGCTGTCTCTGATTCTCTGTATGGTTGATTTGGATTCTGAGGGGTTTGTACTCTGGTTGTAGGTCAATGTGTCTGTTGCTTGTGGAGCGCCAGGCTTCGATGAACTCATGAGCATGGTGGGTGGTAGCGTGGCCGATGGCTTTTATGTTGCTCCAATCAGACTGGTGCTGTTTGATGTCAGTGTGCATTAAGTCAAACACCATGACTTGCTTGTATCCTTACAATTTATATTGATATTGTTTCCTGATTGCTTATTTGTATCCTATGACTATCATTAAGTGTGGTACCTTAGAATTCTTGATGAATGTATCTTTTCTTTTATGTACACTGAGAGCATATGCACCAAGACAAATCACACTTGGCCAATAAAAAAAATTCTATTCTAAAAATTCTATTCTATTCTATTCTATGATTTGGGATCATGGTGTTTGACTGCCAGCCAGTGCTCGTGGATCCTGGTTTTTAATTGAAATGATGTTGACATGATGTTTGTCCCACATAGATTTGGTTGTAATGGTTACAGTTGATTTTGTAGATTACATTGTTTCTTTCATCCTTCAGTATTCATTTTCATATGTAGTGCAAAAGAAACAGATATTCCCTCTCCATTTACCTTAGAATGCGAGGGTTTGCTGAGAACACAGTAGCAAAAGCAAATGTCATATTTGGGATAAATATGAACTATTTTTAAGAGCCTAATGTCAGTATAGCTAATCCTCAACATACAAACTTTCATTTAGCAACAGTTCAAAGTTACAATGGCACTGAAATTACTTAGGACCAATCTTCACATTTACAAGCATTACAACATCTTGGAGTCACAACCTTCCTAGCCAGCTTCCAACAAGCAAAGTTAATGGAGGAAGCTCAATTCATTTAATGACTGCATGATTCATTTAACTATGGCAAAAAGGTTGTAAAATTGTTCACGCTCACATGATGACTCATTTAAGGACTGCATTGCTTGATAGAAATTCCAGTCTCAATTTTAGTTCTAAGTCAAGAACTATCGATCAGAATAGAGCAGGAAGGGAATTTGGAGGTCTTCTAATCCAACCCCCTCCTCAAGCAGGAGACCTTATACCATTTCAGAGAGGTGGCTGTACAGTCTTACAAAACCTTAATCCTTAAAAATACAGTCTTACAAAACCTTAAAAAGCTTCAGTGTTGAAGCACCTACAACTTTTGAAGGCAAGCTGTTCTACTGGTTAATTGTCCTCACTGTTAGGAAGTTTCTCCTTAATTCCAAGTTTCTCCTTAATTCCAGTTTCTTTGCTTGATTAGTTTCCATCCATTGTTTCATGTCCTCTGATGCTTTGGAAAATAAGTTGACCCCCTCTTCTTTGTGGAAGCCCATGAAACACTGGAATACTGCTATCATGTCACCCCTAGTCCTTCTTTTCTCTAGACTGGCCATACCCAATTCCTGCAACCATTCTACATTTGTTTTGAGGCCTTTAATCATCTTAGTTGCTCTTCTTTGCACTTTTTCCAAAGTCTCAACATCCGTTTTGTAATGTGTGACCAAAACCAGATGCAGTATTCTAGGTGTGGTTTTACTAAGGCTTTATAAAAAGGTGGTTTTGATTCTATGCCTCTGTTTATACAATTAAGGATTGTGTTAGCTTTTTTTGGCTACAAACTGCTGGCTCACATTTAACATAACATAACATAACAACAGAGTTGGAAGGGACCTTGGAGGCCTTCTAGTCCAATCCCCTGCCCAGGCAGGAAACCCTACACCATCTCAGTCAGATGGTTATCCAACATTTTCTTAAAAATTTCCAGTGTTGGAGCATTCACAACTTCTGCAGGCAAGTCATTCCACTTATTAATTGTTCTAACTGTCAGGAAATTTCTCCTTAGTTCTAAGTTGCTTCTTTCTTTGATCAGTTTCCACCCATTGCTTCTTGTTCTACCCTCAGGTGCTTTGGAGAACAGCCTGACTCCCTCTTCTTTGTGGCAACCCCTGAGATATTGGAACACAGCTATCATGTCTCCCCTAGGCCTTCTTTTTATTAAACTAGACATACTGAGTTCCTGCAACCGTTCTTCATATGTTTTAGCCTCCAGTCCCCTAATCATCTTTGTTGCTCTTCTCTGCACTCTTTCTAGAGTCTCAACATCTTTTTTACATCGTGGCGACCAAAACTGGATGCAATATTCCAAGTGTGGCCTTACCAAGGCATTATAAAGTGGTACTAACACTTCACGTGATCTTGATTCTATCCTCTGTTTATGCAGCCCAGAACTGTGTTGGCTTTTTAACAGCTGCTGCACACTGCTGGCTCATATCTAAATGGTTATCCACTAGGACTCCAAGATCCCTCTCACAGGTACTACTATTGAGCAAGGTACCACATATACGGTACCGGTGCATTTTGTTTTTTTGGCCTAAATGTAGAACCTTACTTTTTTCACTGTTGAATTTCATTTTGTTAGATAGCGCCCAATGTTCAAGTCTGTCAAGATCTTTCTGTAACTTGAGCCTATCTTCTGGAGTGTTGGCTATTCCTGCCAGCTTGGTGTCATCTGCAAATTTGATGAGTTCCCCATCTATCCCCTCATCCAAGTGATTGATGAAGATGTTGAAGAGTACTGGGCCTAAAACAGAGCTTTGGGGTACTCCACTGCATACTTCCCTCCATGTGGATGTAGTTCCATTGAGGACTACAGTGCGGTTGGTCAGCCAGTTACGAATCCATCTGGTGGTGGTGCTGTCTAACCCACATTTTTCTACTTTATCTAGTAGTAGGTTATGGTCTACTTTATCAAATGCTTTACTGAAGTCCAAGTAAATTATATCGACAGCATTCCTCTGGTCTACTAATTTTGTCATTTTGTCAAAGAATGCGATAAGATTAGTCTGGCATGATCTGTTTTTGACAAACCCATGTTGGCTTTTGGTTATTACTTTGTTTGCTTCTAGGTGTTCAGTGATTCGTTGCTTGATTATCTTTTCCAGAATCTTCCCCGGTATTGAGGTCAGGCTGATAGGTCTGTAGTTTCCTGGATCTGTTTTTTTTCCTTTTTTGAAGATGGGAACTACATCAGCTCTTTTCCAGTCCTCTGGCAGCTCCCCTGTGCTCCAGGATCTTTGAAAGATATAGTTCAGTGGTTCTGAGATCACATCTGCCAGTTCCTTCAGAACCTTGGGGTGTAATCCATCCGGTCCTGGTGATTTGAACTCATCTAGGGTAGACAGGTGTTCACTTACCATTTTCTTCCCTATTTTAACTTGTGTTTCTAATCTGTTTTTTGTAGTGCTGTTTTTGATAGGTTGGATTGTTTTTTCCTTTTGTGTAAAGACAGATGCAAAATATGAGTTAAGTAGATCTGCTTTCTCCCTGTTGCTTGTCATCTTCTTGCCACTTTCTCCCAGCAATGGGCCAATTGTTTCCTTGACTTTTTTCTTGTTTTTAACATGTTGGAAGAAGCTTTTTTTGTTATTTTTTACTTTTGTCGCTAGCCTTTGTTCATTGTGAGCCTTAGCTTTCCTCACTTCATCTTTACAGGCTCGGGCTATTTGCTGATATTCTGCCTTAGTTATTTGCCCCTCTTTCCACTTTTTATATTTGTCCTTTTTGTCTTTCAATTTGTCAGATAGTTCTTTATGCATCCATGCTGGTTTCTTTTGAGATCTATTATTTTTCTTCTTCATTGGTATTGTGTTAGACTGTGCTTTTATAATCTCACTTTTCAAAATTTCCCAAGCTTCTTGAGTTGTTTTCCCCCTGAGGATTCTCATCCATTGAATCCTTCTCAAGCTCTCTCTAAGTTTATTGAAATTAGCTCTCTTAAAGTCCAAGACTCTAGTTTGACTTTGTTCTACTATTTGTATTTGCTTAATGTCGAATTCCAATATTGCGTGGTCACTTGCCCCAAAGGTTCCTGTAGCTTCAACACCTTCTATCATTTCATCTCTGTTAGTGAGAATTAAGCCCAGTATGGCTGATTACCTTGTCGCTGTCTCTATTTTTTGGGAAACAAAGTTGTCTGCTAGGTTTGTTAGGAACCTGTTGGATCTTCCACTTGGTGCAGAGTTTGTTTCCCAGTTGATGTCAGGGTAGTTAAAATCCCCCATTACTACTGTGATGTGCTTCCTACATACCTTAGTTAGCTGACTAGCAAAAAGTTCATCTACTTCCTCTGTTTGGTTGGGTGGCCTATAGTATAGACCTATGGCAATATCGTTTTTCACCCCTTTTATATTGACCCAAATACATTCAAGATGATTTTCATCATTGTTGTGCTCTATTTCTGTAGAGATGTAGTTATTTTTTATATATAGTGCAACTCCACCTCCTCTTTTATTTGGTCTATTTCTTTTAAATAATTTATATCCCTCTAGCTGTATGTTCCATTTGTCAGTTTCATCCCACCAAGTTTCCGTAATGGCAACAATATCATATCTGCCCTCATTTACTTGAATTTCTAATTCACCCTGTTTATTCCTCATACTCTGTGCATTGGTGTATAGACATTTGAGTCCATTTGGATTGACCTTGTGTTTACTGTCTACATAACCTGTGTTGACTGCCCTTACTTTCTTGCCACCTGTTGGTTTAGTGTACATGGTATGGCACTCACTGTTAAATGCTTGGTTTTGCTTGATAGCAGGGCTGATAGTCTTACCCATACAGACATCTATGTTACATGCACTGATAACCCTTTTAGTTTTCGATTGCCAAGGTCCCTCTCACAGTTACTGTTTTTGAGTAACTGGGGCATATATTCTCTTTCTCTAATTTACGTTCTCAATTGTTAGATTATGCTCACATTATATTATGGGGAATGGAAAAGGGCTAACAATAGAACTTGTATGCTCTTTGCAGATGGCACATTTGTGTCTACTCAGAATTTGACTGATGGTGCAAGAAAGTCGGGGATTTGGTAATTGCTGATTGTTGTACAGAAATGGTTTTGCTCAGTCACATATGTACGTCATCCCTTGCTAATTATGCCAACAAGTGGTGAACAGGGATGTGTGATTCACTCCTAGGACATGCACTATATCGCCTGATTTTGAGTGTATCAGGTATTGATTGACAGGAACTACAGCATTTGACATTAAATTGATAAATATAACAAAACCTGTTGATACTGAAATAAATGGAGGTTAGATTCAGAATCTGAGAATTGAATGGTTTGACTGAAGCTTGTAATTAGACATGAATAGCTCATGCATCATTGAAAATTGCAAGAAGGGAGGGAAAAGCCTAATACCTTGAATTAAACCTATTTTTTAATAAGGCTCTGAAAATAGAATCCATCAATCCAAGTGACACCTAACTACAGAAATCTATTAAGTTGCTGAATGATCATATGGCTTCATATGTTATAATTTGATCTGAATTATGGCCTCCATCAATTATAATTGAAAAACCACTTCCCACTGAACAACCACAATATTATAAAAATGGAGAGCGTGGTGGACATTAGGCAATTATGATCAAAGTCACCTTAACTAAATTAAGGGGCATTTTTTTGTAAAGGGATAAAATTAACCTGTGTTTTATGAGAGTAATAATTAATAAGATTACTGTGGAACATTTGCAGAAGAAACATACTACATTTGCTGCTGGGTGAGCCTTTAATGGGATAACAATGAAGTTTTGAACAATTCAGGTCAGATAGCTATAAGTGTAATTTATTTTGAAGGAAGACACAGTCGAAAGAGAGTCAATTAACTATTGGATGATTTTCTGTTTAAAACAGGATGAAACCAATATTAAAAAAAAAATTTGGTTTCTTTTTTCCCCTCATTCTGATTCATGTTTTCATTCATTCAAAGGAGAAGCAAACCAGCAAAAGATGAATACCAGGAAATGACCAGGTGATCGATAGTTTTCTTTTCAGCAGATTGCACCTTCTGGTAGAAGTTCACATTTTGGAAAACCTGCTGAAAAAAAAAGTCCTGTATAGCAGAAGTGGTATTCAGCAGGTTCTGACCAGTTCTGGAGAACCGGTAGTGGAAATTTTGAGTAGTTCAGAGAACCGGTAAATACCACCTCTGACTGGCCCCACCCCCATCTATTCTGTGCCCCCTGAGTCCCAGCTGATTGGTAGGAAATGGGGATTTTGCAGTAACCATCCCCTAGAGTGGGGAGGGAATGGAGATTTTACAGTATCCTTCACCTGCTATGCCCACCAAGCCACGCCCACCAAGCCATGCCACGCCCCTCAAGCCATGCCCACAGAACCAGTAGTAAAAAATTTTTGAATCCCACTACTGCTATATAGCTATGATATAGTAGTCTTAATATTACCATTACATTATTCAAGTCTTATGTGTTAACTTATACAATCTTTTGCAATTTTGATCCCGGGGTCTTTGGAATTGGAATATTCTTTATTGACCAAGTGTGATTGGACACACAAGGCTCCTGTTGCTATTCATGCCGCAAGAATAGCAACAGGATTCACGCCACAATGTCCCATTGGAGGTACACTCAATGTTCCTGGGTGTCCCTCCAATGTCCCATTGGAGGGACACCCAGGGATGCTATAGGGAGGCATAACTGAAGACAACTCCTGTTACTACCTTACAATTGTAAGTTCAAAAGTAATAATTAAAGAAATGTTAAAGAAATACAGGTAGTCCTTTACATATGGCCACCATTGTTCCCCAAATTTATCTTGCTAAGCGAGACACTTGTTAAGTGAGTTTTGCCCCATTTATGACCTTTCTTGCCACACCTGTTAAGTGAACCACTGGAGTTGTTAAGTTAGAAACATGGTTGTTAAGTGAATCTGGTTTCTTTATTAACTTTGCTTGTCAGACGGTTGCAAAAGGTGATCTCATGACCCCGGGACACTGCAACCGCTATAAATATGAATCAGTTGCCAACTATCTGAATTTTGATCAGGTGACCATGGGGATGCTGCAATGGTTGTAAGTGTGAAAAATGGTCATAAATCACTTTTTTTCAGTGCCCTTGTAACTTTGGTCATCAAATGAATTGCTGTAAGTCAAGGGCTACCTATAGGAAGTGATCTGTGAGAATGGAGAACAAAAAAAGAAGATTCATAATAGAGAACAAAACTTTTGGGCAACTAGGGAACAAACCTGAACTTATTAGCCTATTCTATAAATGCCAAAAATATAAATATAAATATAAAAATAATATAAATGCCAGAAAGGAACGTGGTGGCTCGTGGCTAAGATGCTGAGCTTGTTGATCAAAAGGTCTGCAGGTCAGTGGTTCGAATCCCTAGTGCTGCATAACAGGGTGACCTCCCGTTACTTATCCCAGCTTCTGACAACCTAGCAGTTCGAAAGCACGTAAAAAATGTAAGTAGGAAAATAGGGACCACCTTTGGTGGGAAGGTAACAGTGTTCCATGCGCCTTTGGCATTGAGTCATGCCGGCCACATGACCATGGAGACTTCTTCGGACAGTTCTGGCTCTTCTTTGGAACAGAGATGAGCACCACCCCCTAGAGTCAGGAACAACTAGGACATATATGTGAGGAGAACCTTTACCTTTACCTGTTGTGTCTCGCCCAATCTCACCACAGCCGGGGCCTGCTTATCTGCTTCCGAACACGGAGGAATGTTCTACTATGCCTCCCGGCCCCAGCCCTGGCTCCATGCCCAGACAGGCTGAAGAGGAGGAAGTATCTCCAGCCCCCAGCTCTGGCTCCATGCCCAGGCAAACGGAGCAACTAGACCCCTCCCCCTCCTCCACAGCATGTGAGCCTGAGGGAGGTCTATTGCCAACAGCTACCGACTGGAGTGACACTCGCGTCAGAAGACTTGATAGGCGGAGGCAACAGAAGGAAGGGAGGGGCAGGCCTGGATAAGTGCTGAGTCATGGAGCCACACCCCATGGCCTATATAAAGGATCTGCTTTCTGGCAGTCTCTGAGTTAGGCAAAGTCTAAACATATCTTGCTGAAGTCACTTTCTGATCTCCTGCCTGCCCTGAGGACTTTGCTAGGACTTTGGCAGAGCTGCAGGGGCACGCCTGATTCGGATTTCCCTGACCCGGCCGTCAGCGGAGGAGTGGGACATGACATTACCTTTTTATCAATGCCAAGGGAGGCAGAGTCTGTTTATCCAAATAATATGGTGCCAACTTTGAAATGGTTCAGGCCTGCTGCAGTCATTTTTCCATTTCTCAGATTGCCACACAGTGTGGGAACAGGGAAGTCTGGAATGTCAGCCCAGACGATAACAGCAGAGCATTCCATGGGAACCAAGGTCATCTCAACAGGTCCTGGCCAGAGAGTGAGAGGAGTTGCCAAGGAGATGCCAGAACAACTAACTGGACAATGTGACCTGTGACCATGAAGGAGGGAATTATCTATTCTTTAATTATACTGAAACCGCGGGAAATATTTAGAGCTGGTTTTGTTTTCATTTGTGCCAAAATGATGTACTCAATAAAACAATTTTTTGAGAAAGCTGAAAGTCTCGGAGCGCTGAATTGGTTGGGTTCATTAGCTGGAACCTTGATATATGGACGGTTGGTTCAGCTATTACTTTGTCCATCACTGCCCTAGTTTTTCATAATGTACTTCCCACCGAGTGGAAACATTTAACTTAAATATTGGCTTTTAGAAAGACCCTATATGTTTGCCTTCAACATTTGAGCGCAAGCATGACAAACCTCTATGGTGTTGTGATGCACATTTCTTCATATTTCTATCATCATGTTTTGTACTGGACACATAGACAGCAGGCTTTTATTTGCTCCTTTTAATTACAAATATATCTGATTTTATATTTCACTGTAAACTAGTGGAGAAGATTGTTAGCAGAGCAAAGTAGAGATAACCAAGTTGCTTGGATGGTAAACTTTCCATTTAATTCCCAGTCTGTAGCTTGGAGCATTTTACCTTTAATTGGGACTGCAGGGACCTCATTGCTTAGTGACAGAATTTCTTTTTCCAATTACTTTCGTAAGTTGAGGTTAGCACAAGAATACCTCACTCCACCTCAGAATTTACCTCAAATATTTTTCTTTGGGAAAAAAAGATTATTTTTTATTTATTTATTTTATTTGTCACAACAGTATATATAACCATAAGCATGAAATAACTATACGATGTATAAGCATATATATAAGCATAAGTATGTAATAACTATACAAAATTGTATACAATCAAAGGGAACATTAGGACAAGAACAGTAGGCACATTGGTGCTCTTATGGACGCCCCTTACAGACCTCTTAGGAATGGGGTGAGGTCAATAGTAGATAGTTTTTGGTTAAAGCTTTGGGGATTTTGGGAAGAGACCACAGAGTCTGGTAGTGCATCCCAGGCATTAACAACTCTGTTACTGAAGTCATATTTTCTGTAATCAAGATTGGAGCGGTTCACATTAAGCTTAAATGTATTGTGTGCTGATGCATTGATGTGATTGAAGCTGAAGTAGTCTTCAAAAGGAAGGACATTGTAATAGATGATTCTATGAGTTAAACTCAGGTCATGTTGAAGGCGGCGGAGTCTTATTCCTCAAGTTGAATAACAGAAACTGAAAAGCTGGAATATGGAACATTGGAAAATATTCATCCTAACATTAGTTAAAAACTCCTGATGGTTCCCAAAGTCTCGTTCATGTGGAAAAAGTTAGCACCCATCTTTTTCCTAGAAGAACGAAATATTTTGAGGAATATTTTAAAAAGGTAGGGTAAAATATTTCCTTTAAAAGAAATAAAAAATCTTAAGGGAGACAGAAACTCAAGAGCCCCAGCTCCCTGCCCTCCCAAGCAGAACTGAGTTGGGACAACTTTAGAAATGCAGATTTCGTAATCCACTGCACCCTGCAGCAAGGTCTGAGCAAAGGTAGGATTAGCCCTCAGACACAACAGGAATTGCTCAACGCCCCTTCATTGCATCAGCAGTCCAAACTTTAACCAAACAGGGAGCTCAGACAACCTACAGAGCCAGCTATGACCCCTACAACAGCCAATAGAATATATGTTCTTGCATAGGAACAGGAAGTTTATTTATTTATTTATTTTATTTATTTATTTAATCGCATTTTTATACCGCCCTATCTCCCAAGGGACTCAGGGCGGTTTACAGCCTAATAAAACATACATATAAATACAAAATAAAACACCAAATTAAAAAAGGCCGAATATTAAAACTACAGTAAGATAATAAAACCCCGTTAAAACCAAATTTAAAATTTAAAATTCTAGTCCAGTCCTGCGCAGATAAATAGATGTGTCTTAAGCTCGCGGCGAAAGGTTCGAAGGTCAGGAAGTTGGCGAAGTCCTGGGGGAAGTTCGTTCCAGAGGGTGGGAGCCCTCACAGAAAAGGCCCTTCCCCTGGGTGTTGCCAGCCGGCACTGCCTGGCTGACGGCACCCTGAGGAGTCCCTCCCTGTGAGAGCGCACGGGTCGGTGGGAGGCAATCGGTGGCAGCAGACAGTCCCGTAAGTAACCCGGCCCTATGCCATGGAGCGCTTTGAAGATAGTTACCAAAACCTTGAAGCGCACCCGAAAGGCCACAGGTAGCCAGTGCAGTCTGCGCAGGAGAGGTGTCACATGGGAGCCACGAGGGGCTCCCTCTATCACCCACACAGCCGCATTCTGGACCAACTGGAGCCTCCGGGTGCTCTTCAAGGGGAGCCCCATGTAGAGAGCATTGCAGTAATCCAGACGAGATGTCACGAGAGCATGAGTGACCGTGCATAGGGCATCCCGGTCTAGAAAGGGGCGCAACTGGTGAACCAGGCGAACCTGGTAAAAAGCTCTCCTGGAGACGGCCGTCAAGTGGTCTTCAAAAGACAGCCATCCATCCAGGAGAACACCCAAGTTGCGCACCCTCTCCATTGGGGCCAATGACTCGCCCCCAACAGTCAGCCGCAGCTGCAGCTGACTGTACCGGGGTGCCGGCATCCACAGCCACTCTGTCTTGGAGGGATTGAGCTTGAGCCTGTTTCTCCCCATCCAGACCCGTACGGCCTCCAGACACCGGGACAGCACTTCGATAGCTTCGTTGGGGTGGCCCAGTGTGGAAAAGTACAGCTGAGTGTCATCAGCATACAGTTGGTACCTCACACCGAAACCACTGATGATCTCACCCAGCGGCTTCATATAGATGTTGAACAGGAGGGGTGAGAGAATCAACCCCTGCGGCACCCCACAAGTGAGGCACCTCGGGGTCGACCTCTGCCCTCCCGTCAACACCATCTGCGACTGATCAGAGAGATAGGAGGAGAACCACCGATAAACAGTGCCTCCCACTCCCAATCCCTCCAACCGGTGCAGCAAGATACCATGGTCGATGGTATCAAAAGCCGCTGAGAGGTCTAATAGGACCAAGGCAGAGGAATAACCCCTATCCCTGGCCCTCCAGAGATCATCAACCAACGAGACCAAAGCCGTCTCAGTGCTGTAACCGGGCCGGAAGCTGGACTGGAATGGGTCTAGATAGACAGTTTCATCCAGGTACCGGGGTAATTGACATGCCATCACACTCTCTACAACCTTCGCCGCAAAGCGAAGGTTGGAGACCGGACGATAATTACCTAATACAGCTGGGTCCAGGGAAGGCTTCTTGAGGAGAGGTCTCACCACCGCCTCTTTCAAGGCAGCCGGAAAGACCCCCCTCCAACAAAGAAGCATTCATAATCCCCTGGAGCCAGCTTCGTGTCACCTCCTGCGTGGCCAGTACCAACCAGGAGGGGGCACGGGTCCAGTAAACATGTGGTGGCAAGTGCAAAGTTCAAGTGCAAAGCCCAAGAGAAGGTATAAAACCCACCCACTCTCAACTCCATGTGATCAGCTACCCAAAATCCCACGCGCTTGTTGCTTCTGCTTCATCAATAAATGGACTCTCTTTCCAATCAGCCTCCAGCCTCCATTTTGTTTCCAGTGTCTTTCTCCCAGCTTGGAACTGGACCTGGATATTTATTCCAACACATGCAAACTCCAGGACAAGAAAAAATAAGAAGCTGTGCTAACATGCGGGTTTTCTCCTAACTTTTCTCTGTTCTTGCCACAGTGATGAAGGAGGACATTAGACCACTAAATAGTTCTGCATATCCATCTGATGAGTTCCCAAATAACATCTTTATCTGGTGAGTACAGTATATATTCTTAATGCATTGAATAATAGTGTTGACACATTATTTTTCATTCTCAGAGAATGGATGGGAGTAATTGCTGCAGTAGGCTGATGGAGATGTTAGGAGATTTATCAGTTGGTAATTATCACCAAAAAGTAAGTGCCAGTGAATGAACAGAGGCAGGAAGGAAGAGAAGAGGGTCAATTGGAAGAACTGGCCATCTATAGATTTATTGCAAAGTAATCCAGCTGTCCGTCAATCATTCAGCTCAATATATTTGTCACCTTGCTGGTCAACACGAAACATGGATAGTTTTATAAAGATTCTTTTGTTTTCTTTGGCATACTCCAAGTTTCGTTCTAACTTTTTCTATAAGTGAAATTTAACAGCAGTACATTAGTACTTACCATTGAAAAGAGTGGCATCGTTTAATCTGGTCTCTTTTTTTTTGTGGGACAGTATTATTGCCGGGTAAGTACCGTTTTCTCAAACTTATTATACAGAGAGCAATGGTTTTAATTTTGTTTTTGCAAGATCAAAGTCTGCTGCATGGGTATGAGCAGGATTGATGGTGGAAAAATTAAGGAATTATATTTTTCTTTATATGGAAATCCTTTGAATTAATCTCTCAGGATTTGGGTGTCACTTCCTCTTCGCTTGATGCATCCACAAATGAAATGTAAGGTGAAGCCATTAGAGTGCAGAAACTGAAAAACTGGAATCTGATTCTAAACAAGCCATGGTCCAATGGTTGCAAGATAAAGATAGGCAGGGAATAATATTATTAAACGCACGGTTTTCTGCACCAGCTCCTCATTGTGTCTCAGTGGGGGAAAGTTCATCTGTGTTCAAGTCTTGGCCTCGTGAACAGCAATTTTTATCCAGGTTAAGGTTATAGCAAATCTGCCACACTTATCTTGACGTTGTAAATTCAATACAGGTTTCAAACACTCACAAGCAGACTCACTGGGAGGATTGTATTAGAAGGAAGCAGAAAGGGAAGCAATCAGAGATAACAACAACAACAACAACAACAACAACAACAACAACAGAGTTGGAAGGGATCTTGGAGGCCTTCTAGTCCAACCCCCTGCCCAGGCAGGAAACCCTACACCATTTCAGACAAATGGCTATCCAACATTTTCTTAAAAATTTCCAGTGTTGGAGCATTCACAACTTCTGCAGGCAAGTCATTCCACTTATTAATTGTTCTAACTGTCAGGAAAGTTCTCCTTAGTTCTAAGTTGCTTCTTTCCTTGATCAGTTTCCACCCATTGCTTCTTGTTCTACCCTCAGGTGGTTTGGAGAACAGCCCGACTCCCTCTTCTATGTGGCAACCCTGAGATGAGAGAAGTCAGTTAAGAAAGTTTGCAGCTAGGAATTATAAGAGCAAGAAGTCACAAAGGCAGTCAGAACCAGGCACTGTCCCAGCAGTTATGAACTTTACTAAAGACTCGTAGCTTCTGATGAAGCTAGAGCATATCCGGCCTTATTCTGATCTGGATTCTTTTAGTCTTGTCTCCTGTTGAGCAGTGATGCTTCTTGGCATCCTTAAGGATTGAGTGAATGGAGCTTTAAGGACTCTTGGATTGATGCAGTAGGCCTATTTCACAGAGTGGTGGAGAAACAAAGAATGATGATAAACCATCAAACAAAATATGTAAGACTTTTGTTGATGCTCCCTATTGCTTCTTTGTTAATTGCCTCTAATTCCTGATAATTGACATTTGCAAAATATATGTAATTTTCCCAGTGGTGAGTAGTATTGCAGAAAATCAATAACTTTTTTACTAAAGAAAACTCCTATCATATTATTAATAAGTTTTACAGTTCTATCAATGTGTCATGCCTGCCCCCATTCAAATCTCAAGGGAAAAAAGCCCTACTCCGTTGAATTAAAAAAGAGGTACTTTTACTAAGTTTGAAACGATAGCAGGAAAAGCAAGGCAAGATCTAATTCAAAACACGTGAAGGTTACACATTGAAAGTCACCCCAACTCCCTCCCCCTAGTTTCCAGCACTGAGGGTCCAATCAAGATGTTATGGGAAAGCTCTACTTCAGGTATTTTTCGCATCTGGAGTCTCAGGACAGTTGGCCTTGACAACTCAGCAGTGCCCTAATTCATGAGTACAAACCTCCCTTCCAGTTCTCATGGGACACACCAGCTCGCTTCCCCATCCCAAATACCCATACCCCCTCCCCATTTCTATGGCAGCAGAAACCCATGCTGGAGATCTGGTTGACACATTGTTTCTTCCTCCTCTCCATTTCACAATACAAGGAATCTCAAAATCACCCTTTTCGCGATGTCATTCTCCAGTCCACATTGCAAGGCTCCCTACATCTAGGAACTGTTCAGAATCTCCAGCTACTCTGACATACATGTGACTTAGTAGTCGGAAATTGAACTCATTTGGAAATAGACATCTCCAAGAAAGGTCAACTTTCCTGATGAGACCCCACTATCTCATTACTGTCAATCAATTTATTATCAGAACGGTTTTGCATCTTTTACAGCATTCAGACTTGTTCTCTGTTGCCCGCTGCCCCAATGATTCTTTAGCCGTGTTCTTCTACCCATCCCAAAGTTTGGGATTACTGTGATTAAGAATAGCCTCATCACAAGGTTTACTTTGATTTTAGGAAGATCAATAGTTCAAATATGCATTCTAACATTTTTGTCATGGCTTTTTCAGCAAGGCTTGAACAAACACTATCTATATTGCACTGGAGCTTCCTAGCAACACATTGGAACCACAGTTTTATGGACTGTAAAAAAGATTATAATCATCAGCTCCTATTATGCTATTATGCTATTGCCGTCCAACTTTAAGAGATTTAGAGATGAGCACTAATAAACAATTATGTATAAATAACTTTAATCTTTGCCATTGATGTATTATTTTCTATCCATCTGAACATTATCTGAAATGCTGCATCTCCATTTGTTAGGGAATTGCTTGGTTATTTTTAAATGTGTCAAATGTTGTCCATCTTGTCCATCTATTCAGAGAACAGCTTCTTTCTCTTGTTCTCCGCAGACTGTTGGTTTTTTGTTTTTTTTTGTAAAGTTAAATTTTTACACTGCACATAATTTCAAGGACTGTTAATTTTTGCCACTTTGAACGAAGGGCAGTTGCAGATTCTGAAAACAACTCTACTCACTTAAGCTCAAGCAACTTTCCTTAACCAGATGTTCTCCAAAGTGACTGATCAAATCCTACAAATCCCAGAGTTGTAGACCAATATATCAAGAGATCCCACATTGGGGAACACTAAAGGGGAAAAAAAGTACCATATCATGGTTTAGTGGTCTCCCTTTCCCATCACTCACTATCACCACCCTATCTAGCCTTTTACATGAATTTGGAGCTTGCTAAACAAACGTGTATCACAGTACTTGCTTTTATATTCTGAACATTGGGAAATTTTCTGTATTTTTCCCCAAAGATCCTTTTTCTAGCTGATAAAGATATATGATTTTTCTGATTCTTCTGATTCTTCTCTTTGTTCAGCCTTCAGGTTTAAATCTAACTAAAAGACCCATGGTGGCGCAGTGGTTAGAATGCTGCATTGCAGGCTAATTCAGCTGACTTCCAGGGGTTCGATCCTCACCTGCTCAAGGTTGACTCAGCCTTTCATCCTTCCAAGGTCAGTTGACTCAGCCTTCCATCCTTCCAAGGTTAGTAAAATGAGGTCCCAGATAGTTGGGGGCATTAGGCTGATTCTATAAGGGCTGTAAAGCACTATGAAATGGTATATAAATCTAAGTACTATTGCTATTGCTCAAATGCATGCATTGAAGAATTTCTATTTTCAGCATGGCTGAAATTTCCTATTTCACCTGTTGCATCTTGTGCTTTTAAGTGTGGAAAACAATTGAGGGTCATGATGTCAATAGAGAGTTGGGGAGAAGATTTTTGAACTCCGGGGTTCCTACATCCAATGTTGCAATAGTGTGTTGAAGGCAATAGACTTATGACTATTCTTTCACCTGTTCCAAATGCTGAAGATGGTAGAACCACATGCTTGGGGAGATGTCTGTGTTCTGGTTTGTCATCAAAAATAATGCTGATAACCATGGCCACTAAAACATCTTCCAAGCAGTGATGAAATCCAAATTTTTTACTACTGGTTCTGTGGGCATGGTTTGGTGGGCATGGCAGGGGAAGGATACTGCAAAATCTCCATTCCCACCCCATTCCAGGGGAAGGATACTGAAAAATCTCCATTCCCTCCCCACTCCTGGGGGAAGGATACTGCAAAATTTCCATTCCCACCACACTCTGGGGCCAGTCAGAGGTGGCATTTACTGGTTCTCTGAACTACTCAAAATTTCCGCTTCCGATTCTCTGAACTACTCAAAATTTCTGCTACCAGTTCTCCAGAACCTGTCAGAACTTGCTGGATTTCACCCCTGCTTCCAAGGGACTTACAAATGCCAAGATACAAATTGGAGAAATTGGGTAAGAAAGTATCCTTTCTTTTTAAAAACTGCATTTGTAGCATGATACACTCAAGAAAGGGAGAGAAGCAAATTTTGCTAAGCGAAGCTATGGTCAGCCATGAAGTATAGTTTAGAAAGTTTGGAACTGCCTGAAATAAAGAAAAAGATATAAAAACTGATACATACATTCGTAAAATTGTATATTGTTGCATACGAACAATAAGAAATAAGGGTTTTCCCCCCTTAAGATTTGGTCTGTTTGTTCTCTATGTTTTATATATTCTCTATAAGGGGTTTCCTGAAATTCTCTTCAGATTTGTACCTTGCCCACAAAGAAATCCACCCAGCTAGATTATAGGAGGTTTCTGTAAACTTCTAGTTCTACAGAGATTTTTGTCCCATTCACATCATTTAACTGGGATTTTATCAAGGATTAACTGACAAATAATTTTGGCATAAAATAATGTTTTTAGAATGTTTTTTTTCCCCATAAGATTTTGAGTAACATTTTCCACCCAATTGCTTTGCCTGCTGTTTACAGTTTTTTGGGGCAGATGCATATTGTTTTACCTTTCCTTTCTCAAAACACGATACTGAACACTCAAAGTAGCAATAGCACTTAGACTTATACATAACTTCACAGTGTTCTGCAGTCCTCTCTAAGCGGTTTGCAGAGTCAACACATTGCCCCCAACAATTTGGATCCTCATTTTACCCACCTCAGGAAGGATGGAAGGTTGAGTCAACTTTGAGCCTGTGTGATTCGAACTGCCAAATTGCAGGCAGCCGATAGGCAGCAGAAGTAGCCTGCAGTAAAGGTAAAGGTTCCCCTCACACATATGTGCTATTTTTCCCGACTCTAGGGGGCGGTGCTCATCTCTGTTTCAAAGCCAAAGAGTCAGTGCTGTCCGAAGACGTCTCCATGGTCATGTGGTTGGCATGACTAAATGCCAAAGGTGCACGGAATGCTGTTACCAAAGGTGGTCCCTATTTTTCTACTTGCATTTTTTACATGCTTTTGAACTGCTAGGTTGGTAGAAGCTGGGACAAGTAATGGGAGCTCACCCCATTACGCAGCACTAGGGATTCAAACCACTGAACTACCGACCTTTTGATCAACAAGCTCAGTGTCTTAGCCACTGAGTCACTGCGTCCCTAGCCTGAAGTACTGCACCCTAACCACTGTACCACCAAGGCTCAAAAATTATGTTGCGATTCTTGTGGCATCATGACAACGGGCAATGAAACCACATTTCTTAGGGAAGAGTGAAGGCTGTTCTACCTTTGAAGGAACTGGGGCAGTGAGCCCACGTAAGTGAAAGCTGCTTCCTTCTTCCTCACCCCAAATTGTGAGGGAGAGTTTTCTCACAGATCGAAAGCAGAACTACAAAATGATTCCTGCGCTTAGTCTGCCAATAAATCTGGTACAATAAAGTTGTGCCGGGTGGTGGATTGCACTGCCTGCAATCAATGGCTTCTCTCAAAGAACGTGTCAAGGCACAACCTCTATTTACCCACCTCCATCCTGAAAGCCTGCTGCACCAGATTGTACACAGATCATTTCAGACGTGCTGGGAAAACATGTTGACAAAAGAAGTCGTTCTGTTGCAAAGTGCAAAGCCAAGCCTCCTGTGCACATGGTAATTACCAATCAATTTCACATAAATAGCAAAACTTAGTCCCATTATGCTAATTTGCCTCAAAATTGAAGGAATTGTTTAAACGTGGAAAGAGGTGGGTGAAAAGAAGCCCATTGATTGCCAAGTTGTTCCTGCCAAGGGGGGGGGGGGGAGAAGACAATTTCAGAAGTAGAAGCAAAGGAATGTAGGAAAATCACAAAGAGATACACCTAGTTAGATGCTTACATGAAAGTCAGTTTCACTGGAAATAGTGAGACCTACTTCAGGGTAAATACTTATTTTATGAGCCATGGTGGTGCAGTGGTTCGAATGCTGACTGCCAGCTGCAATTTGGCAGATCGAATCTCCCCAGGCTCAAGGTTGACTCAGCCTTCCATCCTTCCGTGGTCGGTAAAATGAGGACCCAGATTGTTGGGGGCAATAGGCTGATTCTGTAAACCTCTTAGAGAGGGCTGTAAAAGTACTGTGAAGCGGTACATAAGTCTAAGTGCTATTTCTAAGTGCTAAGTGGTATTTTATTTATATTTTTAAAAAGGTAAAGGTAAAGGTTCCCCTCGCATATACGTGCTAGTCGTTGCCGACTCTAGGGGGCAGTGCTCATCTCCGTTTCAAAGCCAAAGAGCCAGCACTGTCCGAAGACGTCTCTGTAGTCATGTGGCCGGCATGACTCTACGCCAAAGGCGCACGGAACACTGTTACCTTCCCACCAAGGTGGTCCCTATTTTTTCTACTTGCATTTTTACGTGCTTTCGAAACTGCTAGGTTGGCAGAAGCTGGGACAAGTAACGGGAGCTCACCCCATTACACGGCAGCACTAGGGATTCCAACCGCTGAGCTGCCGACCTTTCGATCGACAAGCTCAAGGTCCTAGCCCCTGAGCCACCGCGTCCTTTCTATTTATAGTTTTAGAGAGGCTCAATTCAACAAACTCAATTCTAGGAAGACATGTCCTTCTTTCTGTCTTCATGTCCTCCATGTCATTCATGTAATAGGACTTTGCAATTATTCACAGTATAACTGTTAATAATGTATATGAGATGGGTAGCTATATACATTTTAATAAGCATTGTGGAATTTCCAAAGATAACTGATCAAACTCTTGGCTCATAACACATCAGTTTTAACAGTGGTTGCAAAGAAGAAAATGTGGATAATTGATCTAGCAATTCAAGGGGACAGTAGAATAGGAGACCAAGAATTGGAGAAGGATCAAGATCTGAAAAAGATGAATGATTATAGCATAAAACGGTTGTGGTGGTCCCAGCGATTATTGACAGATTGGGTGCTATACACAAAAATTTTGGATAGTACATCTGAGGATTGACAAAAATTTCCACCTATCAGTTACAAAAGGCGACACTATTTGGATATGCATATGCTACTATGCCGATAGATGATGATATACTTCTTGGGAAGAACTCTACACATATGAAAGTCAACACCAGCCAGAGAACTTCAGCTGTGATTTCACATTGCTATGTATATAATAATAATTAATGATAAGGAACAATACCTTTCACCCATGCAGTAATGTTGACAGACTCTACTTACCAAGTAAAATTGGGTGAATGTAGAATGTTGTAAGTACACCAGACAGTTGAAGAAGTAAAAAGGACATTGAGGATGACAATAATGAAGAAGCACCAAAGCTAGTACACCATGAAATCTTATTTAGTACTGGAGAGATCCAACTGATCTCACTGTCAAGATGACAAAGCAACAATGATGATGCATTAGAAGATCTTCAGGAAATACTAGGCTCCTGCAATAAAGAACTGAAGGGACCACAAATAGACAAAGTAACAGAAAATGAAGAAGTTAGTGCTTTGGGATTTTAGAATTAAAACAGACAAGCACCTGCCACACAACACCCCAGACTTAACAATTATCAATAAGAAAGACCAAAAAAAGTCTGGATAGTGGACATTGTACCACCTGAAGACAGCAGAATAAAAAGAAAGAACTGAAGAAAATCACAAAACATTAAGATCATCAAACAGAAATACAATACCTGTGGCAAAAGAAAGCAAAGACTTAACAGTGGTTGATAAGAAAGACAAAAAAATCTGGATAGTAGCAATAGACTGGATATTAACAATATCTAGAGAGTAGAAAAGAAGAGGAAGAACTGAAGGAAAATCACAAAATATAAATACCTGCAAATAGAAGTAGAATGAGTATGCCAAAAGAAAGCAAAAATAGCACCAATAGTAATGGGCACCTTGGGGACAATCTTGAAACATCTGGAGCACCACTTGAACACCATTGGCAGTGACAAAATCACCATCAGTCAGTTGGAAAAAAACCAGCTTTATACTTGGAACAGCTTACAACCTGCAACAATAAATAATATCTGCTGTTATGTATCTTTAAATATTTTGGGCGGGAAACAAGCACGTTGCTGATTGGTTGAAGCCGCCGGTTAAACAGTATATAAAGGGTTGTTTTTCCCCAGCCAGGTTGCTGGGTTCACCATATATTAAAGAGCTGTTGTCACTACCCTGGTCTCCAGCCTCGTTACTTCCCGAACCTAACATTGGCGACGAAGGTGGGATCTCGAGGCTAAGGAGCACCAGAACCGAGCTGAAGCACGAAAGAACCGAACCCAGCAAACACAGGGCAGAAAAGCGGAGATGGCCAGTTACACTCCGCCCGCACCGTTTGACCCGGCTAGAGAGAAATGGGAACGATATGACCCGTTTGAAAGCTTTCTAGAAGCCAACGAACTGCAAGGAGTTCCAGACAACCGCAAAAGGGCATACTTCTTGAGCCACTGCGGTCCGAGGTCATCGACATCGCGGAAGCCCTGGCAGAGCCAACGCCGATACAATCGGTATCGTGGCAAACTCTGCAAACCCTGCTAAAAACCATTTCGCGCCAACGCCGTCCAAATACGTGCGGCGTTTGAATTTGGAGAGCGCCGACAGCTGAGGCGAATCCATCGGCGACTACATGGCCGCCCTGGAAAGCCTCCAAAGACTGTGGGTACCGAGACCTGGACGAGGTGCTGCTGGAGCAACTCATCAGGGGTCCGAGACATGCGTTTGCGGGCGGCTGCTATCGAAAAGCAATCTGACGCTGGCAAACGCCCTGGGCGAAGCCAGAGCACATGAAATGTCCACCCAAGCGGCGGAGACACTGCAAAAGCCCTCACACCAAAGGCGAGCACAAAGTCAACCCGGTGCACCAAGAAGAGATCCAGACCGAATCCGACGGTGAGGATGAGGAAGGGTCTGCCGAACCGAGAAAGCGGCAAAGGGACCGGGACGAATGCGGAAGTTGTGGAGGTCAACACCAGCGCCAACGCTGCAAGTTCAAGGACGCAACATGTCGGCGGTGCGAGAAGAAAGGGCACCTAGCTCAAGTCTGTCGAGCTCCCCAACCTTCCCGCCGAAAATTCAAATCGGCCAATCAGGGCGCGGGATCGGCAAGGCGACCCGCGATTGGCTCAAACAAAAAAGGCGCGGATTCGAACCAAACGACTGTGGTCATAGGCCGCGCCTCAACCCGAGTGGGGAAGAAGATCTTCACCAAGCCCAAAATAGAAGGAGTACGGTGCCGACTCGAAGTGGACACGGGTCAGCGATCACCATCATGTCCTGGGACACTTTGGCGAAGTCACTGCCATCAGTCGCGGCGCCACCTGCAAACACAACGGCTACGAGTCCACGACTACCAAGGGAATCGCATCCCTGTTCGAGGGACCACCTCCGTCCGAGTCGAGTACGGACCACACAAGAAGACCCTGCCCATCACGATCGTCGAAGGGACCCTGCCTAGTTTGTTGGGACTAGACTGGTTTCGTGCACTGGGCATGGGAGTGACTGGCATCTACAGAAGTGACTGTAACCTGAAAGACATACTCATGAACGAGTTCGAAGATGTCTTCAAGGACTGCCTGGGCAAGTACAAGGGGACCCCTATTTCCTTCAACTTAGACCCCCAGGTAGCTCCCATTAGGTTAAAGGCAAGGAGAGTCCCTTTTGCCCTTAAACCTAAAATTGACAAGGAGCTAGATAAGCTCATAAATCAGGGGATTTTGGTGCCAGTCGATCACGCAAAGTGGGAGACGCCAATCGTCACCCCAGTAAAACCAGATGGGTCAATTAGAATCTGCGCTGACTACAAGGCGACGCTAAACAAAGCCTTACAGAAAAGCGCTTACCCAGTTCCGTGGTGCAACACTTGCTGCACTCTTTGGGGCAAGGGCAAGTCTTTGCAAAGTTAGACTTGGCTCAAGCCTACCAACAACTGCCCGTAGACGCCAACACAGCCAAGCCCAAACGATTGTAACTCACAGGGGGGCCTTCAAGTGTACCCGATTACAATTTGGGGTGAGTGTGGCACCGGGGCTGTTCCAAAACTTGATGGAACGACTTCTGCAAGGGCTCCCAGGGGTAGTTCCCTACTTCGATGATGTGTTGATATCAGCCAGCGTAGAGGAATTGGGGAGCGTTTGAGAAAGTTCTGGGCATTTTCGGTCAGCGGACTAAAGGTTAAAGTGAACAAATGCCAGATAGGGGTAGAATCCGTCGAATTCTTGGGCTACCGAATAGACAAGAAAGGAATTCACCCCACTGAGAGCAAAGTCAAGGCAATCAGAAAGGCTCCAGCGCCCAAAAACAAAACAGAGCTACAGGCATTCCTGGGCTAGTGAATTTTACGCGGTTTTTAAAAACAAAGCGACCGTTGCTGAACCGCTGCATAAGCTTCTAGGAAAAATACTGTTTGGTCTTGGGGAAAGTCGGAAAGTAGGGCTTTGAAGCAGTAAAAACCTGCTCTCGGCGACAGCCTGCTCATCCAGTATCATAGCTCATTGCCATTAGTGCTGGTTTGCGATGCCTCCCTTACGGGGTGGGGCTGTGCTCAGCCACAGACTTCCAAACGGCACAGAAGCCCCTATAGCCTTCTACTCCAGAACGATGTCCTCCCAGAGAGGAACTATAGCCAGTTAGATAAGGAAGCGCTAGCAATTGTGTCAGGGTAAAAATTTCACGAATATGTTTTTGGGCGAGACTTTGAAATTGTGACTGACCACAGACCGCTGTTAGGAATACTGGCTGGCGATCACCAACGCCTGTGGCACTTTCGCCACGATTGACCCGATGGACTATTTTCTTAGCCGCTTATTCTTACAAGCTGCAGCATCGACCAGGAAAAGAAGTGGGGCATGCGGACGCTAAGCAGATGCCCACTACCAGGGGCGATCAAGACCCCACTCCGGGACGCCCATCCTGCTTATTGACTCTTGACTCTGGCCCAGTCACATCTAAGGAAGTGGCTCGGCATCATACCGACATTATGTTAAGGACTGTACTCGGTTGGGTACAAGAGGGTGGCGCTGCGCCGGGCGAGCAGTTTAAGGAATTTGTAAAAACGTGATGAGCTCTCGGCTCAAGGGGTGCCTGTTATGGGGTGATCGGTGGTAATCCCGGATAAATTAAGGGAAAGGTATTGGACCTCCTCCACGAGGGTCACCCAGGGATCGTAAGGATGAAGGGGCTAGCAAGAAGCTATGTGTGGTGGCCACTCATGGACTCAGAGATTGCTGAGAGGGTAGGAAATGCCAGGCTTGCCAAGAGTCCAGACCTCTACCCCAACGGCCCCAGTCAGGAATGGGAAAACCCCAAGGGCCCTGGTCAAGAATCCACATTGATTTTGCTGGCCCTTTCCACGGCCAAACCTTCCTAGTGGTTGTCGACGCTTTCTCTAAATGGTTGGAGATCATACTCATGAAATCCACGACAGCCGAGACAGTAATCGCAGCCCTGCGCCACCTATTCGCAACCCACGGGTTGCCTGACACTCTGGTGTCCCACAACAGCCCGCACCACGGCAGCCCAGTTTGAGGAATACTTGGCAGAGGAGGGCATCCGACATGCCCTCTCTGCGCCTTTCCACCCCGCGCCGAATGGCCTTGCAGAGCGCCCGTCCGAGCGCTAAGGAGGCATTGTCCAGGCTCAAGCCAGGTGACTGGCAAACAAAGATAGATTTCTTTCTGGCCGTTCAGCACAGAACCCCAAGCACTGCTACAGGCAGAAGCCCAGCCGAATTATTGATGGGACGGAAGCTCCGGTGCCCACTTGACCGTTTGAATCCCCATTACACACCAGAGGGTTACAAGGGGGAACTAGAAAAAACGAGAGGAATGGGCATAGGCGACCGAGTGTGGGCCCGCAACTATGGGGACGGCCCAAGTTGGCTCGCAGGGCAAATCATAAAAGCAACCGGTCCAAAGTCATACTTGGTCGAGTTACAAGACAACCGAGTATGGAGGCGCCACATAGATCAGATAAGGAAACGAATAGCTGAACAACCCGAGCTAAATGAGACAGATCATGACCACTCCTTATTTGAACCCACAGCTGACCATAACCCGGGGGAGGCGCAAGACTTAGCTGAGGTCCCGGAGGTCCAGCGACGCCATCAGGTTCCCGATGGAAACAGCAGGGAAAACTCTAAAAGTAATCCAAGGCCGGAGGGCCAAGAAAAAGAGTCTGCAGTAATCCAGGGCCCGATGGCCTAGAGAAAGAGCTGGGAGGAGAAAACAGCCCTCCGACCAGCTCAAACCACCACCAAGGACTGAACCGCGCAGGTCCAAAAGAATTAGGAGACGCCCAGGTTATTTGCGTGACTACGTCGAAAAATAACATGTAAATAATATGTAAATAGTGGTAAAGTGTTTTCTGGGAGGGGAGGAGTGTTATGTATCTTTAAATATTTTGGGCGGGAAACAAGCACGTTGCTGATTGGTTGAAGCCGCCGGTTAAACAGTATATAAAGGGTTGTTTTTCCCCAGCCAGGTTGCTGGGTTCACCATATATTAAAGAGCTGTTGTCACTACCCTGGTCTCCAGCCTCGTTACTTCCCGAACCTAACATCTGCCTAACCCAGATCTTTTTGGAAGGACTCCATAGGTGGACCAAAGTGCCAAATTCACTGTAAACATCAAGTTTAACGCTGCAATCAACCATAATAATGGCAGCAGCTTTCATCCTGCAATTTACCTTTAACACCATCAAACTACATCTGCCTATCCTAGGCCCTTGGGAAGGACTTGATAGAAGGATAAAAATGCTGAATCCAGTCTAAACATCTGGATGAGACCAATACTAATTTCTCAGTGTCAGGAATAGGAATCTGTGATCCTCCAATAGTATTAGACCACAATCCCCATCTTTCTTGGCCTTTCAGGACTCATAGAGTTTGGCTTCTTTATAACTTTTGGGGGACTGTAGGTTTTCTACCTGTGCCATCAATAGTGGAAGAGATCAATTTGCTCAGCAGGCATAATAACAAGATACAGTAACTATCATTGATTAAAGCTGGTAATTAAATAAAACCAGACAGAAGAAATATAGTGACTGGTTGACTTTAAAAAATCATCAGAGTTCCAAAATTTTGACCTCCATTATCTGGTTGATGAAGATATACCATTAGTCCTCCACTTGAAAATACACCAAACAGCGTATGTGTGTTGACAGTAGTTTTTGACGAGCACCTGCAGTTAAAGTAGTTATGGACCCATGACAGATAGAAAGAAAATTATAACTATCACCAGCCCAAATAATATATATGTTGAAAGCCTCTTCACTGAAGGTTATGAACTGAATTTTATCACTGTGGTCCAATGCAAGTTGACAGAGAAATGGGCCAGATGGCCACACCCATCCCCATTTTAGCAAAGGGGGGAAAAGTCACGATACATCATGTGACGACAACGTGACACTGCAAGATTCAATTCAATTCTTTTTTTTTAATTGAAAAAGTTTTAACAAACAAAAACATTTCCCCCCCTTTTCTCCCCCCTCCCCCCACAAACCCCCCTTCCCCCCTCCCTTCACCTACCCACCCCCCAGCTTCCCGGGTCAATCACAAGGTATTGTTATAGATAAACCAAACATAGAATAAAATTTTCTTTCCTAATCCAATTAACCTCATCCAAATCTTTTCATTTCCTAACCCTCCCATTATATAAAATAATACATCCTAATTATTCAAAGGCAATCTGATATCTCTTAATCTGATATCTGTTTTGTAAATAATCAATCCATTTTTTCCATTCAATTAAATATCTTTCCTGAGTATTGTCTTTCAAAAAGGCTGAGATTTTAGCCATCTCAGCCAAGTTAGTAACTTTCAATATCCATTCTTCTATTGTAGGTAACTCTTTTATTCTTCCAATATTGTCCAATCAACAGCCTTGCTGCTGTTATTAAGTTCAAGATCAATTTAGTCTCAGTCACTGTACAATCCGTTTTAATTCCCAAAAGGAAAAATTGCGGCAGGAACTTTATCTTCTTCTTCAGGATATTTTGAATAATCCACCAAATTCTTATCCAGAAGGCCTTGATTTTCTTACAAGTCCACCAAATATGAAAATATGTAGTGTCGTCACAGTCACACCTCCAACATTTCGCTTGGATATCAGGATACATACATGATAATTTTTTTGGATCTAAGTGCCATCTATAAAACATCTTATAAAAATTTTCCCTTAGATTCTGTGCTTGTGTAAACTTAACATTTCTAACCCAGATTTTCTCCCATGTTTCCAACATTATTGGTTCCTGAATATTCTGTGCCCATTTTATCATACAGTCCTTTACCAAATCAATTCAATTCTTGAATACAGCTCAACTGTCTGGAACCCATACCACATTTCTGACATCAATACAATTGAACGTGTCCAGAAATATTTTACAAGAAGAGTTCTCCACCCCTCTTAATACAACAAAATAGACTGAAATCCTGGGTTTAGAAAATTTAGAACTACGCCGCCTTCGACATGACCTGAGTTTAACTCATAGAATCATCTATTACAATGTCCTTCCTGTTGAAGACTACTTCAGCTTCAATTGCAACAATACACGAGCACATAATAGATTTAAGCTTAATGTGAACCGCTCCAATCTTGATTGCAGAAAATATGACTTCAGTAACAGAGTTGTTAATGCTTGGAATAAACTACCTGACTCTGTGGTCTCTTCCCCAAATCCCCAAAGCTTCAACCAAAAACTGTCCACTATTGACCTCACCCCATTTCTAAGAGGTCTGTAAGGGGCGTGCATAAGAGCACAAGCATGCCTACCGTTCCTGTCCTATTGTTGTCTTTCGTTATATCCAATTAATATAGTTATTACATACTCGTACTTATATATATGCTTATATATTATATAGTTATTACATGCTTATGTTTATATATACTGTGTGACAAATAAAATAAATAAAAATCAAAATAAGGTTGACAGCCCTGGTCTAGTGCTTTGAGAGAATGACTGGCCCAAAGTCACCCAGTCAGCTGCTTCTGTGCCAAGAGAAAACTAGAATGAGAGTCTCTCCCCTAAACCAGCTCCTTAATCTGTGACTCTATTGGCTTTAACACACTAAATTTTATTTAAGAAATATGCATATGTTATGTAAGGAATATGTATGCACTTAAAGCTTCAATAATCTGGGAAGTGTTGAGAGAGGAAAGGAAATGAAACATTTATAATTGGGGAATGTTGCCTAATGAGATTTTTACTACCAGTGTAAATTTGTTTCAAGCTGAATTTTTGTCTTGAGAATTCTGAATGTACAGATCACCAGCTTGTTCCCAGTATGCAGTCAAGCTTCTCTATGCCTCTTTTGCTCTTACTCTCTCCCTCCTCCTCTCTCTTTTTTCTTTCCCAGTGAAAATGGCCCCTTCTGGCAAACTGAAGGCAATTGAAGCTGAGTTTAATTAGCTGCCTTCTGTAAATATGCCATTATTCTTCTCACTCAGTACCAGAGTTATATTTACAAAGGGAACAGATAGCAATAATTATTTGGGGCTGTAGTTAGTCAGTAATAGTTAATGTTTGGGTGTAATCGAGAGGAAATTAAGACAAGTGTGCTCTTTGCTGTTGAGAGAACCGTGTGTGTGTGTGTGTGTGTGTGTGTGTGTGTGTGTGTGTGTGTGTGTGAGAGAGAGAGAGAGAGAGAGAGTGCAAGCGCACGCACGCGTGTCAGCCAGCAGCAAAAGCACCTGGATTTTCAGTCACAAACCAGACATATGGAGGTCTAATCAAAGAGGTAAATGTTTGTCCTGCACCTCACACCCTTTGGGTTTATATTTTAATTAATTATAAAATGTTCTCGGGTAGAAGTTCTTATTATCAATTAAAAGAGCACCTTTGGAAAGAATGTAACCAAGCATTAGTTGATTGGGCAGAACATCTTTTCAAGCCCATTAGTGTCCAAATCTGTTGAATTCTGAATTCTGGAAATCCCAGCAAATCTGTCTTATGCTGTGTTCAATGTGGAAAACAGGTATCTTTTTTTTTAATTTCTTTTGTCACAACAGTATACACAAACAATTGTCATAGATAAAACATGTCTTGAAGAAAATATATAAGTAAAAAAATATGCATCAACTATAATAATTTGATATAATGAAGGGAACAATAGGACAGGAACGGTAGGCACTATTGTGCTCTTATGCACGCCCCTTATAGTCCTCTTAGGAATGGGGTGAGGTCAATAGTAGACAGTTTTTGGTTAAACCTTTTGGGATTATGAGAAGAGACTATGGAGTCAGGTAATGAGTTCCAAGCATTAACAACTCTGTTATAGAAGTCATATTTTCTGAAGCGGCTGACATTTAGCTTGAATCTATTTTTTGCTCTTGTAATATTGCGATTGAAGCTGAAGTAGTCTTTTATAGGAAGGATATTGCAATAGATGATTTTGTGTGTTAAACACAGGTCATGTCAAAGTCGACGGAGTTGTAAGTTTTCTAATCCCAGGATTTCAAGTCTGTTGGTATAAGGTATTTTGTTGTTTTCAGAGGAGTGAAGAACTCTTCTAGTGAAATATTTCTGGACTCGTTCTATTGTATTTATGTCAGAGATGTGGTATGGGTTCCAGACTGATGAGCTGTATTCAAGAATAGGTCTGGCAAATGTTTTGTATGCTCTAGTTAGTAGTGTAGAGTTTTTAGAAAAGAAGCTGTGTAAAATTAGGTTTACAACTCTTAGGGCCTTTTTTGCTATGTAGTTGCAGTGGGCTTTGGCATTAAGGTGATTTGATATGAGAACTCCAAGGTCTTTAACGGGGTGGGGGTCATCTATAAGGTAATGTCCATCAAGTATGTACTTAGTGTTTGGGTTCTTTTTTCCAATATGTAAGACTGAGCATTTGCTGGTTGAGATTTGGAGTTGCCAAGTTTTAGACCAATCGGAAATTAAGTCAAGATCTTCTTGAAGGGTAGAAGTATTATTAGTGGTATTAAATAGTTTGACATCATCAGCAGTCTCTCTCTGTCTCTCTCTTTTTCTCTGTCTCTCTTTCTTTCTTTCTTCCTGTCTCTCTATTTCTCTGTGTTGTGACCCAGGTTCCTGGACCCAGACTCCTGGACTCGGATGATTCAGAAAGTGAGGGAGAAGACCTGGCAAGCCCTGCTTCTCTTGGGCCCTCTCCCTCCCTGGCACCCACTCAAAGGGAGGAGGAGGGGCTGGCAAGGCCTGATTCTCTCGAGCCTTCTTCTGATTTGGCAACGCCCCAAGAACAGTTTTGGAGTGATGCAAGACTGCGTAGACGTGACCGGCACACGCAGCAGAGGAAGCGTTGGGATAAAGCCAAGGAATGATGGTCATGCAGTGACATCTGCAGAGACTATAAATAGGAAGCGGGACTTCCTGGTTTTTTGTCTTGGACAAAGCAATGAATTTGCGCGGGCAAACTGTATCAATGGAGGGAAGAATATATTCGTGAGTAATTCTGACCTTATCTATAATTTCCTCGTTATCTCCAGAAACTTGGCAGGCCCGGGGGTAGACGTGGCCAGGACATTTATCTATGTAAAAAATTAGAAAAGGAGACCTTTGACTGACTCTTTGTTGGGAGTATTGGGGGAGGGAAACAAAACACTCTGTCTCTCTCTGTCTCTCCCTCTCTCATAGCCCTCTTTCATCTCCTTCTCTCTCTCTCTCTCTCTCTGTCTCTGTCTCTCTCTTTATCCCTCCCTGTCTCTCTCCCTGTCTCTCTCTGTCTCTCCCTCTCTCATAGCCCTCTTTCATCTCCTTCTCTCTCTCTCTATCTCATGTGTGTTTGTGTGTGTGTCTTGAACCATTTCCAAAAACAGGCGAGGGTTGGTGTTCGCTTGTTTTTTGTTGATGTTGTTCTTTCTTCTTCTTCGGGTGCTTTTTACCATATTTAAATCAAGAGTCATTTCAGGTTCCCAGATAAATGAAGCTCTTTTGTCCCCCTGCTGTGGCTCCCTGTCGGCTGAACCCACCACTGGCTGGCCCCACCCGTCGCCCTCCCCTCCCAGTCACTCGTCACCTGGCCTGAGAAGGTAATGGCAATGGCGGGCGAAGGAGACTCACTCCATATTCCAGAGCAGGAGCAAAGAGCCCCTGTACTTTCCATATCTTGCAGATGCTTCTTCTGGCACTCGTTGGTGCTACACATGCCTTGGTCGCTCAGGGAGATGTACAACTTGCTCTCCGCCGCAGGACACTGTCTCGGCCTGGCTGCAGCCGCTGCCGCTGCTGTTGCCACCTCCATAGCCTGCCCGCTGCTCTCACAGTGCCTTGCACAGCACAGTTAAATTTTACGCGCTTCACAATGGGGGAGACGGCTCCTCCTCCTGGAGCCCATTACAATGCAGAACATCAGTTGTAACTGGGCTGGGTCAGTGTCTCAGGGCGGAGAGCAACTCACGTATCTGCCCGAGCGACTGAGGTATGCTCAGCACCAACAAGGTTGCAGACACCTGGTATATATTGTACACCAAAGAGCCTAGAACTGCCATAAATGCTTTCAGGGTTTTGTGTTTTTTTGTTTTTTTAGAAAGAGTGAAGGGATCTTTCAGTCATCTCATAAAAATTAGATCCATCTATACTTTATTCTGATATAGTACTTTTTTTTTTTTAAAGTTCAGAACCAAAATTTCCTTGATCAGAAATTTGCCTCCCAAAGTGGGCAATTAAACAGAACAGACCTATCTGCTAATCCTACTGTATGCTAATGGTTTTTGGGTTTTTTTGATGATGGAGTAAAGTAAGAAAAGCAGATCTGAAATATAAGAGAGGAGAGAATTGCATAACATGCAACAGGGGGGAAAAAATTACAGGCCAATGTGGAATAGCATATACTCCCTGAGAAGGAAATTTTATTTCTGTGAAAATCATTCATAGCAAAACTGCTTTGAAAGTTTTATCAGAGTTCATAGAGTCACGAACCTGATCAACATAATACTTTCTAAATTGGAACCACTTTGCTTAGCATGAGATATGGAATATATTATTGTATGAAAGAATGAATTCTTTGAAGTATATTTTCTAGGGCAAAAAAAAGGATACCGCTTCAAAATATACTTTGTTTATTAAAACTGTTTTCTAAGATATACATCTAAGGAACTCCATTAATCTTGTAAGAAGAAAGCTAAGAACCTCCAGGCACATAATGATCTATAATTCATACTGTGGATTGCATATATATAACAACTGGATAGCAGGATATTCAGTATGTTAGGAACATACAGAGCTTACAACATACCCACCTCTTATTATCAGAAAAACACAGAAGACCAAACAGCCTCCTGGGTGCCCATTTAAGATAGAATGAATTCTCACTTCAGCTATTATGTAGATGAAATGCTAAAAGTGTTCCTTTGTGGACCTGATCCTATAGAGAGGAAAACCATCCAAATCAAACAATGTATTAATTTTTCCACGCAATGGAATTTGCAGTAGAAATTGTTTCTATTTCACACAGTCACTAGAGATTTGTCTTCTGTAGGTTAGAAGAAGCTGCTATTTGTTCAAAGTTGCAGGTATTCTATTTGTGACCATCCACAAGTGATGAAAGTTTACATAAATCAACAGTCAACTCTCAAATTTAGCAAGAGAACTAGCATTCACTCCCATATTTTTCTTTTTTTTAAAAAAAAAAAGTCAGCTTTGATGAGTTATTTGTTGTAATTTGATTTGAGAGTTTCTTCTGTAGATACATTTTCAGCATTATTTCTTTGAATAGTTTGTAATTCTGGTAATTACTGGTCATCCATCACTTTTTGGTCTGAAAAGACAGGTACCAATTCTCTCTTCCCCAAAGTGAGGCAAACAGTGTCTGCTTTTCTAGTACCCACAGAATTGCATGATCTTGATACAATCCACTGGTAGGTTTCAAATTTTTTTACTACCGGTTCTGTGAGTGTGGCTTGGTGGGTGTGGCATGGCTTGGTGGGTATGGCTTGGTGAGCATTGCAAGGGAAGGTTACTGCAAAATCCCCATTTCCTCCTGAACAGCTGAGACTCGGGAGGCAGAGAATAGATGGGGACGGGGCCAGTCAGAGGTTGTATTTACTAGTTCTCTGAATTACTCAAAATTTCCACTACCGGTTTTCCAGAACTGGTCAGAACCTGCTGAAACCCACCTCTGGTACAACCACAATTTCCATCGTTCCACAAGACAATTATTAAGTGAGTCATCATACCCACTGTTACAACGTGTGTGCGTGGGTTGTTGTTGTTTTTTTGCCACAGTTAAACGTATCACTGCAGTTGTTAAGTAAATGAAAAGGTTATACTTCATTAAGGGACTTTCCTCATTGACTTTGATTGTCAGAAAATGGCTGGCAAGGACACAAACGGCGATCAAATAACCCCAGAATCCTGCAACCATCATAAATCATGCCAGTTGCCAGGTGCCCAAATTTCAATCACATGATTGTGGGAATGTTGTAACGGACAAGAGAACCAGAGATAAATCGCTTTTTGTCAGTACTGTTTTAACTTCAAATGGTCACTGAATGAATGCTTGTTAGTCGAGAATTACCTGTATAATAGTTTGAAAGAGTTTCCAGCTATTTTAAAATATTGTGCTTTGTTGTACCTCTTTGATAACACTCTGTGGATCAGGGGTCTCTAACCTTGGTCCCTTTAAGACTTGTGGACTTCAACTCCCAGAGTCCCTCAGCCAGCAAAGCTGGCTGAGGAACTCTGGGAGTTGAAGTCCACAAGTCTTAAAGGGACCAAGGTTGGAGAACTCTGCTGTGGATCACAATCTCAAGAATGAAAAGATGGACAATGGCTGTTTCAATCACGACTGGTCTTCATCAATGGAACGGCTTGCTCCCGAACTTTTGGGTGCTCTAACCCTAGAGGCTTTAAAGAAGAGATTGGACAACCATTTGTCTGAAATGGTATAAGGTTTTGTCTATGGTGATTCTCAGTCATCCAGGTCATAGTTATCCCAAAGGTGCTTTTTTTGAGAGGCAACTGGACTTTCTTGAAGAAGCTTCTTGGATGAGAAGTGAAACATCTTCAAAGAAAAACAAGTAAGTCCAGTTGCCTCTTGAAAAAAAACCATCTTTGGGACAGGTATTGTTATGGTCCATCAATAGCCTGTGGACCTGGCAGTGGAGTCGGACAGTGAGGAGGCTAGGGAGGATGATGGGCCAGTCCTGGAGTCAGGGGAAGGCCTCGACAAGGGCTCTGCGTCGGAAGCAGAGATGGGGCCAGAGCCATCTGGGAGCGATGCGCAGACTCTGGAGCCTCCAGAGGCGGGCAGCAAAGTGGCAGAGGAAAAGGAGGAACCTGTTCCTAGTGCACACATGAGAAGAGCTGCCAGAAGGCAAGAGCAGCTGAAACAAAAAGGACAACTCGGGAGTAAAGCCAGAAGATGATTGGCCTCTCCCATAAAGCTTAAAAGAGCAGCAATGAGCCATTGGGTTCTTTGTGGAAAAGCAACGTTGATTCCATTGCTTCTTGTCAGCATATCTTGAACTTTGTGGGGGTTTTGCCAAGAAAAGCCTTTGGCAGGTTGCCAAACACAACAAAGGTTGGTGATAAAGCCGCAGAACTGTTTATGAAGAATTTGTTTTGGACTAAGCGGAGAATGAATTAATTCTCAGCTGTTTTAATAAAATAAGTTTGTTGAGGACTGAATTGTGTTTGGTAATCACTACTTGGGCCTTGGTCACAACAGGTATAGGGTTTCCTGCTTGAACAATGATTGGGCTGGAAGAACTCCAAGATCTCTTCTGACTCTGCTATTTATAAACTACCATGTCAGCAGTGTAACAAAGCAGCGCAAAGCAAAAAAGCTGTGTTCAATTAAAAAAAACACTACTCAACTGTTTGGTTCTTCTTAGTGTTCTAAAACCTTCCACTGGAAAAGAAGAAAGATGATCAAGAAACATGTCCAATGACTGGCAACTCTATTTTCCAATCAAATACTCACCACTGGTTGTTAAAATCTCCACATCTCAGGTGGAGATACAAAGAATTTGAGAGCTTAGCATTTCACTTTTTCCCACCTCCCATTTTTTAAAATGACAAGACATTGCAGGAACTTTGCTGGCGTAAGGGCCATCACTTGGTTTAATGTAAAAGATGAGTGAATTAATCTTACTAATAGAGAGTTAATAAATCTCTAATCCCAACAGTCAGTTCCAATCAGCCCCCAATCCATTCACAAAATAACATCAGGTTTTCTTGCCATTCCCGTTTCTTTTTCCAAAACCTTTCTCCACTTTTCTCTTTCAAATTTGCCACAAATATTTTTCATCATAAGGTGCACTTTTGCTGCAAACTTTATTATGGTGTACCTCAAAAGAAAAATATGTTATGAGCACCGTTCAGAAATGGATTTAAAGATTGTAGATCAAATGTCCCTGAACCGATTTCTATTGACTTTAGTACCTACTTACAATAGAGATAAAAGTTTCTCTTGGAGGAAGCTTATACATTAAATATTGAAGTGTTTCTGCCAGGGTCATTTTGCTTTTCAAACCACAATCAGCATAGATATGAGATGTGTGACACTGCAGAGAAGAGGAGGGGATAGTGTTGGTACAACTAGGACGCCCTTTAGTCAATACACAATCACAATCTAATTATCCAACTTTCCATCAAATATCATCTTCTCATTTGTTTATTTTATTTAATGTGAAGATGAACATGTGAACTGAGCCCTACATAATTCTGTCCCCCTCTTCACTGACTGATGTTTGATCCATCCCACTGTCATCTGAACCACTAAATGTTTTCAAATGACTGCATTGTTTGTTTGTTTTTATTTGTGTTTTTTTTTACAAACATATCAAATCAATGTGTGAACAGTGTGGCACCAGTGTGCCATACATTCTAATACAAACAAAACTAGCGAAATTAATCATAGTTATTACATTCAATCTACTTATATATTTCTAATAATGATACACAATTATAATAAGTTGCAATCTGTCATTTTTCAATTATTCCGTATTTTCCCTCGCTAACTTTATTTTATTATATAAAAGTGTCTACACTAACATTCCCCTTTCTCTTATTTCTGTCACTTATTTTAACTTTTACTCGTATCACCTTTTACTGAAAACACATTTTCTTTCTATCCTGCCTGGCTTCTATTCATGTCACCTACCTGAAACAAAGAAAAGGGAAAAAAAAAGAAAAGGAAAGAGAGAGAGAAAAGGAAATGCAAATCAGAACAACAACAAAAAGAAATCATTTAGCCATCATCTCTTGCCCACTTCAATACTTTGGTTGATATGCTTTTTTTTTTTAATTTGCCTTCCTCTTTAGGATCTTTATTATCTCTGCTTCTTGACTATTCAATCTGGGTCATTGTTGAATCTGGTATTGTTGAAATGCAAACCAAGGCCATTAAGATTGTTCTTAAACCACTATCATGTGGCCACAGAAAATGTAGTACATTTGTAAAGCCTGTTCAAGGAAAAGGCAAAACTTTGATTTCTTTCCTTCTGAATGCACTAATCCTGGGTTCATCATCATTCCTCACTCCCAAGCAAAGTACCCCATTGGGATGAGACCTCATGATTGTGAACTTTTAAAAATGCATTCTTTCAGCATGTTTATTTATTCCACTGTGCAGTTGAGACTGCCTAGTTAAATTGTATTATTTATTCTGGTTTTCTTCTAGGAGTAAATGTCATTAAGTGTGCTTGGGTTTTTAATGTGAATAGCCAGATGTAGGATAGCAGTGCAAGTATATCTGATGTTCTTGAAATGGAAGACTTGAGACTGAAGGGGTCAGAGATACAGCATCAATGATAATAGTGAATGCTCCAACACTGGAAATTTTTAAGAAAATGTTGAATAACCATTTGTCTGAAATGGTGTAGGGTTTCCTGCCTGGGCAGGGGGTTGCAGTAGAAGACCTCCAAGGTCCCTTCCAACTCTATTATTATTATTGTTGTTGTTGTTGTTGTTGTTATTAAATATGGAAGGACATATGAACCAAACATGAGCTGTGTATTCATAGGTAGACCGCTCTGCTTCTACCTGGTCTAGTGATTAAGGCTCCTGGCTAAAAACCAGGAGACGATGAGTTCTAATCCCACTTTATTCATGAAAGCCAACTTGGTGACTTTTATTTATTTATTTATTTATTTATTAAATTTATATACCGTCCTTCCCCCGAAGGACTCAGGGCGGTTTACAGCCAGATAAAAACACAATTGCACAAAACTTAAAACAATTTTAAAAATCTGATTCAATTAGGCTGAAACAAGGTTTTAAAACTATACTAAAACCATAATAAGCCCCCGTTAAAATTACTTTAAGCCAGCCCTGCGCGGGAAAACAAAAAAGTCTTCAGCTTGCGACGGGAGGTCCAGAGGTCAGGGAGTTGTCGTATCCCTGGAGGCAGCTCATTCCAGAGGGCAGGTGCCCCCACAGAGAAGGCCCTCCCACTGGGGGCCACCAGTCGACATTGTTTGACTGACGGCACCCTAGGACTTTTTTTGTTCAAAAAGTTTTTATTGGTCAAAAAAGGTTTATACAAATACATATCAGGTATGGTAAATTTTCATTTTTCTTATGCAAGATAAGAATTTTGCTCAAATTTTAAACACATACAACAGCCATATGGCAAGCAGGTAACACGAAGTAGCTAAGTTTACAAATCTTACATACGCAATAAAGAAGGGTCAAGAATAAACAGAATATCATACAAAAGAGAATAAGGAAAACCAACACAATACCAAATATCTTTGTCACTTCCTAGTTTTGGATCTCAGAACTCTGGGTTCAGCCTGACCCAACTCCAGGGCCGCAACAGCGGCTGCCGCCTCCGCCCCATGGTCTATAACCTCCCCTTCTTCAATTCCTGGGTCATCTAATTCCAGGAGGGCTTTGTGTTCCTCCACGTAGGCCGTAGCCTCCGCAATTGTACTAATTTTTTTCGTAATGCCCTCCCGGAAAATCATCAATCCTCTGGCATCAGCCATCTGAAGCCTACTCCTTCTGGTACAATTTGCTTGACAAAAGTAATATTTCTTTCTCATTTCACGTACCTGTCTGGGAATCTGCCTCAGAATGGCTATCTCCTGCCCCTATAAGTCAGTGCCCCACTCCTATGTTTTCTAAGAATTTCATCTCGCCTCTTCTCACAAATTTGACATGAACCTCTCTGGGAACTGCATGCGTGCATATTGTGAATTAACTCTATAAACTCGATCCACATCCCAATTCATAAATCAACACCTCTCCCAAGAAATTCTCCCAACAATTTAGTCACAACATCTCTCAAATCTTCTTGGTCCACTTCTTCCAAATTTTGAAACCTAAGGAAATAAGACATTTTATCCATCTGTAGTCCAAGCACAGCATTGCCTGTCGTCTCCTCTCTTTTCTGCACTGCCCGCATCTCACCCTCCAGACCTTCCACTTTCTGCTTGTTTTCTGCTGAGACTTGTTGAGTATCCTTTAAATCCTTTTGGATAGTCACAATTTCTGCTCTTATTTCCGTTTGGCCTCTTTGCAAATCATCCAGTTTCTTGTCCATATTGGATAACTTTTCCAGAATTCTCTCCATCTCTCCAGCAGTTGGTCTCTGACCTTTTGCCATTTAAAAAAAAAAATTTCAAAATCCTCAGGCAAGCACAGTATCCTTGTAATTTCCTCCGGATCCACCAGGGGGCACTCACAGGAGCAACGAGTCCAGAGTACAGTTAGTCAACCAGGAAGCCGAAGGGAAGTGATGTCATCAAGATTCTCATAGTGAAGGCGGAAGCTGGACGCCACCACTGTTCCCCAGAGGGAGGGGGGGCCTCAAACCCTCCCTCCTAAATTTCTCCATCACCTCTTACCCTAGGACTTTTGAGTGACTGACTTTTGAGCCAGTCACTCTCTTTCAGCCACACTCACCACATGGTCATGGGGAAAATAGGAGGAGGAAGGATTGTTATCTATGAATGAAGGCAAATATACATATCCCAGGATACCGTTGAAAGATCCAATTGCAATTCGGTCAGTCACCAGGACCAGAGGTGTAGTTTCCTGAGCTTTCAAACTCATGCTGGAGCCCCTCCTCAGGAAACTTCTCTCTCACCAGAATGGTGAACCCATCTTCAGAGAAGTCCCTGGGGATGGGCTCCAGCGCGAGTCCGAAAGTTTGGAGAACCAAACCTTTGGTCCTGCTGACTGACTCAGATTGGATCTTGCAGCATTTATGTATGTACATTGCCTTGAGTTATTTATGAAAATTATAATGCAGGAGGGATAAAAGAATCTAAATTAATAAATATAAATCTGGGATCCCACATATATACCCCTGGGGCAGGCTTCCTATTCCAATTAGGAAAGTCTTTTAATTGTTTATCTTAAAAGGGGGAGATTGGCATGCGGCAGAAAATAAAGTCCATTTTTACTTGGAAATGTGCTTCTTTGCCTGAGAGACCAGAAAAGTAAATTGGGCAGGGGGAAATCAATTGGCCTAGGGCAGTGGTGGGATTCGCACCACTTCGGGAGAACCGGTTGTTAACTTCCTGAGCAGTTTCGCAAACTGGTTGTTGGAAGAAATTATTAGGGCAGAGAACCGGTTGTTAAATTATTTGAATCCACCACTGGCCTAGGGCAGTTCAGTAAGATTAGAAGCTAACCGAGATTTGGAAACTGGTTCTCCCACTATACCATGGTGGCAAGTGTCCTGCTGCAGCCACTAACAAAATAGGCACAGGGAGTTAAAACCTGACATTTCTGATCTAGAATCTTTTTCTTTTCTTTTTCCTTCATCTCACTTGATTTTCAGAGAGAGAGAGAGAGAAAGAAAGAAAGAGGGATCTGAGTCCTTAATGCTTTGTTTCTATCACCCTTTACTTCTGCTGTGCTGAGATTTCTTTTAATGATAGCCTCCGCTGTTTTACGTTGAAAATAATCAAGTATATTATAATCCTAAAAGAAGCAATACAGTCCAAAATACAATTCCGCGATGCTCTTGTCAGGATTTTAACTACCTGCTGCAGTTCAGTAGTGAGACGCTGTCTACAGCATAGACTGAACGGAAGGTTGATAGTCTTGTAGATAGAATGTTGAAAGAATGTTGATTAGTCTTGTACAGTTCACTTCAAAATTATGTAAAGACCCTAATACAAGTCAAGGCTTTCAAAGTATTTGGCCCAAATCACATGTATTCATGCATACACAGGCATCTTTTGTTTTTTGTTTCTTTGCTGGTTTTTAGAAAATATTGGGATCCTCATCTAGGGTTTTTTCCCCACCCACCCCCTCTCCAAACCCCAATGTCCCCCTCTTCGTTTTAACTGATCTGTACTTACTTACCCCGACTGAATTCCTGGCCTGTTACAAATACAATTTCAGAATGTGCATTTGATCCTTCAGCAGGAGATTGTGCTCCATCTACTGCTCATGTCACAGAACTGTTTCAATATCCGGAACATTAGATATGGAAGTTAAGTGAGGAGGTCTGTTCATCATGCCTGTGTTTGTCAGATGATATCTTTCAGTTAAACCAGTCTCCTATCCATCCACCGGTGACCAGGTGCATGATAAATTATGCTCTCTTAGAAATGAGCCCTGCTGTACTGAAAGGCTTAAAATATAGACGATTTATATGATATTTAAGCTGCCTTTGTGCTTGCTTGCTCTTCCAAATATTAAGAGCCAGGTTATAAGGATGTCAGCAGTCCCATTTTAGAAGAAGACCTGCATAAGCATGGCATGACAGAATAGAAGAACTGTCTGTGCCCAGTGAAGAATGGGAGATGGCAGCAGAGACTGGAGAAAGAGCTGCTCATACCTGGACAAGACACTATGGACCATACTGCCAATCGTTTATCATCCATCTTGGAAGATGAGGATGGAGAGAAGATTGGAAGATGAACCTTCTGTCTCCTGTGGCAGCAGAGCAAGGTACCATCAATACTCATGTGTGTCTACTTAAGTTCTTAGAAGAGTTGGGAGCTTCATAAATTCACCAGTTGAATTTTGTGATACAGGACAGCTAGTGCTAGAATGAGTAACTCCAACAGAACAACTGTCAAGCCTTTGAAGATATAGGGCAGTGATGGCTAACTTTTTCCGGACCGAGTGCCCAAAGCATGCGCGCATGCACACAAATGTGCACCCGCGCACCTAAATCCCCAAAATGCAATGAACGTGTGGACCACATGCATGCCTCCCTGCATGTCTGCCCCCCCGCATGCACCCTGTGCATGTGTGCGGGCCCCCTGCATGCACCCCCCCGCACATATGCATGTGGCCTCCTGAAGGCAGAGACCCAAAATCCACCTGGCCAGCAAGAGGCATGGCACACATACACAGTGGAGCTGAACTGGAGTGACGGTTCATGTGCCATCCGAGAGGGCGCTGTGCGCCCCCTCTGGCACACATGCCATAGGTTTGCCATCACTGATCTAGGGCATGCATTGTCTGCTTCAAAAATTGAACCAAGGGATTATCTGTTGTGGACAGTACCATTTTATTCCACACAGAGAGGAGGGAGAATGCCTAGAAAATGGCAGTCGAAAAGTCCAAGCCACACTTTGCCTTGACATTCTAGATGTGTAAATATCCTTATGAGTATCCATGTATAGAGTAATTTATGAGGACCACTATTCAGTCTACCACTTTTTTTGAAGTAGAACACCAGCAATAGGAACATCACAGGATGTTTCTGCCTGTGGTGATGCATTCTTGAATTATTCACTGTAAGTTCTAATAATTACTAAGGGAAGTGTATTAGCTGCTTTTACCAAGCCATTTTGTTAGGTAATAAATTAGATAGCATCCTACACGAAAGAAAGAACAAAATTTCTGTATTGTATCCACACTACTCTTAATTCTATTATCTCTCTCTCTCACACACACACACACACACATACACACACACTTTCTTTCTCTCTCACACACACACACTTCTCTCTCTCACACACACACAGACACCTTTCTCTCTCTCTCTCTCTCTCTCATCTATCTATCTATCTATCTATCTATCTATCTATCTATCTATCTATCTATCTATCTATCTATCTATCTATCTATCTATCATCTACTTGCATTCTATCATGACAGATTTGAAGATGAATCTCTCCAACTTTCTCTTCTTGTTCATCCTATGAAAAATGCCCCACAAAAATAACATCTACCTTAACGCATGCAAAAACAACAACATCATTGTAAATGTACTTTGCTGGCAAGGGGAAATTCACAGCTTCTTATAACCTATCCATCTTTGTCCTGTCCCCTTATGTGTGAAACTATGCTTGTTTATTTACAGATAAATCTTGCTTCTTCCTCTCCGGCATGAATGGTGAATGCTTGTCTTCAACTGTTACTAATGATCTCCTTGTCTGCTGCCTGCTTCCCTTTTCACTCAGCAAGGTAAAATTCAGCCGTGCTTGCCAAAGCTAGAAATTGTGGGAACGACTCCGATAGATGCATTTGCCTACTATCTGGGCAATTCTTTTTTTAAGATTAAAAAACTATAAACAGGAAGATTGGGGATTCATCAGGCTGCCCATGGATTCAGGTACCTGGACAAGATCCTGGGATGATACCAAATGCATTTCATCATACTGTTTCCCAAGGCAGTAGCCTCCATTTTTCATTAAGATACCACAAATTAATATATAGTAAATTAGTGCCCATACTTACAATGTATTTTTCGGAGAATAAGACACACTTTTTTCCCCCCCTAAAAGAGGCTGAAAATTTGGGTGTGTCTTATACTCTGAATGTAGCTTTTTCAAAGCTTTTTTTCAGCCCTAACGAGGCGCTAGCATGTGAAGTGATCTTCCGTGCTTTGCCTGCTCCCTCCGACTCTCAGCTGTGCTTTAGAAGCTGTTTTTTTCTCCCCAGCAGGGGATTAAAAGCGTGTGCACGCTCAAAACTATCAAACTAATATGCTGAAGCTGACCAGACTAAGGATACTAGCCAGATGAATACCTAGGTGGGAGAATTTTTTTTCTATTTTCCTCCCCCAAAACTAAGCTTAATAAAATTTAATAAATAAATAATACTCCAGTGCATCTTATACTCCGAAAAATATGGTATATTAGCATATGCACATTTTCTATAGATTTATGCTGCCCTTCTTAGTCAAAGTTTAAATACAGCCATTTAGAAAACAGTACAGATACTTCTCAACTTATAACCACAACTGAGCCCAAAATTTCTGTGCTAAGCAAGTTGTTAAGTGGGCTTTGCCCCATTTTACGACCTTTCTCGTCACAGTTGCTAAGTGAATCACTGCACTTGTTAAGTTAGTAACATGATTGTTCAGTAAATCTGGCTTGCTTGTCAGAAGGTCACAAAAGGGGATCACATGATTACGAGACACTGCAATCATCATCAATATGAACCAGTTGCCAAAAATCTGAATTTTGATGAATGTAGCACGGAGATTCTGCAATGGTCATAAATATGAAAAACAGTTGCAAGTCACTTCTTTCAGTGCCATTGTAGCTTTGAACAGTCATTAATGAACTGTTGTAAGTTGAGAACTACCTGTTATTGCCTCGTATCACCCAATGGATGTGGAAGGTTCTCTTTGTCAGCTTTGGAAGCCATATTAATCCCAAAAGCTTCCACACTGCCAACTTCTTGCGCTTGGGAAAGTAGGAGGGGGGGATTTAGTAGAGAGTTTGTAGTTAGACATCATAGCATTCTTCCCTTTGGTCAAGGTCATGGTGTTTCTACATCTGGAGGAGGAGTGGCTGCAGTGGTAGCTCAAGTTGGGACGAGTGGTGATTGGGCCATGTGATGGACTTATGGGTGCAGGGTAGAGGTGGGTTTCAGCAGGTTCTGACCAGTTCTGGAGAACCGGTAGTGGAAATTTTGAGTACTTTGGAGAACCGGTAGTAAACATTTTGACTGGCCCCGCCCCCATCTATTCTCTGCCTCCCAAGTCCCAGCTGACCAGGAGGAAATGGGGATTTTGCAGTAACTTTCCCCTGGATTGGAGAGGGAATGGAGATTTTACAGTCTCCTTCCCCCAGGAGTGGAGAGGGAATGGAGATTTTGCAGTATCCTTCCCCTGGAGTGGGGTGGGAATGGAGATTTTGCAGTATCCTTCCCCTGCCACCCCCACCAAGCCACATCCACAGAACTGGTAATAAAAAGTTTGGAAACCCATCACTGGTAAAGGGCCTGGATTTGGGGTTTTGATTTACTGAGGGAAAACCCGGAATTCTCAGATTCGGGTTTTCCCAGATGTGCCAGTATACCTACTCTAATAAATGGAAGCTTTGAGATGTTGCCTGTTTTTAATTGGAGTTTTTAATTGGAGTTGGGTTGTTCTGCAACACTGACATTCTTCCATGGTCTTTATCTGGGGATTAAGAATGGTTTCCTTCTTTTTCTCCAACATTTTCATACATGTAATAAATGCAGAATGAAAAACAGGTTTGAGATGACAGACAGAAAGACAGATTGTGGACCCTCCCTTTTCCTTGTTCCCGTGTTCCCTGTCTCTTGATCTGACAGGGGATGAAAGCCTACACAAGATGTAAAGGCAATCGATGGCCTTTCAAAAAATTTCAGGAGGTCAAGGAAGGAGAAGAAAAGATGGCAAAAACAACATCTGCTGGCACTTGTCACTGGGACACCAGGAGCTGCCCAATATTTTTCAGCCATCAAACATCTGTTTTATTGCTTTGAACGTGGCCATTGCTTCCCACATGGGCAACATTATAGCTCATTTTTGCTTTGTTCTAGATAGCTCACCAGAGACGAAAAGGATGTCATGTTGGAACGACGTACATTTCTACATCAATTCTTTGTGTCGTTTCCGTTGGGATGATAATAACCCAGGTCCTAAGGACGAGATTTAAATGGGGTTCACATATTAAAATGCCCTGATCTAATTTACAATTCCCAAATTAATAGATGAACCCGATCGCAATTATCCTTTGGTTGGTCACATTTCCCCAACTTACGTGCTGCAATCACAATCGTGCACAAAGGTATATAAGCAGAGTATATTATGTGCATGTACATTAGCAATGGTCATTTTGCAAAATTCTGCATATAAAAAAAAATACACATTAGGAATAAATAGCCTCTGAAAATGCTTGCCAAAATGCATATAGCATAGGAAAATCAACATAACAGCAATATATCAAGAAAGGGAGGTGATCAAAATATAAATATTAAGAAGACTTGCTTGGAAAAGTATAGCAATTTTTTTTTGTGCTGTACGGAGATGCATATTAATTTTTTTACAAACAAAATTAGACATGAAATAGTACAGGCAGGACAACACATATGATTTTACAGAGAAATTAAATAGTTACACCTGCTACAGAAATGATAGAAATGGCTTGTGTTTCAAAACAGATGACTACCCTGATAGCCCTTAATGGACTTTCACTAACATCCTGTCCAAAATAAAGAGATTTTATGCATTTGTATAAAAAAAAGAGATGAAATATGAGATCATTTGCTGTAGTTTAGGGAGAAGGCAATAAGTCACTAAAATTATTTCTGCTTATGATAAAAGGCGAAGTCATTTCTTTACATATTTCTTTCCCCCCCACCCGTTTACTATATTCTTATTCTTTCTTTCTTTTTCTATTTTTCTTTCTATTTTTTTTCTCCATTTCTGAACCTTCTATTTTTTTCCTTTTTATAATTTACATTGATATTTAATGTCGCAAATTGTAACCTTTAATAAAATGACTATCAAAAACAGGTGATGATAGAAGTAATAATAATTTGCATAGTATTCAAAATGGAATAGGTTTTATCAATGGCTAGAGATAAGAAGTAGAAGTTAGATGAAGAAAGATTATTGTTTATGTGTATGTAAAATATGAATGTTATCTATAACTATAAACATGCTAGTATATAACATGATTATGAATAAGCTAATATAATTATAAATATTGTTATAATTATTCTGTATATTATTATTATCCCTACCAGTATATCTGTTGTTGTTGTTGTTGTTTTGATAAAATGAAGCGCCTGGTTATACACTGTTTTCAAAATATTTATATATAAATAAAAAACTTGACAATGAAAATGAAAAAAAAAGTAATAATAATTTGCTTGCTTTTTGACCATGACATATGAATTTGAAGCAAAGATTCCGTGGCAGACAACAACAACAACAACAACAAAAATTGCATCCACATTCAGCACCAGTATTTTCAGCATCTTTTTTTTGAAAGCCAAGACAACACAGGAATAGAAGTGGGGGGGGAGCTCTTGGATATGGTTGCAGTGGAAAATGTGTTTTCTTTGGAACTCAATATAAAACTTCCCCTGTTAGGGTTTCAAGTAACACCCCAACGAAAGACAACTCTGAGGCTTGAGTTTCCTCAAAGTTCCATTTTATTAGCGATGTCATATTGGCACATCTGGGAAAACCCGAATCTGAAAGTTTCCAGGTTTTCCCCACCCAAAGGAAAGTTCCAGTCCCTGCCCCATACCCACAATAACTACAAGTCCCTCACATGGTCCAATCAAACATCATCCCAACTGGAGATGCCTCCCAGTCTCATCCGTCCAGGTGCAGGGCAAGATGTCCTTGATTCTCTGAGAAAGGAATGTTATTATTTATTTATTTATTAAATTTTTATACCGCCCTTCTCCCGAAGGACTCAGGGCGGTGTACAGCCAAAATAAAACACAATATATATACAATTAAAATCAAAATTTAAAATAGAGCATATTACAAAAGGCCAATGTTTAAAAATTTAAATTTAAAATTTAAAAAATTTAAAACCCCACAACAATAAAACCCAGTTTAAAATGTTAAAAAACCATTATGCCAGTCCAGCTTATTTATTTATTTATTATTTATCTTATTAAATTTTTATACCGCCCTTCTCCCGAAGGACTCAGGGCGGTGTACAGCCAGAAATAAAATACAAGATATATACAATTAAAAGAAATTTAAATATAGCAATTACTAAACGGCTGATAGTTAAAAATGAATTTAAAATTTAAAATATTAATAAAACCCCAATATAAAATCAAACTATTATGCTAGTCCCGCTTGAGTAAATAAATATGTTTTTAGCTCACGACGGAAGGTCCGAAGATCAGGCACTTGACGTAGGCCGGGGGGAGTTCATTCCAGAGCGTCGATGCTCCCACAGAGAAGGCCCTACTCCTGGGGGCCGCCAGCTGACATTGTTTGGCGGACGGCACCCTGAGGAGACCCTCTCTGTGAGAGCTTACGGGTCGGTGGGAGGCATACGGTAACAGCAGGCGGTCTCGTAAGTACCCGGGTCCTAAGCCATGGAGCGCTTTAAAGGTGGTAACCAGAATCTTGAAGCGCACCCGAAAGACCACAGGAAGCCAATGCAGACTACGGAGCAGTGGTGTTACGTGGGAGCCTCGAGAGGCTCCCATTACTACTCGCGCAGCTGCATTCTGGACTAACTGCAGCCTCCGGGTGCACCTCAAGGGCAGCCCCATGTAGAGAGCATTGCAGTAATCCAGCCGAGACATAACCAGAGCATGAGTGACTGTGCATAGGGCATCCTGGTCAAGGAAGGGACGCAACTGGCGGACCAAGCGAACTTGGTAAAAGGCCCTCCTGGAGACGGCCGCCAGATGTTCATCAAAGGACAGCTGTCCATCCAGGAGGACGCCCAAGTTGCGAACCACCTGCTTTGGGGCCACTAACTCGCCCCCAACAGTCAGCCGCGGGTGCAGCTGACTGTACCGGGGTGCCGGCATCCACAGCCACTCCGTCTTGGAGGGATTGAGCTTGAGTCTGTTTCTCCCCATCCAGACCCGTACAGCTTCCAGGCACCGGGACAGCACTTCACCGCCTGCTGGGGTGGTCCGGGTGGAAAAGTACAGCTGAGTATCATCAGCGACAGATGATAACTCACCCGAAACCACTGATGACTTCGCCCAGCGGCTTCATATAGATGTTGAACAGGAGGGGTGAGAGGATCGACCCCTGAGGCACCCCACAAGTGAGGCGCCTCGCGGACGACCTCTGCCCCCCCGTCAACACCGTCTGCGACCGATCGGAGAGATAGGAGGAGAACCACCGATAAACGGTGCCTCCCACTCCCAATCCCTCCAACCGGCGCAGCAGGATACCATGGTCGATGGTATCAAAAGCCGCTGAGAGATCTAATAGGACCAAGGCAGAGGAGCAACCTCTGTCCCTGGCCCTCCAGAGGTCATCCACCAACGCGACCAAAGCCGTCTCCGTGCTGTAACCGGGTCGGAAGCCGGACTGAACGGGTCTAGATAGACAGCTTCCTCCAGGTGCCGGGAGCTGCCATGCAACCATTTCTACAACCTTCGCCACAAAGGGAGGTTTTGAGACTGGACGGTAATTTCCCAAAATAGCTGGGTCCAGGGAAGGCTTCTTCAGGAGAGGTCGCACCACCGCCTCTTTCAAGGCGGCGGGGAAGACCCCTACAACCAAAGAAGCATTTATAATCCCCTGGATCCAGCCTCGGGTCGCCTCCTGAGCAGCCAGCACTAACCAGGAAGGACACGGTCCAGTAAACATGTAGTTGCATGCAACCTCCCAGCAACCTGTCCACGCCCCTCGAGCCACAGAATCAAACTCATCCCAAATAACCTCAACAAGACGTGTCTCCGCCATCTCGGCTGGATCATCGCAATCATGGTCCAAGCCATCACGAAGCTGAACGATTTTATCGTATAGATAACCGTTAAACTCCTCAGCTTGTCCTGCAAAGGTCATCCCGTCCCTCCTGTTGAAGGAGGAACGGGTCACCCAAACAGGGCGGCCGGTGGTTATCTGCCGATGCAATGAGGGTGGAAACGAGAACGCCGCCCTCATTGCCACTAGGTAGGTCTTAGTAAAAGACCTCACTAGTGTCTGATCAGCCTCGGAACGGCTGGACCTCCAAATACTCTCTAGGCGTCTTCTCCGGCGTTTCATCTCTCTCAGCTCCTTGGAAAACCAGGGAGCCAATTGAGATCTACGCCGGGTCAGAGGCTGCAAAGGCACGACACGGTCCAAAGCCCCAGCCGCGGCCCGTTCCCATGCCGCAACCAGTTCTTCAGTCGTGCCGTGGGTAAGATCCTCAGGAAACGGCCCAAGCTCCGTCAGGAACCTCTCCGGGTCCATCAGGCGCCTGGGACGGAACCAACGTATTGGCTCCATCTCCCTGCGGCGGGGAGCGGCGGTCCGAAAGTCTAGGCGAAGAAGGAAATGATCTGACCATGACACCGGTTCTTTCACTATATCTCCTAAATCCAGATCATTTACTCACTGAACAGAGATAAAAATCAAGTCTAGCGCGCCTCCCCCAATGTGTGTAGGGCCATCAGTTACCTGAATCAGGTCCAAGGCCGTCATGGAGGCCTGGAACTCCTGAACCACCGTTGATGACAAGCCGGCCGATGGCGGGTTAAAATCTCCCAAGACCAAAAGTCTGGGAATCTCAACCGCCACGCCAGCAAGCACCTCTAGTAGCTCAGGTAGGGCTGTAGTCACGCAGCAAGGAGCCAGGTACGTGATCAACAGCCCCATCTGATTCCGATGGCCCCACTTCACAAGGAGGGATTCACAACTAGCTATCTGAGGTACAGTGGACTCCCTCGGCTCCAGACTCTCTTTAATCACAACCGCCACACCCCCCCCCCTACCTTGGGCCCTCGGCTGATGGAATGCACGGAAACCCGGAGGGCACAGTTCAACCAGGGGTACACCCCCCTCTGTGCCCAACCAGGTCTCCGTAACGCCCATAATGCCCGCGGACTCCCTCTGAATAAGATCACGAATCAGGGGAGCCTTGTTAACCACAGACCGGGCATTGCAAAGCATCAGCCGAAGACCCAGGCTCTGAGGGTCTTGACCATCCGGGGAACGAGTGAGGACTGAGGGGCCGGAGCACGTGATCACTTTTAAACATCGAACACGTGCTCCCGAAGAATGATGCGGCCCCCTGCCTCCGCCATATCTGCCTCTCCCACTTACCGTACAGATGGAATAACATTCTCTGCTCTGTACATTCCCCTCCCCCCCTGTCTTCGGACCGACTGGAATAATGTCGTGAGCGCGCGCTGGGACTGGACATACCCTCCCCGACGGGTTTCCCCCAACACCCGCCCTTACCCTCCCCCCCCCCTTAAAAATTCCCTATTTAAAAATCCCCAAAGATTTGGGGATTGAATAAATAAGTATGTTTTTAGCTCACGGCGAAAGGTCCGAAGATCAGGCACTTGGTGTAGGCCAGGGGGAAGTTCATTCCAGAGCGTCGATGCTCCAACAGAGAATATTATGTTATGACTATATATTACCCTGGCTCCATACAATCCCCCCTCCCAGTTTCCCACAGTAGCAAATGTGGCAGGTCTGAAGGCCTAATACAAAAGATGGCTTCCAGGCCTGACAGCCCCATTTTAGTGATCCAGTTCTAGGAAACAGTGGGAAGCCCAGACACTTCCTTCCTTCTTTTTTTTTTTTGCCCTCTGGGTCCTTTATATAAACATTGCTCCAAAGGCACAATTTCTTTTTTAGTGACATTCTCTTTAGTGACATTCTCATTGGGAAACGGTGAATAGGAACACAGGCCCCATATTATTATGACTTAATTGTTAACTCAGAATTTGTTATCAGAAAAGCCTTCCTGGTTCTCAACATGCAGAACAGAAATTTCTCTAGCAAAGGGTTGTTGTTTCTTTTTTCCCCCTTTTTAAACACGTTCTATGAAATAGCTCAGTGTAAACATAAACTCTTTTTCATGGCAGCCAGTTAGCAATGGCAAGCTAATCAAACCAGGGTTAGGCTGCAGTAGCCAAACATGGGTTTATTTCTCACAGTTCTTAACATCTTTTAGCTGGCTGAAAAATATGGCAACATACCAGGGGTGAAATGCTCCCAGGTGATCGGGTAGCGATGGGGGCGGGTAGTTCGGAGAACTTGGAGCAAAAATCCCTGTCCCCCCCACCCCCACCCCCGCCCATGCCCATCCAATCGCCTGGTCTCCATTTGCATACTTGGCAGCTTGCTGCTTCTTTCGGGCTCACTATTCCTGCCTGGCTTCAGCTGCTGCAATCAATTGCATCAGCTAGCAACTCAATCTGCCTGCTTGCAATCCATCTCATGGTGAGCAACTCAATCTGCCTGCCTTGTCCCTTGAATTGGGTAAGTAACTGGGGTCCATTTTAGGAGTTTTATTTTTTTTTAGACATAGCAATTTAAAGTTAAGGAAGTTTTAAATGTAGCTGCTTTTATCTAAAAATATAAATAAAAAAATAATAAAATAAAATATTTGTGCAGCTTTCTGAGATTTTGTGTGTTTCTGTAGTGTTTCACTAACTACCAAAACATATAAAATCTAACAAAGCTGTATGTGGCATTTTGTGTGTGTGAGAGAGAGTTGTGTTGTGTTGTGTTGTGTTGTGTTGTGTGTGTGTGAAGTGTGAAAGTTGGTTTTTGGTACCTCTTATTGTTTTGTGTACTTTGTTTATTATTTTTATTATTTATTGTTATTTGCCACGCCCACTCAGTCACCTGACCACCAAGCCACGCCCATCAATTAAGCCACGCCCACAGAACCGGTAGGGAGAATTTTTAGATTTCACCCCTGCAACATACCGTGCATTATGCTATCCTGATGGGAAAGATGTATTGTGAGACAAGGGAAGGAAAGCACTTGATGGATCTCTTTTATTCGTCTTCCCACCAAACATCAGCAGCTGGTATGAAAACACCCACCAACTATTCTCCTTAATATGGGCTGGACCTGGAGGATGTCCTCACTGATGGTTAAATTGGTAAGACTTTGCCTTCTTTCAAAATCTATTCTGGTTTGATGCAGGCTTGAAGTCAAAGGGTCTCCAACTAATATCAGTTGGTGTTTGGGTTTTGTTATGACACAAGGTTCATGCAGTTCGGGAACATCATTAAACTGGCGTGTGCATGAATGAGGGCCTCTGGTGGCTCAACGGACTAAGTCTGTCTGTTATTAACACAGCTGCTTGCAATTACTGCAAGTTCAAGTCCCACCAGGCCCAAAGTTGACTCAGCCTTCCATCCTTTATAAGGTAGGTAAAATGAGGACCCAGATTGTTGGGGGCAATAAAAGCTGACTTTGTATATAATATACAAATGGTTGAAGACTATTGCTTAACACATTGTAAGCTGCCCTGAGTCTTCGGAGAAGGGCGGGATATAAATTCAAATTTAAAAAAAATAAGCGAGAAAAAAAATAGGAAGGAGAATGCAGATAGAAGACAGAAATTGAACTGACATTCTAAGGCAGGGGTCTCCAACCTTGGTTCCTTTAAGACTTGTGGACTTCAACTGCCAGAGTCCCTCAGCCAGCAAAGCTGGCTGAGGAACTCTGAGAGTTGAAGTCCACAAGTCTTAAAGGGACCAAGGTTGGAGACCCCTGTTCTAAGGGAGGGAGGGAGGAAAGGAGGAATTAGCTCTTGAAATTTTTAAAGGAGAAGGAGAAGGAGAAGGAGAAGGAGAAGGAGAAGGAGAAGGAGAAGGAGAAGGAGAAGGAGATGATTGATCCTGTGCACCTCAACTGTGCTCATCCTCCTTGCCTATGTACAGCAGGCATATACATTCTTTTGCTTGGCATATGTGTATGACTTTACCCCCCAGGCCTGCAGTTAGAGGGGGCTGCTCAGTGAAAAAGGAAGCCCTTCCTGCTTTAAAGAACAGTTTTGGTCACTCCATAGATAATGGCAGCTTTGCCACGTTCTATGCCTTTTCTCCCTCCTTTTTTTTCTTCCTGTACATATAACACTGCATAAAATGTTCCCAGAGATCAGCTTTCCCAGCGCTCACTTCTTGAAATTGAAAGCAAAAGAGGGTCTGCTTTAAAAACCAAGAGTTCCCTGTACCCTTACGTGAAAGCCAATTCCATTTAATTTAAGAGAACTTATTTCTGAGTAGAAAACCATTGGTTCAGAAAGCAATTCTGGTTTTTACCTTCAACTCTCTGGAAATGTTACAGCAATGTTTTTTTTCCAAATTTGGTGACCTTAGGATGTGTGAACTTCAACTCCCAGAATTCCCCACCCATTAGAGTAACCACAGACACACACACAAACACACACCCAGTGGTGGGATTCAAATAATTTAACAGCCCTAATGACCAGCTGGGTAGGTGTGGCTCGGTGGTCATGTGACCATGTGGGCGTGGTCAACTCAACGTCACTCAGGTTGTAATGCCTTAGCTGTTACAATGTAATAAGGGTTAACCAGAGAGGCAGTTTCTGTAAGCAGGGCAATAAAGATTAAGGTAGAAACAACACCAGAATGTTTCCTTCCTGCCTTCCTTACAGGATTAGCCCTGTAAAGTGGAAAAAAACCCAAAATAAGATTTCTTCCAACAACCAGTTCTCCAAACTGCTTAGAAAGTTAACAACCGGTTCTCTCAAATAAGTGCGAACCGGCTGAATCCCACCACTGCACACACCAGATAAGCTGTACAGATAAAGTACTGCTCGGACAGTACAGGTTGTCCTCAACTTTCAACCATAATGGAGCCTGCCCATTATGGTAGTAAGTTGTGATGGTCTTAAAGTGGTTCATCCACACGACCAACCTGATTTTATGGTTTTTTGCAGCAGTCATTAAGCAACGGTCGTAAAGTGAATACTAAAGTCATTAGTGAATCTGTTGTTTGCTAGGGGCTATTTTTTGCCAGCAAAAACACTATAAATCCCAGTCACACGAGTGCAGACACCACAAACCGCAATAAATACTGGTTTGCAAGTGCCCAAAATGTGATCATATGGCCACAGGGTGGTGGTGGGGGGAGCCATAAGAACTTTGGCACCAGGTCATAATTTGCTTGGGGAGGGAGAGAGTCCATCATAACTTTGAACTGTTACTAAGCAACCAGTTGTTAATTGAGGACTATCTGTATGTGGGCAGATGGTTGGAAATTGTGCGTCCAATCCAGGGGTGGGTTCTACTTATCTTTACTACCAATTAGCAATAGGAGCACACACGCTTGCTTCGCTCGCTCGCATGAGCTAACCTTCTATGGAGATCACCTATGACAGTGTTGGCGAATCTATGGCACACGTGCCGGAAGTGGCATGTGAAACCGTCCTGTGCCAAATACATGGCCTCACCAGCTCCTTGTCATGTTCCTGCACTCAAACGCGCACCGATCAGCCGGCCATCATGTGAGTGGTGCCGACGGACCCCAGAAGTGTGACGGTCCATCGCACATGCGCGAGCTGGCACCCAATCTTCCGGATTGGCGTCGCGCACATGCGCGTTGGACTGCCGCACTTCCAGGATCGCCAGCACCGCATGCGTGATGGCCAGCTGATCGGCGCATGTTTGAACACAAGAACGTGATGGGAGCCGGCGAGGCCATGCATTCGGCACAGGGTGGTTTCGCCTGCCACTTCGGCCATGCGGGCCGGCATTCAAGAACACCAAAGGTTCACCAACACTGGCCTATGATGACATCTGGGTCGGTGGGCGGAGCCTCCCACCGGTTTTACTACCGGTTCTATAGAATCGGTCCAAACTGGGGGCAACTCACCACTGGTCCAATCTCTTCAGCAGCTCAAGACAGCATGGCAATGAAGAAAAGGTCCCCATGACCAGATTTCCCCAACAACGTTAATGAGACATGGCAAATCAGGAGACCTAGGAAAATGCTATTTTAAAACTGAAAAGCTAAGGACAAATTTGGTCTGCGTTCACAAGCTGAAGGTGAATGAGACATAGGCAACAGTAAAATGATACAGCCTTTCAAAACAGTGAAATACCTAGATGCTACAGTTAGTGAATCATGAGAATAAGCCAAAGCAATAGATCTGATTTACAGCCTGTGCTCCCATTCCTATCACAGATATTGCTGGTTTGTTTTCAAATAACTTCTAAAAATAATTGCTTCTCCAAGTGCTGCCTGCTGTTTAATTATAATTCTTGTATGAATAAATAGAACATGATTACATAACAATATAGGGCTGCCCAGCAGAGCAAGCCCTTCTCAATCCATTCCAAAAGCTCTCATCAGGAGAAGAATCATGTACACACGTACACACACACACACACAGCACAATGGAGGAAGCAAAAAATAAACAAAAGAAGGAGAAAGGGAGGATTATTTTATCATATACAAAAGCTGCGTTCTTTCCAATTTCAGTTCCAGAAAACTATACAGTAGATCTTTCACAAGTGATATACTGCACTCTCACACTCTCTTTTTCCCTACCTACTTAACTACCTATCTACCTACTTATCTATCATCTATCTATTTACGGGACCGCCTACTGCCACCGTTTGCCTCCCATCAACCCATGCGCTCTCACAGGGAGGGACTCCTCAGGGTACCGTCAGCCAAGCAATGTCGACTGGCGACCCCCAGGGGGAGGGCTTTTTCTGTGGGAACTCCCACCCTCTGGAACAAACTTCCCCCAGGACTTCGTCAACTTCCTGACTTTTGGACCTTCCACCGCGAGCTGAAAACATATTTATCCGCGCAGGACTGGCATAGAATTTTAGACATTTTTATTCGGTTTTAATCTTATTTAATGGGTTTTATTGTTTTAAATATATTTTAATCTGGGCCATATTTAATAAGTTTTTTAATTACTGTTTTACCTTGTATTTATTCATTGTTATTTTATCTGGCTGTGAACCGCCCTGAGTCCTTCGGGAGAAGGGCGGTATAAAAATCTAATTAATTAAATAAATAAATAAATAAATCAATCTATCTATCTATCTATCTATCTATCTATCTATCTATCTATCTATCTATCTATCTATCCATTATCTATCATCTATCATAATCTCTCTCTCTCTCTCTCTCTCTCCCCTTACCTACCTACCTACCTACCTACCTACCTACCTACCTACCTACTTACCCATCCATCCATCCATCCATCCATCCATCCATCCATCCATCCATCCATCCATCCATCCATCTATCTATCTATCTATCTATCTATCTATCTATCTATCTATCTATTTACAGGTGGCCAAAATTATAGAAACCTTTTGGGGAAAGTGTATTTTCTAAAACTAACTAATAACACCACTTTATTTTTTGGAGCAGTACCATAAAATTATGTATCACTGGAAAGATAATTTAATCAAGAATGTAATGCAACAACTTTTATGAAGGATTTGCTATTAAAATAGCAGTTACAGTATAAAGAAGAAAAGTGAAATGTAGAAAAAACGAGATATACAAAAAATATCACCTTAGAAAAAATGAGATATGCAAAAATTATCACATCAGTTAATAGTTAGTTGGGTAACCTTTAGCATGAATTATGGCCTTGGTTCCCATGGAGTGAACCAAGTCTTTTAGTTCTGTAGCTGTTATAATGTGAAACCAAGATCGAATGATTGCTTCTATTAACTGGGTTTTATTGCTGGGTCACTTCTGACTTACAAGTTTTTTTAGTCGGCTCCATAGATTTTCAATTGAGTTAAGGTCTGGGTTATTCCCAGGCCATTCCAGTAGTGGAATATCATTATCTTAAAACTCCCAAAAATGTTAGTGTTATTAGCCATCAAACCTCAAAAATACACTTTTCCCAAAAGGTTTCAACAATTGTGACCACTACTATCTATCTATCTATCTATCTATCTATCTATCTATCTATCTATCTATCTATCTATCTATCTATCTATCTATCTATCTATCTATCTAATCTCCTGGCAACTGTCTGGACTAGTTGCTGCAGCATCCTTGGTAAAGATTATCAGAAGTGATTTGCCACTCCCTCCTTCTTTAAACTGAGAGAGAGCAACTGGTCCACCCAGCTGGCTTTGGCTTTTCTACATTTCACTTTTCTTTATAATGTAACTGCTATTTTAATGGCAAATTCTTCATAAAAGCTGGCTTTGTGTCTAAGAATTAGAACTCATGGTTTCCCAGGATCTAGCCTGATATCTTCACCACTACACCAAACTGGTCGTCTTAATTTATTTTAACCTCTACAATGTATACACCTATTTATTTATTTATTTATTATAAATATACTGGACATTACAATTAAAAAGGTAAGAACTATCTAAAAGAAAAAGAAAAACATAAAAAGTAAAGGAGAGAAAGAAAGAAAAAGGAAAGGAAAAATATATAAAAATTACTTTCCTCATCACAATAAATATGAAAAAAGTAGTAAATTATTATCTTTTATTAAAAGATGAGAAAATATATCTTTTTTCCCCTACATCTCATTTCTTATTTCTAGGCAAATTGTTTCAACCTCATCATTCAATTCCAATCAGCAAAAATCAATTAAGGTTTATCAGATATAACAACATGTCTATTTTAATCTTGATCAAATAGACCAACTTTATATTCCTTCACTTTACTTTTTATCAAGCTTGATCCTTAATCCCCTCAAATATTGGTTCTAGAATTTGATTTCTTCTCATTTTTTCTTTGTCTTTTCTGACAAAATCCTTCAAAACTTGAAGTCTCTATTGTAAATCCAATAAAAGGAAGACATCTAGTTCACTCTTTTGATAAGATATCAATCAGTTTCATTTGTATATCCGTGTGGCATCACTTTCTAAATTATTCTCCTAGCTTTTCATTTTTAAATCTACTTTTGAAACAATCTCTAACCTAACTGGTAAAGTTTGCTCTTCCATATTATCTTCCAATCACAGCCTGTCTATAATAAGAGTCATTTTTAAAATCAACTTCTGAATTCATTGTACATAAACATTGTTCTACACATTCAATGTTAAAGTATTTTGTTCCCTTCTTTATTAGTATATCCAATTTAAGTACTCTTCTCTTTTAATTATAATCTTTATTCTTCTGGTTCCTTTTAGTTACTAACCTCCAATCCTTTTTATCCTTCCCCCTCCCCCAATATTCGAATCATCAGGATTTTCCCATGGGAAGCATTCTTATAATTAATTTCAAAATCTTAATTCAAATCCATTCTTAGTCTGTAACTTTCAATAATTAATGTTCTTATCATTCTTTTTTAGACAATAAATAAATAAAAGTAAGTCCTTAAACTTACTTCACTAAGCATTGAAGAAAATGCAAAGGTAAAACATACTTTTATGAAGGTCCTTAATATTTTAAAAGCAGTTAATAAACAATCTCACTGGAGAAGAGCCTAATGCTGGGAAAGACTGAAGGCAAAAGAAGAAAGGGACAACAGAGAATGAGGTGGCTGGATGGAATCACTGAAGCAGTAGGTGTGAGCTTAAATGGACTCCAGAAGATGGTAGAGGATAGGCCTGGAGGAACATTGTTCATGGGGTCGTGATGGGTCGGACACGACTTTGCAACTAACAACAACAACAATAAACGGTCTCCCAAAGTGATTAAGAAAGGGCATATGTCAATGTTCCAAGTAATGCACCTATAGAGGCAGGTAGATTCCTCAAAGAAAAATTTTATTGGATACATCATATTGGCACAAGTGGTGAAAGCCGACTCTGAAAGTTCCTGCAGCTTTCACAGGCATACAGGCATCCAATACTAGTTTCCAGACAATACTGATGCTGAGCATTAGGGCATAGCCGACTTCAGGGTTGACAGCATATGCAAACTGTGGGTCCTTCTAGAGCAGGGGTCAGCAACCTGCAGCTCTGGAGCCGTATGTGGCTCTTTCATCCTTCTGCTGTGGCTCCCTGTGGCTGGTTGGTTCCACAATTAGGGCTTTCAGTTAGGACAGATAGAGGAAAAATTTCAAATAAATGAAAATGAAAAAGGATGCTAGGATGATACTCTGTGGTGGGGGAACCAGACTTCTGGTCAGCTTCGGAATTGAACGGGAGGTTAGGACCTTTGTGGCTGTTTGAGTGTTTAAGGTTGCCGACCCCTGTTCTAGAGATACCGAATCATAGCTTGGGTTATGATGACATTCCTTTGACTCCCAAAGCTCTCACCTGCCAGAGACCACTGTTTGCAGTCTCCACACAAGGAGCAATTGTCTGAGGTACTTGTGGCTAATCTGGTCCTCTCCATCTCATTTTTTTACTGGAAGTCCTACAATATATACATTTCTAAGCTGAAATGGTGATGCTAGCCCAGAGGTCCCAAATTCTCTTTCAGGCATACAGGCATCCGATACTAGTTTTCAGACAATACCGATGCGGAGTGTTAGGGCAGAAATCAGTGTACCAATGCACTATCAACTCAGTTCCTGTTGGAGAATTTGAGGCTCTTCTCTCAGAGGCACAAGGAATTCTTCAGAGCTGACAAGGATTTGCTGTAGAGGCTGTCTCCGGTGCTTGAAATGTAAGGCTCCAATTATTTCAATCCCGATGACGCTGTAGTTTTGCAGAACACCTTTCAAGATGAAAAATAATCTCATTCATATATATATATATACATATGCTAGTGGGGGTTTGAACTGATTGGGTGGGAGCTTGGCTGTGCTCTGATTGGCTGGGGGGGGTTTGTGCTCTGATTGGCTGGGGGGCTGTCCTGTTTGGGTGGGGGCTTGGTTGTGCTCAGATTAATCTGCTTTCTGGGTGGATGTGTGGTGGTGACATCCTGTGTGTCACCACCACACATCCACCCAGAAAGCAGACCCAAACCCACACTGATCAGGAAGCACGACCAAGGACCAGAAGCCAGACCGCAGCTGCAACATTAGCTATTTCAAACCCCTCCAATCCATACATACAGCAGACAGACACCCACTATGAAGATGTAGCACGACCACAAACACGAAGCCAAACAACAGCAATGTAACTCACCAGCTCAAATCCCCCTGCAACTCAGATTAATCTGAGCACAACCAAGCCCCCACCCAAACAGGACACCCCCCCAGCCAATCAGAGCACAAACCCCCCCCCCAGCCAATCAGATCACAGCCAAGCTCCCACCCAATCAGTTCAAACCCCCACTAGCAGTTAAAAAGGAAGAAACAGCTGCAATCACACATTGCTCCCAGAAGCACGAAGCTGAAGCCTGAAGATGACGAATGAGACTTCGTCGAAACGTCGCCAAGACACTTCTAATTTTACACGGGAGAAAACCCGAACAACCAAAGACCTACATACAAACACCTGTGAAAACCTCAGAAAACAAATGTGTATATATATATATATATTAGGCAAGTAGCTGGCAAATCCAGGATTTTGCAGAAAAAGCCGATGTGCCTACTAACGAGGCATCTGCCTGAATACCCATTGCCAAACAGCAACCAGTAAGTAGACCTTTTCTAGCCACATTTTTCTACAAATGACAGACGCTTCTGCCAGCAGCCAATTATGCAAGCAAAGGACACAACTTAATTTACCGAAAGCTGAAAGGTTTTTCTTTTGGTTTCTCATATCTTATTTTTGTCTACGTAAAAACACTGTTAGTGCTGCCACTACGGGTATTTTGAAATGGGCTGCTTCAATCAGAAAAGCTTATGAATATAAAGCGTTTTCTCCAAATTAACAGGAATTATATTTTAAAGTTCCTCAGTGCAAGGGTTTGATGTGCCTGTTTTAAAAATGGGGAGTTCTTAATGAGCAAACCTAGATTTGTTTTCTAAAACTGTGAAAGCATTGGCATATCTCTGTATTATAAACAATCTTACAATTCTTTTCCTGCCTTTTTTTCCAAAGGAATTTTTGGCTTGCTAAATGTAGAGTTACCAGGTGTGGGGCAACAGGAGAACATGTTCTCCTTTTTATCCTCGTGTCCTTGGTCCAACAGGAATATGCTTAAAATCAAATATTGTCCAGCGCTTTTTTTAGTGTTTTGTTTCATCACACAATAGCAACAGCACTTAGAATTATATACTGCTTCACAGTGCTGTGCAGCTCTCTCTAAGCATATTGCCCCCAACAATCTGGGTCCTCATTTTACTGACTTTAGAAGAATGGGAAGTTAAGACAACCTGGAACCATTGAGACTTGAACTGCCAAACTGCAAGCAGCCGGCAGTCAGCAGAAGTAGCCTGCAAGTACGGCATTCTAACTACTGCGCCACCACGGCTCTGTGCTGTTCTTATATATCCATTCATGCAAGCTTTAAGAAAATCCAGTCAGAATTGACTGAGGCCCTTTGGAAACAGCTATGGGACAATAAGGGGTCCAAGTTGCAGTCCCCATAGATTTCATTCAAATATCAAGAAAAAATTCTTAACGATATCTTAAAATTGCTGAAAAAGACCTGTTCTCTCTCATTCCGGAGCATAGGAGCCAGAATAATGCATTTAAAACCTCCTTGCTTAGCAATGTTTATTTATTATTATTTATTATTTATTATTCATACTTTTATACCACCCTATCTCCCTAGGGACTCAAGGCGGTTTACAGCCATATAAAAAACATAAATATATACAGAGTAAAACATTAATTTAAAAAACTTATTATATAGGCCGAATATTTAAAATAGAGATATAAATAATAAAACCCCATTTAAAACCAGATTTAAAATTTAAACATTTAAAAATTTAAAATTCTAGTCCAGTCCTGCGCAGATAAATAGATGTGTCTTAAGCTCGCGGCGGAAGGCTTGAAGATCAGGAAGTTGGCGAAGTCCTGGGGGAAGCTCGCTCCAGAGGGTGGGAGCCCCCAAAGAAAAGGCCCTTCCCTTGGGTGTCGCCAGTCGGCACTGCCTGGCCGACGGCACCATGAGGAGTCCCTCTCTGTGAGAGCGCACGGGTCGGTGAGAGGCATTCGGTGGCAACAGACGGTCCCGTAAGTAGCCCGGCCCTATGTCATGTTAATTCTATGTGGTCGTAAGTGGAGGACTACCTGTACTTCAGAACAAATCCACATGAATTAAAATCAGTGTGATTCATAAAGCTCACTTGGAGAATTTCCCGCTATCCCCAGACCCTTTCCTTACAACCAATCAAGCAAAAAAAGCAAAAAAAACCCACCACTACCCCAATTCTATACTTCTTCATCCTTCTTATACATATTTCATCAGATGCATTTCCTAATGGTGACTCTCCCAGTTCTGTAACCTTCAAAGCCTCTTGAATGGCCCATTAGTTTCTTTCAGGCCTTGAAAAGAAACCAAGCTGATGGTTGGGTGCTTATAACTGAAAGCTTAGCTGGCACAGTGCCCATCTGCAATTGCCTTGATTGAATAATTTACATTTCATTCACATGTGAGGGTTACCAGCAGGAACTCATAGCAGAAATTGAACTACCAGGCCGTTATGCATAGTAAATAAAAATCTACAATTTGTCCTAATTCCCAATAGAAGCAAGTTTTAAAAATATGTAGAGAACTCTTTAAAACTCCTGTATCATTCCCCGAGTATCTTTCCAACGTGCTTTGCCAGGGCTTTGTAATTTTCCTTGTAGCAGAACTCATGGTTTTTAATCTCTTTCTATCAGGCAGAGATCCAGCTGGTTCAGTGATAGAGGCTTAGTATAACCTCAGTCTTGCATTGATTACATTCATACAGTGTGCAGGGTCAGAGCAGGCAACTTCCAGTTGGTTGGGGAACATCCCTTGTTTTGTCCTTCAAAGCCACCATCCAACAATGTTATGGTGATGGGACCATAACATTGTTGGAGGCAGCTAAACATTTTTAGCCTGTTTTTCCAATGACTTGGGGAATTGAAGCAATTTAAAAAGACAAAAGGGGAACACGATGGCTAGCGGTTAAAGACACTGAGCTGTCAGCCCAGGTTTGAGCCCCAAGTGCTGCATAATAGGGTGAGCTTCCATTACTTGCCTCAACTCCTGCCCACCTAGCAGTTTGAAAGCATGTAAATGAAAGTAGATAAATAGGTACCACTTCAGTGGGAAGGTAGCAGAATTCCATGCCCCTCAGTGTATACTCATGACCATGAAAGCATCTTCGGATGATGCTGATTCCCTTGACTAAGAAATGGAAATGAGCGCTGCCCCCTAGATGTGGACATGACTGGAAAGGGAAAAGCTTTACCGTTACCTTTTAAAAAGAGAGACTGGGTTTCCTTAAGCTCAGTTGCACCTGCTTTAAATCTTAATTCAAATAAAATATGTCCAACTAAATCTCAGATATCAATCGAAGATGGGGAGAGCTGGGATACGTAGAGGGTTGAATGTGACACCATGATATGGTACTTCTTTGCTGAAGCAAAGAAAACGTTTTAGGGCCTAGCATAATGAAGGAGGCTGTGTTTCTCAATGACCTCAGTAATGGTGGATGAGTGTGAGTGTTGAAGTGTGAGCCATAGAGCAGGCCGGGTGTGCAAAAGGACTAGATTGTGTCTGTTTTTCCTGCAATCTCATGGACAGCCTTTTTTACAAGTATATTAGTTCATGCTTTCAAATGAAGGACTGGAAAGAGTGCTCAAATTGTGTGAAGTTGGAAATTCAAGAAAAAAATTTTTTTTTTTTTCATAAGAGGATTGGATGGTGGGGGTTCTCTGTGCCCAGCATTTCAAACAGATGCCCATTACTGCTGTGTCTCTGCCTCGGAGAAATCATATCTCAGAAGGAACAAAAAGGTTGAATGTTATTTTAATTGAATTTGTTTTCCATTTCTTTCCAGACTGTCTGGGGAAAAGCTCACACATCTTTTGATTGTTTTTACCTAAAGTCTATTATCCTAATAATGAGGCCTTTTACAAAAAAACCAACAACCCAGGCCTGTGTTTATAATTATTTTCCCCATTGATGGTATCAGTGAACAACAAAAAACATCAAGATGAGAGGAAAAGCGGGTATTCTGGAAATGATTGCTGAACCAATTCATAAAGTGATTTCCATCAGTGATATTCCTGACAGTGATTCACTGTCAGGAAAGAAGATGCAAGGAAGGGCCGCGAATTAATCAAGTCTGGGATTGAAAGTTTATTCCCCAATAGGCTTGATTCAAGTTGCCGGTACTTCTGGACTTGTCTGACTCAAGAAAGGAAGCAGTTTGTTTTGTCTGTCCCACAACTATCACTAGGTGTAATTGTATGTGATAACGACCTTGGAAGGCAGAGGAAAGAGCAATAAGAGATGTCGTAGCCCATAGCAGGCATGAGTGTGTGTGGAAAATGGCTCAGAAGGAACTGTCTAGTTTCTTGTGCTGTAAAGGCAACAGAGGAGAGATGTCTTCTCAATTGTGCAAGATTCTGTTAAAGTAACCATACAATAAAGTAGAATTAGTTCATCTGGGCATGCTTCTTGTTTGGACTATGTTGCAAGGCTGATAACTAGGGGACTGCTCCCCATTCCCTCCCTAGGTTAGGATCAGTAGAAAAGTGCTTAGTGAATTTAAATTTCAGGAGAAATGTTTGAAATCACATCACACGTATGATTCCTTATAACATATCACACAAGTCCATAATGGTTTGTTTTGGGGGGGGGGTGCTTTGTAGTGTCAGGTGACACTATAATTTGTAAGGAATCTTGTTTTGAGCTCAGCATATCATCTGAACCTAGTACATATGCTAGAATAAAATAGAATTTGATGCTAGAATAGAATTTTTTTTTATTGGCCAAGTGTGATTGGACACACAAGGAATTTGTCTTGGTGCATATGCTCTCAGTTTACATAAAATAAAAGATACGTTCATCAAGGTACAACATTTATAACACAAATGATGGTCAATATATCAATATAAATCATAAGGATTGCCAGCAACAAAGTTACAGTCATACAGTCATAAGTGGAAAAAGATTGGTGATGGGAACGATGAGAAGATTAATAGGAGTGCAGGTGTAGTAAATAGTTTGACAGTGTTGAGGGAATTAATTGTTTAGCAGCCTTCGGGAAAAAACTGTTCTTGTGTCTAGTTGTTCTAGTGTGCAGTGCTCTATAGCATCGTTTTGAGGGTAGGAGTTGAAACAGTTTATGTCCTGGATGTGAGGGATCTGTAAATATTTTCACGGCCCTCTTCTTGGTTCGTGCAGTATACAGGTATATATAGTGCAGGGGTGAAATTCACTTTCCTTCCCTACCAATTCGCAAATGTGCACGTGCCATCCACGCATGTGCAAAGCCTTCTGCGCATGCACAGAGGCTGAAAACATTGCAAAAAATCATCATGACGTTTGCACGGGTGCGCAGAGCCTCCAACAGCAGCCGCTACTGGTTCGCCTGAGCCGGATAGAACCAGCTGAAATTCACCCCAATATAGTGTGAAGAATAAATACGGAGAGAGAATTATCAATCTCATCTAGTTTTACTAATCAAATTTATATGGAAACTCATCTCATAAAAGCTCATGCAATGGCAGCATTTTAAAAATTAGCCCAAATCTCAAACAGCACAAGATTTTGGTGCTGGATTTTGGTCCAGCATTTCATGAATTCTCACACAAGATCTAGAAAAAATTCAATTTTCTTGCTCAAGATCTTCAGCCAATTGTTAAAAGGAAATTTTATTTAGATTTGGAGTCTATGAATGCCATAACAGACATCTAGTCTCATGGATACCATATTTCAGGGTCTAATAATTTTGAAACCAATTCATGGGATTGATATAACATATACAGGCTTTCTTTTAGAAGCACAAATTAAAAGATTTATTGTCCCCAAGGCCTTCCACAAATGTATATTGTGGAACAGCCAGTTTATGTGACAGCATCATAAAAACAGGTTATGATATAGTGAGGCTAATTTATATAAGATATACACATTTTTTTTAGGTAGCATCAACATAATTATTTCTAACCAGGATTTGCCATGTATGCAACTATCAAAATATTTATATTGATGAAACCACCAGTTCATTTTGCTACATCATGAAACTGGGGTATATTTCTATGTGTACTGTATTATGATCTAAAACATGAATGTATAGAATAATTAATCACAGTAACTTTGATTATCCTGTGAGATTATAATATACTGTGACACTGCATCATTTTCATTAAATATCTGAGTTGTTAAAATCTGGATGTCCACTAGATGCCAGCAAAGAAGATTGTGTTTGCTCCCATCTTGTGGCCATTGAGAATTCTGTAGCCCAGGTATAGTACTCATGAAATTGCATTACAGGACTAGCATAAAAACAATCTGAATAAGTCATATGAAATGCCATTCAAATGAACAGCCACACTTGCCAAGCAAAATCTCCACGGAATGCAACATTATTAGGACTCATTCTCTCGGGGCTGCTGAAATAAGTATCTTGGGAAGGGGGATACTTGCTTTTCTCAATCTTCCCACACTAGCCCCTTTTTTCCTAGCCCTTCTTTTTGTAGCTGAATTGCATTAATAAACATGTCTTGGCTAGCCCTTCCCTATACCAACTGTCCTGGAGCACCATTTATTGCCAGGTGCCCGCAAGCCATCCATTATGTATAATGAAACTAAGGCTGAATGTCCAAGCACCTGCTTCCCAGAATCCCCATGCTTTGGCTTCCTGCTGCCATCATTTAGTGCTGATTTAAAGGCTGCCATTTGCAGCCCTCCTACTTGCTCCTTAACTCTTGTTTCCTGCTGTTCCTTTTGCAGATGATGATGCATGGCTCCAGTCAATTGCCCCTGGCTTTTGGTTCTGTTCAAAAGATAATCAGAGAAGGGTGGGTGGGAGAGACTATTCCAATGACAAGGCAGCCCACTTCAGTGTGCACTATAGTCTTAGCTATGGTTATACTTCAATGATATTAATTAGCATACGAGATGCATCTTCGTTTATATAAGGCAGCTTCGTTGTCAAACTCGAAAGGGAAATGGCAAAAAAAGAACAATTGAATCAACATCATTGGACATGCTCTTTAACACATGAATCTTTGCTTCTGTCACTTGGTTTCTCCAAACAAGCTTTTCAAAATAAAAGCAGACAGCTTTATTGGTTTGGCTGCAAGTGACGCCATTTTTGCTTCTAAAAATGCCCACAAAGCAGAACGTTTAGTGGTAGGTGCAGGGCCAAAGCAAAAAAAAAAGGGGGGGTGGAGTCTGTTTTTAATATCTGACTTTTTCTCAACATGCAGATTGGATCACAGGAAAAAGTCTGTTCATTTAGAAACCATTTGGAGGAGGGGTTGGAAAATTTGATGACCAAGTCTGCAGGTGATAGAAAGATGAGGAGAGAGAGACGACTTCCGGTATCCAGCGGCAACGGACGTCTGGAAGGTTTCTCCTGCCTCCAGCGCCCGAATCCGGCCGCCGCCGAGGCCCTCAGGGGCCAGGTGTTCCGAAAAGGACACCTGCCGCACGGACGGCTCGCCAGGGGTCTCCCAGCCGACATACAGGACTGTGGGGACCGATGCTGGCGCGTCCTAGGCTCGGCGGGGTTCGAGGCCACAGGCCGCGCCATTATTTTGGTCGCCGCTTGCCGCTGTGCCCGTGACACCGGGCATTGGATTTATAACTGCAGCAGCCTGGTGGTGAACAGGGCACGGAGAAGAATTGAGGAGGAGAAGGAAGGGAATATCGGTAAACGTGAGTGGAGTGCCCGGAGTGCGGGGGTTTTCTCCCCTGCGGTTGGAAGGAGCACGAGTTATTCTGGAGAGAGGAGAACTTAAAATAAGAAGATTACCGGTTTTGTGGAGCTCTGGAGAGAAGAGGTGATGGAGAAATTTAGGAGGGAAGGTTTGAGGCCCCTCCTTCTGGGGAACAGTGGTGGCGCCCAGCTTCCGCCTTCACTATGAGAATTTTGATGACATCACTTCCTTCGGCTTCCTGGTTGACTAACTGTACTCTGGACTCGTTGCTCCTGTGAGTGCCCCTGGTGGATCCGGAGGAAATTACAAGGATACTGTGCCTGCCTGAGGATTTTGTATTTTTTTCCTTAATGGCAAAAGGTCAGAGACCAACTGCTGGAGAGATGGAGAGAATTTTGGAAAAGTTATCTAATATGGACAAGAAATTGATGAAATAAGAGCAGAAATTGTGACTATCCAAAAGGATTTAAAGGATACTCAACAAGTTTCAGCAGAAAACAAGCAGAAAGTGGAAGGTTTGAGGGTGAGATGCGGCAGTGCAGAAAAGAGAGGAGACGACAGGCAATGCTGTGCTTGACCACAGATGGATAAAATGTCTTATTTCCTTAGGTTTCAAAATTTGGAAGAAGTGGACCACGAAGACTTGAGAGATGTTGTGACTAAATTGTTGGGAGAATTTCTTGGGAGAGGTGTTGATTTCATGAATTGGGATGTGGATCGAGTTTATAGAGTTAATTCAATATGCACGCACGCATGCAGTTCCCAGAGAGGTTCATGTCAAATTTGTGAGAAGAGAGACGAGATGAAATTCTTAGAAAACATAGGAGTGGGGCACTGATTTACAGGGGCAGGGAGATAGCCATTCTGAGGCAGATTCCCAGACAGGTACGTGAAAAAGAAAGAAATATTATTTTTGTCAAGCAAATTGTACCAGAAGGAGTGGGCTTCAGATGGCTGATGCCAGAGGGATTGATGATTTTCCGGGAGGGCATTACGAAAAAAATCAGTACAATTGCGGAGGCTACGGCCTATGTGGAGGAACACAAAGCCTTCCTGGAATCAGATGACCCAGGAATTGAAGAAGGGGAGGTTATAGATCATGGGGCTGAAGCGGCTGCCGCTGTTGCGGCCCTGGAGTTGGGTCAGGCTGAACCCAGAGTTCTGAGATCCAAAACTAGGAAGTGATAAAGATATTTGGGATTGTGTTGGTTTTCCTTATTCTCTTTTGTACGATATTCTGTTTATTCTTGACTCTTCTTTATTACGTATTTAAAATTTGCAAACTTAGCTACTTCGTGTCACCTGCTTGCCTTATGGCTGTTGTATGTGTTAAAAAATTTGAGTAAAATTCTTATTTTAGATAAGAAAAATGAAAATTTACCATACCTGATATGTATTTGTATAAACCTTTTTTGACTAATAAAAACTTTTTGAATAATAAAAAAAAAAAGAAAGATGAGGAGAGAACAAATATTAATTAGAGTATCAAGGTTCTCAGCAATTTTGGCAAGTTGAAACAAAGGGCAGATTAATTTCAGCAGCAACAAAATAAGTTCCTTTAGTTAAGAAAAACAACTGAAGGCATAACAATAAGAAATGGAAACCATGCAGAGCAATAGTATATGTGAAAATTATCTGGATGTCATGGTGGTTCATAAGAACTGTAACAACATTGCCAAAAAGGCATTAAGAGTTGTCAACCTAATCTTGTGTAGCTTCTTCTCTAGTAATATTGTACTGCTAATTAGAGCATACAAAGCATTTGCTAGACCAATTCTCGAATACAGCTCATCTGTCTGGAACCCGCACTGCATATTGGACATTAATTGAGCGAGTCCAGAGACATTTCACAAGTAGAGTCCTCCACTCCTCTGCCCGCAACAGAATACCTTATGCCACCAGACTTGAAATTTTGGGCTTAGACAATTTAGAACTAATCCGGCTTTGGTCTGACCTAAGCATAGTACACAAAATTATCTCCTACAACATCCTACCTTTCAATGACTACTTCGGCTTCAACCACAACAATACACGAGCACACAATAGATAAAACTTAAAGTGAACCGTTCCAAACTCGATTGCAGAAAATACAACTTCACCAACAGAGTGGTCAGAGTGGTCAATGCCTGGAATGCACTACCTGATTCCCAAACTCCCAAAACTTTAACCTTAGACTGTCTATTGTTGATCTCACCCCATTCCTAAGAGGTCTGTAAGGGGTGTGCATAAGAGCACCAGCGTGCCTACCATCCCTGTCCTACTGTCCCCATTTATTCGTGTCCATTTCATGTATTCATAATCATGTTTATACTTATATTTGTCATCTTATACATGCTTGACAAATAAAATAAAGATGATGTGATGCAACTGTAAAAAAAAATGCAGTCTGAATGCATTATTGCAGACTAACTCTGTCCACAGCCAGGAGTTTGATCCTGACTGGCTCAAGGTTGAAGCCTTCTATCCTTCTGAAATTGGTAAAATGAGGACCCAGATTGTTGGGGACAATTATGCTGACTCTGTAAACCCCTTAGAGAGGGCTGTAAAGCACTGTGAAGCGGTATGTAAGTCTAACTACTACTGCTATTGGTTATGCTTAGCATGGAGGAGAAAATGGGGAGAGCTGATAGCTGTTTTCAGATTTTCATGTAGAAGTCGGGATGGAATTAATTGTTCAGAGTTCTTCCTGAAGACAGAAATAATGATCTCAAATGACAAGGAATTAGATTTTGGTTGAACATCAGGAAGTTTCCTAACAACTGTTCATCAGCAGTCTCTTCCTCAGGTTTCCTTAATGTCAGCTTCAGTAATCAGGATCTCTTGAGCTTTAACCTTCTGCTTCCTACTTTTCTAACCATCACTGTAAAATCCAACACATTAGGAATGACTATCATTTAACAGTATATTATTATTCTATGCAAATTCAGACCTTGCTACTGAAGCTGTGAATAATTCTTCTTCTTCTTCTTCTTCTTCTTCTTCTTCTTCTTCTTCTTCTTCTTCTTCTTCTTCTTCTTCTTCTTCTTCTTCTTCTTCTTCTTCTTCTTCTTCTCTTCCTCCTCCTCCTCCTCCTCCTCCTCCTCCTCCTCCTCCTCCTCCTCCTCCTCCTCCTCCTCCTCCTCCTTCTATTTCCACGACAACTATATCAATGGGGAAGTTTCTGCTCGCATATGTCTCACTAAGAGGTAATGAATGGTTCCATGCCTGCACATGGCCACTAATAATCTCTACTATAAAGGGAGAGTTTAGCTGGAGGGAGGACGTGATCTTTCTGGACTGTTCCTTCTGTTTTCTTTCTTTTTTGTCTGTGAACTTCAGAAATTTGCTGAGCTTTCAGAATCCAGAACTTCAGAGATGCTCATTATGGACGGGTATAGTAAATTACAAATAAATTAGTGTTCCAAAGGAAGAGAATATCCATAGCTCAGGGTCAAACTGCGAAGTCCTTGGTGCTCTTGATTGTTTGCTGGCAGATTTTTCATTACCCAACTAGGTAACATTAACAAATTAGCACTCAGTTTTACTACTGCTATACTTCAGTTGCAAGAAATTATCTGAATTAGATTTAGGGACTGGCATTCATCACCAAATGGAATGATTGCAGCTTCAAGTAGATAATGTTGCACTGCAGCAACTAATATTCACATTAGAAAGGTGAGTGTACACAATAACTCGGACGTTGCTAAAATGCTCATCTCAGCTTAGGCATTCAGATGAAAATGGATGATTATTTGAAAAATGGGGCATGACAGGCAGTGGTGGGATTCAAATAATTTAACAACTGGTTCTCTGCCCTAATGACCGGCTGAGTAAGCATGGCCACGGTGGGTGTGGCCAGGGGTGTGACAGGCAGCACTCAGCCTCCTGCACCCCCCTGGGAGCAAAAATGGGCCACGGGGAGGACGTGCCGCCCACCCCCACACCCCGTTTTGGGCCTAGGAGGCCTCCCTGCAGCCTCCTGGGAACAAAAACAGGCCATGGGGGTGCCCCGCCCCTCTCTGCCCCAATTTGGGCCTAGGAGGCTTCCCTGAAGCCTCCTGGGAGTGGAAACAGGCCACGAGGGGCCCACTGCACCAGTCCCACCCGTGGCCTGTTTTGAGCCTTGAAGGGCTCCCTGAACTTATCTGGGAGCCAAAATGGGACATGTGGGGACTCCCGGAGGGGACAGGGAGGGGTGGAGCCAGCCAGCAATTTAACTACCAGTTCACCTGAACTATCCCAAACCAGCTGAATCCCACCACTGATGACAGGTGGTGCATTTCTAAGATTGAGGGCACCTCTTGGATGCCAGAGGAGAGGCTGGAGGCATAGAGAGTGTGGACAGTGTTAAAAAAAGAGATTGCCATCCTAGCTAATTATTGCAAAAAAATTAATATGGCCTCACTTTTCACCCACATACAAAATGTCACCAGCAGCCAAAGAGCTATAGGAAAATCAACGTATTATTATCATTATTATTTTTTGTATCTCCAGGTTTTCATGTTAGAGGTAAAAGGGAAACCAAAGAAGTTCCTAGTCCATGGCAAGGAGAAAGGGGTAAGCTGTTAATGACTGGTTATTAGAAGATTGCAACAGGAATTGACCCACCAGCTTGTCACCCGAGCGTGATGTCAAGAACTGAGAGAGAGTGACTGGCCCAAAATCACCTAGTACACTTTCATTGCTAAGGCACGACAAGCAATGGATGGAAATTAATTGTCGTGTCCCCCTCCCCCTCCAACGACCAGGTCTAGGAAGTCCATATCAAGCGTGGCAACAAAGTCTCTGCAGCTTTGCCAAATTCCTTCCAGGTTTCTCAGGGCAGGCAGGAGTCCAAGTTGTGACTTCAGCAAACTAGAGGAGACTTTGCTTGACTCAAAGGTGGAATGCCAAAAGCAGATCCTTTATATAGGCTGTGGGGTGTAGCTCCATGACTCAGCATTTATCCAGGCCTGCCCCTCCCTTCCTTCTGCTGGCGTCGCCTCTCAGATCTCCGGAAGCGAGGATCCTTCTACTGTGAATTCTCTTCAGCTGGATCTGCTGTCGGTAATTCCAGCATGTGGCTGGCTCCCTGCTCACACGCTTTAGGAGTGAGGTTTGTTTGTTCATTCCTGACATCCTGTCCGGGCATGGGGCCAGGGCCGGGGGCTGGAGGCATGACAGGCTGTTCATCTTTATTATTTATTTATTTATTTATTTATTGTTTAAATTTATATACCGTCCTATCTCCCAAAGGACTCAGGGCGGTTTACAGGCATTTAAAAAAGGTAAATACAATCTAAAAACAGTTAAAAAACTTATTCTAAAAGCCTAAATTAAAAATATGAAAATAAAACCCAATTTAAAAACCGTAAATTAAAATCTAGCTCAGTCCTGCGCAATTAAATAAGTATGTTTTAAGCTCGCGGCGGAAGGTCCGAAGGTCCGGAAGCTGACGAAGTCCTGGGGGTAGTTCGTTCCAGAGGGTGGGAGCCCCCACAGAGAAGGCCCTTCCCCTGGGCGCTGCCAGACGACATTGCCTCGCTGACGGCACCCTGAGGAGTCCCTCTCTATGAGAGCGCACGGGTCGGTGAGAGGTATTCGGTAGCAGTAGGCGGTCCCATAGATAACCCGGCCCTATGCCATGGAGCGCTTTAAAGGTGGTCACCAAAACCTTGAAGCGCACCCGGAAGGCCACAGGTAGCCAGTGCAGTCTGCGCAGGATGGGTGTTATACGGGAGCCACGAGGGGCTCCCTCTATCACCCGCGCAGCCGCATTCTGGACTAACTGTAGCCTCCGGATGCCCTTCAAGGGGAGCCCCATGTAGAGAGCATTGCAGTAATCCAGGCGAGACGTCACGAGTGCGTGAGTGACCGTGCATAGGGCATCCCGGTCCAGAAAGGGGCGCAACTGGCGCACCAGGCAAACCTGGTAGAACGCTCTCCTGGAGACGGCCGTCAAATGATCTTCTAGAGACAGCCGTTCATCCAGGACTCCAAGTCTGATAGCAGGCCCGGGAGGAGACGGGAGGGGCCCGGCTGAGGAGAGGAGGGAGGACGAGGCACAACATTAATCAAGGAGAGAAGCAGCCTAGAACTAAGGAGAAATTTTCTGACAGTGAGAACAATTAGGCAGTGGAAATTTATTTATTTATTTGTTTGTTTGTTTGTTTGTTTGTCACAACAGTAAATTCTGCCAGCTTCTAGCCTGCTGCCTTAACCACTCGACTAACCTGGCTCTCTTCTCTTGGATCTAAGTGATCTCAGGAAATAATACACCACTTCCTTATCATTCGATAAGGATGGTGCAGGGATTAAAGTGCAATATTGCAGGCAAACTCTGCCCATAGCCCAGAGTTCGATTCTGAGCAGCTCAAGGTTAACTCGGCCTTCCGTTCCATCCTTCTGAGGTCAGTAAAATCAGGACCGGGATTGTTGGGGACAACAATAATGCTTACATTGCAAATTACCCAGAGAATGCTGTAAAGCACTATGGGGTGGGTATATAAGCTTAAGTGCTACTGCAATTTACGCATTTTGTCACTAATTACCCTTTCTGCACCCACCCAAGCCTTCCAGCCTAGGAACATATTATTTGACAAGATTTTGAAGCTACTGATCCAGAAAAGGGCACCCAAAATCCTGGAAGATGTGAGACTACATCAAAGCTAATGGGCTTTTCTTTTTCTTTCACCTTTTTTTCCTATTGTCTCCACATAAAATTGGTTCCCATTTATGAAGATCACCAATGACTTCATTAATAAGCAGCCTCCTTAAGAAGAGCAAGACAAGTCTTCCTTCAAAGGCTGCCTTCTTGCTGGATGATGACTAACTTAACTCATTCTTCCAGGAAATGGAAGAGAGGCTGAAGGTCTATCAGTCAGACAGAATCAATCCTTTGAAAAACTCATTAACAATCATATCTCAATGTAATTCCTATGCTTGCAAAGCAGAATAATTTATTAGCTTTTGAATCTGTCACCATTTTTAAAAGATTTGCCACTGGCGTATGTTAGATAAAGAATATAATACGATATGAGAAGAGAATATTGATAGCAAATGGGATTAAGTTATATTATGCAAAATATAAATATTGGTTCTAACTTATTTGCAACTCTAGCAAGCATTGACACAGAGTAATTACTGTATATGCTTGGATATTATTTCCTAACGGGAATTTTAATACCCTTCAGGAGTTGGCTAAATAAAGGCCCAGGAAGGCTACTATGTACTCAGTGGTCCTCCAGTTTCAATTAGCCCTTCTTTAAAATTAGATTTTTTTAAAATTAACAAATTTAAAAACCAAATTTTTAAATTCTTTAAAATTTTAGACTATTTGTCTGAAATGGTATAGGGCCGTGATGGTGAACCTATTGCACACAAGCCACACCTGACATGCAGAGCCCGCTCTGCGGGCACGCGAGCCGTCACCCAGCTCAGCTCCACCGCCCATGCGTGCCTCCCGCTGGCCAGATGATTTTTGGGGTGGGGGCAGGTCGCATGCGGGACATGCGTGCACATGCATGGGGGTGTGTGTGCATGCCTGGGGGCAGGGGAGACCGTGGGGCTGCGTCCCCCCCCCCCCTTGCAGGCTGTTTTTGGTCCCAGGAGGCTTCAGGTGTTTCAAGTAGTTTTAATCAAAATGCAGTTAAAATGCTATACAAGCCACTGAGAATATAAATACATATATACAACAGGAACAGGAAGTGCCTCACAGGAGCAAATAGAGGTAAATCCTAGAGAGGCAGGAAATGCATCACAAAACAATGGAGATAATGCTAAAGAGGAATAAAGCTGCATGCAAGGCACACATAACATCTGTAACAACAGGGAGGCCTACTAGGCCCAAAATGGGGCGGGGGTGTTGTACGCGCATGTGTTTGTGGGTCACGTGCACATGCACAAGAGAACATGGGGTGGTCGTATGTGCATGCGCAAGGGAGGGTGCATTGCAGGGGTGAAATCTAAAAATTTTCCCTACCGGTTCTGTGGGCGTGGCTTAATTGGTGGGCACGGCTTGGTGGTCAGATGACTGGGTGGGCGTGGCCAATAACAATAAATAATAAAAGTAATAAACAATGTATACAAAACAATAAGAGGTACCAAAAACCAACTTTCACACTTTACACACACACACCACAACTGACTCTCTCACACACACACGCGCGCATACACACGCACACACACACAAAATGCCACATATAGCTTTGTGAGATTTTGTGTGTTTGTGTAGTTAGAGTGAAACACTACAGAAACACACCAAATCTCAGAAAGCTGCACAAATATTTAATTTTATTATTATTATTATTTTTTTTAGATCAGGGGTCTCCAACCTTAGTAACTTAAGGTTTGTGGACTTCAACTCCCAGAGTTCCTCATTCAGCAAAGCAGGCAGTCAAAGCAGGCTGTAATCAGTAGCTGAAGAAAAGCATGGCATTGCCAGCCCGAAAGGAACAGTAATTATAGGTAAATGAGGAGGGGGCGTTGGGTGGGCATGGGTGGGGACTCTTGTAAGTGGGGGCTGTTAAAAAGTGACTTTAAAAGCCTGTGAGGATCAGGAAACTCCTTTGGGATCGCCAGAGGAAAAAAAGTTTTTAAAAGCTCCTCTGACGATCTCAGCTAAAGTTCCCTCATAGCAGCCCAGAACCTCTTAAAATAATTGTTTTAACAAGCGCTTCAGCTGTAGAAAACATGTTTTTAAAGCTTCTGGTGATGAGGAACTCATCTGGGACCGCCAGAGGAGTCTTTTAAAACCTCTTTTTTTTCTTTTTCTTTTCCTTCGGCTGAAGAGGTTTTTTAAAAAAAAACTTTTAAAGGGTTCAGGTGATCTCTGCTCAGCCGTGCGATCATCAGAGTTTTTTATTTTATTTTTAAAGGCATGTTTTCGGCTGAAGAAAAACTGCTTTTAAAAGTAAAAAAACCCAAAACCTTTGCTGATGGTGCGGCTCAGCAGAGGCAGGGGGCGGGGCCAGGGATTTTTGCTACCAGTCCTCCGAACCAGCAGCCACCATCACTACCGGATTGGGCGAGCCGGTCCGAACCGGGAGCATTCACCCCTGGTACATTGTATTATGCGTGCCGGCACATGTGCGTGCTGGTGCAAGCACATATGCACACTTTCGGCACAAATGACCACTATGATTGGTATAGGGTCTCCTGCTTGAGCAGAGGGTTGGACTGGAAGAGCTCCAAGGTACCTTCCAACTCTATTATTCTACGTTCCAAAATGAATCATGAAGGATCCCCATTTTGTCATGTGCATGCGACATATGAACATTGCAAGCTGCTGCACTATTGCAAAGCAACAATAGTTTTGATGATAGGACATTCAGCAATAAGTGAAGCAATAAGTGGGATTTCTTAATGCTGTTTTTCCTGCAGAAGTACAGCCCTGTTAGGAAATTCAATCCCATTAGTAGGTGAAGAGCTATCTTGTCTTCTTTCATATTTTCCATCATAGCCTTGTGTTCACATTCAGTTACTCTTGCTGGTCAAGAATAAGGAAGCAAAGGCGATTTCCAGGGGAGGTATGGCAAACTGAAGAAAAGCTCTGCAAAAGTGAAGCTGAAGACTCCAGCAAACACCAATGAGTGAATCAGTTGAAAATACTCTGGATAAGGAGAGGCTGAGAGATTGCCCACACTTGCTCTGGATGTTTGATTCCCACAGAGAGTGCAGGACAGTGGTTTTCCATAGGTTTGAACACTGGGAGACAACAGAATTAGCCATTTTGCTCATAACATTGGAGAAACTTTTAAAGGACACAAAGCTGGCAAACCTAACTTTCTAATCACTTTCAGAAAACAATCATTGACTATTTGTAAGCTATTAGATACCTTCAGAATTACAAACCTAAAAATGTCCATTCTGGTAAGTCTGCCTTCCATCCTAAATGAAAGAGAAATTTAATCATTATCTTAAACTAATAACCCTCAATGCTTTAAGTTATCTCAGGGGCTGCCACAAATATCTCAGGGGTTGCCACAAAGAAGAGGGAGTCAAGCTATTCTCCAAAGCACCTGAGGGCAGGACAAGAAGCAATGAGTGGAAACTAATCAAGGAGAGAAGCAACTTAGTTCTAAGGAGAAATTTCCTGACAGTTAGAACAATTAATCAGTGGAACAACTTGCCTCCAGAAGTTGTGAATGCTCCAAGGCAAAACTGGAGGTTTTTAAGAAGAGGTCTGTAAGGGGCGTGCATAAGAGCACAAACGTGCCTACCGTTCCTGTCCTATTGTTTTCCTTCGTTATATCCAATTATATAGTTATTACATACTCATACTCATATATATGCTTATATATTATATAATTATTTCATGCTTATGCTTATATATACTGTGTGACAAAAATAAATAAAATAAAATGTTGGATAACCATTTGTCTGAAGTGCTTTAGGGTTTCCTGCCTAAGCAGGGGGTTGGATTAGAAGACTTCCAAGGTTAATTCTAAGTTACCTCATGGTAGTTAAAAAACTAATGCCCCTCATTATCCTTAATTTTCAGTGTGATTCTTGAACCATTGGTGGCGCAGTGGTTAGAATGCAATATTGCAGGTTAATTCTGCTCACACTGCCAGGAGTTCGATGCCTTTGATCCTGACTGGCTCAAGGTTACTCAGCTTCCATCCTTCTGAGGACCCAGATTGTTGGGGAGGGTGATATGCTGACTCTGTAAAACTGCTTACAGAGGGCTGTAAAGCACTGTGAAATGGTATATACAGTAAATCTAAGTGCTATTGCTATTGGCCTCTTCATTAGACAGTCTCATACAGTATATTAAAGGTATAGCAGCATTTGTCACTGAATACAAATTGGTGTTATATGCCAGTCCCTGTTGGGTTAACATATTTCTCAAAGTTTACCCCAGTATGTTGAATTAAATATGTTTAAATGTACAAATGTAATTTCAGTGAATACAACTTGACAGTCAAAATTATTAATTTTAATCAGTATATATTAATTTATTGTACAGATAAATAATATTTCATGGCAGGCTATCTTTGGCCAAATTGTAGTTATTTTATGAAGGTAGTAGCTTTAACCTGACCATATTTTCAACTATATCATCATGTTAACATCTATATTTTTCTGAAGAAGAAATCACTCATTATGATTACTTTCCTATCTCAGCCCATTTAAAAAGCAAATGTGTAACCCTTTTTAAATCTTGGCAGGCCTTAGAATCTAGGTGTATTAAATCAGGATCTTTATTTCTTGTCCTGCAAGCTGCTAGGAATTTGTGGTTATTAATAAGCAAGCAGTTGCATTTTGATCCTGGAAAACATGAAGAGTTGATACTGCAGCATAACTCAAACCTGAATATAGCAGGGAAGATGTTTTATTGAAGTGCTTGAACTAAGCAAGGGATTAAGGCTTTAAACTAGTTCATCCTTAATGGTTATTTCAAAGATTTGGGGAGATTGATTTGCCTTCCATACATGCTTGGCAATATATACAACGAAAAGAAATATTAGCTAAATGGTATGGCTGGCCATACTTTAGATTACTTTAGCAATCTCTAAACCACGGGTATCAAACTGGATTTCTTAGAGGGCTGGATCAGCATTGTAGTTCTCCTCCGTGGGCTGGTGGTGGGGGCGGGTGTTGGTGGGGCGGTGGGGGGAGAGATGGGACCGCTGGCTTCTGCAGCACCCTGCCAGCCAAAAAGGGGCACGGGTGTCCACACACAGCCCCCTGAGCTTTGTTTTTGCCCTCCTTGGCCTCTTGCAGCATTCTCCTGGCTGAAAATGAGCTGTGCATGGCCCGTTTTCAGCCCATTTTTGGCCGGCAGAGTGCTGCAGGAGGTCATGGAGGGTGAAAACGAGGGACAGGGGTCCCACACAAGGCCCATTTTAGCTGGCAGAGGCACTGTGAGCCAGTCCTTTGATATTTCCAGGCCCGACCCGCAGGCTGGATTTAAGCAACCCCGCAGGCTGGATCCAGCCCATGGGCCTTGAGTTTGACACCCCTGCTCTAAACTGCCTGCTATTTTAGCTTCTTTAAGGGATGTTGCACTTGAATAAAAACATATAAGTCAATCAAATGTTATTAAAAAAGTGAAATGGAAGTTAGTGTTAGTTGCTTATTTGATTGGCAAAAGGAAGAATTGGAATATCCATTTGTGAATCAGTGGGTCCTGGTCTTTAAAATATGAAACATGCCATTACTGATCATTTTAAAATGAAAGTATTTCAGCAGTAAATATTATATTGGTTCTATTGGACCCCCAAAGAATATTTTTAAAAGGATGGACAACAGACTTTTTAAGCTGATGATGTAATAAAATGGAACTGTCTTTAATTCACATGATTTGGTCTTGTTCTATTTGTTTTGATCTAAAATTGACATGTACATTCATACAATTTTGGGAAGACGTTTTAAAAGATTTCAGGTGGAAATACTGCACACTCTAGTTCAATGTTTTTAAACTTTGGAAACTTTAAGCGGTGTGGACTTCAACTCTTAGAATACTCCAGGCAGCATGCTGACTGGGGAATTCTGGGAGTTGAATTCCACATCTCTTAAAGTGGTTTTTGAGAAATTCTGCTCTAGTTCCTTTAGGTCTGACTATTGCAAATGCAAGGTGAGATGACTGTTTCCATATGGTAGGCCAGTTGACAGTCACAGAATGCAAACCAATCATCCACACAAGCCACTAGCCCGCTCCTACTCCCTCTGTCATTCAGTATCTTTCCAAGAATGCCTACATACATGGCATTGTGTGAGAAGCAGGCAGCTCATTGATTATTGCGGATGTTTAAGGGAAGAGAAGATACTGATCTGGCCAAGTATATCTGTCAGCATTCCAGAAAACCCTTCTTGCAGAAAAGACTCCAAAGCAAAACTTCTTTCAAAGTTCTTTTACTAGCATAGATAATCTGGCACAGTTGGTTGAAATCCAAATCTGGGGATCCAGGTTCCTCCCTCAGTAATACAAATCCCAAAATCCCCACCCTCATGACCCCTCTGCTGATCACATGCTCCAATCTTCAACCGTCCCATCTCAAGACATCACTCTGGCCACTTCTTCTCCAGATGCGAGCCCAGCCTGAACTTGACCGCCAGGAAGAATGTTGTTATGTCTAATAATCCCTTGTACCACCACCACCCTCTCCTACTTTCCCACACAGGAGAAAGTGGCAGCATTTGGAAGCCTTCAGCCTAGTATGGCTTCCAAAGCTGACAATGTCATCATCAAGAACATCATTTAAGGGAGGCATTGGACCAGTACTGCCACTGTCTCCCATGCAAAATCATCAAATCTTCCAGCTCTAACCTGACTATTCAAATTGCCAAACAGTTGATTGACAGGGCTTCTACTCTGCAGGTGCCTGGTCCAATTTATTTATTTATTTATTTGTCAAGTATGTATTAGATAATATATAATAGTATAAGCATGAACTGAATACAAAAAATGAATGCAAATAAATGTGGACAGTAGGACAGGGATGCTAGGCATACTGGTGCTCTTATGCACGCCCCTTATAGACCTCTTAGGAATGTCTAAGGTTGGGGATTTGGGGATGAAACCACAAAGTCTAAGACAGTCTAAGGTTGGGGATTTGGGGATGAAACCACAAAGTCAGGTTATGTTGTGCCTCGTCCTCCCTCCTTTCCTCAGCCGGGCCCCTCCCATCTCCTCCCAGGCCTGCTATCAGATTCGGAGTCTGATAATGAAGATGAACGGCCTGTCATGCCTCCAGCCCCCGGCCCTGGCCCCATGCCCAGACAGGATGTCAGGAATGAACAAACAAACCTCACTGATGCGGCGTGTGTTCCTTTGGCTCAGCCATCAGAGGAAGACAGCCACGGATTGGAATTGCTCGGGCCTACGCCTTCTGACCCCTCCCTTTCTCAAACAGCAGAAAACAATTTAAAGTGGGAAGATCCTCACTTCCGGAGATCTGAGAGGCGACGTCAGCAGAAGGCAGGGAGGGGCAGGCCTGGATAAGTGCTGAGTCATGGAGCCACACCCCACAGCCTATATAAAGGACCTACTTGAGTCAAGCAACTTTGAGTCAAGCAAAGTCTCATTTAGTTTGCTGAAGTCACAACTTGAGATTTCTGCCTGCCCTGAGAAATCTGAAAGGAATTTGGCAAAGCTGCAGAGGCTTCGTGGCCACGCTTGATACGGACTTCCTAGACCCGGTCGTCGGAGGGGGAGAGGGACACGACAGGTAGTGCATTCCAGACATTGACCATTCTGTTGCTGAAGTCATATTTTCTGCAATCGAGTTTGGAGCGGTTCACTTTAAGTTTGTATCTATTGTGTGCTCGTGTATTGTTGTGATTGAAGCTAAAGTAGTCATTGACAGGTAGGACATTTTAGCAGATAATTTTATGAGCCACGCTTAGGTCATTCCGAAGGCAACGTAGTTCAAAGTTTTCTAAGCCTAGAATTTCAGGTCTGGTGGCATAAGTTATTTTGTTGCGAGCAGAGGAGTAGAGGACTCTCCTCATGAAATATTTCTGGACACGCTCCATTGTATTAATGTCTGATATGCAGTGTGGGTTCTAGACAGATGAGCTGTATTCAAGAATTGGTCTAGCAAATGTTTTGTATGCCCTTGTTAGTTACCAGAGAAGAAGCTACACAAATTTAGGTTTACAACTCTTAATGCCTTTTTGGCAATATTGTAACAGTGGGCTTTGGCACTTAGATCATTAGATATGACTTGTTCCATGATCATGTAGCTTGATTCTATATGTCATTACATGAAGGCAGCCAAAATGCCTTTCTGCTAGGCTGTCAACCCTACTACAAAGGGTTACTACAAAGCTTTTGCTGTATATTACATCTAAAGAGGATCCAAACATTCTCCACATCCTGCTCAGAATTTCTCCCTCTCCACAGACCATCTTTAACATATCCATTCCTAGAAAAATAAAATGTTCCATCCCTGCCACACACCCACCTTGTGTCCCATATTTGTGGAAAGGGAATCTAAATCCAACTAGATCTGTGTTCCTTGACCTTCTCAATAGGCATGCTGGTTGGGAAATTATGGAAGTTGAAGTCCAACACATCTTAAAGTTGGGAAGGCTGAGAAACACTGCACTAGATTTTAAAACATGCCAAAAAGACAATAAATTGCTCCCTTTTTAAAAAAGTGCCAGCGAAAGCCATTTGCAGTAATATTTCTGAATTACAATAAAGTTGGATGGAGTCCCCTGCCCCCATTTTTCCTTAGTATAAGTTGAAAGGCAAATTACATTTTCATTTTCTCTCTCTATCGCCAGACTTTAGTTTCTTTAAGCATAAAACGTAGACAGCAGAAGCTGGGTCAAAAGCAGTTCAGGGTGCATCCATTCTCCTATTCTATTCACTGCGTGAAGGCAACTTCAATCTGTATGGATGACAGAAGTTAGAACCATATTTCCTTCAATGCAAGGGTCCTCAAGTACTGAGCCACAGACCAGCCCCCGTCCGTGGCCCATTGAGAATTGGGTCACGCAAGCAGTGGGCGAGCACAGGTGGAAATGAGGTTGCACACAAGAAACCATTTCCCCCCCCTCCCAGCTGTGTCCCTGGAATCAGAATTTATGTGATAGCAAATGTAGACAGAATTATTTTTAGCAGGGATCACAGCAGGTGTTGGTGAATAATAAAGCCTATTTGTAAAAGTATTATCCTGCATGTCAGGGTTCAACAACTTAATTTTAACATGCATTTAATTAATAAAAATATAAATCTAATAAAATAAATAAAATAATAAATAAAATAAAAGCTTCACTATCAGTAGCTGTGAAACCATAGATGATTCTCGACTTACAATCACAATTTAAACCAGAATCTGCATTGCTAAGCAAGATAATGGTTAAGTAACTTGTGCCTGATCTTTTTTTTTTTTCTGCCATGTTTATTAAATGAATCACTAAAGTTGCTAATTGAATAATATGATCATTAAGCAAATCCATCTTCCCCTGCTGAGTCACCTTGGCGAGATGGGTGGCATGGGAGTTTAATAATAAATAACAAATAAATAAATTTAACACTGCTTGTCAGAATGCAGCTGGAAGGTTGTAAATGGTGATTTGTTAAGGGAATCACTATAGTTGTTAAATTAGTAACACGGTTGTTAAGTGAATCTGGTTTCCCCATTGACTTTGCTTGTCAGAAGGACACAAAAGAGGATCACATGCAGCTGTCATAAATGTGAGTCAGTTGTCAAGCATCCAACTGCAAATCACATGACTATAGGGATGCTGCAACAGACATAACGTGTGAAAATGGTCATAAGTCACTTTTTCCAATGCCGTTGTAACTTTGAACGGTCACTAAGTGAACTGCTGTAAGTTGAGGTCTACCTGTAGTTGTAGTTGTAAGTCACTTTTTCAGCATCATTATAACTCCAAACTGTCACTAAATGAATAATTATAAGTTGAGGACTACCCATAGTAACTTGTAGGAGTACTGTACCAACCTGTGTCAAGGGTTGCTACAGGTCATGAATTAAATCAAAGAACTTTTTTCTATACATTGAAAGAGCTAAGAGGCATTTCAAATATTGGGGAGAATTTCAAGTCATGTCATTTTGGTGGAACGGAAGCATGCTTTTCAGAGTTAAATCTCACATTCTTAAAAAAAACCAAAAAACTCTTGCTCAGTGGTGGAATCCTGCCAGTTTAACAACCGATTCGGTGATCATGCGCTGCGCGCGCATGTGCAGTTTTATGAAAACGTACCTTCTGCGTTACTGCTGGGGAGTAACACAGCTGAGGTGCGGCAATCCGCTCTGCTGCATGAATCAGCTGAGAATACATAGGTCAGTAAAGCGCAGGAGTGAACTGGTTCACTCCCAGCTGATCGTCGGAGCTACCAATTCGCCCAAACCGGTCCAAACCAGTAGAATCCCACCTGTGCTCTTGCTCCTTATAATTGAAGATAGGAAAAGCAAACCAGAAGGAAAGCACTATTGAAAAGCAATAACCAGTTGAAAAAAAAAAGAAAAGGTTTATCTAGGAGTATACTATCCACCCCTTCCCTCCACCGCACCCTCCCCTCCCCACAATTTAGTTGTGTCTGCTATGCTATGTCCAAATTTCGAACATGAGATAACATTTTCACCCTCCCATTTTTATGCATATGAAAGATGTACGCAACGGAAGCCGTGAGCATTTTCTCTAATTTTCTAGTAGCGAGATGTATGGAATTAGAGCTTCTTTCCTTCCCGTGATTGATTGATTGATTGGTTTTAACAATACTACATTACTTTCCCATCACACTCCTCTCCGCTGCCTGTGTGTTTGCAGACAGGCCTGGAGAGACATCCTTCTTGCCTTATCTCTTTAGAAGGCCACTTGACAGCTCTCCGCCACATCACAGCGTACAGGAGGCCTCCCTTTCAAGCAAATGTCAAAAAGGCTTCGCTGGTGAAAGTAGTCGATGTCTCTGACAGATAGAAAGAGGTAACACCACCAGGTATTCAAATCTATTCTGACAGCCTTTTTACAGTTACAGGCAGTTTCGTTGCTAGACTACAAGATGTGATTTTTGAACTAGCACCCAGGAGAAATATGAAGGGTCATAGAATCTGGAGATTCCTATTCAAATTACCTCCACCACAACAACCAAGTCAAATCAACTGTGCAGAATTAACATGCTTTACAAATTTTTTTTAATTTGCTGTTATTTTGTTTCCCCCTATAATCTCCTATTTAAATTTTACTTAAAGGTAATGTTAAAGGTTCCCCTCACACATACATGCTAGTTGTTCCTGACTCTAGGGGGCGGTGCTCATCTCCGTTTCAAAGCCGAAGAGCCAGCGCTATCCGAAGACGTCTCCATGGTCATGTGGTCGGCATGACTAAACGCCAAAGGCACACGGAATGCTGTTACCTTCCCACCAAAGGTGGTCCCTATTTTTCTACTTGAATTTTTTACGTGCTTTTGAACTGCTAGGTTGGCAGAAGCTGGGACAAGTAATAGGAGCTCACCCCATTATGCAGCACTAGGGATTCGAACCGCTGAACTGCCAACCTTTCAATCGACAAGCTCAGCGTCTTACCCACTAAGCCACGGCGTCCCAAATTTTACTTAGGAAACCAAATTCTTGGGACACAGAAATCAAAAGCACAGATCAAGAACACTAGACCCCCTACCTTGGCACTCTGTGAAGACGTATTATTTATTTTGAAATAATAAAAAATATTTGTAGCTCAGGTTTTAGATTTTGGGAGTGGTTTGCTCTCCAAGCTTGTATCAGTTTAGTTTCTGAACGTTTCGTGCCCAGACTAGGTAATATCATCACCAGGACTGTCCTGTCCTATTCTCCTTAGCTTATAAACGTCTTGTGTGCCAGTGTGGTTGTTGGTTGTTTGAACGGTCTGGTTTCTTATTTATTCATATGCTGGATCTAGGTCAATATGTTTGTTAATTTCTCCTTTGGTAGAATACCAGGCCTCAACTAATTCACGTGCATGGCAGGGGCTGGCATGGGCAATGATTTTTGTTCCTTCCCAATCGAACTGGTGTTGTTCATTATCAATGTGGTTTGAGATCAGGGATTTCTGATCATGTAAAAATGGCAGCAGACCATTCGAACAACCAATCAACAAAAGAACCAATCAGCTGCTCAGAATTTAAATATAGTTCCAAACGAACAACCAACCAAATGACCACACAAGACGTTTATAAGCTGAGGAGAACTCGATCGACTTCGACATGACCTGTGTTTAACACACAAAATCATCTATTGTAATATCCTTCCTGTAAAAGACTACTTCAGCTTCAATTGCAATATTACAAGAGCAAAAAATAGATTCAAGCTTAATGTCAACCGCTTCAAACTTGATTGCAGAAAATATGACTTCTGTAACAGAGTTGTTAATGCTTGGAACTCATTACCTGACTCCATAGTCTCTACTCAAAATCCCAAAATCTTCAACCAAAAACTGTCTACTATTGACCTCACCCCATACCTAAGAGGACTATAAGTGGCGTGCATAAGAGCACAAAAGTGCCTACCGTTCCTGTCCTATTGTTCCCTTCATTATATCAAATTAATATAATAATAATAATAATAATAATAATAATAATTTAATTTGTATACCGCCCTTCTCCCGGAGGACTCAGGGCGGTGAACAGGCAGATAAAATAAAGACAATACATTCAATAAAAACAATATTATAAAAAACTTATTCCAATAGCCTAAATTTAAAATACAATACAAAATATAAAATAAACCCCAATAAAATCCATATTTAAAACCCTATTAAGCCAGTCCTGCTCGAAAGAATAGATATGTTTTAAGCTCGGAAAAGTCCGGAGGTCTGGAAGTTGTCGAAGTCCTGGGGGAAGCTCATTCACAGAGGGTAGGTGCCCCCACAGAGAAGGCTCTCCCCCTGGGGGTCGCCAGCCTGCATTGCCTGGCTGACGGCACCCTGAGGAGGCCCTCTCTATGAGAGCGTACCGGTCGGTGGGAGGCATGTGGTAACAATATAGCTGATGCATATTTTTTTACATATATATATATATATATTTGTTTTCTGAGGTTTTCACGGGTGTTTGTATATAGGTCTTTGGTTGTTCGGGTTTTCTCCCGTGTAAGATTGGAAGTGTCTTGGCGACGTTTCGACGAAGTCTCATTCGTCATCTTCAGGCTTCAACCCGTGCTTCTGGGAGCAATGTGTGATCGCAGCTGTTTCTTCCTTTTAACTGCTAGTGGGGTTTGAACTGATTGGGTGGGAGCTTGGCTGTGCTCTGATTGGATGGGGGTTTTCTGTGCTCTGATTGGCTGGGGTGTGTCCTGTGTTGGTGGGGGCTTGGTTGTGCTCAGTCTAGTCTGTGCTGCAGGGGATTTGAGCTGGTGAGCTGCATAGCTGTTGTTTGGCTTTGTGGTCGTGCTACATCTTCATAGTGGGTGTCAGTCTGCTGCATGAATGGATTGGAGGGTTTGAAATGGCTAATGTTGCAGCTGCGGTCTGGCTTCTGGTCCTTGGTCGTGCTTCATGATCAGTGTGGGTTTGGGTCTGCTTTCTGGGTGGATGTGCGGTGGTGACATCCTGTGTGGACCTTGTGAGTGTGGGTCTGGTGTCATTCCTCGTGTTAGGGACTCGTTTGTCAATAAGGCGGGTTTCCAAATGGCTGGTAGGCGGAGGTGTCATCTCGTTTGTTCATGCTGTGTGGGCGTTTTCTATCTCAATGGCTTCTCTGATTATTCTGTTGTTAAAGTGTTCAGTTTTGGCGATAGTTCTGGTCTTTTAAAGTCAATATCATGTCCTGTGACTTTAAAGTGTTGGACCAGGGAAGAAGTTGGTTCCTCTTTTTTGAATGAGTTCTTGTGTTCTTCAATGCGTGCACTTATTCTTCTGTTGGTTTGTCCAATGTATGTGGTGGGGCAGGCGGTGCATGGGATTTCATATACTCCTTGATTTTCTAACTCAATTTTGTCTTTGGGGTTTCTTAGGATGGTGGATATTTTTCTGTTTGTGCAGAATGCTGTCTTGATGTTGTGTTTGTGGAGGATCTTGCTGATTCTGTCTGTGGTGCCTTTTATATATGGGAGGAGGGCTGTGCCGTTTTCTTGTTCTCTGTCTTGGATTTTAGTGGGGGGTTCTTTTTGGATTAGCTTGGTAATCTTATTTGTTTGGAATCCATTGGATGTTAGTACGTTAGTGAGAGTGTCTAGTTCGGGTTTTAGGTGTTGTTCATCAGCTAAGCATTTTGTTCTGGAGATGAGTGTCTTGGCTACGGAGTTGATCTGTGCTGGGTGGTGGTGTGAGAGTGCGTGCAGATAGCGGTTTGTGTGTGTTTTCTTCTGGTAGATGGTATGTCCTAGGGAGCCATTGGGTTTTCTGTAGACTAAGACATCCAGGAAGGGAAGTTGGTTATTAACTTCTGTTTCCATGGTTAACTGTATTTTGGGGTGTAGGCTATTGAGGTGTGTGAGGAAGTTGTCAAGTTTTTCTTTCCCGTGTGGCCAGATTATGAAGGTTATCATAATAAGGTTATCATTATCATCAGATTATCCCCCTGCAGCACAGACTAGACTGAGCACAACCAAGCCCCCACCAACACAGGACACACCCCCAGCCAATCAGAGCACAGAAAAACCCCCATCCAATCAGAGCACAGCCAAGCTCCCACCCAATCAGTTCAAACCCCACTAGCAGTTAAAGGAAGAAACAGCTGCAGTCACACATTGCTCCCAGAAGCACGAAGCTGAAACCTGAAGATGACGAATGAGACTTCGTCGAAACATCGCCAAGACACTTCCAATTTTACGCGAGAAAAAACCCCGAATAACCAAAGACATATATATATATACATATACATATACATATATATACATATACATATACATATATATATATATATATACATATATATATATATATATATATATATATATATTCTTCATGATATGTTGTTTTATTTATGACAATGTTTGTGTATACTGTTGTGACAAATGAAATAATAAAAAAAAAAGAATAGGACAAGACAATCCTGCTTGATGATGTTACCTAGTCTGGTAACAAAACGTTCAGAAACTAAATTGAAATGTATCATTTGTTTCTAATTAAATCTGAGTCGGCAGTGAGATGCCTCTGAAAATAAAAAAGGAAGTACAATTTTATGATGGAGTATTATTTCCCAAATCATGGGAGTTATACACTTCACCTCACTACTTTTCGGTCAAGGTCCACATCTCCCCAAATGAAATAATTGCAGTCTCCAGAGATGGTCCTGAATATAAAAACAGTGACGGAACAATTGCACCAAGATTCTGCAGAGTCATCTGCATAAACGAGAACAGCAAACGTAAGTTCATATATACCATCAACTCAATTGCTAAAACAAATCCTGCCTACAGTAAACTTAGATCACGCCCTGATCTATCTTTCCTGCAATGGATACGTTCTCGTGAACTCCGCGCTGAACTTAAACGAAGACAAGACGATGGTGAATCAAACCTATATATTGATTACCGTGCCAATTGCATTAAAAATAAATCCTACAATCAAAAACTCACCACCAAACCCCCCATCACCCAAAACATCCAACCAGCCATCCCAATGACCAATCAAGTACCCATCAGCCAACCATCCATCGAAACTGTCATCCAATCAGCCATCCAACAAACCATTCAACCAGCCATCCGTACAGCTATCCAACAAACCATTCAGCCAGTCATCCGATCATCCATCCAACCAACCTTCCAACCAACCATCCAACCAGCCTTTCAACCATCCATCCAGCCAACCATATCAACAATCAGTCAAGTACCCAACATCCAAGCACTCTCCACCCAAAACATCCATCCACTCATCCAACCTCCTATACAACCACCAGTTATACATATCCCTCAACCAACTAACATTCAAAACTAGGTATGCACGCCCCTTACCTCTTTAACACCTCTCTCTACAGATTTTAAATGTAAATTGATGAATGCAAGAAGTATTCTTAGCAAATTACCTGAATTTATCCTCCTGCTAAACAGTGGTACATTTGATATTATATTTATTTGTGAAACATGGCTAATCTCATCCATCCCTGATTCCATCATTTTAAACAAAGAATATCAAGTTCACCGTTCAGATCGTGAAAACCGAAGAGGTGGTGGAGTTGCCATTTTCTATAAAAAGTCACTGAATCTAAAAAACATTCAAGTTGCACACAAACTTTCTCTTCCTGAAACTATTGTATGCGACCTATCATCTAATACCGCATTTCGATTCATTCTATGCTACAGAGCCCCTGATATTACTCGATATCAGTAATATTACTTGATATTACTCGATATTATTACCAGTAATATTATCAGTAATATTACCTGATATTACTCGATATTACTACGATATTACTCATGCTAATATTTTAACCTCACTACTAACATGGGCTGCCTCTTGCCCATATCCACTCATCTTCCTGGATGACCTAAATTTACCTCTCATCAACTGGATAACAAACGAAAGTACAACTGATCCAATCCACACTACAATATACAACGCTGTTACAAACCTAGGTCTTGAACAACTTGTAACTGACAGTACAAGACTAAACAACTGCCTTGACCTCATCTTCTGCAACAACAACAATACCATTTATGGACTACAAATAAGAGAACCCTTTTCCAACAGTGATCATTGCATGATTGACTTCCATCTTAATATACGTTGTCACTTAAATCATCATATTAATAGCATTCCCATCTACAACTTCAAAAAAGCCAATTATGACCTTATAAATAATGATCTCTCATTTCTGGACTGGCAAAATCTGTTCTCATCCTGTATAACTGCTGAAGACCACTATAGAGTTTTCCTACTCGAAATCAACAGAGTCATCAAACTATACGTACCACAAACTACCACCAAGATCAGAAAAAAAAAACTACCCATATCAATAAAAAAGCTTCAATCTAAAAAAAGATCCCTCTGGAAAAGAAACAAAAAGGGCTATGTAGCTAATTTTAAAAATCGCTACAGAACTATATGCAACCAAATAAAAACTGAATGCACAAATTACCACACCATGCAAGAAGAGGATCTTCTGCGCACTAATTCCAGTCGTGCCTTCTATAATTTTGTCAACAACAAGCTTAAAAACTCTAGATCCATGCCACCACTAAAAGATTCTAATGGCAATGAATACAAAACGAAGTAACTAAAGCAAAACCTCTTTAACAAATTCTTTGCATCAGTTTTTGTCAACAGTGATGGCACATATCCCACATTCCCAAATTGTACAAACAATGAGCATGTCAACTTAACAAATATTGATTTTACTGAAGATAATGTTGGTAAAGCTCTTTGTAAATTGAAACCATCTCTATCCATTGGACCTGATGGACTTTGTGCTTACTTTTTAAAAAAACTCTCTAGTAATCTAGCAGAACCCCTAAGTATAATCTTTAATATAACTTTTACTACCAGTTCCCTTCCCAATCTCTGATCACTAGCCACAGTCATTCCAGTTTTCAAAAAAGACGACCCCAGCTTAGTTGATAATTATAGACCAATCTCCCTATGTTGCGTCGCCTGCAAGGTTATGGAATCCATCATCAACCAATCCATTACCTTGCACTTAGAAATACACAACCTTCTCTCAAATAAACAATTTGGCTTCAGGAAAAAATTATCATGCAATTTACAACTTCTTCACTGTAAAAACCTATGGACTACAAATCTTGATCTAGGTAAATCAATAGATGCAATATACATAGACTTCTGTAAAGCTTTTGACTCAGTAGTACATGATAAACTTCTCCTAAAATTAAAATCCTATGGCATTTCAGGACCCTTACACAACTGGATATCTGCTTTTCTGTCAAACAGACAACAAATAGTTAAAATTGGTAATGCTCTATCAAATCCTGTTCCTGTCAAGAGTGGTGTTCCTCAAGGTAGCGTTCTTGGACCTACTCTCTTTATAATATACATAAATGATCTTTGTAATCATATCTCAAGTAACTGTGTTCTCTTTGCTGATGATGTCAAACTTTTCAACACCACTGACAATACATCCACAATTCAAAAGGACCTTGATCATCTAACTGCTTGGTCTAAAATTTGGCAACTACAAATCTCAACCAGTAAATGCTCAGTCTTGCATATTGGAAGAAAGAACCCAATCACAAAGTATATGCTTGATGGACATTGTCTCGCAGATGACCCCCACCCTGTCAAAGACCTTGGACTTTTTACATCTAAAGATTTAAGTGCCAAAGCCCACTGCAACTATATAGCTAAGAAGGCTCTAAGAGTTGTTAACTTAATTTTACGTAGCTTCTTTTCAAAAAACACCACGCTACTGACCAGAGCATATAAAACATTTGTTAGGCCAATTCTTGATTACTGCTCTCCTGTGTGGAACCCATACCATATATCTGACATCAACACAGTTGAGTGTGTCCAAAGGTATTTTACGAGAAGAATTCTCCACTCCTCCGAAACCAATAAAATACCTTATTCCACCAGACTTGATATCCTGGGTCTAGAAAACCTGGAACTTCGTCGCCTTCGACAGGATCTGGGTTTACATATAAAATCATCCGTTGTAATGTCCTTCCTGTCAATGACTTTTTCAGTTTCAATAACAATATCACAAGAGCTACCAACAGATTTAAACTCAATGTCAACCGCTCCAGTTTAGATTGCAGAAAACACGATTTCTGTAACAGAATTGTATATGCTTGGAATGCATTACCTGACTCTGTTGTTTCTTCTCATAACCCCAAAGGCTTTACTCAAAAACTGTCCACGGTTGACCTCACCACTTTCCTTAGAGGACTCTAAGGGGCGTGCATAAGAGCACAAACGTGCCTACCGTTCCTGTCCTATTGTTTCTTCCCCTATGTATATATATGTTTATAGTACCTCGTTTCTCCTCATATATACGTTCTTATATTATATAACCCTTTATGCAACGCTTGTATATATTGTTACGACAAATAAATAAAAATAAAATAAAAAATAAAATAAAAAAATATGAGAGGGATGGAGAAATCAAAAACAACAAGATGGCAGATGAACCACTGTAATAAAAATGTGACACCTTTGTAGATTCATTAACATACATATGTTTACTCTATTTATTGATTCATTAAATCTATATGGTGCCCATCTCACTTTCCAAAACAACTCTGGATGGCTTACAGTACAATAAAATCACAAATATAAAAGCATTAAAACGGACAAGAATTAAAAAAAACCAAAAACAAAACCTAAACACCAGGAGCACAATTGGTATGTAGGCAGGATTTTCTCTATTACTCTACCAACTGCCTCCAGCACAGAACCAAGTTTTGGCCCATCCATAAGGCCAAAGAAATAGGGGCAGATCTCATCGTACATCTTACATTTAGGCAAAAAACAAAACAAAATGCACAGGTACAGCATATGTGATACCTTGCTCAATAGTAGTAACTGTGAGATGAATCTTGGAGTCCTAGTGGACAATGCTTTACTTATGAGCCAGCAGTGTGCTGCAGCTACCAAAAAAGCCAATACATTTCTAGGCAGAAAAAGAGGGATAACATCAAGATCACGTGAAGTGTTAATATTACTTTATAATGCCTTGGTAAGGCCATACTTGGAATATGGCATCCAATTTTGGTAGCCACACTGTAAAAAAGATGTTGAGACTCTAGAAAGAGTGCAGAGAAGAGCAGCAAAGATGATTAGGGGACTGGAGGCTAAAACATATGAAGAATGGTTGCAGGAACTGGGTATGTCTAGTTTAATGAAAAGAAGGACTAGGGGAGACATGATAGCAGTATTCCAATATCTCAGGGGCTGCCACAAAGAAGAAGGAGTCAAGCTATTCTCCAAGGCACCTGAGGGTAGGACAAGAAGCAATGGGTGGAAACTAATCAAGGAGAGAAGCAACTTAGAACTAAGGAGAAATTTCCTGACAGTTAGAACAATTAATCAGTGGAACAACTTGCCTCCAGAAGTTGTGAATGCTCCAACACTGGAAGTTTTTAAGAAGATGTTGGCTAACCATTTGTCTGAAGTGGTGTAGGGTTTCCTGCCTGGGCAGGGGGTTGGACTAGAAGACCTCCAAGGTCCCTTCCAACTCTGTTATTCTATTCTATTCTATTCTATTCTATTCATCTCTAGTAGCAAGATGTTCCAATGGCGGAGCCCATGGCAGAAAAGGCTCTTGTCCTTGGCCCCACCAGCTGAAATTCCTTGACTGATGGGGTCCTTCTGCTAAAGCACCTTCTTTGGTGGGCCAATCCTATTGTTAATGTCACAAACATGATGAAAAAATGTGGAGCTTGCCTTGTGACACTTTATCTGCCATCTTGTTGATTATGGCCCCATCCAAGCCATGTGTCAGCCCACACTTTAAGAAAGATTAAGAGGGAGTGAAATAGGTTTTTATCATTTCCATTTTTCATTAGAGAGTGCTTTTTCTCTTGAGAGAGACATCATTTGGGAGGCCGGAATTATCACCTCAGCTATTTCCAGTCGTTCTTGGGTTGACAGGTTCTTTCCAAATGCATGCATTCATTCTGCTCTTTAAAGAAAAGCAAACCCTTTAAAGTGATTTCGAAACCCACATAATTCTGAGTTTTATGATACCAACTAGTGCTGAGCGTTAACATCCTCGATAAATTTTGGATTCAAGTGCAAATTGCAGAGAGAAAAGAAAAACATCTTAAAGAATTGGCAGAGACTTGCCGGAAAATTAGCATCAGCAACTTTTTTGTCCTGTCAGTGGGCACCGTGGCTGCAGTTTCACACAATGTTGCTGATGTAATTTATCATCCCTTCTTTTGTTATTTAAATAAAAACATTGTTTTAAAAATCTCATGAGGCTTCATGCAAAAACAAAGATTGCATGAGGCTCCAACCTAATTTTTAATGTAAAATGTTAAAATCTTCCTGAATTTTTAAAGGGCTTTGGCTAATCTAACGGAGCCACATGTGCAAAGGCATTTAGAAGACTTAATTTGTGGTCCTGATCTCTGCCATGAAAAATGACAGAATGTTTTAACATTGCTTTTTATTCGCTCCCTGGCTGCTGTAGAACAATGTTTATTGTTCTGGATAATACAGAAGTAGAAGATAAATGGAAGACTCTTTTATTTTCTCAGAACGCTCCAAAATGACATTACATTTTGAAAAGAGGGGCCTGGGCCAGCTACTGCCAAGGAAGTGCTTTGTTACCCCTTCTAGAATTGACTATTTTTAAAGGAAAGCAGGCTTCTTTAATGATGGAAACATCATTAAAATATTTCCCCCAAATGTAGCAGCCTCCTTGAGGAGAGGTTTTCATGCATAATATTCAGAGGTGACCCAGTTGGCAGTTGCTCTACTGGAGTCCTATTCAAGACTCATCCTGCACAATCATTTTTTTTTATTATTTGAATTTATATCCCGCCCTTCTCCGAAGACTCAGGGCGGCTTACAATGTGTTAAGCAATAGTCTTCATCCATTTGTATGTTATATACAAAGTCAACTTAATGTCCCCCAACAATCTGGGTCCTCATTTTACCTACCTTATAAAGGATGGAAGGCTGAGTCAACCTTGGGCCTGGTGGGACTTGAACTTGCAGTAATTGCAAGCAGCTGTGTTAATAACAGACAGACTTAGTTTGTTGAGCCACCAATGGACTCAACGTTGTTGTTGCTAGTTGTGAAGTCGTGTCCGACCCAGTATGACCCATGGACAACTTTCCTCCAGGCCTTCCTGTCCTCTACTATCCTCTGGAGTCCATTTAAGCTCACGCCTACTGCTTCAGTGACTCCATCCAGCCACCTCATTCTCTGCCGTCCCATTCTTCTTTTGCCCTCAATCTTTCCCCACATTAGGCTCTTCTCCAGGGAGTCCTTCCTTCTCATTAGGTGGCCAAAGTATTTGAGTTTCATCTTCAGGATCTGGCCTTCTAAAGAGCAGTCAGGGTTGATCTCCTCTAGGACTGACTTGTTTGTTCACCTTGCAGTCCAAAGGACTTGCAGGAGTCTTCTCCAGCACCATAGTTCCAAGGCCTCAATTCTGTTAAGAAAATGCCAAATATATTGAATCAAAATACAGAATTCTCCAGAATGCTATTCTCAAATCAAAATGCAGACCAAAATGTTATCCTCTTTCCAGATATTTCTCTGCCACCATCTTTTGTCTATTCATGCTTGAGTGTTATGCCTGGGTGCTTGCGTTTTAAAAAAAAAAGTGGGATAACTTTTTCAACATCCTAAAGAATTTCTTAAAATATTCCTACCCCTTTGGCATTCTTTCTTGCCCTGGACCTCATGCATAAAACATTTATCCAGTCAGCAACATCGGGCAAAAGGAGCAGCCAGATTCCATTGATCAATGTCAGGAGGTGAATTACTGAGTGATTTCAAATTCTTTAATAACCCTGGTTTTCTAGTATTGTGTTCGTAAACAACCAAATACCTCGAGCACTTTGTGGAGGAGGGGCCTTTCAGTGCTATCCAATATCCAGTTTAGATTTGTAGAATAAAAACAGGGCTGTGTAACACTTTTCATTTAGTGAAAAGGCTTTATTTCCTTATTTATTTACTTCCTCCCTCCCCATTTTTGTTCTATACTGGAACCAAATTATTGACATTAAACAATGATCAAAGAAATGTCAAAGTGGAATCTGTGCTTCCCAGCACCAATTACAGCATTTTATTTATCACTGATAACAACTAGTATATGCAGCATTTGGGCGGGGTCGGGGGTCGGTGGGGAATCATTACACATCATGAAATAAGGAAATAGTTTATTGAATCAAATAATTTCAGTTGTCAAGTCAACTTGGAAGTACATTAAAGTACCATTTCCACATGAACTAAATTACTAATTATTTGAGAAAGGGGTCCTTGGTGTTTTCTGAGTTGGTAGTTTTCTTGTAGGTGTTTCATTACCAAATTACGTGACATTAGCAGTGCTGGAAGGGAGTGGAGTTTGCTCTTATTTTTATTTGCTGTATTTTATATATTTAAGAAAAAGAGCAGACCTCATCCCTTCTAATACTGATGATGTTACCTAGTCTGGTAATGAAACATCTGCAAGAAAACCATCAAGCTCAAAGAGGACAAAGGACCCTACAGATGAACCCTGAGTTACAAATATTTTCTTCTATCCACATTTGAGACGAGCTAAAAACTAAAAATTAGATTTCAGAAGCAAAATGTGCCTGATCCAATCCCCAGTTTTTCCAATTTGATCTTAAAAATATTTAATTTTCAAACTTAGAAAAGCAACTGGTAATGGCTTTTGACAATATTGGCTCCTGTTGACTAATGCAGAGATCTCCAACCTTGGCACCTTTAATACTTGTGGACTTCAATTCTTCAGCCATCCAAATCCAATTCTGGGAGTTGAAGTCCAGAAGTTGCCAAGGATCAGAGATGCCTGGACTACTATAAAGCAACCTCTGGAAAACAGCTGCTTTATTTATACTAATAGCGCTTAGGACCACTTGGCTTAAAGCTTGATGAAGAATGATAGACAATGGTGTCCTTTGTGATAATGTTACCTAACTGGATGATGAAAAGTCTCCAAGCAAACAACCAAGCTCAAGAGACCACAAGGACTTCACAGTTCAACCTGAGCAACTTATATTCTCTTCCACTGAAATTTTAAAAAACATTGGGAGATACTACAGATGAAATGATAGCTCTGGTGTATGGATACATGAGACTGAAATCAGAAGGTATAGAAAAATGAGGAAGGGGAACCACTCTTTGTGTTATCATTTTTAAAAAAAAAAAAAAATCCCAATACTTTGGTTTTGTAAGTGTCAACCTACCTTATTCCCTGTTTCCTTATATGATACTTGCCATTAATCAGTAGTGAAATCTGAACCAGTTTACTATTGGTTCGCTGGCTGCGTGCACACATGCGCAGTGGGCACCACGCACCAAATGTGAAGTGCACACGCACGCACAGTGCACACCAAAAGGAGGCATGGGGTAAGTAGAACAGCGCACAGTGTGTGTGTGTGTGTGTGTATGTGTGTTATCAGCTGTGGTGTGCGATTTTTTTTTTACTTTTAAAAGCATTTTTTTTACAACCTATTGGGCCAAATAGATTGTAAAAAATGCTTTTAAAAGTAAAAAAAAGGCTCTGACGATCAGGCAGCTCAGCTGGGATTGTCATAGCCCTTTTTTTACCTTTTAAAAGCATTTTTTAAAAGAAGCAGCAAGCGGGCAAGCGAGTGACCAGGCGATTGACTGGGCGTGGGGCGGGGGCAGGGATTTTTGCTACCGGTTCTCCAAACCACCCGCCGTCATCGGATCAGCCGATCCAGTCAGAGCCATAAATTCTTCACAGAAGTTTAATACAGATAATATAGTATGTTTGTAGAGCTGAGAGTGAGAGTAATTTGTGCCTAAGGCAGGACTAGTCTCCCAAGCTCTAGCCTGGCACCTTAACCATACATCAAGTTGGCTGTTAATATAACTATTAGAAGCTAGAAATATTATATTGAAGTTGGGGAAATCACCACAGTTTTCATGAATTTGGAAGCCAAGTGGCCAAACATTTGTGACTGGAGTGGGTTTCACTGGTCACCAAGACTGGCTTAGGATGTTCCAATGGAAGGGAGGGAGGGAGGGAGGGAGGAGGAGGAGGAGGAGGAGGAGGAGGAGGAGGAGGAGGAGGAGGAGGAGGAGGAGGAAGAAAAAGAAAGGAAGGAAGGAAGGAAGGAAGGAAGGAAGGAAGGAAGGAAGGAAGGAAGGAAGGAAAGAAGAAAGAAAGAAAGAAAGAAAGAAAGAAAGAAAGAAAGAAAGAAAGAAAGAAAGAAAGAAAGAAAGAAAGATGAAAATTCCCACCTCACCTTAGCTCCCCCACCCCCCACCCCCACATCCCATCCCATGGGGGCGGGGAATCTACATCCATTGTGTCTATCTTGCAACGTAACAGCCACAAAAGATAAATGATAGCTATGATATGCTTTAAACCTCACAGAACATTCACAGACTCACCTGGCTAATAGCCATGTATTTCTGAAATGATCATATCTCTCACCTGGCTATACTGTTTGGTCATCTTTTGGAGTTTCTTACAGAAACAGGTTTCACAGGTTAAGTAGTCTAGTGTGATAACTCTCTTCAGAAATCACACTTTGGAGCCCTGGCTTCAATTCCTTTCTCTTCAGGTTTCAATTGAAAAGAAAATATTTCCTCTTACTTGTATGTACTTTTGACACAGCAGCTGACATACCTACAGCCATAAAACTGTCTTGACTTTTCTAAAAAAAAAAAAAATGAAGGAAGAGGAAGAAAATGGAGTGGCCTTTTTTTTTCTTCACCTCACGGCAATATATACAGGCTGTACAGTTATCAACCTGAAGAGATTCTCCAGACATTTACAGCCCAAATTTTGGTGTGTCTGAAAATCAAAGATTTTAGACCAAAAGGAATCAAGTAGTTTTTGACCTGAGGAAAATGTTGCAGCTGCTAATTGCTTAAGGATGACATTTGATCTGATGTTTCCGTGGCAGAAATCATATCATGGCACTTAATAAGGAAGGTAATCAAAAGATCTAAGACCTGAGGCAAGAGAAGTGATGATTGTGACAAAGGAGAGATTAAGAAATTTTCCTGGCTTGGAATGCATATTGACTCGGCCAGCATTTCCAAGTAGTTTCATTAAATTTATGCCATCACAAACATAATATATAGACCTTAGAAAGAGAATTCATACCTAGACAAATGTAACACCATTGGGGTTTTTTATTATTATTTCTCCCCCTTCACATTGTGATTCATCATCCATTCCGTTATGTTACAGAGCATGTCATTTTTCTTAAATTGATTTGATAAAGTGTCTCTTTTCTGGACAGGCTATATTATTAGTAGTAGTATTCACAAACAACTCTTTTGCAACACAGAAAGCCTCTGAGGCAACTGAAAAAGGTTTCCTACGTTATATTTTTGAAGTACAGGTAGTGCTCGACTTAGCAACCATTGAAGTTTTGAAGTTACAATGGCAATGAAAAAGAAATAACTCTCACATTTATGACCATTGCAGCATTCCCATGGTCACGTGATCAAAATTTAGATGCTTGGCAACTGACTCCTATTTATGACAGTTGCAGTGTCCTGGGGTCATGTGATCATCTTTTGCGCCCTTCTGACAAGCAAAGTTAATGGGGAAGCCAGAGTCAGTTAACAACCGTGTTACTAACTTAACAATGCAGTGATACACTTAACAACTGAGGCAAGAAAGGTTGCAAAACGAGACAAAACTCACTTAACAACTGTCTCACTAAACAACAGAAATTTGGGGACCTCTGTTGTGGTCATAAGTCAAGGACTACTTATAAATATTTCTCCAGTGGTTGAGACCTGTAGTTCTTGGGTCAGGACACTAAGAAGCAGATTTAAATTAAAGGTAAAGGTAAAGGTTCCCCTCGCACATATGTGCTAGTTGTTCCCAACTCTAGGGGGCAGTGCTCATCTCTGTTTCAAAGGCAAATAGCCAGCACTGTCCGAAGATGTCTCCGTGGTCATGAGGCCAGCATGACTAAACACCAAAGGCACAAGGAACGCTGTTACCTTCCCACCAAAGGTGGTCTCTATTTTTCTACTTGCATTTTTTATGTGCTTTCGAGCTGCTAGGTTAGCAGAAGCTGGGAGAAGTAACGGGAGCTCACCCTGTTATGCGGCACTAGGGATTCGAACCGCTGAACTGCCAACCTTTTGATCAACAAGCTCAGTGTCTTAGCCACTGAGCCACCACATTCCTTACATTTAAATTATGTGAAGGCTAAATACTGTAGAGTAGAAAGTTAAAAGCAGAGCAGTTTGACCACGCAATTCATGGTCCTAAGATGTTTGTCCTTCAAAAGAGATACAGGTAGTCCTCCACTTACAACAGTTCATTTAGTGACGATTCAAATTACAACGACAGTGAAAAATGGGACTTATGACTGTTTTCCAGACTTATAGGAACTCCATGGTCATGTGATCAAAATTCAGATGCTTGGTAACTGACTCATACTTATGACGATTGCATTGTCGCGGAGTCCTGTGACCTTGGCAACCTTCTGAGGAGCAAAGTCGATGGGGAAGCCAGATTCACTTTACAACCGTGTTACCAACTTAACAGCTGCAGTGATTTGTTTAAGAACTGTTTCAAGAGAGGTCATAAAATGGGACAAAATTCACTTAACCACTGTCTCGTTTCGCAACAGAATTTTTTTTTAATTAATTAAATTAATTTTTTAATTAATAATAATAATAACAGAGTTGGAAGGGACCTTGGAGGTCTTCTAGTCCAACCCCTTGCCCAGGCAGGAAACCCTACACCATTTCAGACAAATGGTTAGCCAACATTTTCTTAAAAATTTCCAGTGTTGGAGCATTTACAACTTCTGGAGGCAAGTTGTTCCACTGATTAATTGTTCTAACTGTACACCGCCCTGAGTCCTTCAGGAGAAGGGCGGTCTAAAAATCTAATAAATAATAATAATAAAATAATAATAATAATCCAGTACCTGTGCATTTTGTTTTTTTGGCCTAAATGTAGAACCTTACTTTTTTCACTGTTGAATTTCATTTTGTTAGATAGCGCCCAACGTTCTAGTCTGTCAAGATCTTTCTGTATCTTGAGCCTATCTTCTGGAGTGTTGGCTATTCCTGCCAGTTTGGTGTCATCTGCAAATTTGATGAGTTCCCCATCTATCCCCTTCAAGTCATTGGAGTCCAAGTCCAAGTCATTGATGAAGATATTGAAGAGTACTGGGCCTAAAACAGAGCCTTGGGGTACTCCACTGCATACTTCCCTCCATGTGGATGTAGTTCCGTTGAGAACTACACATTGAATGCGGTTGGTCAGCCAGTTACGAATCCATCTGGTGGTGGTTTTTCTACTTTATCTAGTAGTAGGTTATGGTCCACTTTATCAAATGCTTTACTGAAGTCCAAGTAAATTATATCGACAGCATTCCTCTGGTCCACTAATTTTGTCACTTTGTCAAAGAATGACAAATGCAATAAGATTAGTCTGGCATGATCTGTTTTTGACAAACCTGTTCTGTTTCCCTCTCCCAAGACTTCCAACAAAGAGTCAGTCAAAGGCCTTCTTTTCAAGTGTATTTACATTTGGCTGGATTCCATCTGGCACAGAGATGTTCTGGCCACATCTACCCACGCGCCTGCCAAGTCTCTGGAGATAACTAGGAAATTATAGATAAGGCCAGAATTACTCACGAATATATTTTTCCCTCCATTGAAACAGTTTGCCGGTGCAAATTCACTACTTTGTCCAAGACAAAAAGCCAGGAAGTTCCGCCTCCTACTTTATAGCCCCTCTGGGTGTCACTCCGTGACTCATCATTCTTTGACTTTGTCCCAGCGCCTCCTCTGCTGCCAGTCATGTCTGCGCAGTCTTGCATCAAGCCAAGATTGTTCTTGGGGCGTTGCCAAATCAGAAGAAGTGATCAGGCCTTGCCAGCCCCTTCTCCTCTTCCTGGGTGGGTGCCAAGGAGGAAGAGGGCCCAGGGGAAGCAGGGCTTGCCAGTTCCTCCTCCTCACCCTCTGAATCATCCTCCTCCAGGAATCCGGTCCAGGAACCTGGGTCACAACACTGGGTCACAACAAAACCCATGTTGGCTTTTGGTTATTACTTTGTTTGCTTCTAGGTATTCGGTGATTCGTTGCTTGATTATCTTTTCTAGAATCTTCCCCGGTATTGAAGTTAGGCTGATAGGTCTGTAGTTTCCTGGATCTGTTTTTCCCCCCCTTTTTTTGAAGATGGGAACTACATCAGCTCTTTTCCAGTCCTCTGGCAGTTCCCTTGTGCTCCAGGATCTTTGAAAGATATAGGTCAGTGGTTCTGAGATTTCGTCTGCCAGTTCCTTGAGAACCCTGGGGTGTAATCCATCAGGTCCTGGTGATTTGAACTTGTCTAGGGTAGACAGATGTTCATGTACCATTTTTTCCCCCTATTTTAACTTATGTTCCTAATCTGTTTTTTGTGGTGCTGTTTTTGATAGGTTGGATTGTTTTTTCCTTTTGTGTAAATACAGATGCAAAAAATGAATTAAGTACATCTGCTTTCTCCCTGTTGCTTGTCATCAAGCCTTCCCTGGACCCAGCTGTTTTAGGTAATTATCGTCCGGTCTCCAACCTTCGCTTCGCGGCGAAGGTTGTAGAGAGTGTTGTGGCATGTCAGCTACCCCAGTACCTGGAGGAAACCGTCTATCTAGACCCGTTCCAGTCCGGTTTTCGGCCCGGTTACAGCACTGAGACGGCTTTGGTCGCGTTGATGGATGATCTCTGGAGGGCCAGGGATAGGGGTTATTCCTCTGCCTTGGTCCTATTAGACCTCTCAGCGGCTTTTGATACCATCGACCATGGTATCCTGCTGCACTGGTTGGAGGGATTGGGAGTGGGAGGCACCGTTCATCGGTGGTTCTCCTCCTATCTCTCCGATCGGTCGCAGACGGTGTTGACGGGGGGGCAGAGGTCGGCCCCGAGACGCCTCACTTGTGGGGTGCCTCAGGGGTCGATTCTCTTGCCCCTCTTGTTCAACATCTATATGAAGCCACTGGGTGAGATCATCAGTGGTTTCAGTGTGAGGTACCAGCTGTACGCTGACGACACTCAGCTGTACTTTTCCACACCGGACCACCCCAACGAAGCTATCGAGGTGTTGTCCCGGTGTCTGGAAGCCGTATGGATCTGGATGGGGAGAAACAGGCTCAAGCTCAATCCCACCAAGACGGAGTGGCTGTGGATGCCGGCATCCTGGTACAGTCAGCTGCAGCCGCGACTGACTGTTGGGGGTGAGTCATTGGCCCCAAAGGATAGGGTACGCAACTTGGGCGTCCTCCTGGATGGACGGCTGTCTTTCGAAGACCATTTGACGGCCGTCTCCAGGAGAGCTTTTCACCAGGTTCGCCTGGTTCGCCAGTTGCGCCCCTTTCTAGACCGGGATGCCCTATGCACGGTCACTCACGCTCTTGTGACATCTCGTCTGGATTACTGCAATGCTCTCTACATGGGGCTCCCCTTGAGGAGCACCCAGAGACTCCAGGTAGTTCAGAATGCGGCTGCGCGGGTGATAGAGGGAGCCCCTCGTGGCTCCCACGTAACATCTCTCCTGCGCAGACTGCACTGGCTGCCTGTGGCCTTCCGGGTGCGCTTCAAGGTTTTGGTAATGATCTTCAAAGCGCTCCATGGCATAGGGCCGGGCTACTTACGGGACCGTCTGCTGCCACCGAATGCCTCTCACCGACCCGTGCGCTCTCACAGAGAGGGACTCCTCAGGGTGCCGTCGGCCCGGCAGTGCCGACTGGCGACACCCAGGGGAAGGGCCTTTTCTGTGGGGGCCCCCACCCTCTGGAACGAGCTTCCCCCAGGACTTCGCCAACTTCCTGACCTTCGAACTTTCCGCCACGAGCTTAAGACACATCTATTTATCTGCGCAGGACTGGACTATAATTTTAAATTTTTAAATATTTAAATTTTAAATCTGGTTTTAAATGGGGTTTTATTATTTATATCTCTATTTTAAATATTCGGCCTATGTAATAAGTTTTTTAAATTAATGTTTTACCCTGTATATATATATGTTTTTTATATGGCTGTAAACCGCCCTGAGTCCCTATGGGAGATAGGGCGGTATAAAAGTGTGAATAATAAATAAATTAATAAATAAATAAATCTTCTTGCCACTTTCTCTCAGCAATGGGCCAATTGTTTCCTTGACTTTTTCTTGTTTTTAACATGTTGGAAGAAGCTTTTTTTGTTATTTTTTACTTTTCTCGCTAGCCTTTGTTCATTGTAAGCCTTAGCTTTCCTCACTTCATCTTTACAAGCTCGGGCTATTTGCTGATATTCTGCCTTAGTTATTTGCCCCTCTTTCCACTTTTTATACTTGTCCTTTTTGTCTTTCAGTTTGTCAGATAGTTCTTTATGCATCCATGCTGGTTTCTTTTGAGATCTGTTATTTTTCTTCCTCATTGGTATTGTGCTAGACTGGGCTTTTATAATCTCACTTTTCAAAATTTCCCAAGCTTCTTGAGTTGTTTTCCCCTTGAGGATTCTCATCCATGGAATCCTTCTCAAGCTCTCTCTGAGTTTATTGAAATTAGCTCTCTTAAAGGCCACCTTTAATTGTGGGCCATAAGACAAGGATTACTTGTATTCAGATAGAGGACAGACAGCCATGTGCCTGGCATCCATTAATTTGGATTCCAATATTGAGCATATTGTTAAATTCACTATCCTGATTTGTTCCTTTCGATTCTTTGTAATGTAGTTGTTTTAAATTCAGCATTAACCCTCTTTTTTAGAAGAAGGAGCAAAGATATTGGGTTGTCCCAAAGGTGCTTTTTCAAGAGGCAACTGGGCTTTCTGGGTTTTCTTTGAAGATGTTTCATTTCTTATCCAAGAGCTCTTGACCTGACCTGGATGACTGAGAATCTCCATAGACAGCTTATTGGGTTCTTAATATTTCTACATATAAATGTATAAGGCAGTCACAGATGCCCCCAAGGGTGGCAGCTGACAATATCTGCATGTCAGCATCATGTTTCAAATGCCACAACTATAGATGTCAAGGCACATGATGGCATTTGAGTGATGAGTCGCTGTGATTTTGGCACCATCGTGTTTTGCTGAGGGTATCCTGATCTATACTAGCAGGATCCCAAGACAATACTGTTGAATTCTTTGACAAGGCTGCTGACTTTGCATTTTGACAATTGAGGGATCCAGTTCAGTTCTATCCACATTGGTCATAGGCAACTGAATCACAAAAAGCTTCTCACAACTGAGAAATGAAAAATTGCCTAAAATACTGCCAATCTAAGACCATTTCTTCCACTTTTTCTTCCCAGGTGGAACATCTTGTACTGCTCTCCTGGTAGCTAGGTGCTGGCCTTACCATATATATTTTTTTTTTCCAAGATGGCGCCGACGAAGGCTGCCTCGGTGAAATGCTCTCTAATTGTTTCTTTATTTCTAATTGTTCTCTGTGACTCACTATCATCAATTGTGTTGTAAATGTTGTACCTTGATGAACATATCTTTTCTTTTACACTGAGAGCATATGCACCAAGACAAATTCCTTGTGTGTCCAATCACACTTGGCCAATAAAAAATTCTATTCTATTCTATTCTATTTCTTGTAAATAATTATCTTTTCTGTTATATATATGCAACTTGTTTCACTAATTATTGCTGCTCTTAGGAAAGTTACACACATACACAAAATACTTCTACTCTCAACATTTCTGGTACTAGTTCAGTAGGGGCACTAAGTTCCTACAAGGCTTCCTGGATATCAGATGAGGCTGGTAATAATAATAACAACAGAATAACAGAATTGGAAGGGATTTTATAGATCATCTAGTCCAATCTCCCCCACCCACGCAGAAGACCCTACACCATTTTTCACAGATGGCAGTCCAATCTCTTCTTGAAAGCTTCCAGCGATGAAGCTCCCACAGTTTCTGAAGGAAAGCTGTTCCATTGGTTGATTGTTCTCCCTGTTTCTCTCCTTGATCAGTTTCCATCCATTATTCCTTGTCTGAGATGAACATAGCCTTGATGTCTTAGAAGCATTATAAGTCATGAAATGGTATAGGGTTTCCTTTCCTGCCTAAGCAGGGGGTTGGACTAGAAGACCTCCAAGGTCCCTTCCAACTCTTTATTCTATTCTATAAATGAAATCTCTAATCTCCCTGTAAACATCTATTCTTAAATGGAATTGCCCAACTCAAAAGTTTGATCATCTCCACTCTGCTGAAATTGGAATGTGCTTGTAGACATAAAACCCAGTTTTTCACAATGCTGCAGTGGAATATACTGATATACATATCAGAGATGTGCACAAATATGGAGAGATGAAAAAGAAATTATACAACATTGATTATGTTCCTAATCCCTTTTCTGTAGCCCTGGGGCTCTGAATTTTTATAGAAATATATATCATGGGTTGGAAGGTACATTCAAATACTTACAAAAATTATGTTAGTTAAATAATGTCGGTATTTTTATGTATATATTATCTAGAGTCGTCTGATGGACAGAGAAAACCTGCAAATAAAAAAAAAATCCCAAAAGCACATTTACAAATATTAACACATTTTGTTTTCTATCATCAACATTTATAAACTGGACCAAAAGAAATCTGAGTGAATTCAACATTGGCAGATTTGCTCATCTCTCTTTCCCTCCATAACACCAGGCAGGGAGGCAGGGAGAAAATGAATGGGAGTGTGGGTTGCGAAAAAAGAAGAAAAAAAGATGATTTCCAGCCAGAGTTCACCATCTGCATTTTATGTGCAGCCGTTTTAATTACAGCTCTGTCAGCAAAGCAAAGCTCATTTAAAAAAATGAGTCTGTGATTTTCCAGGTTGACACAAAATACAGCAATTGCTGGCCCAGCCTTCTTTTTACTCTGTGCTGGCTGATGCCCCCGGGGTTGAATGAGATCTCAAGAGAATTTAGAAGAGAATTACCATAAGCGTTTATTGATCCTTCAGCTTTAAGAAAGACTTGGGATGGCAAATGCTATTATGACACAGTAATTTGAGCTTGAATCAGAAGGTACTGGAGCTTGACAAAAGTGAAGAACACCAAGCAAGGCAGAAATGCAAAAAAAAAAAAAAAAATTAACTGCATTTAGCAGAGGACAAGACGGGGGTGTGAAAAAATATCATCCCTCAAGAGTATCATCAAGATAAATGTATTCTCTTTCTCGTTTATTGGCATACTTTAAAAAGAATCCCCCTTTACAGACTGAAATTGCAGAGATCTCGAGCATACCCGCAAACACATATTTGTGCACACCAGTCATCTAGAGGGGAAAAGCAACCAATGCAATTGCTTGTACGTGTGCCAGTTATCAACCCTGAAGATGACCTGACCAAAGCCATCTTGGATGCTCCCTCAGCTCCAGTTGCCACACTGGAGCTGAGGGATAAGGAGGGAGGGATTTGAGATAGCTGGGATTTTGTAGCCAAAACGAAATATTTTCTCTTGGGAACCAAGGACATCCTCACACCTGGCCAGAGGAAGGCGGAATGATGTAACCAGGCAACTAGACAGTGATTGGACCATGTGACTGATTGTTTTGAGAAAGTGACAAACTTTTACTTTTAATTAGATGAAAGCCATGGGAATCTTCAGAGTTGGTTTTCACCAGATCTGTGCCAATATGATATATCCAGAGGTGGGATTCAGCCAGTTCGCACCACTTCGGGAGAACCGGTTGTTAACTTTCTCAACAGTTTGGTGAACTGGTTGTTAGAAGAAATCATTAGGGCAGAGAACCAGTTGTTAAATTGTTTGAATCCCACCACTGGATATATCCAATAAAGCTATTCATTGAGGTATCTACCTGCCTCTGAGTTTTGCTTGCTATGGGTCTATTACTTGGAACCCTGACACCAGTTTTGAAATATAAATGAAAAATTCTATAATTTAAATAGAAAAGTAGATCCAACAGAAAGGAGAACCAAGACAATTTTTACATCTTCCAAACAACTTGAAAAGAGGAAAGAATCTTACATCCTTCACTAGGGTAGTCGTCCTCAAGTTAAACAAATCTTCTCTTGAAAAATTGAAGGAAAAAATGGATGTAAGGAAAGGTTCTGATAAGGTTGTGTAACACCTTTAAAACCAAAGGCACATGACTTCTGCCTAATGTATTATCCTTTTATCAGACTCATGCTTCTTATTGCATGTGGCATCTGCATAGATGAAGTTACTAGTTGGATTGAGTGTATGATATTTAAATATTTCCCTATCCTGAGAATGCAATAGTGAATCAAAAGGGAAGAACATGGGATAATTGCAATTTTTAAAAAATATTCAGCTATGAAACTCTTGCACACAGAAAGTTAACAAGTTATGGAGAATAGCTTCAACTTCTCCCTGATAGGCTAGGTTTCCAAACACAGCAAAGGTGTGGGGATTATCCAAATACAGGTATCCTTGGCTTACCACTCCAACTGAGCCCAAAATTTCCATTGCTAAGTGAGACAGTTGTTAAGGGACCTTTGCCCCATTTTACAACCTTGTTTGCCGCAGTTGATAGGTGAATCACTGCAGTTCTTAAATTACTTCTTAAATGAATCCAGCTTCCCCATTGGCTTTGCAAAAGGTGATCATGTACATGACCCCAAGATGCTGCAACCTTTATTTTATTTTTATTTTTTTAATTTGAATTTATATCCCGTCCTTCTCCGAAGACTCAGGGCGGCTTACACTGTGTTAAGCAATAGTCTTCATCCATTTGTATATTATATACAAAGTCAACTTTTATTGCCCCCAACAATCTGGGTCCTCATTTTACCTACCTTATAAAGGATGGAAGGCTGAGTCAACCTTGGGCCTGGAGGGACTTGAACTTGCAGTAATTGCAAGCAGCTTGTTAATAACAGACAGACTTAGTCTGCTGAGCCACCAGATGAGCAGTTGCCAAGTGTCTGAATTTGGGTCACAAATTTTGGGCTGAATTCAACAGTCACTAAATGAACTGTTGACAGTCGAGGACTCTCTGTATATGATCTATTCTGAAGTGCCACCACTCAAGACCTGACTATTTTTCATCCTTGCTAGAAGTTTGTCAGCAAGTTTGAAACGTGGCTAAAATTCCAGGAATAACCCAGAAAAGGCAGTTCTGAATATCTGATTTTGCAAAGGAGATTCCTGGATATCTTCAGGCCCTTCTTCCTCTTTGCTTTTCATCATTTCAGGAATCGATGCGTGCTTCACTCCGATGCCAGAAAGAGCAAATGCATTTCTTAGTGCCATCCAGTAATTGGCCTGCCTCTTTAAAGAACTTACTGATAGAGACCTCCTACAATGTACTAAATGTAATTGATTCTAACGATATCAGAATGCCTCCCAAGAGGTAAATAAGCAGCCTTTGGAAGCATTAATATTTTTCTGCTTTATAAGAACTGTAGGATGTTTCATTAGCAAAAGATCCATGGAGATTTCTTGTGCTGCAGAGGGTAGCACTTCATCCTTCAGAATCTGCAATCAGGGCAGACATTTTCTGTCAGCTGACTCAACCAATTGAGAGGTATTGATTGGGGCTGGGTTTCTATGGAAACCCATTAGTTGTTGGAGTTCTGTCTCATAGGAACCGATTAACTTGCCTGTTCAATTCCGTCTAGAAAGGCAATGAGACAATTTGGAGAGTGGGGGTGCTTTTAGAGAGCTACTGTTTTAAGTCCATGGTCAGGTACAGGTAGATCAGAGGAGACCTCCTGCTCACAGAGCTAGCCCTACAATTAGGCAATATGTATAAAGTCTGTGAAGGGTGGTTCAGTGACTAAGACGCTGAGTTTGTTGATCAAAAGGTCGGCAGTTCAGCAGTTCGAATCCCTAGTGCTGTGTAACGGAGTGAGCTCCTGTTACTTGTCCCAGCTTCTTCCAGATCGAAAGCACATTAAAAATGCAAGTAGAAAAATAGGGACCACCTTTGGTGGGAAGGTAACAGCGTTCTGTGTGCCTTCGGCATTTAATCATCCCAGCCACATGACCATGGAGACGTCTTCGGACAGTGCTGGCTCTTCAGCTTTGAAACAGAGATGAGCACTGCCCCCTAGAGTCAGGAATGACTAGTGCATATGCGTGAGGGGAACCTTTACCTTTACCTTTATAAAGTCTGTATAGTAGGAATAGCAAAACAACAGAAGGTTATCTCAGTGACCTAGTATCTCTCATCCATTACCCAGCCTGCTTCCCTTAGATACCCTGGAAGTCACTGTCCCACCTCTGATATTGGAGTGACATTCAACTGCTAGTCTTATCTGCTTCCTCTTGTTTCTTGGCTTTAATGTGGTAATGCCATTGCAAATTCTAATACCATATTTTTGTACAGCTGACCTAGTAGCGAATAGGGTACAATGATGAAAGTGTTGGTCAGTAAACTGGGATACTGTAAGTTTTAGTTTTTTTGTTAGCCATGAAAATGGCTGGATGACTTTGGGGCAGTGTCAGCCCAATTCACCTCACAGGGTTGTTGAGGGAAAAATAGAAGATAGATGTCAACTTTGAACCGAACCTGGCAGCAGCCATTTTTCTGTTCCTCAGTTGTCACACAGAAAGGGAAGTGGGGGAGGAGTTTGGAATGCTTTACTAGGCACAACAGAGAGCTTTCTCGTGGGAACCAAGGTCCTCTCTACTGGCAACAGTTAATGTTGAGGCAGGAGTGCCTGGAGAGTCGGCCAATTAACCCAATTAGTCAACGTGACTTGTGATAAATGGACATGGGGTTATTTCCTAGTTTAATTATACTGAAACCACGGGAAAGATTTAGAATTGGTTTTCCTTTGAAGCTGTGCCGATATGATGTACTCAATAAAGAAGACCTTTGAGAAGGAGCCTAGTTTCAGAGTTCTGAATTGCTTGGGTTCATTAGTTGGAGTCTTGACAATAGGAACATTAGCTACACCATTCTGAGTTGTACAATGAATGGAGCAGTTCCTTCCCAAAGCCTGAGAAGCAAGAAACTCAATGACCGTGAATTTGGAGTTGGAGAACCAGAAAAAATACAGCAATGTGATGGAGAGTGGAATTAGATGTGGATTAGAATTTTGGATTGTAGAATTATCTCAGCTGCTGCAAATTTGTTTGTCTGGTTCTCTTTATGTATTCCTGGTCAGAAGACAAGCCATTGAGATAAATCTTGGAGAATCCTTTCTGAAAGGATTTAACTTTAGTGTACATCTCCTACCGGCAAGGCTTGCTAAGATGTACCCGAACAGTTCTCCAATATGCTGGAAATGCAAAAAAGTATTACCATTTATGGTGGACATGTCCATCTGCAAAAAAATATTGGGCCAAAATCAGAAAATGGCTGGAAGAAATAACTGACCAACCCATAGACTGGAAACCAGAGATCTTTTGCTGGGAATACTCAATAGGAAATATAATAAAGAAATAAGGTATCTAATTATACACATAATAACAGCCACAAGAATATCTTATGCACAGAACTGGAAAAATGAGAACATATCATTGGAGGAGGAAGTGATAAGGAAAATTCTGGACTGTGCTGAGATGGATAAATTAACAAAGGAGATAAAGAAAAGGAAGATACAGAATATTATATAGTATGTAATAAATTGTATAATTGGACAGATATTAGAAATGGTAAATGACGAAAAAGGGGGAAAGGTCACAAAAAAAAGAGGTAGTGCATGAAAGAAAATGTATTGTTCTAATGACAGGTACGATGGAATATATATAGAAATAAGGAATAATGGGACAAAAAGATAAATATAATTAAAGAAAATGAGAGGGGAAAATGTAAATAATTGAGGCTTACTGATACGAAGCTGATATAAAGAAGGAGTATAAGTTTTATTAGTGTTTGTTATGTCTTGTTGTTTTTTAAAAAATTAAAAGTATTTTAAAAAGTATTGTCTATGGAATAACATGGATATTGGCAACATACCAACTAGATTCTAGCTACACGTTATCTTGTGTGCAGTTTCTTTCTTTTGCTTTCAAGTTAGTCCTGCCTTTGAATTCGCCTAAACATTCTAACGAATGGACTTTTGTAAGCGCAAATGACCAGGAACACTCACTGAGTTCAAAGCACTGAATAATTTATTATTGCTACCTATACACAAGAATCTAGTTAACCAGCCCTTGGTTATCAATGGAGATGGTTATCAGTGGAGCAAGTGGCCAGTTTTAAGTTTCTGGATGTTATCATAAAAGAGGACCTGACCTGGGGCGTTCACATTGCAGCACTGATCAAAAGGGCTTAGCAGAGATTATACTACCTGACACTTCTTAGGAAACAACAACTAAATGAAAAACTGTTGGTGACCTTCGATCACTGCACCATAGAGAGTATTTTAACTTACTGCACCTCTGTATGGTTTGCCAATTGCACAGTGGTGGATAGGACGGCACTCCAGAGGGTTAACGTCATTGCTCAGAGGATCATTGGTTGCCCTCTCCCCTCTTTGGAACAGCTTTATAGCTCCCGCTGCCTTAAGAAAGTTCAAAACATTCTTAAAGATCCATCTTATCCTGGGCACCCTTTTTTGAACTATTACCATCTGGCAGACAATACAGGACAATAAAAACAAGGATAGCTTCTATCCCAGAGCAGTAACTATATTGAATTCTACTGTATTGTGCAATATTAATGCAATATCAGAGGTTTTCAGTTCAATTGCATAGAATGTGGAGGATGTGTGTTTGTTTTATTTTCAAAGTGTTCTTATGTATAATGTACACCGAAGATGGCATTTAATTTCATTGTATGAGGCAATGACAATAAAGTATTACTACTACAAACTAATGGTCAAAGCTAAATTGGTGCTAGATATGGGTCAAAACAAAATTCATTGGGGGCTGGACATGGGTTCCTTGAGAGTGTGCAATGACTCCAGACTGATGATAGATTTAACCCTACCTTCTAGTTCTGCCTTCTCATCTCCTACAACTTTAGTCCCAAGGTCTTAGCCTGAAGCATTATCAAGACTGTAAGATTTTACTTCTTTTAACTGTCAATCAACAGCATCAAGTTCTTCCTAACTCTCACTGCTCAGCACCCAACCTTCCCATTACAAAGAAATTATGCTTATCAAATACAAATTTGTAATTTGAATATGTCTCCTCATACATTATGGTGTTTTCCCTAGGAGTGAAAAGTAACCTTCGCTTTTCTTTTTTCATTCCTATTCCTCTAATTTTTTCATATTCTATCATTTTTCCCTTCACCTACCAGAGTTGAAACTCTGGGGTTGTCAACATGGCCCATAGCACTGATTAATTTTATACATCTATGCCTTTTAGCTGCATATAAATATGGTCAGCATTTTTTTTTTCCCAGCCAAGTAATTAAAACAAACTTTATTTCTCATTGATTGTGAGTTCAGTTGCTGCAGAAGGATTTCCCTGAAGCTAAGAGTTAGGAAAACTACAAGCAATTATGCAGGGACAATTATTCTTACCCACAAATTAGACCAAAGTCCTCATCAAAGGCCATCCTAGGAATGGAAATTAATAATTAATTATAATTAATTTGTGATTCATAAAAATTTCTCCTTATTTCCTCCCCACTTCAATGCCTTCAGTTCCCTTGTGTTATTGCTAGCCGAAACTAAAATAATAATCATTAACATCATCAAAAAGTACAATCTCTGATGCACTTTCTGCTTTCTCACTCCAGTGTTTAAAATATGCGAGGAGCTTTATCATCTGAGAAAGGAATACAATTATGTCTTCCAACTTTGGAGGAAGGACACTTGTTACGCATTTGCCGTGGGGAAATTTCATTGCATTATGAATTTGTATTCTGCTAAGTGCCCCTCTTAATAACTTCCCCTGGTGAGTCTCTTCCATGCGACAGTGTGAAAGGAAAGATTATCAAAGCTTAAAGACTTTTCCTTTCTCCCGGGATGTGAAACGGTGACTTCGATCCCAGACCAAATAAAATAAAATAATTTTTTTTAAAAAAAAAAAGCCAGCTCTCCAAATGCTATGACTGATAATAGTAATAAGAAAAATAATCAAACATAGAGGGAGACTCTCTGGAACGCAGTTCAAACTAATGTATTTCCTCAGGGAAAATAGATTTTTAAAATGCTTAATAAAAGATAATATTGGCAGCACCTGAACTAGTTTCTAACCTTGAATGAGAGATCATTCAACAAGATACCCGGGGATTTTGCTTTGTCTCCATACAGTAATCTCTGTCTTTTAACTGCAAAAAAAAAAAAAGCAGTTTCTGCTGCTGACATTTTAGCAGCAGTGGCTTGGGATTTCTTGGCTCACAGACATTATTTTATTTCATTAATTCTTTCTTTCCTTTTAGGTATGTTTGAAGGGACATTTTTAGGGTATGATTTTGGCAGCCCTGATGGTGCAATTAACAGCCTATTGTTTACGTGCGTCATGTGTGCAAAGCACATTGCAAAAAAGAAAGAAAGAAAGAAAGAAAAGGCTGGTTTTTAATCACCTGTCACTTTATCATTCCATTCTTCTGCTTCCTTTTTTCAGAGGAATTCAGCATGGATCAATTCTAAGGTAAAGGTAAAGGTTCTCCTCGCAGAGGAGACTATACATGCTGGTCGTTCCCGACTCTAGGGGGTGGTGCTGATCTCCGTTTCAAAGCCGAAGAGCCAGCGCTGTCTGAAGACGTCTCCGTGGTCACATGGCCAGCATGACTAAACGCTACAGGCACACGGAACGCTGTTACCTTCCCACCAAAGGTGCTCCTTATTTTTCTACTTGCATTTTTACATGCTTTCGAACTGCTAGGTTGGCAGAAGTTGGAACAAGTAACAGGAGCTCACCCCATTATGAGGCACTAGGGATTCGAACCGCTGAACTGCTGACCTTTTGATCAACAAGCTCAGTGTCTTAGCCATTGAGCTGCCACGTCCCTTTGGATCAATTCTAGGGGGTCTTAATTAATTCCAGACACCTGACCAGCTAGGGATGGAGTCAGACCCTCCAAAACTCACAGAAACCATTGTACCAAGATGTAATAGTACCAATTACAAATTGGAATCTGATGCCATCGCATAAATTAGGAACTTGGCTTTTAGCTTGTTGCCTTTTATTTTTTTAATATAACATCCAGTGGAAGAGGAGTCCTGCAGACGGGGTGAGTATTGTATGCACTGTCAATTGTAGGCACCTGGTTGATATTTCTAACCAGTAATTTAAGCTGGCATTTTTCATTTCTTCTGTAGTTCTCCATCCCTTGGGCTTAGGAACACTGAACACTGGAAATTCTGCAGCTAGCTTGGCCCTCTTGCTCTAACAAAGTTTATCTGCTCGTCAGACTGAAGATTTACTGTTCAGAATACTATTCTTTTTTTCTTTTTTTTTTTGGGTAACAATTTTTTTCAGAGGAATTGTAGCACCCACGAGTCATGACTCTCCTACAGAATGAAATATTTATTAAAAAGGCAGGATAGAATATTTCCCCTAAAGGAGAAATGGAGGGGGGGGGAATCTTAAGGGAGGCAAAAACCAGCCCCAGTCTCTCTGCCCCAAGCAGAAACTGAGGAGGCCAGCTTTTAGAAATGCAGATTTGGTAATCCATCCAGAAAGACTGGGTCAGATAGAAACTTCAGATAAGCAACAAGCCAAAGGTTGACAAGATTAACCTCGAAAAGCACCTAGGATTTGCATTTCCTCTTTTGCCTATACAGCCAACCATGACCCCTACATGACCCCATATGGATCCAAAAGGTATAAAACCCATCCACTCTCAACTCTATTTTGGTCAGCTATCCCAGAACTGCAAGCTGTGTGTGTTTGTTTGTGTGTGTGTGTGTGTGTGTGTGTGTGTGTGTGTGTGTGTTGGTTCTGTTCACCAATAAACAGAATCTTTCTTTCCAATCAGCCTCCATTTTATTCCCGGCTTGGAACTAGACCTAGATATTTCTTCCAAAAGAATCTGCAGGGAGAAGAATTTAAAAAGCAAGATGTCAGTCATAACAAGGCAGCCTCAGTCCTCTTTCTTTTGTACATGTTTCCATTCACATGCACTTTCAAAGCAATGGAGCTTTGATGATGATGTTCTTGTGATTGTCATCTTGACTTCTTTGTCCCTCCCCAAATGCCACTGCTATCTTATTAGATCTGGCACATCATTCAACATCTGCAAAAGAAGACCATTTCTTGATGATGAGGAAATACCTATAGATAAATATGGTTTACAATTTCCAACATATTACATATGCAAACTCTTAATATGACAAAATTGGGAACAGGCAGCTATTTATTTCTCAAATCATTTTGTTCCAATGTTGTTTTATATTTAGTTGTCTCCCGTCTCTATTTTATTTGGGATTTAGAAATGATTGCGCAACACAGTTTTTACTATTCACAATAGGTGATCCTAACGATTGCATGATCGGGGCTATTTTTGCTGTAGAGATAACAGTTACTTGTCTTTTTGGTAGCCTGCAAATTGCTTTTTGTTGCCTTCCCACACAAATGTATCTCCATGTCCATCTTCTGCAAAATAACAAGCTCTCCAGATAACTGTTTTCTTTTAATATATACTTTTTTTTATTTACTTATTTTGTCAAACACATACTAAACAGTATATATAAGTATAAGCATGAAATAAGCACACAAATTGAATACAACCAAAGGGAACATTAGGACAGGAATGGTAGGCACGCTGGTGCCCTTATGCATGCCCCTTACAGACCTCTTAGGAATGGGGTGAGGTCAACAGTAGACAGTCTTGGGTTAAAGTTTTGGGGATTTTGGGATGAGACCATGGAGTCAGGTAGTGCATTCCAGGCATTAACAACTCTGTTACTGAAGTCATATTTTCTACAATCAAAATTGGTGTGGTTCACTTTAAGTTTGTATCTATTGTGTGCTCATGTATTGTTGTGGTTGAAGCTGAAGTAGTCATTGACAGGAAGGACATTGTAGCAGATGATTTTATGATTTTATGCTCAGGTCAAAATTTTCTAAACCCAGAATTTCAAGTCTGGTGGCATAAGGTATTTTGTTGCGATCAGAAGAGTGGAGGACTCTTCTTGTGACATATTTCTGGACACGCTCAGTTGTATTAATGTCCGATATGAAGTGTGGGTTCCAGACAAATGAGCTGTAATCGAGACTGTAATAGTGTCAATGCTCATTGTGTGGACTTGCCTCCTATTTTTAATATGTGAAGCATGTCAATTTGATAGGGGAAATGGGAAACAAATATTTTTAAATCAACATTGAGTGGTAATGGACATTTGTACATTCACATCTAAAAATGATTAGCAGGTGCAAATCACCCCATATTTGCCTTCATCAAACAATGTTCTGTTTATAACTTTAACCAAAGATAATAGGAAAAAAAATGTTAGCAGATGGGCGTGAAATGCAACCATAAAATAAGAATTGGGACAAGAGACATTTAGAAGCGTTGATTGTGGCCTTCCAATATTTGTCAATGTTTTGTTGCAATTAGAAACACAAATGAAATGTCAGGAGCATTTATGGAAAGCGTAAAGAACATACAACATTTAAGGAGAGTTTATAAAGGAACATGAAATATGTCATCCTGTCATTCTGTCAGTGCAAGGACCTTCTCTGCTGTGACAATGATGTGTAAGTAAAGATAAAGATTCCTTCAAATCAAACTCAACTCCTAGTGATTTATTGATTTTTCTTGGCAGTGATACAGAATTGATTTGTCAATACCTATTTCCAAGATATTTCTCTGACTTCCCGGTCTAGTCTGCAATCCTGTTACTCACTGGAATTTCCTACCCTGGTGCTAACCAGATACTTAGCTTCTGCTGGCCCTGGCTGAAATGAAGTCTAGGTCACCAGAGTTCATTGAAAGACTAAAGAACTCAGGGATGAAAATAGTGCAGAACATTTCAGGAGTCATCCTGTTTAGGATATATATTTAGTGTCAACTCTGAAGCGAACCTGGCTGGTGCCATCTTTGAGGCTTCGGGATTGCCACTAGATGGGATGGGGAGGGAAATAGTTAGCTGGGGTTTTGCAACCAGAACAAAAGGTTTTCCTGTGGGAACCAAAATCATTCCAACAGGTGGCTGGGAAAGGAGGAGCAAAATAACCAAGCAACTGGCCAGCACCTTGATTAGACTATGTGACTGATGACTTGGGAAAAGGGGGAAAACTTTCTCTTTTAATTAGGTGCAAACTGCGGAAACTTTCAGAGTCAGTTTTCACCAGTTGTGCCAGTATGATGTATCCAATAAAATTGTTCTTTGAGGAAACTATCTGCCTCGGAGTCCTGCTTTCTGTGGGTGCATTACTTGGAACACTGACATTTAGGATACATTTAGGTCTCTAAATGTATTTCAGGAGTCATCCTACTTAGGAAGCCAGGTAAGAACTTCAGATACTGTTGCATAACTGCATAACTGAGTTATAAAATCCATCTATCCTAGTTTGGTTGCACTAGCAGCTTTTAGGGTTTCCTATAGGACTATGACCACCCCAAAATTGTCTGGCATGTTTCAGATTATATCTGAAGCCTACAACTAGCTACAGTTCTTCCCTATGCTGGCACAACTATTGGTTGTTTAGCTTTGCCATAAGAGTTTTTGGGGACGTGGTGGCTCAGTGGCTAAGATGCTGACCTTGTCGATCGAAAGGTCGGTAGTTCAGGGGTTCGAATTCCTAGAGCTACGTAATGGGGTGAGCTCCCATTATTTGTCCCAGTTTCTGCCAACCTGGCAGTTCGAAAGCACATAAAAAAGTGCAAGTAGAAAAATAGGGACCACCTATTTTGGGAAGGGAACAGCGTTCTGTGCGTCTTTGGTGTTTAATCATGCCGGCCACATGACCATGGAGACATCTTCGGACAGCGCTGGCTCTTTGGCTTTGAAACGGAGATGAGCACTGCCCCCTAGAGTCAGGAACAACTAGCATGTATGTGCAAGGGGAACCTTTACCATTAAGAGTTTTTGCAGAGTTTTTGCAGAAACTCAGGTAGATTTTCAATGAGCTGATATTTTATTCTAAAAATAAACAGATAGTTAATATCAATATGGATGCATTTAAACATAAATGCTGAGGGATCTTATTTCTGAGAAAATGAATTCTTTAATACAAGTGGTGGAGCAAAATTCTTGGTGTTAATTTTATTAACCTTCCTTTAAGAAAAAATGTCCAGTACATTAAAATCACTTCTTGTATGGTAATACACTTCTTTGGAACTTCTTGAGGATTAATCAAATTGGAATTATTGAGAAGAGGTCAAAGTCCATCATCTTCACTGCAAATTGTAATGACAATTGTTCCATCCATGTGTTCCAAATTTTCCACCCAGGGAAAGAAGAGGAGAACAAGATCACTAACTCTACTTGTTCTAACCTGGATAGTTTTGGTTTGTAGGAATTTAGCACCCACTCCCCTCCTAGAAGAATGAAATATTTTAGAAAATATTTAAAAGGCAGAATATATTTCCCTGGATGAGAAATGGAGAAACATGTTTTAAAGACAAAGCAGCTTTCTGACTCCCCCCCACCTTTGTCAATGGGCCATTAAAGCCTCAGCTAAGCTCACTCATTTCCCCCCACCTTTGTCAACCATCATCTGTATCATAATAGAACCCATCTAGCAACTGAAACTCACCACATGGCACCTGGGAAGATTACATCAGCCAGCAAGGCTAGCTAAGACCCCCATCCCCTGGGAGTCTGACAGCCAATCAGGGTACTCTTCCTGTGCCCCAGAAAGTTCAAAGCTCAGAAAAAGCATAAAGCCAGGGAGCACACAGGATCTCAGCCCTTTTCTGTTCAGGATCTCAAGCCATGTGATCCTGGCCACCATTAAACCATCTTTCCAAGCAGCCTCCATGTTTCCAGTGTCTTTGTCCCCACTTGGAACTGAACCCAGATGGATATTTCTTCCAACAGGTTTCAACCTGTTCTATCAAGTACTGTACCTATGTGATTAAGACCACACTTTTCAATAAATGGAGTGATTCTTTACCACACCCCAAACTTACAGATATTCTTACAAAGGTAATTTAGATGGTCAGGAGACCTAGTTGGCTGGCATAAAATCCAATTTCATTTAATCCATTGCCTTGCCCCTCCCCACCCTGTAGAGTTTCTACAGCAACTATGTCAGAATATGAATATTAATGGACTGGAATAGAGCAGCCAATGGGGACTGAATGGAGACATGGTAACAAAGGCAGCCAATGAATAGGCATGGTAACAGGCTCAGCCAATGAAGAATGTTTAGAAACAGAAACTTAAGCTAGAAGTCTGGGCGTGGCTTAGGCAACTGAGTTTGTGCAGAAGCTTAACTGCCCTGTATAGAAGAGGCTCTCTTTGTATTAAGCTCTGTGCTAGGCTCTGAAATGAAGCAAGTCTGGGCTTGTCTGCTCTGCTGAAATGAAACTAACTGCTTGTGTTTTGCCTTGTAACTGCTACTATGTTGAAGCAGAATCTATATTGGTATTGTACATTTATCTTCATTTATTATATGTATATAAAGAAGTTAATGAATCCTGCTGAATCAGTTTGCCTGTGTGTGCTTTCTGGATTTAATTTCTGCAACAAACGCTGACAAACTACTCTGGACAAAAACGGTCTTTCAAAATTCTTTTGGCAGAGAAATTGGATGGCTAAAATCTCAAAGGGAAGGGAGAAATTCTCCAGTCATTTCTCAAAGGAAGGACTTTCTTCTGGCAGTGACAATAGACATTTATTAAAAATGCCCAAGGGAAAAATTTCCTCAAATGTCTGTGTGGAGAGCCAGGGAAACTGCAAACACCTGAAAGATGATTGTGCAAAGAAGGAAGAGACTCTTACCTTGACCACCATGTTGCTACATAAATGCAGGGTTATCATGATCCACTGGTGAGAATTTATCATGCAATGTTTGGTTTAAAAAAAATATAACAAAGGCAATTTTCATCCACAATGAGAGTTTATTTTATAATTCTCTGTAAAGAGAAGAATGTCTGTAGCAACAGCCATCCTAATTCAACCCCTCAATCTGAATAACCAAATCTGTTAATTTGATTTTCTCTTGTATTTAGCCTTTTTAATGTAGGAATTTAGCACCACCACCCCTCCTAGAAGAATGAAATATTTTAGAAAATATTTAAAAGGCAGAATATATTTCCCTGGATGGGAAATGGAGAAACATGTTTTAAAGACAAAGCAGCTTCCTGACTCCCCCCCCACCTTTGTCAATGGGCCATTAAAGCCTCAGCCAAGCTCACTCATTTCCCCCCACCTTTGTCAATGGGTCAGAGGTAGAAACTCATTCTCCCCACCTTTGTCAATGGGCCACCATCATCTGCAACATAATAAGACCCATCTAGCAACAGAAACTCACCACATGACACCTGGGAAGATTACATCAGCCAGCAAGGCTAGCTAAGACCCCCACCCCCTGGGAGTCTGACAGCCAATCAGGGTACTCTTCTTGTGCCCCAGGAAATTCAAAGCTCAGAAAAAGCATAAAGCCAGGGAGCGCACAGGATCTCGCCCCTTTTCTGTTCAGGATCTCAAGCCATATGATCCTGACCACCATTAAACCATCTTTCCAAGCAGCCTCCATGTTTCCAGTGTCTTTGTCCCCACTTGGAACTGAACCCAGATGGATATTTCTTCCAACATTAAAAACTCAAATTCTTCTGACCGTGTTTACAAAGAAACTTGCAAATATTAGGAAGATTTGTTACACATATGCACCCAGCAGGGTTAATGTAAATATGTACAAACGTAAATAAGAGACATGATAAATGTGATCCAGCATGTCACAGAACATTCATATAAGCACCAAGGAGCTTGAAACCAAACAAGCAAGCCAAATGCTTAAAAGATCACTTAAGGACCATTATCTAGGACTATTGGTGCGTGGCAATGTACCATTGTTTTGTGAGAGACAGGTTGCCCTCTCCTTGAGTATGCAATGATATGAAATTGCACAACTGTCTCACTTACATTATCATTCTTGGTCATTTTGACTGCTGAATTTTTAATCTTTAGTTTTAGATGATTATTTTTTATTATATGCTATGCAGAGTCACATCTGTGAGATGGGCAGATATATAAATATGTTGGAGAGGGGAAGGAGGAAGAGGAGGAGGAGGAGGAGGAGGAGGAGGAGGAGGAGGAGGAGGAGGAAGAAGAAGTTGTTTTCTCCATCATCACATCCACAACTCTATGAGAAAGTTTAAAATCATTATGTATAGGATTTCATAAACACACCTGTGCATCCACAAACTGGAATCAGGATTTGGTACATTCTACACTGAATTACTTCTGGTTATTAAATTTTGATGGTATTCCTCATCCAGCACAATTCTCCAAATTTAATATCCTTCTCCCAAAGACTACTTAATCATAGCACAACTCTCCAGTGCCATACTGCCATATCCTGCCTCCAATTTCAAGCTTGACTGAATAGTCCCACTGGTGGCTACCTGAGACTGCTGTATTTAATGAAATTAAAAGCCAGGTGTTATACTCCATTTGGTATTAAATGAGGAGATATTGCAAGGGATTTTCTTCCCCATTACTGGGCAATATTGATAGGGTGAAAATAATAATAATTTATTAACCAGATATTTGTCACCCAAAATTTGAATTTCTTTAATTCTTCTAGATCAGGGGTGTCAAACTCACATCATTACATTGTCATCACGTGACATATCGTGACTTTTTCCCCTTCACTAAACTGAGGGTGGGTGTGGCCAGTGCATGATGCTTCAGCCCGCAGACCATGAGTTTGACACCCCTGTTTTAGATCAGCAATTCTCAAACTGTGGTCTGAGGATCCCTCAGGAGTCCATCTGCATTTAAAAGACACAGGCCACTCTCTTGAAGACAGCAAAGTCCACATTTTGGACAGAGACGACTGCTGGTTTGAAAGAGGGGTCAAAGAAGCCATCTATGTTAAAGCTCTCTTAACAGAAGGGGAGGGATATGACATCATGTATTCGCAGTCTACAACACAGCCCTTTCAGTTGTTCCAAGAAGGCTCCACATCCGTTTGCACCACTCGGGTGACCCTGATGACACCAATGAACCTCCAGGTAACCTTAAGGACTCTCTAAAACAGGGGTGTCAAACTGGCAGCCCATGGGCCGGATGCGTCACACGCAGGCCACAACCAACCCAGTCTGAGAAAGGAAAAAAACATCATGATACGTCACCTGACGGCAACGTGATGGCACAAGTTTGACACCCGTGCTCTAAAAGAATGCAAATGACCAGCTGTCTGCAAGAAGTATAAATCCTTCCATTCCCCACCGTTTAGTCAGAGCTGAAGAAGCTTCTTGGGTGAGAAGTGAAACGTCTTCAAAGAAAAACCAGAAAGTTCAGTTGCTTCTTGAAAAAGCACCTTTGGAACAACTATGACCTGGGTGACTGAGAAGCTCCATAGACATTTCTCTCAGAATCTCCAAGACCATTTCAGGGGTCCATAAAATTAAATAAATAAATATTTTCAATGCCTTCGTTTTAATTTCTAATTAAAGATAGAAAAATATAACCCACATAAACCAAAGGTCTTTGAGCTTCTCAATCATTTTTAAGAATGTAAAGGGATCCTAAAACCAAAATGTTTGAGAACTGCTCTTCTAGATAGACTGAAACCCAGATATTGATTGTTACGATCAGCATCCATATCTGTGATCATGGTGGTACATATATAAAAAAGAAAAAAATATCGCAAATGATGACAAACAACCTAAATACAGGTAGTCCTTGACATACGACCACAATTGAGCTCAAAATTTATGTTGCTAAATGAGATTTTTGTTAAGCTTTATGGAAGTTGTTTGCAAAATAAACACCACTTCCCACAAAACCACACACAAAAAGACTCATAGTAATAATGAGCATCTGGCAAATAGGGAAGAAATAGAGGTAGTGACAGATTTTACTTTCCTGGACTCCAAGATCACTGCAGATGGGGACTGCAGCCAAGAAATTAAAAGACGCTTGCTCCTGGAGAGGAAAGCTATGGCAAATCTAGACAGCATACTAAAAAGCAGAGACATCATCCTGCCAACAAAAGTGTGTATAGTCAAGGCTGTGGTTTTCCCAATATATGGCTGTGAAAGTTGGACCATAACGAAGGCTGAGAGTCAAAGAATTGAGGCCTTTGAACTATGGTGCTAGAGAAGGCTCCTGTGAGTCCCTTGGACTGCAAGGCAATCAAACCGGTCAGTCCTAGAGGAGATCAACCCTGACTGCTCTTTAAATACTTTGGCCACCTAATGAGAAGGAAGGACTCACTGGAGAAGAGCCTAATGCTGGGAACAATTGAAGGCAAAAGAAGAAGGGGACGACAGAGAATGGGGTGGCTGGATGGAGTTACTGAAGCAGTAGGTGGGAGCTTAAATGGACTCCAGAGGATGGTAGAGGACAGGACTGCCTGGAAGAATGTTGTCCATGGGGTTGTGATGAGTTGGACACGACTTCGCAACTAACAACAAATAATGAGCATAACAATAGCTAATATAATCTTTCTTCTTGTTTATTTCTTCCCCTCCTCTGTCTCTCTCTCTCTGTCTGTGTCTGTCTCTCTCTCCCTCTCCCCCCCTCTCTCCCCACCTGTAAAATCTCCCATCCCATCCTAAAGGAAAAGTTGCTTTTTTTCTATCACCCTCCCCAACAGGGCACCATGCAAACAGATGGGAACAGCTAACATTAAAAAAAAAAAAGGCTGTAATCCCTCTTTGATGCATTAATCAAAGTGGTATCTAAGTGGAACCACAGCAAGGAAGCTCATAAATGCAAGGCTTAGTCACAAAGTAACTGTTTCATCACTGTTCTAACTGCTTAGCTGGCTAAACAAGGCAGTCACTAAACAAGGACTACCTATGTCAGAAAGGTAACTCTGTAAAAGATTAAAATTAAAGCTCCAGCAAATTAAGGTAGATGTGTCTGTACTCTCCTGGGTGTGGTAAAACAAACAGGACAGCTGAATGTCATTTTGCAATACACATGGAAGTTCCCTTTCACCAAATGAATTGATCCTTCTGCTTATTGAATTCCATGCACAAAACAGAAGGAGAAAATGTCTTAGCTCTTCCAAATCTCTTAGCCACTCTTCTTTCTCCCTGCATAGTGTAAGACTCAACTCATAAAGCAGCTGCACAGCTGTAGGCTATTTCTATAAGGTATCCTCCCCATCCAACCACTGCTTGGACAGATAATTAGCTTTATTTCAGGTTTGTAGTGTTGTTTATTGTCATGAATGCTGGAATAATGAACCCATGTTTAGAAACAAGTCAATAGGGACAAATGGAAAGCATTCCCCATAATTACATGACTTGCAATTAATTTCTACCTGGAACTGTCAAAATAAATAGACTCAAATCTCAGATCAGATTTGGGTACTTCCACCCTTCTTTCTACAAATCTCTCCCTTTCATAAATGTATTATCTCCCTCCCTCCCTTCCTCCTCCCCTCCCCCTCCTCTCATCTTTCTATCTAGCTTCCTAACTACCTACCTTCTTTCTATCTGGTTTGAGGGTCTTAATTAGGGCACCCTAACTTGCCAGCAATTGAGGATGCTAATGTAAAAAAGCAGAACTGGCAATCCTATTCTCCCCTCGTCCAGATCTCAGCTATTCAGTGGAATAGCTGGCAAAACTTAGCTGATTGTTTTAAATGTCAGTCAGAATTATGGAGCAAAGAAAAAGGGGCTTTACAGCAAAATGAAGATTTCTTCTTTGTCAGCCAAACCAATTTTCTCAGCAGGTCTCTAGTAGAAGAGCGGGGATTTCACTGTGGGAAGAGCTGCAGGAAGAGACGTCTCCAATTAGAAACATTTTGGAATTATTATGCCATCGTATTTTTTTTTCCAAGCGATTCACCGTTATCAGATCAGATTGGATATAATTGAATAATTTGAACAAAACTGGAGGAAAAAGGTTGGAACTACATAAGACATGATGACATTCGTTTAAAATCTGTTCTGAACTCAAAGTTCAAAATGATGTCACCCAATATATTTCAAACCTAAAATCGCCAGACTTATTCTTGTTAGTGTTTATTCCATATCTACAGGTTGTTGTTTTTTATGAGATCTATGTTCTTCCCCATTCTTTGCCATTCTTAGGTGAACTGTTTGAAGATTTTGGTGTGAATAAGGTTTGTTGAATGCAGGGGATGTGAATTAGATATCTGGCTATTACTTTTCACTGGGTCTTAACAAATCTTGCATTGATTGTTCTTTTCCTTCTTTAACTACAGGTAATCCTCAACCTACGACCACACCTGAGCCCAGTTGTGGTCATCAGTTTCTGTTGAATTTGTTAAGTGAGTTTTACCACCATTCTACAGCCTTTCCTGCTTGCCAGAAGGTCACAAAAGGTGGTCACATGACCCTGGGACAGCGCAAACATCATAAATACACGCCAATTACCAAGCATCTGAATTTTGATCACGTGACCATGGGGATACGGCAACAGTCCTAAGTATAGAAAAACAGACATAAGTCACTTTTTTCATTGCTGCTTTAACTTTGAACAGTCATTAAAATAATTGTTGTAAGTCAAGGAGGACCTGAATTTCTTTTATTTCAGTGAAACGTGAGCAATTTTCCGTGCACATACGTGCATACATGGCCCTTCCACTGGAAAGAAGGGGAATACAAAGGGCAGCACGCAGCATATTATGGATTTTGGAATCCTTCAAATGCATCCTAGCTGAATGCCTGCAATCTGTTGATACGGAAAGCTTTGCCCAAAATGAAAGAAGGCAAAAATACAATCCTATCTGATAAAACAAAATGTATGCATAGCATAGGTATGCACATCTCAAAAAACACATGACACAATATTTCTATTTAAATTACATTGCAATTTTGATTATTTTACAAGAGATTTACAAGAGACCCGTGCGCTCTCACAGAGAGGGACTCCTTAGGGTGCCGTCCGCCAGGCAGTGCCGACTGGCGACACCCAGAGGAAGGGCTTTCTCTGTGGGGGCTCCCACCCTCTGGAACGAGCTTCCCCCAGGGCTGCGCCAACTTCCCGACCTCCGAACCTTCCGCCGCAAGCTTAAGACACATCTATTTATTTGCGCAGGGCTAGCCTAGGGTTTTTAGTTTTAAATTTAGTTTTAATGGGGTTTTATACTATTTTAGTGATATTTTAATTTCGGCCTAATTAATAAGTTTTTTAATTGTTGTTTTTATTTGTATTATTCTTATGTTTTTATTTGGCTATACACCGACCGGAGTCCTTCGGGAGATAGGGCGGTATAAACATTTGAATAAATAAATAAATAAATAAATAAATAAATAAATAAATAAATAAGATGCTTCAGTGACTCCATCCAGCCGCTTCGTTCTCTGTCGTCCCTTTCTTCTTTTGCGCTCAATCTTTCCCAGCATTAGGCTCTTCTCCAGTGAGTCCTTCCTTCTCATTAGGTGGCCAAAGTATTTGAGTTTCATCTTCAGGATCTGGCAGCCAGGGTTGATCTCCTCTAAACTCCAGAGGATGGTAGAGGACAGGAAGGCCTGGAAGAACATTGTCCATGGGGTCTTCTCAACTAACAACGACAACAAAAGATGATATGCAGATCTACTCAGAAGTGTCACTGAGTTGAACAGAATTAGAATTTAGCCACCCCAGAATAGCACCATGGTGAAATGGGTGGCAAATAAAGTTAATAAATAAATAAACACATCATACTGGCATCTGAATCAATGGGATAAAATAGCATCATTATTGCATATAATTGCATACTTTACAGGAAGTTCTCGACTTATGGCCATTTGTTTAATAATGGTTCAAAGTTACAATGATCTTTGTATGACCATCATACCACCCTCAATCCTCACATGATTGCAGTTTGGGTGCATTTATGACCAGTTGCAGCATCCTGCAGTTACATGATCATAATTTGTGACCTTTTTTTTTTGCCAATTTCCAGCAAAAAAAACACCCATTGGGAAAGCTGGATTTGCTTAATGACCACATGATTTCTTTAACAATCACGTGATTCAATTAACAACTACAATGAGTCCATCAACTGTGGTAAAAATAGTCATAAAATTGAGTTTGATTTGACTTATGACTGCAATGATTTATGGCAAAAAATGATCACCCCTTCTTGTAAGTTGAGGACTATCTGGACGTTTTTTTTTATTTGTCTTAAATAATTTTTATTGAAAGAGGGTTTTACAAAGGTTTTACAAATTACAGAAAGAAAAAAGAAAAAGAGCTGATACAAGTCTAAAAGAAAATGTGAAGACTAACAAAAAAACCAAGAAAATGTTATCCAAAGGAGCAACAACCAATTTTCTTTGCAGCTGTGACAAACATAGCAATTACCATCTTCATCCTCCAATAGTGCATATCATAGTTCCCTTCTTCCTATAAACAAACCTTTTTAATCAATAAATCCCCAATCAACAGTTCACTTTTATTCATTTTAGCAAAGATAAAAAGCAAAGGGTTTACAGTCTTTTATGAAAGTAGTTGTAATTCCTTCCTTAATCAAAACAAGTCAATTAAGTCATTTTTGCAAATTCAGCCATCTTCACCATTCATTTCTCCATTATTGGTGTTTCTGTAGTCTCCCATCTTTGTGCATATAATTTCATTGCTGCAATTATCATATAGAAAACCGATTGTGCCTCAGCCTTTTCTAGTTGACTTCTCAGAATAGAATAGAATAGAATAGAATAGAATAGAATAGAATAGAATAGAATAGAATAGAATAGAATAGAATAGAATAGAATAGAATAGAATTTTTATTGGCCAAGTATGATTGGACACACAAGGAATTTGTCTTGGTGCATATGCTCTCAGTGTACATAAAAGAAAAGATATGTTCATCAAGAATCAAAAGGTACAACACTTAATGATAGTCATAGGGTACAAATGAGCAATCAGGAAACAATCAGTATCAATATAAATCTTAAGGATACCAGCAACAAGATTACAGTCACACAGTCAAAAGTGGGAGGAGATGGGTGATAGGAACGATGAGAAGATTAATAGTAATGCAGACTTAGTAAATAGTTTGACAGTGTTGAGGGAATTATTTGTTTAGCAGAGTGATGGCGTTTGGGGAAAAACTGTTCTTGTGTCTAATTGTTCTGATGTGCAGTGCTCTATAGCATCATTTTGAGGGTAGGAGTTGAAACAGTTTATGTCCAGGATGTGACGGGTCTGTAAATATTTTCACAGCTCTCTTTTTGACTCGTGCACTATACAGGTCCTCAATGGAAGGCAGGTTGGTAGCAATTGTTTTTTCTGCAGTTCTAATTATCTTCTGAAGTCTGTGTCTATCTTGTTGGGTTGCAGAAACAAACCAGACAGTTATAGAGGTGCAGATGACAGGCTCAATAATTCCTCTGTAGAACTGGATCAGCAGCTCCTTGGGCAGTTTGAGCTTTCTGAGTTGGCGCAGATAGAACATTCTTTGTTGTGCTTTTTTGATGACTTTTTGATGTTAGCTGTCCATTTTAGATTTTGCGATATGGTAGAACCTAGAAATTTGAAGGTCTCTATTGTTGATACTGTGGTGTCTAGTATTGTAAGAGGAAGAAGTATGGAAGGGTTTCTCCTAAAGTCTACCACCATTTCTATGGTTTTGAGTGTGTTCAGTTCCAGATTGTTCTGGTTGCACCACAAAGTCCTAATAAGAAAAGTGCCAGTTTCATCAGAATGTGAATTTTTAAAACTGTCTGCATCACCATATATATTTTTCACTTCTTCACAAGTTTACCACGTGTGATCAAATGTGCCTTCATGTTTTTCCACATTTACAACAGTGAGTAGATCAGTGGTGGGATTCAATTTTTTTTACTACCAGTTCTGTGGGCGTGGCTTGGTGAGCATGGCATGGCTTGGTGGGCATGGCTTGGTGGGCATGGCAGAGGAAGGTTACTGCAAAATCCCCATTTCCTCCCAATCAGCTGGGACTTGGGAGACAGAGAATAAATGGGGGCAGGACCAGTCAGAAGTGGTATTTACCGGTTCTCCGAACTACTCAAAATTTCTATTACCGGTTCTCCAGAACTGGTCAGAACCTGCTGAATACCACTTCTGGAATAGATGTATCTTTCTATAGGAGCCCTGGCAGCACAGTGATTAGAATGCAGTGTTGCAGGCTAACTCAATGCTCACTGACAGGAGTTCGATCCTGACTGGCTCAAAGTTGACTCAGCCTTTCATCCTTCTGAGGTTGGTAAAATAAGATCCAGATTGTTTGGGGTAATATGGTGACTCTGTAAACCTCTCAGAGAGAGCTGTAAAGCACTGTGGGGCAGTATATAAGTTTAAGTGCTCTTGTTATAGTGCTATTTATATATCTTTGACAATTCCTCTGGGGGGGGGGAATCATATACCAATGGTACATCTTTTTTTTTTTAGAAGTTTCCCTTTAAATTGTAACACAATGTGAATTTCAGACCTTTTAACTACATTTTTCAATACATTTTCCACTAAGCCATTTCAATATTATAACCAAATATTTTTGGCCTATTTTACCATTTACATTTTTAAACTGCCCATCTCCCTCAGAGGGACAGGGATTCTGGGCAGTGTTCAACAAAATGTTAAAATACAAAAGCAGCATATAAAAATTAAAACATCTAGAATTTAAAAGGCGGCAAAGCTGATTAAATCCTGTTAAAAATTAATTGAAAAGGCGATTTTAGCAATCACATGTTCATCATTTCTACATAATTCATTTTCATATTCCATTTTATCACTTTTTATTCCTGGTGTTATTTCATCTATATTAAATCTATCCCTTAATTGTGCATATGAGAGCCATTGAAGCCTAAATCTCTCTGCAGGCAATTGTTCTTTTGATTCCATCTTAAATTCCCCCTTTCTGCTGTTCAGTACTAGCATGTCTATATATGATTTACTTTAGTTTCATTGATTTTAAGCGCTCTACTCCGTGTGTTTTGAACTAAACAATCCCTTAAAATGATTCAATAAGTCTACTCCATAGACAACAGAACCTAGACACAACTTTTGACTAATCTCAAAAGACCTAAACAGAGTCAGACTTGGTTACTATTTTGATAAGAGATTACCAGAAAATCCTGAAGTTGTAGATTAGATGATGATATTGAATAGGGATGGTGGAGGAAAATGGCTTCCAAATCGTTGCCAAAAACATACTCACTCAACTGAACTTAACCAAAGGAAGGTTTACTCTGCCTTTGTCTGCTTTGAGTCTAGTGTGTTGGATTTAATGGCCCATATTTCTGAAGAATATGAATATTAGTATTCAAAATACTGTAAGCTACTTACGGAATTGCATTATAATATGTTAGTAAATGCTGGTTATATTCCCATCTTATGTCCTTTTCTCTAAGCAACTAAAAAATCATTTAGAAACCTGCAAGAATATTTTTAAAAAGTGAGTCCATGTCTAACTGAGAGGATTTGAATGTAGGGGTCTGCTATTCCCTTCCCTTCCCATGTTTATTTAAAGATGGTGGTTATGATGACTAGAGTTTTTGTTAAATCTTTTTTTTTGTCTATCTTCTAATAAAAGGTCAGCCAGGTAGATATTCCATTTATCACTATTACAAAAGACCCTAGCTCCCTGATGAAAAGGGAGAGAAATTAATTACAAGTCTGGAGCTGCAATAACTCTAATAGTGACAAAATTTTTAAATTAATGTTTCTGACACTCAGAGAAGTTTGATTAATTTTTAAGATACTGTCGCTGCAATATTGGTGGATAAGAAAACACCATTTTCTGCAATTTAGATGTGGATCATTCTTATAACACTCTCAGCAAATCTACAAGGCCAACTTCACACTTTATTAACAACTTCAGTCAGTGCCATACAAGCAATAATTAGTTTGAAAGGAAAAAAATGACATAATAAATATATCTTTTGCAGTCAGATGAGTGAGTAAATAGATATGTCTCAGAGTTAATGCCATTTGAATGGGAAAAGTACATAAAAGCCAAGAATCATGGGTACTCACTTAATCTTGATGGCAGAAGAAGCAACCAGAAACTGGCTACACAAACAAGGAATTTTTCACATTAAGAAGTCAAACCAATAAGGGCCTAAATACGCATAAAGTTAATGCTTCCCTGAAACACCTCAAGCTGGGCAACTCTTATTTGTGAATGAATAGGAAAGCAGGAGGCAGAGCCTGAAAGTGGAGTCAAGGAAGTAATCAGCCTAGAGTCATTATGTCCCCACAAGCCATCAAAATCCAACCCTCCTTGAATCGGCTTGAGCAATACATTATCTTAACTGGAACGTAATGTATGATCCTGATTCTTTCACCTGACAGGAAATCTTCAAATCTATACCAGAATGGGCCTTATTTATTTATGTAAATATCTATTTATTGGCAGGAAATCACATTTTATCTTTTTCTTTTTGAGGGATGCTTTCTGAAAGGACATGGTGGTGAGGTCATCAGAATGGACAAGAGGAACATTTTCAACCCAGTTTTAATTGTTTTTGTGTAAGGGAAAGAATGGCAGAATAATAAAAGGATTAATATTCTGCAGAAGAAAAAACAAACAATCCATCATAAGAAGGGGAGGGAGGTAGACTTGAGGGTAGCAGCTGTCCAATTATTAAGCAAAGGTACCTGAATGAGATCCTAACATGTTTAAAAATCATTATTTTGATTGCCTTGACCGAAATTGAGGAGTGAAGATTTTTGTACATATCTTTAAAATCAGAGATACACATTCTAGGGTCTCTGGTCACATACTACTTCTCAAACGCTCCAAAAGTTGTTATTAAATTAGTGTTCAGAATAACAAAATTATGAAACTGGAGTGCAGTGGGATCACCTTCATTAGAATTAATTCAATGTAAATTAAATTAAGCCAAAATTAGCTCCCTTTTTTTTTCCCAGGCTCAGCTTAGTTATTTTGGGAGAATGGCTCATTGCCCAGAAAAAGTTACACACATCTGTCATAAATGATTTAGGACCAAATTCCCTTGTCCTGGTTAAGTCAGACTTTAAGATCAGCTAGAAAGGGCCTGCTTAGGACTTCATTGTTGAGCATGGTCCATGCTGTGAAGATCTCAGAGTAGTCTCCTAGATTGTGTCATTTAGCCCTTGAGTCCCCAAGCAGGAGAAATTTGCTAACCCTCCCAAATTGTTGAGTTTCCAATGAGTGAACTCAAATCTCTTCACTTGAGTTTTTGCAGTGCAATTTGGGCCTATGTAAAGGTACATGGGGATGATTGGAGGGTCAAGAGAAAGAGATGCTGCCTAGGGAAAGATCAAACAAGAGAGGGAAGAAACAACAGTTGCTTGACACTCACAGAATGAAATTTAGGAAGGACAACCCCTACCTTTTACTGTGTATCAGGCTGTCAATAGGAATAGCAGGAGATCTGGACTTACAAGATTTTGTCAACGTAGCCTCATGATAAAGTAGAATTAGCTTATCTGGCCAGGTTTTCTAGCTGGTTTAATTGCAGAGCTGGCAGCCTGGGATTTGTGCAGATGGGAAATTATGCGGTTGTTTATGCATATTAACTTTGTGATGTAATGGTTGTATAGTGTTACTGAGGAACCCACCATTCTCACTTCCTTTGACCGGAAGCTTGTCAAATAAGCAAACCCACTGGTAAAGCAAAGCTTGTCTTCGGAATTTACAGCTGTTCCATTTAAATGCACCCTATCTGGATTTATGAATTCCATGTTACAGCTTTTTGTGTGCTTTTGAATGGTCTTAGAAACCTGCAGTGCTTTAGGCAGTTTTCTAGGCTATCCAGAAAAACTTTGGCTATTGAAAATAAGACTAACAGGAGTCTTCATAATCAATAATGGACATTCCAGAAATTCTAAGGGAGGGAAATAAGCAGCAATGATTTAATGCAGGTCAATAATATATACCGTATTTTTCAGACTATAAGATGCACCTAGCTTTTGGGGAGGAAAACAAGAAAAAAAATCTGCCTCTGCCTTGGCCTCCCAGCAATTTGCCTCCTTGTAGCAAACAGCCTAATCAGCCTCAGCACAGCCTGATTTAGCATGAGCAGCTGATTGGCAGTTGGATCTGTCTCCCAGAATACCACCTATCAGTTGTTCCACACTGCGATGATTGCTCCCGCCCATCGCCGCTATCGCCACCCACTGTTGCTGCCACCTAACACCACCTCCTCACACCTGATTTTTGGCCCATTTGAGGCAGTGGGGATAGGAGGCGATGGCGGTTATCCCCACCGCCTGGGTCGAAAATGGGGTACTCAGAGGCTGAAAATGGAGCACGTGGAGGTCCATTTCTTCTTGCTGTGTCTGTTTGCAATGAAATATGTTCCAGAGCTGAAGATATTCTGGCTCAGGAGACCAAGAGAAGCAGGCCTTAAATGGAGCGGTTGACAGCTACTTCTCCCCGCCACACCCTCATCAAATCTGGAACTATGGCATTCCATTATTTTTCTGATGAATAAAGTCCAGAATCCAGGGACTGTTGACATAACTTCTTTTTAATGTTCTGTTTGGGCAATTTGTTCTTTTCTTTTCCTTCTGTGGACTAGTAAACCTTTCAAATGTAAGGGCTGCGATGGAATCTGGAGAGAGCCAGTTTTGGAATTGACCCAAATGCAGGGATAAGCAATTTAATTTTCCCAAGTGGCAGGTCTTCATTTTACCAACCTTGGAAGGATGGAAGGATGAATCAACCTTGAGCCCAGTGAGGATCAAACTCCAGGCTGTGGGCAGAGTTTGCCAGTAATACAGCATTCTAACCACAGTGCCATCATGGCTTCTCACTGCCTGAGGGCTGTGAAGATGCATAAGCATGTGCATATGTATACATTTAAATTGAAAAAAAATACCAGTCACCTTTTGAAATAAAAGCAACTGTGGGAAGCCTCCCCACCCTCCTAGAAGAATGAATATTTTGGGAAATATTAAAAATATAATGTTGGCAGAATGTTATATTTCCCCAAAGGGAGAGATGGAGAAACATGCTCTTAAAGACAGAAAGCAAACTTGGTCTTTCTTAATAGCCCCACCTTACCCCAGCAGATATTTGGTGCCCATTAAGAAAGACTGGGCCAGCCTATCTACAAAACAAAAGACCTTCAGATCCAGGGTGATGGGATTAAGAACAGGACACGACTCTTCAGGACATAATAGGATTAACCCACTACCATTTATCAGAAGACACAGAGCTCACTACATTGCACAATCTCCTAAGGGCATTTCAGACATTGCACAACCTCCCTAGCAGCATCTCTGAAATTTATAAAAAAATCCATGTATTTGTCAAACCAATTGGTCAGCTGTACCAGAACCACAAGCCCTGATGGTTCTGTTCATCAATAAATGAATCTTTCTTTCCAATCAGCCTCCAGCTTCTATGTTGTTTCCAGAATCTTTTCTCCCGGCTTTGAACTGAACCAGACAGGTTTTCCTTCTCACGCAACTCATCTGGACAAGGATAGCCAAAGGGCTAGAAACTGAGGACCATAAAATGCTCAGTTCTGCTCTAATGCCTAGTTGATGACCAGTAATGGAATTCAAATTTTTTACTACCAGTTCTGTGGGTCTGACTTGGTGGGCATGGCAAGGGAAGGATACTACAAAATCTCCATTCCCTCCGGACTCCAGGGGAAGGATACTGCAAAATCTCCATTACCATCCCACTTCTAGGGGAAGAATATTGCAAAATCTCCATTTCCATTCCACTCTAGGGGAAGGATAGTGCAAAAGCTCCATTCCCCCCCCACTCCAGGGGAAGGATATTACAAAATCTACATTCCCACCCCACTCCATGGGAAGGATAGTGTAAAAGCTCCATTCTCTTCCCACTCCAGGGGAAGGATAATGCAAAATCTCCATTCCCACCCCACTCCTGGGGGAAGGCTAATGCAAAATCTACATTCCCACCGCACTCTAGGGCCATCCAGAGGTGGTTTTTGCCAGTTCTCCAAACTACTCAAAATTTCCACTACCGGTTCTCCAGAACCTGTCTGAACCTACTGAATAGCACCCTTGGATGAGACCCAACAAGTAACCTATCTTGACTCATCCGGGTCAGTGCTGTTTATCTGTTCCTTTTGCAACGACAGCAATGATCAAATCCTTAAAGGGGGGAAAAAATATGACCGAATAAAACACCTTACCACTTGCTGTAATGAAAATGTATCTGATTGATAGCAATCAATGGCATCCAGCTCACTGTGAAAACATGGCTTGCTGTCTCCACTCAGTTCTTTTTAGTCAACAAGGTTGAAGTTTTGCAGGATGGATCGATGCCCCATTCATTAGGGGAAGTGAACCTGTAAGAATAAAGCATTCACTTCTCTCACTGTCAAGATCAAACCCAGCCTGTACAGTAGTGTCAAGACTGGAGGTTTTAAATGATCTTGAAATTGCTCACTCTTTAGAGAAAGTTTCAACCCTTGAAGTTAACTTTCATGTAGCAGTCTCAGACAAAGACTTGGGCGGGAAAGAGCGAATAAAGATACCTTTTATTCCCCAAGCCCTGCTCTATTGACTCCAGAGTAGATTGCATTAAAGCCAGCAGCATTTGTTCTGGAATAAATGGCCAAGGAATTGCAGCTTCAAAAGCTTTGGGGTGCACGATCGATCCAGGAGGAGTTTTGAGGATTTCCGAAACTGATTTAATGTACAAGAGAATTAGAATAAAATGCTTGATCTGTGACTTAGCAAACGGCAGAATTCTGCAATCCGTTAATTTTTTTCCCCCTTGTCCTTATCCTCCGTTTTATAATTGCTGTTTTGCTTTGTTAAATCAAGTGGGTTTAAATGAATATCAGTAGAATTCTGACACTGCTCATTCTAATAAGAGAGCTGCTTAGCATTCACCGGTTGTTTCTTTCAATCTGAAAGATGTTGTTTAATATGCCCTCTGGTTTATTGTTATTATTGGAGAGGTTTTCCTATTTTTGCTCTGTTTCTTGGCATAGGTTAGTTTGCTTTGAAGATTAAAACCACTCTACGCAAATATATACCTTAAACAATTCAAAAATGAAGTGAACTTTCCCATACGGCACTGAAGTCAAGCAAACACAAATTTTGCAGCTGGAATCACACACTTTGCATTGAGTGGAAGGCTTAATCCTTCATCCTTCACCACAGAGACAGGAACCAGTACATAATATTGGGTCAAGATATGTTTTACAATATGAGATGGGGTTTTTTTCCCCCCTATGAATGAGGCTTTGGTTTATTTAATTTATTTCAAAGGTGCTTGCCGATCCTTTTGAACTTCTCCTGGTGTTTTTTCAGCTTCTTTTGGTGTTGAAGATGGTGGTATTACTGATTTCAATTTCAGGTAGTCCTTGACTTACAACAGTTCATTTACTGACCATTCAAAGTTGCAACAGCACTGAAAAAATGTGACTTATGACCGTTTTTCACACTTAGGCCTGTTGCAGCTTCCCCATGATTATGTGATCAACTTTGAGATGCTTGGCAACTGACTCGTATTTACGATGTTTCCAGTGTCCCAGGGTCACTGCGACCCTCTGACAATCAAAGTTAATGGGGAAGCCAGATTCACTTAACAACCCAGTTACTAACGTATCGACTGCTTAACAATTGTGGCACAAAAAGTCATAAAACGGGGTAAATGTCACTTAACAAATGTCTCACTTAACCAGATAAATTTTGGGCTCAGTTGTGGTCGTAAGTCAAGGACTACCTGTGCATGTTTTTCATGAGCTGGAAGCCCCCCTGGTACCCTAATACACCCCAAACTAAAAATAATAATAATTAAAAATCCCATGGAAAATGTTTTCTAATTATGTCTTAGCTGCGGTTTCAGATGCAACGGAGGAAAACGGGGAGGATGAAGACCCATCGGAAAATCTTATGTACAAAGTAAGACATAAGTTGCCTTCTTTGGTTATCTCCAAACTGTATGAGTATAGTAACTCTACCTCAAACTCATGCAAATGTCACTTCTGGTGAGATAGGCAACTATTTATTTATTTGTTTGTTTGTTTGTTTATTAGTTTGTCAAACATGTACAAGATAGCAGTTATAAATATGAGCATGGACATGAACGAAGGAAATGAATACAAATAAATGAGGACAGTAGGACAGGGATGGTAGGCACACTGGTGCACTTATGTACGCCCCCTTTATGGAACTCTTAGGAATGGGGTAAGGTCCATGGTAGACAGTTTAAGATTGAAACTGTGGGGGTTTGAGGCTGTAACAATGGAGTCAGGTATGGAATTCCAGACGTTGACCACTCTGTTGCTGAAGTCATATTTTCTGCAATCAAGTTTAGAGCGGTTTACCTTGAGTTTGTATCGATTGTTTGCCCGTGTATTATTGTGGTTGAAGCTGAAAAAGTCGTTGACAGGTAAGACGTTGTAGCAGACAATTTTGTGTACTATGCTTAGGTCAAACCACAGGCGGCGCAGTTCCAGATTGTCCAAGCCCAAAATTTCAAGCCTGGTGGCATAGGGAATTCTATTGTGAGCAGTGTAGAGTATTATATAATATATAATTTATATATTATGTAGTGAGTAGAGAAGTGGAGTACTTTCCTTGTGAAATCTGATAAGTATATAAAGATATATAAAGATAAAATATATAAATCTGATAAATATATAAATTCTCTTCTTTCACATTTTGGAGCCATCCTGGCCATTCCTTTGAGTAGGACTTTAAACATTGTTTCGCCATAAAGCAGAAATTCACTGAAGGCACTAGCTGAAGATCTAACTTTATAGAGAGGCACTAAAACACATGTGGCCTGCCTCCCATTAAGTAACTGTGTAAACCAGGGATCTCCAACCTTGGCAACTTTAAGACTTGTGGACTTCAACTCCCAGAGTTCCAGGAGTTGAAGTCCACAAGTCTTAAAGTTGCCAAGATTGGAGACCCCTGGTATAAACTGTGTAAGCTGTGAAATGCATTGAAGACAAAAGCAGAGCTTTGAACTATGGTGAGAAAGAGACTTTAAAAAAATCAGTGCAAGGGATAAACTACAGGGATAATGTCATCAAAGCACTCAGTCTTGATTAACAGTCTTCCAAAATATTATTTTAGACTAATTTGATCTTCAAAGGCAGGCCTGTTAATGGATATTGTGTTCTTAAGTTCTGAAGGACATGCCATTTGGTGTGCTCCAACATGCCAAAATGTCTTCACCCCCTCATAGCAAGTTGTTGAATTGGAATAGCAGGAAAGATGTTTATCAGCTCACAGACGTCTCTGATCAAAAGGGCAGTGTAAAATGTCCAAATGCAGTTATAAATAAAATGGCCTTTGTAAAGCATTTATTCGTTTACACAATTTATCATCTGCTCTTTGTCATAATCATATTAATCCTAAAGCAGTGATACAAAATTGCATTAAAATCTTTAAATAATAGGGTCCAGGCACTTTATAACTAGGGCCAAAGCAAATGGAGTTATGAGCGAACTGATTCAATTAAAAGTTGCAAGCTTGCATAATTTGAATCTGCCTTAATGAAACACATTTGCGTGGAAAGCACTTTTCTCTAGGACTACGATATAACAAATTCTGAGAAACGGTTAAGAGGCCATGTCTGTCTGGAGTTGGGAAGACTCATCCATTTGAGAAAAGCAACCCTTCAAGAGAAATATGAGGACTCTGCTCTGTGAGTTAATAGTCAGATAGTATAGTATAATAGTATTTTAATGTCTTCTACAAGACTTAGGGTCATTAGTTATCATGTGAACATACCCAGAAAAGTCAGGCTGTATTTTTGCACAAAATGCTTCATCCTATGTATAAGTTTCATTTTCTTCTTCTTCTTCTTCTTCTTTGAGTTCAACTTCTGCCCTTGTTAACCTTCAGAGCTTTGAACTATGGTGAGAAAGAGACTTTAAAAAAATCAGTGCAAGGGATAAACTACAGGGATAATGTCATCAAAGCACTCAGTCTTGATTAACAGTCTTCCAAAATATTATTTTAGACTAATTTGATCTTCAAAGGCAGGCCTGTTAATGGATATTGTGTTCTTAAGTTCTGAAGGACATGCCATTTGGTGTGCTCCAACATGCCAAAATGTCTTCACCCCCTCATAGCAAGTTGTTGAATTGGAATAGCAGGAAAGATGTTTATCAGCTCACAGACGTCTCTGATCAAAAGGGCAGTGTAAAATGTCCAAATGCAGTTATAAATAAAATGGCCTTTGTAAAGCATTTATTCGTTTACACAATTTATCATCTGCTCTTTGTCATAATCATATTAATCCTAAAGCAGTGATACAAAATTGCATTAAAATCTTTAAATAATAGGGTCCAGGCACTTTATAACTAGGGCCAAAGCAAATGGAGTTATGAGCGAACTGATTCAATTAAAAGTTGCAAGCTTGCATAATTTGAATCTGCCTTAATGAAACACATTTGCGTGGAAAGCACTTTTCTCTAGGACTACGATATAACAAATTCTGAGAAACGGTTAAGAGGCCATGTCTGTCTGGAGTTGGGAAGACTCATCCATTTGAGAAAAGCAACCCTTCAAGAGAAATATGAGGACTCTGCTCTGTGAGTTAATAGTCAAATAGTATTTTAATGTCTTCTACAAGACTTAGGGTCATTAGTTATCATGTGAACATACCCAGAAAAGTCAGGCTGTATTTTTGCACAAAATGCTTCATCCTATGTATAAGTTTCATTTTTCACAATATGAGAAACTTGGTTACTTTAGCATTTTTTTTACGTGTGTGGTTTAGCATTCTGTGCACATCTGGGTCATATAGTTACTTCAATGTACACCGCAGACCTAGAAAAGTAATCACTTTAGCAACTAAAATCAAGCCTATTATGCAAACACCACCTGAAAATGTCAAGTGGCCTCCTTCTAAGTCATCTCAGGGACCTGGGTGAATGATGGCATTCCAAAACTCCAAATAATAATTCAGAAAAGTAGAATATACCATAAATATGACTGCCAGTAAAAAAAGTAAAAGAAATAAAAGTATTGTGTTTTTCCTATTAAAAATGTTGACATTTTCTATTCAATCTCTGAAGAGTTCCAAATCTCTTTTTCTCCTTTTTGCATTCACAAATGGAGCTCCATATGCTAGCCTCCTACTTGTGTGGCCCAGTTCCCAGTGGGTCATGGACCGGGGGTTGGGTATCCCTGCTCTACATAACTTTCTAAAACTATTTCTGTCTCTTTGCTGCCATCAAGTGATTATCCAAATTTTTGCAGCCTGAATCTGATAACACTTACTGGTATGTCTTCCTATTCCCACCTATTTTCGTTCTTATGCAGTTGAAAAAAAATACATTTTCGGTTTGTTCTGCTCATGTCCTTTATATTTCTAATAAATGAAATGAATGATTTTCAGTCTTAAACCATCTTTCATTCACATATGTTATATTTACTGAACCGTGGTGGCTCAGTCAATGGTTAGAATGCAGAATTGCAGGCTGTTTCTGCTGACTCCCAGGGGTTCAATCATTACTGGTTCAAGGTTGACTCAGCCTTCCATCCTTCCGAGGTCAGTAAAATGAGGACCCAAATTGTTGGGGGCAATAGGCTGACTCTGTAAACCACTTAGAGAGGGCTGTAAGTATTGGGTTTCAAAAATTTTTACTACCAGTTCTGTGGGCATGGCTTGGTGGGCATGGCATGGCTTGGTGGGTGTGGCTTGATAGGCATGGCAGGGGAAGGATACTGTAAAATCTCCATTCCCTCCCCAATCCAGGGAAGGATACTGCAAAATCCCCATTTCCTCCCGATCAGCTGGGATTTGGGAAGCAGAGAATAGATGGAGGGCAGGGCCAGTCAGTATTTTTACTACCGGTTCTCTGAACTACTCAAAATTTCCACTACCGGTTCTCCAGAACTGGTCAGAACCTGCTGTAAATCACTGTAAAAAAAGTGGCATATAAGTCTAAATGCTATTGGTACTTCAATTGATTTCAAAGGATTAGCTCCTCACAATGTATTTGGGATGGAAGACATTTAAGCTGTGTTTACCATTTAGCCAAATTCTAGTAAGGTGTTATACTTTCAGCTAATCTGGATGAAAAAGTATTCATATGACATTTCTCAGTCCTGCAAGCTAAGAGTGCAAATGGATAACAAGCAAGTCTGCTTTAATACTAAGTTAGAGGGAATCTACCTATGTTGTTCTTTTATTATTTTTCAATTAGCCTTACGCATTAATTTGTATTGTGCAGAAACAGTAGATGCTATCAAAGTTATAGTAGCATTGAATAGAATAGAATAGAATAGAATAGAATAGAATAGAATAGAATAGAATTTTATTGGCCAAGTGTGATTGGACACACAAAGAATTTGTCTTGGTGCATATGCTCTCAATGTACATAAAAGAAAAGATACGTTCATCAAGGTACATTTACAACACAATTGATGGTCAATATATCAATATAAATCATAAGGATTGCCAGCAACAAGTTATAATCATACAGTCATAAGTGGAAAGAGATTGGTGATGGGAACTATGAAACGATTAATAGTAGTGCAGATTCAGTAAATAGTCTGACAGTGTTGATGGAATTATTTGTTTAGCAGAGTGATGGCCTTCGGGAAAAAACTGTTCTTGTGTCTAGTTGTTCTGGTGTGCAGTGCTCTATAGCGTCGTTTTGAGGGTAGGAGTTGAAACAGTTTATGTCCAGGATGCGAGGGATCTGCAAATATTTTCACGGCCCTCTTCTTGATTCATGCAGTATACAGGTCCTCAATGGAAGGCAGGTTGGTAGCAATTATTTTTTCTGCAGTTCTAATTATCCTCTGAAGTCTGTGTTTTTCTTGTTGGGTTGCACCACAAGGCTAGTCATTCGACCTCTCGTCTATATGCGGATTCGTCATTGTCTCGAATGAGACCAATCACTGTTGTGTCATCTGCGAACTTCAGTAGCTTAACAGATGGGTCATTGGAGATGCAGTCATTGGTATACAGAGAGAAGAGAAGTGGGGAGAGCACACAGCCTTGGGGGGCCGCTGTGCTAATTGTACAGGTATTTGATGTGATCTTGCTTAGCTTCACCTGCTGCTTCCTGTTTGTTAGGAAGCTTGTGATCCACTTACAAGTCTGTTTCATTTGCTGAAAACTGATTCTTTAGCTTTTCAGAGTAGTTTTTTTTTGCTGCTCTGATCTCCCTTGTTAGTGCATTTCTGGCCTGATTGTACAGCATTTTATCACCTTTTCATTTCAGACAAATGGTTAGAATGCAGAATTGCAGGCTGTTTCTGCTGACTTCAGGGTTCAATCGTCACTGGTTCAAGGTTGACTCAGCCTTCCATCCTTCCGAGGTCAGTAAAATGAAGACCCAAATTGTTGGGGGCAATAGGCTGACTCTGTAAACCACTTAGAGAGGGCTGTAAATCAGTATTGGGTTTCAAAAATTTTTACTACCAGTTCTGTGGGCATGGCAGGGAAGGATACTGCAAAATCCCCATTTCCTCCCGATCAGCTGGGATTTGGGAAGCAGAGAATAGATGGAGGCAGGGCCAGTCAGTATTTTTACTACGGTTCTTTGAACTACTCAAAATTTCCGCTACCGGTTCTCTGAACTACTCAAAATTTCCACTACCGGTTCTCTGAACTACTCAAAATTTCCGCTACCGGTTCTCTGAACTACTCAAAATTTCCGCTACCGCTTCTCCAGAACTGGTCAGAACCTGCTGTAAATCACTGTAAAAAAAGTGGCATATAAGTCTAAATGCTATTGGTACTTCAATTGATTTCAAAGGATTAGCTCCTCACAATGTATTTGGGATGGAAGACATTTAAGCTGTGTTTACCATTTAGCCAAATTCTAGTAAGGTGTTATACTTTCAGCTAATCTGGATGAAAAAGTATTCATATGACATTTCTCAGTCCTGCAAGCTAAGAGTGCAAATGGATAACAAGCAAGTCTGCTTTAATACTAAGTTAGAGGGAATCTACCTATGTTGTTCTTTTATTATTTTTCAATTAGCCTTACGCATTAATTTGTATTGTGCAGAAACAGTAGATGCTATCAAAGTTATAGTAGCATTGAATAGAATAGAATTTTATTGGCCAAGTGTGATTGGACACACAAGGAATTTGTCTTGGTGCATATGCTCTCAGTGTACATAAAAGAAAAGATACGTTCATCAAGGTACAACATTTACAACACAATTGATGGTCAATATATCAATATAAATCATAAGGATTGCCAGCAACAAGTTATAGTCATACAGTCATAAGTGGAAAGAGATTGGTGATGGGAACTATGAAACGATTAATAGTAGTGCAGATTCAGTAAATAGTCTGACAGTGTTGAGGAATTATTTGTTTAGCAGAGTGATGGCCTTCGGGGAAAAACTGTTCTTGTGTCTAGTTGTTCTGGTGTGCAGTGCTCTATAGCGTCGTTTTGAGGGTAGGAGTTGAAACAGTTTATGTCCAGGATGCGAGGGATCTGCAAATATTTTCACGGCCCTCTTCTTGATTCATGCAGTATACAGGTCCTCAATGGAAGGCAGGTTGGTAGCAATTATTTTTTCTGCAGTTCTAATTATCCTCTGAAGTCTGTGTTTTTCTTGTTGGGTTGCAGAACCGAACCAGACAGTTATAGAGGTGCAAATGACAGACTCAATAATTCCTCTGTAGAATTGGATCAGCAGCTCCTTGGGCAGTTTGAGCTTACTGAGTTGGCAGAAAGAACATTCTTTGTTGTCCTTTTTAATGATGTTTTGATGTTAGCTGTCCATTTGAGATCTTGCGATATGATAGAACCCAGAAATTTGAAGGTTTCTACTGTTGATACTGTGTTGTCAAGTATTGTGAGAGGTGGAAGTATGGAAGGGTTTCTCCTAAAGTCTACAAAAGGACCCTTGCATAGGTCTTTGGAGACTCAAGATGTTGTAGGATGTAGTGCAGAGCCATATTAACAGCATCATCTGTTGATCTATTTGCTCGGTATGCAAATTGCAAGGGTCTAACAGCGGATCCGTGATGGTTTTCAGGTAGGAAAGCACTAGCCTTTCAAAGGTTTTCATGACTACAGATGTTAGAGCAACTGGTCTGTAGTCATTCAGTTCCTTGATGGTGGGCTTCTTGGCACTGGGATGATGGTAGAGTTTGAAGCAAGAAGGAACATAACACATCTCTAGTGATTTTATTGAAAATATGGGTGAAGATGGGGCCAATTGGTCAGCACAGACTTTTAAGCAAGAAGGAGTTATCTTGTCTGGGCCTGGAGCTTTTCCTGGCTTTTGTCTGTGAAATAGGTCCTGCACTTCCTTTTCTGTGATCACTAGGGGTTGTGAACCCAATGAAATGGGGTCAGTTGTAGGAGGCTTGGCTGTTGTTGGTGTGTCTGAGATGGGGGTTGTGGAGATAGGTGGCTGTAGTTTCCTTTCAAACCTGCAGTAAAACTCATTCAGGTCATCTGCCAGTTGTTGATTACCTTCAGCCTGGGAAAGAGGTTTGCCATAGCCGGTGATATTTTTAAGAGTTTTCCACATGTTTGCTGGTTCATTTGCTGAAAACTGATTCTTTAGCTTTTCAGAGTAGTTTTTTTTTGCTGCTCTGATCTCCCTTGTTAGTGCATTTCTGGCCTGATTGTACAGCATTTTATCACCTTTTCTGTAGGCTTCCTCTTTGGAATGTCATAGCTGCTTAAGTTTAGGTGTAAACCAAGGTTTGTTGTTATTGTGTATTCGCAAGTTCGTTGTAGGTACACATAGGTCTTCACAGAAGCTGACATATGATGTTGATATCATTCCCAAACCTTGTAGTCTTGCGCTACACTGGGGATCAGCCATTTTCTTTGTTTAGAAGCACATACTAGCTCAGAAATAAGACTTGCAGCGTTCAGTGAGGCTTGTTCTCAGCTAAGTAGCTATCGGTTTGCACGCGGTATAGAAGCATACTGTTAAGTCCTCTACTTACAACAGTAACTGAACCCACAATTATGGTGGTTAAGTCATGCCAATCATTAAACCGGTCATCAGGTGACTGTGACTGATTTTATTGCAGTGGTTAAGGAAACCCCACAGCTATTCAATGAATGCAGTGGTTGTTAAGCCAACACAATAGTTATGAAATGAATCCATTTTACCCAATGGGCATTTTTAACCAGTAATTATAAATAAACACTGAAAACTTGTGCAGCACACACAGCCAGCAAATTCTGCAGCCAATCAGCTGAACAGGAAGATTGACCCTTCCTTTTACCCCACTTCCTGTCTGCACAAAAGACTTGGCTTGGCTTGCTGAAGTGATCAGTGCATTTTTATAGGTAGTCCTCAACTTACAACCATTTGTTTAGTGACAGTTAACAGTGTTAACTGTTCGAAGTTACAACAGCGCTAGGAAAAGCGACTTTCACACTTACGACCACTGCAGCATCCCCATGGTCACATGATCAAAATTTGGACGCCTGGCAACTGGCCTGTATTTATGGCGGTTGCAGTGTCATAAAGATCAATCACGCGATCCCCTTTAGCGACCAACTGACAAGCAAGGTCAATGGGTAAGCCAGATTTCACTTAAGGACCAAGCATGTTACTAACTTAACAATTGCTGTGATTCACTTAACAACTTGGCAAGAAAGAGTGCAAAATGGGGCAAAACTCAGTTAACCACCGTCTTGCTTAGCAACAGAAATGTTGGGCTCAATTTTTGTCAGTAGTCAGTACTATTTGTACTGCATTATGAGTCCCCTAGTCATAGCTACATTTTTTTTTAAATGTCCCCCCCCCCAAATAACTTTATCATCAACATGTATATGTCAGGCCTGGAAACCATACTAGACTTTAGGGTTCCAGACGCTGCCACATTTTTCCCCTGAGGGTAAGAAGGGGGGTTGAGGGGTATGGTAACATTCTTCAAGCGGTCAAGGTCAGATGGTGTTCACATCTGCAGGAGGAGTGGCGAGAAGATATTCGAATGAACTGGGAGAACGTGGGACCATGTGACCATCAAAGGGGTCAGGGGGGTGGGACTCTTGGGGTTTGTATAACTGGGAAAAGAATCCGGAAGTTCAGTTTTGGAACTTCACTCATCGTGTGCCAGTTTCCTCATGCTAGTAAAGAACTCTGAAAGACAATTGCTTCTGAGGTTTTTTTATGCAGAAGAGGTTTTTCTGGAACCCTGACAGTATAATTATCAACAAATAGTTGATAATTAACGGTTCTTCCCCAGAATTATTTTGGCTTCAGATATGATAAATTAAGCCAGACCATTTTTTTTTCTTGTAAGATCTGCATTATGAAATACATCACTTATATTTCTGGGGCATGACAAGAGACTGATTAATTTCTCAGAAAGAAGTTTTATTAGTGCTGAATAGGGCTTTTTTTTAACATTTGATCTTCTATATGAGCTGGAGTTTATTTACATTAAATGAGACAAAAGGCAAGATGCAGATACATAAGGGAACATATAGAGATTTTCTGTAAATGTCTCCTGACCAATCACCTCATTTGAATGAGGGATGGGAAGAATGAGTGGTGCAGTGGCCTAGAGGCGGAGCTCTCGCCTCACAATGAGGAGGCTGTGAGTTCAATGCTAGGTAGTGGCAGATATTTCTCAGTCTGGGCATGTTGAGAATATATCTGCTGAATATAGCTCCACAGTGGTGACAGAGAGGGCATCCGGCCAGTAAACACTCAGCTCCATTCAGTTGGCCGGACTCTACCCGGCAAGGGATTATGGGATTGTTAAAAGGAGATGATGAATGAGGGATGGGAAGAATGAGTGGTGCAGTGGCCTAGAGGCGGAGCTCTCGCCTCACAATGAGGAGGCTGTGAGTTCAATGCTAGGTAGTGGCAGATATTTCTCAGTCTGGGCATGTTGAGAATATATCTGCTGAATATAGCTCCACAGTGGTGACAGAGAGGGCATCCGGCCAGTAAACACTCAGCTCCATTCAGTTGGCCGGACTCTACCCGGCAAGGGATTATGGGATTGTTAAAAGGAGATGATGAATGAGGGATGGGAAGAATTCTTCCACCTACTTGCCAGGTAATTAGGATTTTTTCCCTTGGAGAATGGATTTTTGAATGGATATTCAGTGAAAATCTAATCTCCATAATCTCCTGAAATTATTATATTTTTTAAAAAATTCAACCTCTCCATTCAGGTTCAGATGAAGTTGCATTGGGTTTAATTTTTTTTTATTTGCATTTATATCCCGCCCTTCTCCGAAGACTCAGGGCGGCTTACACTATGTTAGCAATAGTCTTCATTCTATTTGTATATTTATATATAAAGTCAACTTATTGCCCCCAACAATCTGGGTCCTCATTTTACCTACCTTATAAAGGATGGAAGGCTGAGTCAACCTTGGGCCTGGTGGGACTAGAACCTGCAGTAATTGCAGGCAGCTGCTGTTAATAACAGACTGCATTAGCAGTCTGAGCAAGAATTCAATGTCTATGAATTCTTAGCCACCTCAAACAAATATGGAAAGATTCAAGATACACCTGAAGAGAAAGGAAGGTTTGCAAAATAAATTTGGTTCTTGTTGATGTTTCTTAAAGGATTTTGAAATTTAGGAATCTGGAGAAATAGAGACCGTTTGCAGATCAATATTATCATATATTCTCCCAAGTGACTAGGAAAGGGAAAGAAAATGAAAATGAAGCAAAGAAGATGACGATCTTGGGGATCATAAAATGTCTCACTTCTAACTTCCAGTATAAAATGTAGCTAAGTGTGGAGAACAGTATGTGGCTACTGTATATACAGCAATGTTTCTCAAGCTAAATAACTGTTAGATGTGTGAACTTCAACTCCCAGAATTCCCCAGCCAACATAGCTGGCTAGGGAATTCTGAGAATTGAAGTCTACAACTTAAATATGATATGGTTAAGAAACACTGGTACAAAGATATCCCCATGGAAATAGACATGCCTTGTATTGCTGCAGACTCATTCCATACTCAGAATATGGGAAATGTCAAGGAGCAGGGCTGAGAATGGACTTTAGATGGGAAAAATATTAGACCCAATTAAGAAAATATTTTATTTTAGGAAGAATTACTGCATGTTCTGATGTAAAAGTAATCAAAGTTCACCCAGTGGCTTTGTGCCAAAGGAGGGATTAAAACTCAGCATGTCCTGGTTTATAGCTTGGTCCAAGCTGCCTCTTGAAAAACCACCTTTGGGACAACCATGACCTGGATGACTGAAAATCTCTATAGATACCTAGCTAACCTGATTCTAAACCCTCCCTATTTTTTTCCTTTTCCAAAAAGCAAGATACAAAACCAACAATTCTGAGACGCTTCCTTTGGATAGGAAGAACAAATAGATTAGTTCTTCCTATCCAAATAATTTCCCACAGTCTTAAATAAGAAGTTTTCCAAATAGGGTGAATTCAAGACGATAACTTAGAAAGTTGATAAAGAATCGTTTTTTTTTAATTTGTATATTTATATATAAAGTCAACTTATTGCCCCCAACAATCTGGGTCCTCATTTTACCTACCTTATAAAGGATGGAAGGCTGAGTCAACCTTGGGCCTGGTGGGACTAGAACCTGCAGTAATTGCAGGCAGCTGCTGTTAATAACAGACTGCATTAGCAGTCTGAGCAAGAATTCAATGTCTATGAATTCTTAGCCACCTCAAACAAATATGGAAAGATTCAAGATACACCTGAAGAGAAAGGAAGGTTTGCAAAATAAATTTGGTTCTTGTTGATGTTTCTTAAAGGATTTTGAAATTTAGGAATCTGGAGAAATAGAGACCGTGTGCAGATCAATATTATCACATATTCTCCCAAGTGTCTAGGAAAGGGAAAGAAAATGGAAATGAAGCAAAGAAGATGATGATCTTGGGGATCATAAAATGTCTCACTTCTAACTTCCAGTATAAAATGTAGCTAAGTGTGGAGAACAGTATGTGGCTACTGTATATACAGCAATGTTTCTCAAGCTAAATAACTTTTAGATGTGTGAACTTCAACTCCCAGAATTCCCCAGCCAACATAGCTGGCTAGGGAATCCTGGGAGTTGAAGTCCAAAAGTCTTAAAGGACCAATTGTTGCACTAGTATACCAAAACAATATTTATGGGGTCCTTGGTAGAGGTGGGCTGCTGGGGGTTCACAGGGGTTTGGGAGAACCTTTGGCTAAGATTCTGTGCAGTTTGGAGAATCCCCAAATCCCACTCCTGGATTGCCCAGCCCCCCCCCCCCTGAAGTCCCCATGCAGCTCATTTTGGATGCAGGTAAATGCAGGGCATGCGTGGAGGCTTCGGGAGGGCGAAAAATGGGCTTACCTGAAGTTCGGGAAGGCCTCCAGAGTGCCTCTGGAGCCTGGGGTGGCCGTTTTCACCATCCCGGAGGCTCAAGAAAAGCCTCTGGAGCCCAGAGAGGGCAAAAACGCCCCTCCCCCGACCCCACTGTAGTGTAGGAGGCTGACTAGGCCACCCCACCATGGCACACCCACCCAGCAGCCTGGCAGAGAACTCCCTGCTAAAATTTTTGAAGCCCACCCCTGGTCCTTGGTGCTCTTTGAGCTCAATTGTTTTCTTGCAAGGGTTTCGTTACCCAAACTAGGTAACACCATCAGTGCTAAACTAGCTCTGATGATGTTATGTAACTTGGGTAAAGAAATGCCTGCAAGAAAACAGTCAAGCTCAGAGAGCACCGAGGACTCTTCATTTTAACCCTGACCTACAAATATTATTATTATTAATATTATTATTATTATTATTATTATTATTATTATTATTATTATTATTATTATTATTATTATTATTATTATTATTATTATTATTATTATTATTATTATTATTATTATTATTATTATTATTATTATTATTATTATTATTATTATTATTATTATTATTATTATTATTATTATTATTATTATTATTATTATTATTATTATTATTATTATTATTATTATTATTATTATTATTATTATTATTATTATTATTATTATTATTATTATTATTATTATTATTATTATTATTATTATTATTATTATTATTATTATTATTATTATTATTATTATTATTATTATTATTATTATTATTATTATTATTATTATTATTATTATTATTATTATTATTATTATTATTATTATTATTATTATTATTATTATTATTATTATTATTATTATTATTATTATTATTATTATTATTATTATTATTATTATTATTATTATTATTATTATTATTATTATTATTATTATTATTATTATTATTATTATTATTATTATTATTATTATTATTATTATTATTATTATTATTATTATTATTATTATTATTATTATTATTATTATTATTATTATTATTATTATTATTATTATTATTATTATTATTATTATTATTATTATTATTATTATTATTATTATTATTATTATTATTATTATTATTATTATTATTATTATTATTATTATTATTATTATTATTATTATTATTATTATTATTATTATTATTATTATTATTATTATTATTATTATTATTATTATTATTATTATTATTATTATTATTATTATTATTATTATTATTATTATTATTATTATTATTATTATTATTATTATTATTATTATTATTATTATTATTATTATTATTATTATTATTATTATTATTATTATTATTATTATTATTATTATTATTATTATTATTATTATTATTATTATTATTATTATTATTATTATTATTATTATTATTATTATTATTATTATTATTATTATTATTATTATTATTATTATTATTATTATTATTATTATTATTATTATTATTATTATTATTATTATTATTATTATTATTATTATTATTATTATTATTATTATTATTATTATTATTATTATTATTATTATTATTATTATTATTATTATTATTATTATTATTATTATTATTATTATTATTATTATTATTATTATTATTATTATTATTATTATTATTATTATTATTATTATTATTATTATTATTATTATTATTATTATTATTATTATTATTATTATTATTATTATTATTATTATTATTATTATTATTATTATTATTATTATTATTATTATTATTATTATTATTATTATTATTATTATTATTATTATTATTATTATTATTATTATTATTATTATTATTATTATTATTATTATTATTATTATTATTATTATTATTATTATTATTATTATTATTATTATTATTATTATTATTATTATTATTATTATTATTATTATTATTATTATTATTATTATTATTATTATTATTATTATTATTATTATTATTATTATTATTATTATTATTATTATTATTATTATTATTATTATTATTATTATTATTATTATTATTATTATTATTATTATTATTATTATTATTATTATTATTATTATTATTATTATTATTATTATTATTATTATTATTATTATTATTATTATTATTATTATTATTATTATTATTATTATTATTATTATTATTATTATTATTATTATTATTATTATTATTATTATTATTATTATTATTATTATTATTATTATTATTATTATTATTATTATTATTATTATTATTATTATTATTATTATTATTATTATTATTATTATTATTATTATTATTATTATTATTATTATTATTATTATTATTATTATTATTATTATTATTATTATTATTATTATTATTATTATTATTATTATTATTATTATTATTATTATTATTATTATACAATTTTCTTGGTTATGTATAAAATCTCTATATTCACAATAAAAGTATACTGTCTGCGTACAATCTCTACAGTTTCTGTTGAATACAGATAGTGCATCATATACACACAATAGTTGTGGCTATTATTCTCAAAACCTATTCATCTTCACTTGTCCTTGTTGAGAATTTTGCATTATTTGATTAGGCCCTCTGTTCGATTTTATCTATAATCCATTAATAATAACATCAAACATTATAAACATCAAGTAAACATCTCATTTGTAACCAGAGAGAGAGAGAGAGAGAGAGAGAGAGAGAGAGAGAGAGAGAGAGAGAGAGAGAGAGAGAGAGAGAGAGAGAGAGAGAGAGAGAGAGAGAGAGAGAGAGAGAGAGAGAGAGAGAGAGAGAGAGAGAGAGAGAGAGAGAGAGAGAGAGAGAGAGAGAGAGAGAGAGAGAGAGAGAGAGAGAGAGAGAGAGAGAGAGAGAGAGAGAGAGAGAGAGAGAGAGAGAGAGAGAGAGAGAGAGAGAGAGAGAGAGAGAGAGAGAGAGAGAGAGAGAGAGAGAGAGAGAGAGAGAGAGAGAGAGAGAGAGAGAGAGAGAGAGAGAGAGAGAGAGAGAGAGAGAGAGAGAGAGAGAGAGAGAGAGAGAGAGAGAGAGAGAGAGAGAGAGAGAGAGAGAGAGAGAGAGAGAGAGAGAGAGAGAGAGAGAGAGAGAGAGAGAGAGAGAGAGAGAGAGAGAGAGAGAGAGAGAGAGAGAAAGAGAATATTCTTCCTCTTACACAGTGATAAAAGTCTAGGTCATCCATTAAAACTAACTGCAGAGAGGTTTAGAACTGAAAGGGTTTTTTTCCACTCAACTATTTTCATTCAACTGAGAAATGTCTACAAGGATTCTCAATATCCAGGCAATGGTTGTCCCAAAGGTGTTTTGTTTTGTTTTTCAAAAGGCAACTGAACTTTTTTTTGGTTTTTTTCCTTTGAAAATATTTTGCTTCACAGTCAAGAAGCTAATGTTAGAACTGAAGAATCTTCTTTTTATTATTATTATTATTATTATACAATTTTCTTGGTTATGTATAAAATCTCTATATTCACAATAAAAGTATACTGTCTGCGTACAATCTCTACAGTTTCTGTTGAATACAGATAGTGCATCATATACACACAATAGTTGTGGCTATTATTCTCAAAACCTATTCATCTTCACTTGTCCTTGTTGAGAATTTTGCATTATTTGATTAGGCCCTCTGTTCGATTTTATCTATAATCCATTAATAATAACATCAAACATTATAAACATCAAGTAAACATCTCATTTGTAACCATGAACCTCCGAATAGTCTTAGAGTTTACTTATCTTAATTATTCAATATTCATTATTCAGTTACACAAATTACTTCATCGTTGTTTACATATCCAGATTTCTAACTTCTGCTACTATTTCCTACCCATTAATAATATATTTCCCAGATTTAAAAAAAAATTCCCCATTTCTAATTTCTATCTTTTATACTAATTTTTGATGGTATAGCTCCTATGTTAAACAATATTCTGCATTTATCCCTCATCTCTTGCCCGTTTTCGTATCTCAACTCTTGTTGACCTTTTGGCCCAAGGAACTTCTTACTGTTCCTCATTCTTTTGAACCTTCAATGCACCTTTCTTCTTGAATGAGAAGCAGAACATTTTCAAAAGAAAACAACAACAAAGTCTAGTTGCTTTTTTGGAAAAAGCAACTTTAGGATTCAATTATAGAATTCTCTGACTGCAGTTTTCATCATGGGACCAGTTTGGAGAGTTTGTAAATGGGACTGGATAAGTTCATGACTAATCAATGGTTACTTATTTTTATGGCTTTTTATTAAAAATAGTCCATGATTTACCACCAGCTACAACAGCACTGAAAAAAAATGGTTTATGACTGGTTTTCTTATGACAGCTGCAGCATCCCCACAGTCATTGACCAAAATTTGAGAGCTTGGCAACTGGCATGTGTTCATGACAGTTTCACTAACTTGAGGTCATGTGACCAACATTTGTAACTTTCCCAGCCAGCTTTCGAGAAACAACATCAATGGGGGAAAGCTGGATTTGCTTAATGACCGCACGATTCACTTAAGAGCTGAAGTGATTCATTTAACAACTGACATTGGGCTCAATTCAGTGGTGGTAATCAGCCAGTTTGGACCGGTTCAGGCTAACCAGTAGCGGCAGTCACAGGTGCCCTGGCACTATGCCGTCCTATTTAGCCACATTTTTGAGCTTGGGCGCATGTATGGAAGGTGTCCACGAGAGCAAAGTGCATGCATGGAAGGTCGGGCGCATGCACGTAAGGTGCACACATGCATCGAACCAGTGATAAAAATATGTAAAATCCACCTCTGCCTTAATTGTGGTCATACGTCAAAGACTACCTGTACTTCTCAAATCACAGGCAGCTTGCCTTCAATTTAATTCAAGGAAAATTCAAAAAAAGAATCACGGATCACCTTTCCAGACTAATACTAAAAAGTATAAACTTTTGTAAGCTGCCACTCACTTCATCAGATGCATTGCAAAAATTTTAATATATCTCTCCTCGTAAAGTAACTGGAATGAAAAGAACCTATTATCTCCTTGGTTGGCTTATGATCTTCTCAAATGAATCCCTGTGTAGTTGAAAACTATTAGATTTACATGTTGGTCTTATTTAAAGTTGTCAGACTTGTTTATTTAAAAAAGGGGAAAAAAACACAGATAGAAAGTGAGAAAGAATTAGTTAATTATTTAGTGCATTATTTTAAAGCCTTGTGCTGAAGCAACACTTATCTTGACACCTAGAATTCCAAAGAAAATACTACAATTGAGAAAACACTGATTCTTATAATCAGTGTTTTATAATCTAAGAACCAATCTAACTATTTGATTTAAACTAGTTTTCGGGGATTTTCCCCCTATTTGCTATTTCCTGTTTTCTTAACAGGAAAAGACAGTTTTATGAAAGATCACTGAAGAAGTCTTATTTTCCCTGTTAACTCAATATATCCACTATACAGAAGCATTTTGTCTGCTCATCATCTTAAGTGATGCTGAAAAATTCCCTATACACGCTAAGTCAATGCATGGGAAGCCCAGAAGATGAATTGGTATTGAACAGAGGCTTCCAGATTCTACAAGAAAGTAGAGTCCTTAAAAAATAGGAGAAGCAATAAATGGAAAACACAGCAGCTCCTATTGATTGTGTGATGTTTCCCACCCACCCACTCAGTGGTGAAATCCAAATTTTTTTACTGTCGGTTCTGTGGGCGTGGCTTGGTGGTGTGGTGTGGCTTGGTGGGCATGGCATGGGAGGGATACCGCAAAATCCCATTCCATTAATTAATTAATTAATTAATTAATTAATTAATTAATTAATTAATTAATTAATTAATTAATTAATTAATTAATTAATTAATTAATTAATTAATTAATTAATTAATTAATTAATTAATTAATTAATTAATTAATTAATTAATTAATTAATTAATTAATTAATTAATTAATTAATTAATTAATTAATTAATTAATTAATTAATTAATTAATTAATTAATTAATTAATTAATTAATTAATTAATTAATTAATTAATTAATTAATTAATTAATTAATTAATTAATTAATTAATTAATTAATTAATTAATTAATTAATTAATTAATTAATTAATTAATTAATTAATTAATTAATTAATTAATTAATTAATTAATTAATTAATTAATTAATTAATTAATTAATTAATTAATTAATTAATTAATTAATTAATTAATTAATTAATTAATTAATTAATTAATAATAATTAATAATCAATTAATAATTAATAATTAATTAATTAATTAATAATAATTAATAATAATTAGTTATTAATTAATTAATTAATTAATTAATAATTAATTAATAATTTTTATAATTATATTAATTAATAATTAATAATAATTAATTAATAATAATTAATTAATAATTAATAATAATTAATTATAAATTTATTAATTAATTAAGAATCAATAATTAATTAATTAATTAATTAATTAATTAATTAATTAATTAATTAATTATTAATTAATTAATTAATTAATTAATAGAATTAATTAATTAATTAATTAATTAATTAATTAATTAATTAATTAATTAATTAATTAATTAATTAATTAATTAATTAATTAATTAATTAATTAATTAATTAATTAATTAATTAATTAATTAATTAATTAATTAATTAATTAATTAATTAATTAATTAATTAATTAATTAATTAATTAATTAATTAATTAATTAATTAATTAATTAATTAATTAATTAATTAATTAATTAATTAATTAATTAATTAATTAATTAATTAATTAATTAATTAATTAATTAATTAATTAATTAATTAATTAATTAATTAATTAATTAATTAATTAATTAATTAATTAATTAATTAATTAATTAATTAATTAATTAATTAATTAATTAATTAATTAATTAATTAATTAATTAATTAATTAATTAATTAATTAATTAATTAATTAATTAATTAATTAATTAATTAATTAATTAATTAATTAATTAATTAATTAATTAATTAATTAATTAATTAATTAATTAATTAATTAATTAATTAATTAATTAATTAATTAATTAATTAATTAATTAATTAATTAATTAATTAATTAATTAATTAATTAATTAATTAATTAATTAATTAATTAATTAATTAATTAATTAATTAATTAATTAATTAATTAATTAATTAATTAATTAATTAATTAATTAATTAATTAATTAATTAATTAATTAATTAATTAATTAATTAATTAATTAATTAATTAATTAATTAATTAATTAATTAATTAATTAATTAATTAATTAATTAATTAATTAATTAATTAATTAATTAATTAATTAATTAATTAATTAATTAATTAATTAATTAATTAATTAATTAATTAATTAATTAATTAATTAATTAATTAATTAATTAATTAATTAATTAATTAATTAATTAATTAATTAATTAATTAATTAATTAATTAATTAATTAATTAATTAATTAATTAATTAATTAATTAATTAATTAATTAATTAATTAATTAATTAATTAATTAATTAATTAATTAATTAATTAATTAATTAATTAATTAATTAATTAATTAATTAATTAATTAATTAATTAATTAATTAATTAATTAATTAATTAATTAATTAATTAATTAATTAATTAATTAATTAATTAATTAATTAATTAATTAATTAATTAATTAATTAATTAAGTAATTAATTAATTAATTTATTAATTAATTAATTAATTAATTAATTAATTAATTAATTAATTAATTAATTAATTAATTAATTAATTAATTAATTAATTAATTAATTAATTAATTAATTAATTTATTAATTAATTAATTAATTTATTAATTAATTAATTAATTAATTAATTAATTAATTAATTAATTAATTAATTAATTAATTAATTAATTAATTAATTAATTAATTAATTAATTAATTAATTAATTAATTAATTAATTAATTAATTAATTAATTAATTAATTAATTAATTAATTAATTAATTAATTAATTAATTAATTTATTAATTAATTAATTAATTAATTAATTAATTAATTAATTAATTAATTAATTAATTAATTAATTAATTAATTAATTAATTAATTAATTAATTAATTAATTAATTAATTAATTAATTAATTAATTAATTAATTAATTAATTAATTAATTAATTAATTAATTAATTAATTAATTAATTAATTAATTAATTAATTAATTAATTAATTAATTAATTAATTAATTAATTAATTAATTAATTAATTAATTAATTAATTAATTAATTAATTAATTAATTAATTAATTAATTAATTAATTAATTAATTAATTAATTCAAAGGTGTTCTTTTTTCCAAAATCAGATGAAGACAGATGTATGGCATTGTCCCAAATTTGAGTTCAACTTTGTGGACAGAATTAGATTATCTCCTTCCATTTGTGCAAACCAACTGAATAGAAATTTAAAGAGCTTCTTGACCTCTTGACCTCAGTCCAAATATATCCACTGTATCTGCAAATGTATAATTATAAATATAATAATTATCTGTGTATGTGTGTGTGTGTGTGTGTGTGTGTCTTTGTACAGGCAGTCTTCACTTAACATCCAATCGTTCAACAATGGACCACCCCAGAGCTGCTTTCAACCCATTTTTGAAGTTCCGATAGCCATTTTGGGTATTTAGTGACTGATATTCTGCCTTTTTTTTTTCCTGGTTTCCAGCAAAAAACACCATTGGTAAAAACAGGTTTGCTCCATTACTGCAGAATTCACTTAACAACCACCACAATAAAAGATCAGGCACAGTCATATGGTCATCCACTTAACTGTCACCATTTATGACCATAACTCTGGATTCAATTTACGATTGTCAAGGACTACCTATATTTATGTATCTGAGTGGCCATATGAGTAGGTGGATTCTGAAGGGTCTTAGGAATTAACATTCTATCAAACCCCAAACTCATTAGCATTGATAATGTTACCTAATTTGGCATTGAAACCATCTGCAAGCAACCAGCCAAGTTTAGTGAGCAACAAGGACTATCTTCCTATCTACCCATCACAGAAATGCCAAATCAAGTCATCCCAGGGTCTTTTTAGGCAGGCAGTCCTTCATACCATGTGTCAATTGGGGAATGGGTTGTTTACTGATCTTTCACACTCCAGGAGAGACTTATTCCATACCCCATTGGTCTTCATGAACTGGAAAAGAAAATCTGAAGCAGAGGAAATATTCCAGTTTAGTCATGGGTACAGCAGCTGACAATAGTTAGCCAAGCTATTCTGTTTAGCCATAGAAAAAAGATTTTAAAACTCGAGTAAGTCTTTATTTTTAATCTAGTACCGTAAGTAACATGCCTGGCACCTGGAGCAGAGCATTTTTAATACATATACACCTTGTCTGTCCCTGAGGACCAGGTCACTGAAGGGGTTAAGGAATCAGGATGGAAGCTAGGAGTACAGTGGTTCATGAGGTTAGAACGCTGAGTTGAGTATCTACAGGCTCATGTTTGAGATCTGATTGCTGCTGTAGAATGGGGTGAGCTCCTGTCCCATGCTCTAGCTCCTGCCAACCCAGCAGTTTAAAAGAGGGCAACCATGAGTAGATAAATGGGTACCACTTTGGTGGGCAATTTCATTGAAACAAAAAAAGGAACCCCAACTGTGTGTTCCCAGGACAATGGTGATGTCACTGGCATATCCTCTCACCACAGAAGCATTTTAGTGCTTCTGACAGAGTAATAGTAGTAATAATAGTATCTGTTTAGAAACCAGGAGACCCGCCTTAGGCACAAAGCCATTTGGGTGATTATGGGTGACACACACTTTTGTCTCCCTAGGAAGAATGAACTGTTAAACCATTTCTGAAATACGTTGCAAAGAAAATTGCAGGGGGCAATCATCAGGAATCAAAACTGACTTGACTGCATTTTTTTCCCTTCTGTTGTTGACTGACAAACTTCTGATCGGTGGACTAGCAACCGTAACACAACTCCACACCCATTGCTATCTTTAGTAGCACCCCTCTTGTTGCCAACATTAAGGACAAATCAACTCCCACTGTGGTTCTTATTTGCATGTAAATATTTTTTTTAATAAAAAGTTTTTATTTTATTTTTTCACAACAAAAAAAACTCTCATCAAACCAATTACAATGTGCTGGAGGGGTGTTTACATATCTTCTTGTGCAATCTCAAAATAAACATCTCTTTCTTATATATCTTATGTTATCTTTTCTAACATATCTATCCTTCTAACCAATGATAAAATAAATCCCATATTTTATAATATTGCTTATCTTCTTGTTCTCTAATTTCAAATGTCAATTTACTCATCTCTGCACATTCCATCATTTTCCTAATTAGTTCGTCTTGCAAAGGTAACTTTTCATTTGTCCAATTTTTAGCAAACACAATCCTGGCTGTGGTAATAATATTCACAATCAGATATTTTACATCTCTAGTATATATCTCAGGTATAATTCCCAACAGAAAGACTTCTGGCTTGAAATCTATGTGTTTTTTTTGATCATTTTCTCCAACCACGTGTGTATTCTAGTCCAATATCTTTTCGCTTCAACACATGTCCACCACATATGGTAATATGATACAGGTATCTAATGACACTGCCAACATTTTTCAGATTTATCCTTGAACATTCTGGCAATTCTTGTCGGGGGTAGATGCCACCTGTAAAACATCTTTAAAAAATTCTCTGCATGTAAATATTTATATGCAAATGATAAACCCCCTCTTGGTATCCCATTGGTATGTTTATCATTTGTATATAAATATTTAGTATTTATCAGATATATAATACCAGATAAATACGTAGTTACTTTTCTGTTTATACTGCAGTGAGAATCAGGCTATTTCCATATGAAATATTACTGCATAGAGGCATTGCACATTGCTTACATATGAGCTCATTTACAAAGATAATCATGATAATTCACATGTGCAAAGACTATATCTGGCCTGAAGTGTGCTATCCTGAAAGTAATTTTGAATTAATCACTTATAGTATTAACTGAAGCTAAGTGTAATTAACTTGGAGAGCCAGTTTGCTGTAGTTGTTAAGGCATTTACACTAGAAATCAGGAGACTGGGAATTCTAGTCCCATCTTGGCCACAGCCAGCTGGGTGACCTTGGTCCACTCCATTCACTTTCTCCCAGCCCTAGGAAGGAGAAGGCAAGGGCAAACTACTTCTGTAAAACCTTGCCAAGAAATTGCATGGACTTGCCCAAGCAGTCAATCAGGTCATTACAGACTTAGACCAGAGACCAGAACAAATAAAAAATAATATTCACAATCAGATATTTTACATCTCTAGTATATATCTCAGGTATAATTCCCAACAGAAAGACTTCTGGCTTGAAATCTATGTGTTTTTTGATCATTTTCTCCAACCACGTGTGTATTCTAGTCCAATATCTTTTCGCTTCAACACATGTCCACCACATATGGTAATATGATACAGGTATCTAATGACACTGCCAACATTTTTCAGATTTATCCTTGAACATTCTGGCAATTCTTGTCGGGGGTAGATGCCACCTGTAAAACATCTTAAAAAAATTCTCTGCATGTAAATATTTATATGCAAATGATAAACCCCCTCTTGGTATCCCATTGGTATGTTTATCATTTGTATATAAATATTTAGTATTTATCAGATATATAATACCAGATAAATACGTAGTTACTTTTCTGTTTATACTGCAGTGAGAATCAGGCTATTTCCATATGAAATATTACTGCATAGAGGCATTGCACATTGCTTACATATGAGCTCATTTACAAAGATAATCATGATAATTCACATGTGCAAAGACTATATCTGGCCTGAAGAGTGCTATCCTGAAAGTAATTTTGAATTAATTACTTATAGTATTAACTGAAGCTAAGTGTAATTAACTTGGAGAGCCAGTTTGCTGTAGTTGTTAAGGCATTTACACTAGAAATCAGGAGACTGGAAATTCTAGTCCCACCTTGGCCACAGCCAGCTGGGTGACCTTGGTCCACTCCATTCACTTTCTCCCAGCCCTAGGAAGGAGAAGGCAAGGGCAAACTACTTCTGTAAAACCTTGCCAAGAAATTGCATGGACTTGCCCAAGCAGTCACCAAGAGACAACACTGACTTGAAGGAACCCACAGACATTCCCCCCCCTGCAAAAAATGTAATTAGCTTTGAAATTTTATGTAGTTCTAGTAGGAAGGTGTAGGAGAAGAGCAGGCAGAGCTGGGGGTGGAGTTAAAGATGTTATCAGCTTAGAGTCATTGCGTTTCCACAAGGGCTCCAAGTCCTACAAGTGCTCTTGTGTCTAGGCTTGAATAAATCTTCTCTGCTGTAACCTAACTGATGGTCCTGAATCTGATTCTTTGCACCTGGCAGGAGACAATATTACCTACTATCTCTAAAACCTGAAATAAAGTTACCAGACTGTCTTGCTCCTTAGGCCTTTTCTAGTGTGTCTAATAGGCAGTAAAATGAAATACTTTTTTTTTTTTTTTTTTTTTTTTTTTTTTTTTTTTTTTTTTTTTTTTTTTTTTTTTTTTTTTTTTTTTTTTTTTTTTTTTTTTTTTTTTTTTTTTTTTTTTTTTTTTTTTTTTTTTTTTTTTTTTTTTTTTTTTTTTTTTTTTTTTTTTTTTTTTTTTTTTTTTTTTTTTTTTTTTTTTTTTTTTTTTTTTTTTTTTTTTTTTTTTTTTTTTTTTTTTTTTTTTTTTTTTTTTTTTTTTTTTTTTTTTTTTTTTTTTTTTTTTTTTTTTTTTTTTTTTTTTTTTTTTTTTTTTTTTTTTTTTTTTTTTTTTTTTTTTTTTTTTTTTTTTTTTTTTTTTTTTTTTTTTTTTTTTTTTTTTTTTTTTTTTTTTTTTTTTTTTTTTTTTTTTTTTTTTTTTTTTTTTTTTTTTTTTTTTTTTTTTTTTTTTTTTTTTTTTTTTTTTTTTTTTTTTTTTTTTTTTTTTTTTTTTTTTTTTTTTTTTTTTTTTTTTTTTTTTTTTTTTTTTTTTTTTTTTTTTTTTTTTTTTTTTTTTTTTTTTTTTTTTTTTTTTTTTTTTTTTTTTTTTTTTTTTTTTTTTTTTTTTTTTTTTTTTTTTTTTTTTTTTTTTTTTTTTTTTTTTTTTTTTTTTTTTTTTTTTTTTTTTTTTTTTTTTTTTTTTTTTTTTTTTTTTTTTTTTTTTTTTTTTTTTTTTTTTTTTTTTTTTTTTTTTTTTTTTTTTTTTTTTTTTTTTTTTTTTTTTTTTTTTTTTTTTTTTTTTTTTTTTTTTTTTTTTTTTTTTTTTTTTTTTTTTTTTTTTTTTTTTTTTTTTTTTTTTTTTTTTTTTTTTTTTTTTTTTTTTTTTTTTTTTTTTTTTTTTTTTTTTTTTTTTTTTTTTTTTTTTTTTTTTTTTTTTTTTTTTTTTTTTTTTTTTTTTTTTTTTTTTTTTTTTTTTTTTTTTTTTTTTTTTTTTTTTTTTTTTTTTTTTTTTTTTTTTTTTTTTTTTTTTTTTTTTTTTTTTTTTTTTTTTTTTTTTTTTTTTTTTTTTTTTTTTTTTTTTTTTTTTTTTTTTTTTTTTTTTTTTTTTTTTTTTTTTTTTTTTTTTTTTTTTTTTTTTTTTTTTTTTTTTTTTTTTTTTTTTTTTTTTTTTTTTTTTTTTTTTTTTTTTTTTTTTTTTTTTTTTTTTTTTTTTTTTTTTTTTTTTTTTTTTTTTTTTTTTTTTTTTTTTTTTTTTTTTTTTTTTTTTTTTTTTTTTTTTTTTTTTTTTTTTTTTTTTTTTTTTTTTTTTTTTTTTTTTTTTTTTTTTTTTTTTTTTTTTTTTTTTTTTTTTTTTTTTTTTTTTTTTTTTTTTTTTTTTTTTTTTTTTTTTTTTTTTTTTTTTTTTTTTTTTTTTTTTTTTTTTTTTTTTTTTTTTTTTTTTTTTTTTTTTTTTTTTTTTTTTTTTTTTTTTTTTTTTTTTTTTTTTTTTTTTTTTTTTTTTTTTTTTTTTTTTTTTTTTTTTTTTTTTTTTTTTTTTTTTTTTTTTTTTTTTTTTTTTTTTTTTTTTTTTTTTTTTTTTTTTTTTTTTTTTTTTTTTTTTTTTTTTTTTTTTTTTTTTTTTTTTTTTTTTTTTTTTTTTTTTTTTTTTTTTTTTTTTTTTTTTTTTTTTTTATAAAAAAGTTTTATTTTTACAATCATATCAAATAATTCATCCAATGTACAGTTATATACAATTAGTCGGGCTTGCCCAGTCACCACCCTCTCCTTTTAACTCTCTTCCCTCATCTACCTTCTTTACTTTCCAAACCTTCCTCTCCTTCTCTTATCTACATCCGCTCCTCCCTCCACCCTACACCTTCCTTCTCCTCTACTATCCCTCTTCCTTCCTCTTCTCCTCTTTCCTACCTCCTACTCTCTTTTCTCCTCCTCACCGTTCTAAAATGGTAACTATGCAGACCCGACCCTACATTAATTATATTTCTTCAATAATCCCTGTACATTAACCATCACTCCATCTCTACCAAACCCCCAATTCCCTCCCCTTACCCCCACCCCCACCCCGACTTCCCAGAACAAAATGCAGGGTATCAAAACTAACAATCATAATCCAAAATAATTCCTAAATTATAATCTCTAGTCACACCACACTTAGTCACACTCTCAATTCCCCTCTCCTTCAAAAATATATCTAATACAAAATATTTCCTAAATTTACTCATATGCTATTCGATATTTTTTTTCCTGATACTTATTTTAAATATAATCAATCCACATTTTCCATTCTAAAATATATTTTTCTAGTGTATAGTCTTTCAAGTAAGCGGAGATTTTTGTCATCTCTGCCAGATTTGATACTTTGAGTGTCCATTCTTCGATTGTAGGTAATTCTTCTTTCTTCCAATACTGAGCAATCAAAAGTCTTGCGACTGTTATTAAGTTCAAAATCAATTTAGTCTCTATAGCTGTATAGTCCATAATTATTCCTAGTAGAAAGAACTGCGGAGTAAACTTAATCTTCCTTTCAAAATATTCTCCATGATCCACCATACTTTAATCCAAAATGCTTTAACTTTTTTACAAGTCCACCATATATGGTAATAAGTAGCATCTTCACAATCGCATCTCCAACATTTAGCAAGATCTAATATGTGTTTCTTGTAAACAGGTAATGTCATTTTAAATTGTTTCAAATAATGAAATACTTTCCTTCTCTTCATGTGAATTCAGGCCATTAACATTCCAAGATAATAGTTTAATTGCCATTATCGGCCAAGGAAACTTTTGGAACACCAGCCGCAGATCACATTTTACTTTAGGCCTTGCTCCTCCCACTGTTTCCGTTGTAGTAGTTGCCAGTTGTTGTTGTGCCTTCATCTCTTGTTCCTTGCGTTTAGCAGCAGCTCTTGTCAGCCTTTGTTCTTTTGAATCTAAACCCGTCGTAGGTATTTCCAACACTTGTAATAAATCTTCTTCCATCAAAATCTGTTCTTGTACCTGCTTCACTTCTCTTCCTTCACTTCAGCCTCCTTCTTCTAGCTTCCAATGGGGAAGACTTCCAACTTTAATACCTCAACATAAAATTCTCTTGCTTTTCCAACCGTATTGAAACGATGTACTTTCCTGCATAATATACTATTATACCAGTTGGAATATCCCATCTATATTCAATCTGATGTTTTTAAGTTCATTCACCAGGAAGGCAAATTCCTTCCTAGCCCTTAACATTTTTGGTGGAATTTCCTTTAATATCAAAATATCTTGACCAGCAATCTGAATCTTCTCCCTTATATGAAGCTTGCAAAATCTGATTTCTCACTGTTCTGTTTGTAAAATAAATAACAACATCCCTTGGCAACTTTTTTGCCTTGCTATCCAAGAATTCACACGATATATTTTATCAATTTGATAAGCCACATCTGCTGGACGAGCTGCTAATATCTCAGCAAATACTTCAGAAAAATTTCCTTAAATTCTCTTCCTTATTTTCTTTCAAACCTCGAATTCTAAGAGCAAATTCCATATTTCTATATTGTATCAAAACTATTTCATCCTCTGTTTTTCCATTTTACTTTGAAATTCATCCATTTTATTTTCTAATTTTAAATTATGTTGCTTAATTTCTTCAACCTCCTCTTCCAATAAAATCACATTCGTTGCCAAACTTCGTACTGCCATTACAAATCCTTCTTTAACTTCTTTATTTCCCACTTGAATTTCTGATATCTGCTCTTTCATTTCAGACATCTCATCAGTTATTACTTTAAATTTTTCTTCTATAAAGCCTTTTAAGTTCTCTTGTAACGCCTCTAAATTCAATGTTCTAGTCTCTGCTGTATGAGCTGGAGAGGCACCAGCTGATAAAGTTCCAGAGCTCTTTGTTACAGTAGACTTTAATTGTTTGGCTGCCATCTTCTATAAAATTATTTATTTATTTCCAACTTAATATTCACTTTAAATCTTCTTCCATCACAATCTGTTCTTGTACCTGCTTCACTTCTCTTCCTTATTTTCTTTCAAACCTCGAATTCTAAGAGAAAATTCCATATTTCTATATTGTATCAAAACTATTTCATCCTCTGTTTTTTCCATTTTACTTTGAAATTCATCCATTTTATTTTCTAATTTTAAATTATGTTGCTTAATTTCTTCAACCTCCTCTTCCAATAAAATCACATTCGTTGCCAAACTTCGTACTGCCATTACAAATCCTTCTTTAACTTCTTTATTTCCCACTTGAATTTCTGATATCTGCTCTTTCATTTCAGACATCTCATCAGTTATTACTTTAAATTTTTCTTCTATAAAGCCTTTTAAGTTCTCTTGTAACGCCTCTAAATTCAATGTTCTAGTCTCTGCTGTATGAGCTGGAGAGGCACCAGCTGATAAAGTTCCAGAGCTCTTTGTTACAGTAGACTTTAATTGTTTGGCTGCCATCTTCTATAAAATTATTTATTTATTTATTTCCAACTTAATATTCACTTTAAATCTTCTTAACCTCTAAGAAACACAGTCTTTTAAAGCAGTATTTAAAAATCTCCCCTAGATTCTATCAGCAGGCAGCAAAGAGTTAAAGAGTAAAGCAGCAAGTAACATGCAAATTACCAACTGCAGACGGCAAACGCTGAAAGTATCACTTTCGCTTTCCACTCGTTAACTTGTTAACAATTCGCCTCCATTTTTTTACTGTTTTCAAGCTTGTTACAAAGTATCGGGGAATCGGCTTGGCTACTTGCATAAAGTTCTCCCACTTTCGTTCTGTCCGGTATAATCCTTTATTGTCCAAAATAAATCTCGGAGTTTGGTCGTGGTGATTGGTTCCGCCAAAGCAGAAGAATCCTCGGATCTGGAGCACTTCGGGTTACTGGAGGGAACTTAACCCTTCAAACCCCTTTTTTCTCAGGGGCTTTAGGGAAATTCAACCTCTGCCCTCAGCTCACCACCTTCTCCTTCTCCCGAAGAGGGGGTTTTCCGAACCGCTGGACAGCAGATTTAAGCTGTCCTAGCGATTCCACATAATCCAGAGGTTGGTGATCGTAAAGATCACCGCCATCACCTACGGTGCCAAACCGGAAGTCTGGTACCACTCTTTCTTAAAGGATCATCTTTTCCCAGTTCCACCTACCTGGTTCACCAGAGCAGGGACACACAGCATGCTACAGGTCCCCTCTCTTAAGGAGATCCATTTAGTGGGATGAAGAAGAAGAAGGGCCTTCTCTGTGGTAGCCCCCTCCCTGTGGAGTATTCTAAATAAATAAATAAATAAATAAATAAATAAATAAATAAATAAATAAATAAATAAATAAATAAATAAATAAATAAATAAATAAATAAATAAATAAATAAATAAATAAATAAATAAATAAATAAATAAATAAATAAATAAATAAATAAATAAATAAATAAATAAATAAATAAATAAATAAATAAATAAATAAATAAATAAATAAATAAATAAATAAATAAATAAATAAATAAATAAATAAATAAATAAATAAATAAATAAATAAATAAATAAATAAATAAATAAATAAATAAATAAATAAATAAATAAATAAATAAATAAATAAATAAATAAATAAATAAATAAATAAATAAATAAATAAATAAATAAATAAATAAATAAATAAATAAATAAATAAATAAATAAATAAATAAATAAATAAATAAATAAATAAATAAATAAATAAATAAATAAATAAATAAATAAATAAATAAATAAATAAATAAATAAATAAATAAATAAATAAATAAATAAATAAATAAATAAATAAATAAATAAATAAATAAATAAATAAATAAATAAATAAATAAATAAATAAATAAATAAATAAATAAATAAATAAATAAATAAATAAATAAATAAATAAATAAATAAATAAATAAATAAATAAATAAATAAATAAATAAATAAATAAATAAATAAATAAATAAATAAATAAATAAATAAATAAATAAATAAATAAATAAATAAATAAATAAATAAATAAATAAATAAATAAATAAATAAATAAATAAATAAATAAATAAATAAATAAATAAATAAATAAATAAATAAATAAATAAATAAATAAATAAATAAATAAATAAATAAATAAATAAATAAATAAATAAATAAATAAATAAATAAATAAATAAATAAATAAATAAATAAATAAATAAATAAATAAATAAATAAATAAATAAATAAATAAATAAATAAATAAATAAATAAATAAATAAATAAATAAATAAATAAATAAATAAATAAATAAATAAATAAATAAATAAATAAATAAATAAATAAATAAATAAATAAATAAATAAATAAATAAATAAATAAATAAATAAATAAATAAATAAATAAATAAATAAATAAATAAATAAATAAATAAATAAATAAATAAATAAATAAATAAATAAATAAATAAATAAATAAATAAATAAATAAATAAATAAATAAATAAATAAATAAATAAATAAATAAATAAATAAATAAATAAATAAATAAATAAATAAATAAATAAATAAATAAATAAATAAATAAATAAATAAATAAATAAATAAATAAATAAATAAATAAATAAATAAATAAATAAATAAATAAATAAATAAATAAATAAATAAATAAATAAATAAATAAATAAATAAATAAATAAATAAATAAATAAATAAATAAATAAATAAATAAATAAATAAATAAATAAATAAATAAATAAATAAATAAATAAATAAATAAATAAATAAATAAATAAATAAATAAATAAATAAATAAATAAATAAATAAATAAATAAATAAATAAATAAATAAATAAATAAATAAATAAATAAATAAATAAATAAATAAATAAATAAATAAATAAATAAATAAATAAATAAATAAATAAATAAATAAATAAATAAATAAATAAATAAATAAATAAATAAATAAATAAATAAATAAATAAATAAATAAATAAATAAATAAATAAATAAATAAATAAATAAATAAATAAATAAATAAATAAATAAATAAATAAATAAATAAATAAATAAATAAATAAATAAATAAATAAATAAATAAATAAATAAATAAATAAATAAATAAATAAATAAATAAATAAATAAATAAATAAATAAATAAATAAATAAATAAATAAATAAATAAATAAATAAATAAATAAATAAATAAATAAATAAATAAATAAATAAATAAATAAATAAATAAATAAATAAATAAATAAATAAATAAATAAATAAATAAATAAATAAATAAATAAATAAATAAATAAATAAATAAATAAATAAATAAATAAATAAATAAATAAATAAATAAATAAATAAATAAATAAATAAATAAATAAATAAATAAATAAATAAATAAATAAATAAATAAATAAATAAATAAATAAATAAATAAATAAATAAATAAATAAATAAATAAATAAATAAATAAATAAATAAATAAATAAATAAATAAATCGTATTATTTCTGATGGAGGTGGTAGTTATTCTGATCTCAAAATAAGTTTGACTCTCACCTTGACATTCTTTCAAAAGACCCTTAAGATGTGGTTTTGCCAGTGGGCCTGGGGACCCCAGGTGATATGAAGCCCTTCAAGTGGTTAGTTTAATTGTCGGTGTCATGGGGTAAGGGTTTATTGGGTTTTATATATGAGATTTTATTCAGTGGTGGAATTCAAATTTTTTACTATCAGTTCTGTGGGCATGACTTGGTGGGAGTGGTGTGGCTTGGTGGGCATGGTTTGGTGGGGCATGGCAGGGAAAGGATACTGCAAAATCTCCATTCCCACCCCACTCTGGGGCCTGCCAGAGTTGGTATTTGCTGGTTCTCTGAACTACTCAAAATTTCCGCTACCTCTTCTCCAGAACCTGTCAGGACCTCCTGAATAGCACCCCGTGTTGTGTCTTGCCCGCCCTCAGAGCAGCCAGGGCCTTCTTATCTGCTCCCGAACACAGAGGAATGTATGCCTCCCGGCCCCAGTCCTGGCTCCGTGCCCAGGCAAACGGAGCAGCTAGACCCCTCCCCCTCCTCCACAGCATGTGAGCCTGAGGAGGGTTTATTACCAACAGCTGATTGGAGTGACCCTCGCATCAGAAGATTGGATAGGCGGAGGCAACAGAAAGAAGGGAGGGGCAGGCCTTAATGAGTGCTGAGTCATGGAGCCACACCCCATGGCCTATATAAAGGATCTGCTTTCTGGCAGTCTCTGAGTCAGGCAAAGTCGAACTTATCTTGCTGAAGTCACTTACTGGTCTCCTGCCTGCTCTGAGGACTTTGCTAGGACTTTGGGCAGAGCTGCAGAGGCAAGCCTGATTCGGATTTCCCTGACCCGGCCGTCAGCGGAGGAGTGGGACACGACACCCCTAGTTTTATTTCTGTAAGCCACCGAGAGTCACTAGGAGTGAGGTGGGTGGCCATTTAATTTTTTTTTAATAAATAAATAAATCGTATTATTTCTGATGGAGGTGGTAGTTATTCTGATCTCAAAATAGCTTCTGTCTTTGTTTTCTACTTCAGATTCAACTGTGCCTTTATTTCTAATTCCTCCAAGAGTTGTGCAAATAAACAAATACATGCATGCAAACATACAACTACAATAGAAGCATAGACTACAATAAAAACGCTATTGCCACTTTAAAGGTACACTAATCAGCATACATTAAAATGAAATTTCATTGCGTTCAGCTCTCAAAAGATAGCCATTATGCACACACCCACACACAGACACACATATATGACACAAGCAGACAAATTATATTTCTCCTCCCTTTACTCCCTTTACTCTTCATTCCTGACACACACATTTCTGAGATGTATGAACATCATTGAGTTATTCAGCTAAGTCATTTATATGTGTCTGTTTTTTATGTGTCACAGAGTTTCTTTTCCACAAGTGGCTCAAAGAAGGAAAAAATGATGCTGTCACTGAACACTATCGCTGCTCACACAACCTTGAGCTATTAGGCCATTTTGTTCTAAGAGAATTTCAGCTGTGGTGATTCACAAACGAAATCTTTTTTTAAAAAAAATCACTGGATAAAGTTAGTGGATATTAATGGGAGGATAGAAGTTTGCACTGAATCGTTTATACAGATAAACAAGCAACAGTGACTTAAGAGCCCTGATTCAAGAGTTGTAGGGCGCTGCCTGTCTCAAATATTTACTGGTACATAACTATAGAAAACATGGAAAACAGAGAAGAAGGCAAATTGGAAGCATAAAATGGAAGATTCTGTTCCTTTCTATTAGATCATCTGCCGGTCCTTTTCAGCAGAGAATTGCACTTTTAGATATAAAGCTTACAGATTGGTTCGTAGCTTAGTGGCAGCATATATATTTTGAATTCAAAATGTCTCCTTGACATCTCTAGATAAAGACAGGGAAGCTTAAATCTGAATTTCCAGAGAGTTTTTGCCAGTGTCAACAGAATTAAATTTGATAAAGCAGTGATGCAGCTTCCAGAGGGGTTCTGATACCAGATTTCATACATGCTTTGAAAATGTTTCTACTTCTCCATCATTTTTTACATACAGAGAGAGACACATGCTCTTTTGCAAAATAATGAAACTGTGTGAATTCAAACAATTCATTTTTTTAAAGCGTAGTAGAAGTTGAGTTATATTCTCCATTCTTTCTCCTCATATGGATTGCTGCTGGTTTCTGGTAATATGTAGAGCACACCTTTGCATAATTTTTGGCTATTATGTTGATGCCCCAGTTTTTGTGAATATTATAATTCAAAACATTCACAATGTCACAATGAAATAAGCATACGTTCTTCTCTCATAGCAACTGTAATGAAACTCTAACACAAATCTACTCTTACCTTTTGAACAGTGGTGAGTTTCAAAAATTTTTGCTACCAGTTTGGTGGGTGTGGCTAGGTGGGGGGGCATATGACTGAGTGGGTCTCAAAGAGGTGGCGACTGGCTGCAGGCCACCGAAAGGTACCAGAGATCACGGAAAATCTGCTGCCGTTGCCGCCATGTTCTTCACGCATGCACATCCCATTGGACTTGCAAGGCAATGGGATGCGCATGCGCAAAGAACATGGCAGCAACAAACATGGTGGCAGGGTGAATGAGTGGCAACCAGGGGACCAATTCAGGGACATGGCCAGCTAGCCATCGCTACTGGTTCGGGGACATTGGCCAAATTTCCACCAACGATTCGTGCGAACCGGTGCGAACTGGCTGGATACCACCTCTGCTTTTGAAATTAACCCATGTGGACACACAATAGATTCCGCATTCAAACTGAACATCAAAGATAAGCAAGAAATTAAGCTGATTTTGTTCACAAGTGAGATAAAAAAGTTTTGATTGAAATCATGCAGCATCAAAATAGACTAAAGAAAATAAATCAATAAATGCAGGTGTGAAATTGAATGGCAAAGAACAAAAAAATTGAGCAAACCATCCATTCAGACAAGTGATATTTGAAGGCTGAACTCTTGAAAATCTGGATTGGAAAGTATATTCAGTCAGTATTTCTGGTGTTGAATCAGACTATTGTTGAGATAGTCTCCTCGTCATTAACATCTGGCACTGAGGTGGAGGATATGTTCCTAACTATGTTTTATGAATTGTTGTGAATTGCAGAGAGTCATTATATAAGATAGGTAGCTATATAAGTCCAATAAATAATAAACAATGAATCATTGGAGGTAGATTCAAGATGATATTGTTGACTTCGACCATTCTGCTTTAACCAATTGCTGTTATGTATTGAATTGACATTGATCTGACATATTTTTATTGTATTGAATAAATAGATGACCATTTAATTTGGGGTTGTTTTTTTTAGTAAGAACCTATCTAGATTTCTAAGAGTTTTCATAGGTATTAGGAGAAGTATTTAATAATGTAATACAGCCAAAGAAGAATATGAAATAGATAGATGGCCGTTGTTATCAATCAGCCGCTTTATCAACTAGTAGTTCCAAGATTTAAGTTGTAAAGTTTATTTTTCAATTAGACAAAAAATGAATCCTCTTTCATTTGAATGAAAGTTGGACTCTTAATAACATTTCAGTCAAAAGGAAAAAAAGGGGGGGTGGGAATTGTTTAACAGTGTATAACCACAATTTTGAAAGTGTTCTGTTGACAGAAATAATCTCTTGTGATCTTGTTTTTATTTATATTTAATTGTTTTAGTGGTCTTTGTAGAATGTTTCAATCGTCAATTTTATTGTACACTGCCCAGAGTCATCCTGGATGAGATTAAAGGTTAAAACCTAAAGTTACCCTAATGTTAAAATTAATGAACAATTAAAAACCTACTGAAAGAGCTCCATCCTTGCATTCTTTAGACTCACAGTGATACAAAGAAATCCTTTCCCACCTACCAGATAAATGAGCCTCTTAAAAGAAGTATTTTTAAAGGAACTCATTTGCTGGCCTGGCAGATTTGTAATGGAAAAGATGGTACCTCAGATAGTTAAAAGGTCAGTATCAGCATTTTAAATTTTGCCTGTTAAATCTATATAATGCTAAAACTCTTGCGTCTATTTGATTATTTGTAATCTTCAATTGGGCAAAACAATGCATCACAGGTGTCCCAAAGGTATTTTTTCAAAAGGCAACTGGACTTCCTGGTTTTTCTTTGAAGATGTTTCACTTCTCATCCAAGAAGCTTCTTCAGCTCTGACTGGACGGTGGGGAATGGAAGGATTTTTACTCCTTGCAGACAGCTGATCATTTGTATTCTTTTAAACAATCATTGAGGCCACCTGGAGATTTATCTGCATGCATCATAGGGTAACAATTTTTGAATCAGCATACCTCAAATGGGCTAGTTTACAGAATGTACCCAAAATCCAAAGACCCATGACTCACATGGAATTGAAATTTGGCAAAGTCATGAGCATTTCGACACTGTTATGCCATGCCACAGTCAGCTATGGTCACCCAATTGTCATTTCTGACATTTTGTGCCAGTTTCCTACAAGGGAAAGAAGTCAGAAGTCACTCCCAGCTTTCACTTCACACATTTATTCTATTTGTTTTTTAAGGTAAGGAAATATCTCTGACTCTATGCCTCAATTCATCAGGGGTTGTCTAATATAGTGGTACCTTGGTACTGATCACTAATTGGTGATGAGGAGGTACAATGAGTACCAAAAAAGATGAGTACCAAAAAAAATTTTCCAATAAGGAAAAGTTCCCACAAGTTGGCTGCCTTGTGACTCAATGTAGTGAGTCACTACATTGACAAGATCTAGCTTGTGCGTTGTGTACCAAGCAAACAATGAGTACTGGGACAAGATTTTCATGTCAAAATGTGACCACCAAATTCAATGAGTTTCAAAGCAGCTGAGTACCAAAGTACCAACTGTTATTGATAATGTGAGCAGATCTTTCAGTTCAGTGAACATAAGAAGTTTGAATTTAGCACAGAGCTAACTGAAACTTTCAGACACTTTTTAACAATAGTTCATGTAGTCTGTTATACAATAGTCAAGATAGAATGTTGTCCAAAAAAAAAGAAAGGTTAGAGCAAAAGTCAATGGCTTCTGAGCTTCCCACTGTGGAACAAAGGGTTGGAGTAGATTGTCCCTGATGTGATCCTACAGGACTCTTCTTATGTTCCAAGTATATACAGGAAGATAGAGTCAAGGAATCAAAGGTTACTAGCTTATAATAGCTAAAGTCAGAACGCAGGTCAAACCAGCATCAGATTAGAACAAGAACTGAACTATTTTTCTTCAATAATTATCTCAATGACCAGCTGAATGCCAGTGGAAAGCCTGAAAGAAATAATGAAGAAATAATGGAGGTCAAAATCTAAATTATATTTCTAATTACAGCTGAAAACAAACTGCTTGGACTAAAGATATCGGCCTTGTGTCGGTTTTCTAATGCTAACAATCAGAAGGTATTATGTAGCAGTTCGGTTCTTTCCTCTTTAATAAATAAGATAGTGCTAGGAAGATACTATTTTCTCTACAAACTTGCTTCTGTGGAACTAAATTAATCCGTATTTCTATTTAAATTATTTGGTCCCTTTTTTAGGGAAATATGTGGGTAAAGGTGCTTTTGCAAGCCACTATTTGGAAGAGTCTTTGCAGATAAAGTTGTTCACATTCCAGGTTTGACTCTGCTTTGACAACATCCTGATACAATAGAAAATCCAGGATTCTTTGCAGACTTTTTTTTTTTTTTGGTAGAATAGAATAGAATTCTTTTTTGGCCAAGTGTGATTGGACACATAAGGAATTTGCCTTTGGTGCTGTTGTGACCCAGGCCCAAGTAGGTAGTAGTAGAAGCAATCAGTTCAAAAACAAACAGACTTTATTAGAACAGCTGAGAATTAACTCATTCTCAGCATAGTCCAAACTAAATCAAAACAAACTCTTCATCACAAAAGTCTTCAGTCTTATCACCAACTTTGGCCTAATTAGGCAAACTACCAAAGGCTTTTCTTGACAAAAGTTCAAAGGCAGAAGATGCCGACAAGAAATAAATGCAGCAAGACAAGGAGCAAGTCTATCAACGTTGTTTTCCAACAAAGAGCCCAAACGCCGTTGCTGGTCTTTTAAGCCTTACTTTGGCCCTACTCCTCTTCGCTTTAGCTGCTCCTGCCTTCTGGCAGCTCTTCTCATGCGTGCACTAGGAACAGGCTCCTCCTGTTCCTCTGCCTCACTACTGTCAGCCTCTGGAGGCTCTGGAGTCCGCACATCACTCACAGATGGCCCTGACCCCATCTCGGCCTCCGACACAGAGTCCCCATCTGGGCCTTCCCCAGCCTCCAGAACTGGCCCATGTTCTTCCTCAGGCTCATTACTGTCTGACTCCGCTGCCAGCTCTGCAGGCTGCTGGCGGACCACAACACGTGCATATGCTCTCAGTGTACATAAAAAGACAAGATATATTCGTCAAGAAATATAAGATACAACACTTAGTGATAGTCATAGAGTACAAATAAGCAATCAAATCATAGTAGGAAACAATCGATATAAATTGTAAGGATACAAGCAACAAAGTTACAATCATGCAGCCATAAGTGGGAGGAGATGGGTGATGGGAACGATGAGAAGATTAATAGTAATAGTAATGCATACTTAGTGAATAGTATGACAGTGTTGAGGGAACTATTTGTTTAGCAAGGTGATGGCATTCAGGAAAAAACTGTTCTTGTGTCTAATTGTTCTGGTGTGCAGTGCTCTATAGAGTTGTTTTGAGGGTAGGAGTTGAAACAACTTATGTCCAGGATGCAAGGGGTCTGTAAATATTAATGCAAAGTGCGGTTAGGAATTCTGAGGCAGAGGTTCTGTCACCAGTAAGGTTGATCCATGGCTCATCTGTCTCATTCATGCAGCTAGGAAAGGCCTGGGTGACTGGATTCAGGAGGTGATGACTTTTTTGTTGTTGTTGTTGTTAAAGGAGGGAGTGGAATGAACCATTGTGCATATTTTTCTGAAGAAGTCATTTTTTTAAATCTAGTTTATATTTATACAACTGCTGGCTGAATCCAATCTTCTTGTTTTGAGGGATTATTTTGAAGACAGTACTGGGGATTCCATTTCAAAAGGTCCTAGACGAAATAAATTTTCCTTGGACTCCTTGTGGTCAGGATTCAGAATTCAGAATCAAGATGGGGGCTAATTTTATCTCTAGGTGAGGGATAACATAATAACAAAGTTGGAAGGGACCTTGGAAGTCTTCTAGTCCAACTCCCTGCTGAAGGAGGAGACCTTACACCATTTCAGATAAATGATTCTCCAATTTCTTTTCAAAACTTCCAGGGATGGCGCACCCACAATTTATGAAGGCAAGCCATTCCACTGATCAATTATGCTGTCAGGAAATTTCTCTTTATATCTTATTTGGTTTTCTCCTTGGATAGTTTCCATCCATTGCTTCATTTTTCTCCTTCAGGTGCTTTGGAAAATAGGTTGACCTCTCTTCTTTGTGGCAGCCCCTTAGATATTGATTTGAAAACAGCTATCATATCACCCCTAGTCCTTCTTTTAATTAAACTAGACATACCAAAATCCTTCAACCATTCTTCATATATTTTAGCCTTCAGTGCCCTAAACAAATTTGTTTCTCTCTTTTCTAAAATCTTTCTACGGCCTCAATATTTTTTTTTTAATTGTGGCGAACAAAACCAGATGCAGTATTCCAAATAAAGTCTTACCAAGGCAAGGCGATCAAACCAGTCAGTCCTAGAGGAGATCAACCCTGACTGCACTGTAGAAGGTTAGATCCTGAAGATGAAACTCAAATATTTTGGCCACCTAATGAGAAGGAAGGACTCACTGAAGAAAAGCCTAATGCTGGGAAAGATTGACGACAAAAGAAGGAGACGACAGAGAATGAGGTGGCTGGATGGAGTCACTGAAGCAGTCACCATGAGCTTAAATGGACTCCAGAGTATGGTAGAGGACAGGAAGGCCTGGAGGAACGTTTTCCATGGGGTCGCAATGGGTCGGACATGACTTCGCAACTAACAACAACAACAAAACACTTCACATGATCTTGATTCTATCCCTCTGTTAACTAACAATTACATGATAACACTTAATCCTAAATCACCTAAGTGAATTTGACTCAGCATTTTTTTAAATTTGCATTTATACCCCGCCCTTCTCTGAAGACTCAGAGCGGCTTACACTATGTTAGCAATAGTCTTCATCCTATTTGTATATTTATATACAAAGTCAACTTATTGCCCCCAACAATCTGGGTCCTCATTTTACCTACCTTATAAAGGATGGAAGGCTGAGTCAACCTTGGGCCTGGTGGGACTTGCAAGCAGCTGCTGTTAATAACAGACTACATTAGCAGTCTGAGCCACAGAGGCCCTCTTATTCTTGGAAAATAAGTCTTAAATAATTGTAGCTTTCCTCCCTTTTTTCCAGATAGTCATATTACTTTTCCCATATAATAAGTGGTAGAAAACCGTTGCCCCAAAATTGCCTAGTGACCAATGATTATAGATAGTCCTTGACTTATGACTGTAATTGAGCCCACAATTATGGTTGTAAGTCATGATGGTCATTAAGCCTGTCACCACGTGATCCCGCCTGAACCTATGATCTTTTTTGCAGTGGTTGTTAAGCAAATGCAGCGGTGGCAAAGCAAATACAGTGGTCATTAAGCAAACCTATTGTTCATTGTGGGATGGGTTTTTTTGGCTGAAACCATAAGTAAATGCCAGTTTCTGGCAAAAACATTATCAATCATAGTTACATGACAGCAGGACACTGCAAAATGTGGACCAGCTGCCAAGTACACAAAATGCAATCATGTGACTGCAGAGAAGGGAATAGCCATCAGCATTTTGATTCTAGATCATAAGTACATCCATCATGTGGCCCCCAAACAAGCAGTTGTAAGTCAAGAAATACGTCTACTTACTGCCATATTTCTGTTCTGACTCAGCCTTCGCAGAAGCAAGAAACAGATTCTCCAGAAAGAAAAACCCCTCTTTAATTACACATTGGGAATTAACTGCCTTCACAAACAGAAAGTCCAGGCAAGAAGTTATCTGAAACAATAGTCCTTATCAGCTCATTATGATAAATGCAAGGCTGTGAGCTCCCAGCTGGGAGGCTGCAAATTAAATCAGTTCAAACAGAGAAATAAACAAATCTCAGTTCTGGCAAGGCAGTCTTTGTCGCAGGAAACACACAAGGAGCAAACTTTCCAGAAATGCAAACAGTTGTCTGCAACAACCAAACCACTCTCCTTTCCTCATATTTATTCCCCAGCAAGGAAGGGGTCATTCAGCATCCACGTTTGTTTTGCTTCCCCAGCCGACTCATTGTCCTCTTTTGTTCACCTCCCCAATCTCCTCTGCGCATACGCGCATCTGGAACAGGGCCCAGCTGTTCCTCCTCCTCACTCATCTCCGACTCCAAAAGCAGCTACCTCTCTGGCTGGGAAATGCCGGATGGCCCTGGCTCTATCTCTATGTCCGACACTGAGGATCCATCAGAGCTTTCCCCAGGCTCCAGAACTGGCCCAAATTCTTCCCCAACCTCCTCCTCATCCGAGTTTGCCATCAGCTGTGCTGGTGGCTTGCGGGCCACAAAAATTTCAGTCAAGCAATAATAACCTACCTTACTGGAAGAGACCATGGTGGCAGGAAAATTGTCCCTGGATCTTTAGAGATCTCATTTCCAGAAGGGTAGAAAACATCCAACATTCCTTTGCCAGGTGTACCGGAGAAGATTTTCATCTTATTTAAACATCTGTGACAGGTTGCAAAAGTCTTCTTCAGCCTAGCAAATATTAATTTGTTTCAGATAAACATTAGACCCCCCTGTTTTTCATAAGGCGCTAGATATAAGACAGTGAATCAACATGTATGTCTAGAGTTATTAATTTCAGAATTACTAATACAGTATGTCTGTGGGATTTTATTTATTTATCTTAGAACAATTGGCAAAGCATGATTACATCTATATTTTTCTCAGTTCTTTATTGGGACCGCAATTTGCTTCTTTGCAACTAGCCTGAGGCATCATAATTTTTCTACCTGCGTACGTTTTCTCCTGGAGTGTTGGAAGTTGAATTAACATCTATGGTCAAAGAAATCACCAGTCTTGTCTAAACTGACTGAAATAATTATCCTTGTGCCTCAGAAGAGGACAGAAATGACAGCCCGTTTAGAGGAAGTGTATTATCTGCAGCAAAAAAGACGGCAGATTAAAATTTTCAGTCAAACCCACTTAAAATTTACAGATGTGATCCCTTTCTTCTCATTGGAGATGCAGCTCAGAAGAAGATTTTACCAACTTAAGGAGAGAAAAAAATAGAAAGCAATTTTGGTACTATTGCAGAGTTAAGAGCTAAATCAAAGTGGGGTGGGGGGGGAATAAAGAACATCGCATGGCAACCAGGAAGAAGCGTGGTGAAGAAATGATTTATTTAGTAAGGAACAAGCAGAAAGGAGAACAATATGGAAAGGCTGTGATAAAGACTTGTAAGAGAAGAAGCCAAGCTATATTAAACAAGAGAAATGCAAAGTATTTGAGAAAGACATTTCATGAAACATGAACATCGTTTTCACAATCTCAAATGGACAGCTAACATCAAAAACATCATTAAAAAAGGACAACAAAGAATGTTCTTTCTGCGCCAACTCAGTAAGCTCAAACTGCCCAAGGAGCTGCTGATTCAGTTCTACAGAGGAATTATTGAGTCTGTCATTTGCACCTCTATAACTGTCTGGTTCGGTTCTGCAACCCAACAAGAAAGACACAGACTTCAGAGGATAATTAGAACTGCAGAAAAAATAATTGCTACCAACCTGCCTTCCATTGAGGACCTGTATACTGCACGAATCAAGAAGAGGGCCGTGAAAATATTTGCAGATCCCTCGCATCCTGGACATAAACTGTTTCAACTCCTACCCTCAAAACGACGCTATAGAGCACTGCACACCAGAACAACTAGACACAAGAACAGTTTTTCCCCAAAGGCCATCACTCTGCTAAACAAATAATTCCCTCAACACTGTCAGACTATTTACTGAATCTGCACTACTATTAATCGTTTCATAGTTCCCATCACCAATCTCTTTCCACTTATGACTGTATGACTATAACTTGTTGCTGGCAATCCTTATGATTTATATTGATATATTGATCATCAATTGTGTTGTAAATGTTGTACCTTGATGAACGTATCTTTTCTTTTATGTACACTGAGAGCATATGCACCAAGACAAATTCCTTGTGTGTCCAATCACACTTGGCCAATAAAAAATTCTATTCTATTCTATTCTATTCTATTCTATTCTATTCTATTCTATTCTATACAAGGAAACAAAGGCTGGGGATATAACATTTTATCATTTTGCTGAAGCTCAGGAAATGCTGCACAATCCAAAAAAACAAACAAACCTCTGGCTATTAAACCTAGAATGTTAAATCTCTCATGGGCACTTTAATGGTGGTGGTGGTAGTAATAATTATGATAATAATCAAACTGTCTGGGGTGAGATGGATAGCTTATCAACTTGATTAGAACGAATGAATGCATGCATGCATCTTTTTACAGTTGATCCTGACAGAACAGAATGAAAACGCTCACTTCTGAACCAAAGGTGCTTTTTCAGGAGGCAACTGGACTTTTCTTGTTTGTTTTTTTTCTTTTGAAGACGTTTCACTTCTCATCCAAGAAGCTTCTTCAGCTCTGACTGAATGGTGGGGAATGGAAGGATTTATACTCCTTGCAGACAGCTGGTCATTTGCAATCTTTTAGAGAGACATTAAGGTCACCTGGAGGTTTGTCTGTGTCCTCAGGGTCACCTGAGTAGTGCAAATGGGTGTGGAGCCTTCTTGGCTGCAGGATGTTTTCTGCCCTGGGTCCCTTCACTGTTGAAGACAGACGCAGGTTGTTGGGGATGAGTCTGTGTTCTCTGCATCTGAGGACACAGATAAACCTTCAAGTGCCCTCAATGACTCTCTAAAAGAATACAAATGACCAGCTGTCTGCAAGGAATATAAATCCTTTCATTCCTCGTCATCCAATCAGAGCTGAAGAAACTTCTTGGATGAGAAGTGAAACGTCTTCAAAGAAAAAAAAAAGAAAAAAAGTCCAGTTGCCGCCTGAAAAAGCACTTTTGGGACAACTGTGACCCGGATGACTAAGAATCTGCATAGAGTGACTTCTGAAGATAATTAATGACTTGTTCCCTGGCAGAGAAAGAGGAAAGAACACAATGGCTCATCAAACAACTTTCACACGCAGTGCTGTACCAGATTTCTGAGAACCTTATTTTTATAGGTGGAAGGAGCAATCCCATGGTTGTTTTGCTAAACTGGAAGCAAGTAACTATTCCTGTTCTGTAGATCAGTCACTGCCACCACTGCAAGCAGTAAATTCTATACCATGTCAAATATGAGTTATAACCCCAGGTAAAATTATTAGGAAGTAAATTTCCTGAATGTAGCAGGATATACTCTTTCCCTAATCAAGCTTGGAGCTGAAGTCCCTGAACAAACCAGTTCTGAAGAAAAGAAGGTTGGTTTGAAAGCAGAATCAACATCAGCAGCTGGAGTCCTGTCAAAGGGTCCAGCTCAAGGGTCCTTGAGTGGCTCAGACTGGTAAGACAGTCTGTTATTAACAGCAGCTGCTTGCAATTACTGCAGGTTCTAGTCCCACCAGGCCCAAGGTTGATTCAGCCTTCCATCCTTTATAAGGTAGGTAAAATAGTAGGTAGGGCCAGGATAGCTCAGGCAATAGAGAAGCCTGTTATTAGAACACAAAGCCTGCAATTACTGCAGGTTCGAGCCCGGCCCAAGGTTGACTCAGCCTTCCATCCTTTATAAGGTAGGTAAAATGAGGACCCAGATTGTTGGGGGGGCAATAAGTTGACTTTGTAAAAAATATACAAATAGAATGAGACTATTGCCTTATACATTGTAAGCCGCCCTGAGTCTTCGGAGAAGGGCGGGGTATAAATGTAAACAAACAAACAAACAAACAAAATGAGGACCCAGATTGTTGGGGGCAATAAGTTGACTTTGTATATAATATACAAATAGGATGAAGACTATTGCTTGACATAGTGTAAGCCACCCTGAGTCTTCAGAGAAGGGCGGGATATAAATGCAAATAATAATAATAAAAAAAACATCATCTTCACGGGGCTGAAACTGAAAGCAGGAGGATCACTCAATCTCCTCCCCTAACCTCTAATGGAACTGGATGGTTTCCAAAGGACACCTAGGAATTTCCCGACAATCTGCTAGCCTATCCTCCTGGCTCTCAGTGTGGGTGTGGCTGAGTGCTCTGTCCCTGTTAGCTAGCCCTAAAGAGTTCTTTGGTTTACAAAACACTCCCCCCCCCAAAAAAAGAGAGAGATACCTGGAGTCCTAGTGGAGGAGGAAGAAGAGTGAATTTAACTAAGCAAGGATATGAACTGCTTGATCCTATGCTACACTGTGATAATAAAAATGTATTGCATGCTTGCTTTATCATTCTTATTATTGTCCAGTGACTTTAAGTTTGCCCATGCTTCTTTAGGGAAGACTGATAAGGGAGAAATAGAATAGAATAGAATAGAATTTTATTATTGGCCAAGTGTGATTGGACACACAAGGAATTTGTCTTGGTGCATATGCTCTCAGTGTACATAAAAGAAAAGATACGTTAATCAAAGTACAACATTTACAACACAATTGATGGTCAATATATCAATAGAAATCATAAGGATTGCCAGCAACAAGTTATAGTCATACAGTCATAAGTGGAAAGAGATACTGCTCATTTGGTCAGTTAACACAATATTTTGCTGGTAAGGTCATAGATTCATATGCAATCAGACATGAAATGTAAAATTTGTTATTACCGGTTCTGTTAGCGTGGCTTGGTGGTGGTGGTGGTGGTGGTAATGTGACTGGGTGGGTATGGCCAACTTTTTTTTTTTACTTTTAAAAGCATTTTTTTCTACAATCTCTTTGGCCAAAAAGGTTGTAAAAAAGGCTCCTCTGATGATCCCAGCTGAGTTGCCTGATTGTCAGAGGCTTTTCTTTTCATTTGAAAGCTTTTTTTTTTTGCCTTTAAAAGAAAAAAAAGCCTCTGACAATCAGGCAACTCAGCTGGGATCGTCACAGAAGCCTTTTAAAAGCATTTTTTCTACAAAATCATTTTTAAAAAATGATTTTAAAAGCCTCTGATGATCCCAGCTGAGCCGTGTGATCATCAGAGGCTTTTTTTTTTCTTTTAAAAGCCTTTTTTCAGCCGAAGAAATAAAGGTTTTAAAAGTTTTAAAAAAAAACTCTGATGATCAGCTGGGCATGGTGGGGCAGGGATTTTTGCTACTGGTTCTCCAAACCACCCGCTCCCATCGCTACCGGATCAGTCGATCCGGTCTGAACCAGGAGCATTTCACCCCTGTATGTAATCTTAACTCTTCATGGGTAAAATCTGATGCATGCTTGAAGTGTTTAACAGAATAACAGAGTTGGAAGGGACTTTGGAGGTCTTCTAGTCCAGTCCCCTGCTCAAGCAGGAAACCCTATACCATTTCAAACAAATCTCTTCTTACAAAACCTCCAGTGTTGGAGCATCCACAATTTCTGGAGGCAAGTTGATTAATTGTTCTAACTGACAGGAAATTTCTCCTTAGTTATAGGTTGGTTCTCTCCTTGATTAGTTTCCATCCACTGCTTTTTTGTCCTGCTTTCAGGTGCCTTCTTGTCTTGCAATATCTTTTCCAACTGAGGATTCTGATGGAAAAGCTGCTCTCTAGTGTGCATTCTGTCCCCTATGAGCTATGAGGATCTTGATTGACTTTAACGTTGGGCTTTATTCACAGTACTGGAGCACCCACAGCTTCTGGAGGCAAATCTCTCCACTGATTAATTATTCTGTCCGGAAATGCCTCCTTAGTTCCAGGTTGGTTTGCTCTTTGATTGGTTTCCATCCATTGCTTCTTGTCCTTCCTTGACTTGATTATAGCAACCCAACAAGCAAGAGTTTTAGTAAATAGAGTCAACCCCTCTGCCTCCTCATTTACTCGAAAATTTAAATGTTCACAGCCTGTGCCATTTCTTAATAAAAGGGTCCGTATCTCTTTCTCAGAGCATTCCGTTAAGAGATCATCTTAAGAACTGAAGTTGATTGCAATGACTTAATCCTTCCTTCCATTTATTGATTTGAATGTAAGGAGCTATGGCTGCCTTTATCCTTTGACAGGTTTTGAAATAAGCAATTCATCAGAGAAGCTAATGACAAAAAAATACTTCTCAAGCCAGAATAGGCAAGCCATCAGAGGTGGTATTAAGCTGGCTCGGACCGGTTCGTGTTGTTTCTGTGCCCCCTGAGCCGGGCCTCCTGCCAGAAAGTGACTTGGAGAGTGAGGGGGAAAGGCCATCAGGACTTACCTCAGGAGCACCGGCTTCCCTGGCTCAGCACCAGGAGCCAGAGGCAGGCCAGTTGGAGGAGATAACGAGGCCTCAGTCCCCTGACTCTTCCCCCCCCCAGGCCATGCCTCTAGACCCAACTGATGGCAATCAGGCCTGGCTGGACCCTAGGTTTCGTAGGCAGGAGAGGCGGGAACAACAGAAGCAGGGGTGGGGCAGGCCTAGGAAGTGCTGAGTCATGGAGCCACACCCCACAGGATATAAAAGCAGCGAGGTCTGCTATGCCTCTTCGTAGCAGGCAAATCAACTGCTTGATTAGAGCTGAAGTACTGTTTGTTGACTCATTGGCATCCAGAGAGATAACAGAGACACTTGGCAGACACTCGCTAGTTTGCTGCCAGAGCTGATAGTGCCGGCTAATTAAGTCTTCGCTCGGACTGAGGCGAGGGGGACAGAACAGGTTTAGCTGAACCGGTAGTAGCAACCTCTGGGTGGCACCTACCCACCCCGGCACTATGTCATCCTATTTAGCCACATTTTCAATCTGTGTGCATACATAGTAGCCACGTGTGCAAGCAAAGCGCATGCGCGGAGGCAGCATGCACTTACATTTTCGGCACTGGGCAAACTGGTAGGTAAATTATGTGAATCCAACCCCTGCAAGCCATGGTCATCCATCCATGATTTCCTGAGGAATGAGAATATTACTGTTATATATTTCTATAGTCAGAATATAATCATATGTAATGCAGTATATTCCCTTCAGTGCCTGATTAAAATCTTTTATAAATGATTTTAAGTTAATTAGGGGGACCTGGCTATTGTATGTGTTTTCTTCTTTTTCCTTGCTTCAGTTGGTGTGAATTTTAATTATCTTTAAACAGGATTCCCTTCGGATTTGCTAATGTACTTGACACTTCATTCTGGTTTAAAGGGCAATATAAAAATATTGCTAATAGTGTGAATCTGCTGTGAGAAAGGCTGTTAAGAAAATAAGTTTTAAAGACTGAAAGTCAAAAATTTGGTCTTAGACTTCAAAATTAAAGAAGACAAAGGAAGGGGAGTATTATTATTATTTGTTCACAACAATGTGAAGTCACAGCTGCTGGTTCTTTAGCTGATGTTGACTTTCATACCCATGAAGTTCTTCTCAAGAACCTAGGATGTGTAATGTATTGTTTATTATATTTTTCTGGTATCATACCATGGATGAAATCCTGCAAGTTCTGATAGGTTCGGGAGAACTGATAGTGGAAATTTTGAGTAGTTTGGAGAATCGGCAAATACAACCTCTGGCTGGCCCTGTACCCATCTATTCTCTGCCTCCCGAGTTCCACCCAGTTGATCAGGAAGAAATGGGCATTTTGCAGTAACCTTCCCCTGGAGTGGGGTGGGACTGGAGATTTTGCAGTATCCTTCCCCTACCATGCCTACCAAACCACACCTACAGAACCGGTAGCAAAAAAAATTGAATTTCACCACTGTATTATGCCCAACAAAAATGTTTCTGGTTGTAGATCTATATCAAGGGTGAAATCCAACTGTTTCTATCCAGCTCGAGCAAACCAGTAGCAACGACTGCAGGAGTCTACAGCACACGCAAGGGAAGCGAGCAGGTGCACAGCACTCACACGCCGGCGAACCGGCAGGGAAGGTAAGTAAATTTCACCCCTGATCTATATGTTACTTTTTCCAACCATGTATTTTTTTGCCTTTCAATATGTCCACCATATGTGATAATACGAACCTACTGTCCGATTACATTTCCAACATTTAGCAGACATTTCTTTTATGTACACTGAGAGCATATGCACCAAGACAAATTCCTTGTGTGTCCAATCACACTTGGCCAATAAAAATTCTGTTCTATTCTATTCTATTCTATTCTATTCTATTCTACATGTCCTTAAACATCTTTGCCAATCTTGTCGGTGAAAAGTTTTTCTTGATGTGCAGTTGACATTGTAAGTTTATAATTCCTATCCCACAGTTTCTGCCATTTATCTAACGTGTTTGTTTCCTTACTGTGTGTGTTCTTGCCTTGAACTTTGGATCATGTCTCTTCAGCTGTTTCCCTTGCCTTGCCTTGCAGATTTGCCTTTGTCTTGGAATTTGCTTTGGCCTAGTGGACTGGACTTGCCTTTGTCTTGAAGACCAATGTTGGCTTCATTTGAGTAGACTATGGAACTCATTGGAGTTGAGCTGGTACCGGCACAGGGAATTGATGGGGAATACCAATTCAGCCTTAATGAAGACTCCTTACACCTTTTTTGTGTGTGTGCGTGTGTGCGTGTGTGTGTGTGCATGAGTGGGACAGCACAAGATCCAACTTATTATACGGCAGTTTCCTATCATCTTAATAGGTTTGTTTGGAACTCAATTTCAAATCTGCATCTTCCCTTAGTAAAAATGGTGAAGGCTTCCAGCTCCCTGCTGCAAGTAAAAGTTACCCTTGCACATATGTGCTAGTCGTTCCTGACTCTAGGGGGCGGTGCTCATCTCCATTTCAATGCTGAAGAGCCAGCACTGTCAGAAAACATGGCCGGCATGACTAAATGCCAAAGGCGCACCGAACGCTGTTACCTTCCCACCAAAGGTGGTCCCTCTTTTTCTACTTGCATTTTTACGTGCTTTTGAACTGCTAGGTTGGCAGAAGCTGGGACAAGTAATGGGAGCTCACCCTGTTATGCGGCACTAGGGGTTCGAACTGGTGAACTGCCAACCTTTCTATTGACAAGCTCAGCGTTTTAGCCACTGAGCCACCACATCCCTTGTAGCAGTAGACCCACTCAAATGCCCACTCTAAACCTCCACATATCTAGGACTTCTCTGTTGTGATCCAGGCCCAAGTAGGTAGTAGGAAACTCAGTCCGTGGGGGGAAAAAAACTTTTTTCGAACAGCTGAGAATTACTTCATTCCCAGTGTAGTTCAACTAAATTAAAACGAATTCCTCCCAACACAAATTCCTCAGTCCTGTCGCAAAACTTGGTCCAATTATGCAAACTGCCAAAGGCCTTTCTTGGCAAACATTCAGAAGTCACAAAAATAAATGCAAGATGTAGATGAAGCATAAGATAAAGCTACCAACGTTGTTTTCCGGCAAAGCCCAAATGCCATTGCTGGTCTTTTAAGCCTTATGGGAGGGGCCAATCATCTTTTGGCCCTACTCCCGAGTCGTCCTCTTTGCTTGAGCTGCTCTTGCCTTCTGGCATCTCTTCTCATGCGTACATTAGAAACAGGCTTCTCCTGTTCCTCTGCCTCACTACTATCAGGCTCTGGAGGCTCTGGAGTCCGCACCTCACTCCCCGATGGCCCTGGCCTCACCTCAGCCTCATCGCTGTCCGACTCCATTGCCAGCTCCGCAGGCTGCTGATGGACCACAACATTCTCTGCTGAAAAACTGCCCGAGGAAAGCATCCGCATCCCGAGGTTTCCTTTCCCAGATGCTTGTTGAGAAATCAGATATCATTAATTTGGAACAGAAACTCAGCTGGATCAGTCACTTTAACATGGCATTTATTTTCTTTAAAAATGAGCTTTTAAATTGTGCTAGCTGCTAGGCTTGTCCTGAGCTGCCTTCAGAAGCCTCCATTTTGCATAAACTCTATAAACACCTGTCAGATGAGCATCAGGGAAAGGTTTGGAAGAGCCATTAGTCCCGAGTGTTGGACAGGCTAGCAAACTTATTTTACTAGCTGAAGTCTATTAATGCCTTATTAGGGTTTCTTATATGTCTCCACTAATAAGAATAACCTTGGGGAGCAAGAGCAATTTATCCCCACCTCTAGCTTACACAACTTGTCATTGTCAGTATCGTTTGCTAACACCCCCCCCCTTGGATTCCTCTTTCAGCTCAGTAGAGGTGTCCTCATCTCAAATACATTATTTCAACTTGACAGAATCTAAACAGAGCAATTACACAGCCCAATGTAGGCTGAAAAGGTTGATCACTAAAGCTGAATCCGGCATTGTCATTCTAATGCACTCGGCTAAAGCCAGGACTTGGGGGAATGGGAGGAGGACAAGACAGGAGGGTCAGTGAACGAACAGATCTGTCAAGCTTAGGAATGCAAAGTTAGCCAAGAAAGTAAGAAGCGGAAAAAGGGGAGGATGTTGCTGGAAATGATCCACACATCGCAGAGAGGCGATAAAAAAATGCACGGCTTTCGTGTCATTGCAGATGATGTCAGGACCTCATGGATCATTTTTTTAAAAAAATTATTTATTTATTTTGTCAAACACAACAATATATATAAGTATAAGCAGGAAATAACCACACAAATTGAATACAACCAAAGGGAACATTAGGACAGGAACGGTAGGCATGCTGGTGCTCTTATGCACGCCCCTTATCATAGGCCGTACTGGCTTCAAATACCCTTTTTGGGTAGCCCCTCCCCCCCTCAAATCATGATACCAAAGATAGAAGGTACAAGTGCAATTTCTATCTTATTGGAGGCAGTTTGGTCCAGCGGTTAAGGCCCCAGGCTAAGAAACAGGGAGACGGTGAGTTGAAGTCCCACCTTAGCCATGAAAAGCCAACTAGGTGACCTTGGACCAGTCACTCTCTTTCTCTCTTTTGGCCCAAACCACCTCACAGGTGGTTATTGTGGAGGAAATAGGAAGAGACAGCTTTGTTCACTGCTTTGAGTTATTTGTAAAAATAATAAAAGGATGTAAATAAATAAATAAATAAATAAAATATTTAGTAAACAAAACAAGTGTGTAAACTATAAGGTGAAATTTCCTTCAAGTCAAATATGGCCTTTGGTCCATCTCTCTCTGTATCTATCTCTGTCTGTCTGTCTGTCTGTCTGTCTGTCTGTCTGTCTAGCTATCTATCTATCTATCTATCTAATCTATCTAATCTATCTAATCTATCTATCTATTATCATCTATCTACTGTACCTATCTATCATCATTTTTTATAGAATAGAATAGAATTTATTTATTGGTCAAGTGTGATTGGACACACAAGGAATTTAAATAAACTCTGGATGGCTCAAATATATATTTTGAAACAATAGATGAATACATAGAACACATACTACAGTATATGTAAAATCCTATACCTTAAAATTTAATAAATATGCTAGAGTTCAAATATGATCCCATACTGGATATTACTCAAATTTTAAAGGTGTGCTGACCAAGCCAGCTCTTTATAGTTTTCCTAAAACATGACAGCTTTTATTAAATCATGGAAAAAGGTTTGGAATTCAGCAGTAGAGAGTATAGGAAGGAACATCATCTTCAGGTTACAAAGGGCAATCAACTAATTGAAATGGCTTCATTATAGTATACAATAAATTGTTTAGGTATGTTGCGTCAAATGTCTGGATAGCTTTTAACAAGTTCACTGTATTATCTTCCCTTTGTTCTTAAAAACCCAACATTCTATCATCATTTTTTGTCAATTTTGAAAGCACAATTTTTTGGAACAGACTAAGTAGGTTCTAAACTGCCCACCAGAGTAATCCTGAGACATCAATAACCACTAATTTATTCTTTATTGGTTTTTTCCCCCTCTTTTTAAAAGCCTACTTTCAACTCTTAAGTAAGGAGTTGCAGATTTATAGCCAATTCCTGCAATGGAGAATTTTATAATCAAGGTGGAGTAAAAGTTGATGCTCCATATGGTTAAGAACTACAGGATAAGGAATAGAAATATCCATGGGAAAATATATGGTGTGAATAAGTTCTTTGGGGTTTTAAAGATACTATTAAACCATAAGGAAGCATCTCACCCCAATGGGACCAGCCCATCTCATTCATTCCAGAGGAAAGGCCATACTTCAGATCCCATCAGCCAAAGAATTTTAGCTGGCAGGGTCCAGAAGAAGGGCCTTTTCTGCTGTGGCTCCCTCCCTTTGGATTAGTCTCTCATTGGAAGTGAGGTCTGCCTCTATATTCCTGGCCTTCCAGAAGAGCCTGTAGAAGAAGAGGCTCAACTGGAGGATGGAGTTCAGTGGTGAAATCCAAATTTTTTATTGGTGGTTCTGTGGGCGTGGCTTGGTGGGTGTGGTGTGGCTTGTGGGCGTGGCAAGGGAAGGATACAGCAAAAACTCCATTCCCTCCCCACTCTGGGACCAGCCAGAGGTGGCATATGCCGGTTCTCCAAAGTACTCAAAATTTCCACTACCAGCTCTCCAGAACCTGTCAGAACCTGTTGGATTTCACCCCTGGTGGAGTTAAACATGTCATCAATTTGAAGCCATTGTGTTGTTCTAAATCCAGCCCCCTTTGAATTCTATTGCCTCTTATCAAGGATCGATTTAGCTTTGACCGTTAGTTGACTAGAGTCTTGTATTAGAGGTAGAAATAATAAACTCTTCTGTGCTTTGAACTCTCAATGAATGTTATTTGCATTTGACAGAACCTGAAAGCTTGATTCTGCTGCTTGGCCTGGAGCCCAGACAGGCACTGGCTATTTTAGGAATGGCTGCCTGTGTAGAAAAATCCCCACTTCTAGATTGTCCAGCATCTTCGTCATCATCGTCATCAAAACGGCTGTCGTTTGAAGACCAGTTGGCGGCCGTCTCCAGGAGAGCTTTTTACCAGGTTCGCCTGGTTCGCCAGCTGCGCCCCTTCCTTGACCAGGATGCCTTATGCACGGTCACTCACGCTCTTGTCACTTCTCGTCTGGATTATTGCAATGCTCTCTACATGGGGCTACCCCTGAAGTGCACTCGGAGGCTTCAGTTAGTCCAGAATGCAGCTGTGCGGGTGATTGAGGGAGCCACACGTTGCTTCCGGGTAACACCACTCCTGCGCAGTCTGCACTGGCTACCTGTGGTCTTTCGGGTGCGCTTCAAGGTGTTGGTTACTACCTTTAAAGCGCTCCATGGCTTAGGGCCCAGGTACTTACGGGACCGCCTGCTGTTACCTTATGCCTCCCACCGACCCGTACGCTCACACAGAGAGGGTCTTCTTAGGGTGCCGTCCGCCAAGCAATGTCGGCTGGCGGCCCCCAGGGGAAGGGCCTTCTCTGTTGGAGCACCTACCCTCTGGAACGAACTTCCCCCTGGTTTGCGTCAATTACCTGACCTTCGGACCTTTCGCCGTGAATTGAAAACGTACTTGTTTATCCAAGCGGGACTGGCTTAATTTTTTTAATTTTTTATTTTTAATTTTTAATTTTTAATTTTTAATAATTTTAATTGGGGTATTTTATTTATGGGTCAAATTTGACGGTTTTAATTTTTGGCCATTTATAGAATAGGTTATTTTAACTGTGGTTTTAATTTGTATATTGTACTGTTTTAATCTGGCTGTACACCGCCCTGAGTCCTTCGGGAGAAGGGCAGTATAAAAATCTAAATAATAAATAAATAAATAAATAAAATAAATCATCATCTGCATCTTTTCATCTGTAGTTTTTCTATTCAATTCTTCTCATTTTAATTGTTTTCTAGTACTTTTTTATTTTTGTATTATATTGTAAGTCACCCAGACTTGCTGTATCAAGAGTAATGATGAGTGGCATAGAAAATAAACAAACAAACAAAAACTGATGCATCTTTTGAGAAAGCTGAAAGGGCAAGATGATAATATTCTTGCCACTTAAGGCCATGCTGTGTGATGCAAGCTATATTGTTTGTGGCAAACCACTTTTTTATCATAGCGAGGAAAACTGCCTCAATGCATCTTCAGGAATTGATTTTTATTTCATAAATGTCATAATTAATAGTATGTAGCCATTCTTATAAACATAGAAGTAATTATAGTCTGCAAGAGGATGTGATGACATCTTCCAATAAAGAAAGGAAGTCATGCTACTTAGGAGGCCATCTATAACTGTTATAGATATCTCATGCCACATAGGAAGAGGCTGCAGATATTCAAATGTAATGTGAGGATTATTTTATTTATTTATTTTTGTCAAGCGTGTATTTTATGACAGATACAAGTGTAAACGTAATTCTAAATACATGTAAAGGGTATGAATGAAAGAAAACATTAGGACAGGGGTGGTAGGTACGCTGGTGCGCTTATGCACCCCCCTTACAGACCTCTTAGGAATGGGGTGAGGACAACAGTAGACAGTCTAAGGTTAAAGTTTTGGGGATTTGGGGAAGAAACTACAGAGTCGGGTAATGCATTCCAGGCACTGACAACTCTGTTACTGAAGTCGTATTTTCTGCAGTCTAGTTTGGAACAGTTTACCCTGAGTTTGTATCTATTGTGTGCTCTTGTATTGTTTTGTTTGAAGCTGAAGTATTCATTGGTTGGTAGGACATTGTAGCAGATGATTTTATGTACTATGCTTGGGTCAGACCAAAGACGGCGAAGTTCTAAATTGTCTAAGCCCAAAATTTCAAGTCTGGTGGCATAAGGTATTTTGTTGCGAGCAGAGGAGTGGAGGACTCTTCCTGTGAAATATCTCTGGACTCGTTCAATTGTATTAATGTCCAATATGCAGTGTGGGTTCCAGACAGATGAGCTGTATTCAAGGACTGGTCTGGCAAAAATTTTGTATGCCCTAGTTTGCAGTTCAATATTACCGGAGAAGAAACTACACAAGATTAGGTTAACAATTCTTAATGCTTTTTTAGCAATGCTGTTACAGTGAGCTCTGGCACTTAGATCATTAGCCTGCAACATTTTTTTTAAAAAAACCGATCGTGTATTTCCAGAATGACTGATATTGAATCGTATGAGTAGAATACCACTTTGTGTTCTCTTTGAATTACAAGTGACTTTGAGAGTACAAAGGTTCTCGAAATGTTTTTAAATTAGGAATGGGAAAACTCTTTGCATCTTGAAACCACACTTTGTTTAAAAAAATAAGGAGCAGGAGGGATGATGCCAAGAGAGATTAGAGTGGCGACTCTCAGAATACTTAACACACACCTTTTTATTTTATTTTATTTTATTTCCTTTTGGGATTATTTTGCCTTCTTTTTCCCCACGGCAAAAATCAGCAGGAATTGATGCTACCAGTATTTGCCCAACAGCTGCCAAATTTCTGCACTGTAACCCCTGGGTATGCGGGGGATAAAAAATGGGAATACAAAACTTCATTTCTGTTCCTTTCTCACCATCATTTCCATATGTTGCCTCAAGAAATGTGATCCCAGGCCACTCAGACATGTAGGAAGAGAAAGAACAGGAGGTTATGGATCAAAGTACAAATTGTTATTCTCATTGTTCAGGAGAACAATTACTAAAATCCATTTGCCGGTAAATGTGCCTTGTCTTGTAAATGACTGGGTCATTAGCCTTAACAATGTCAGCAGGTTGTCACTATCCAATTCAATTAAACAACTGACCAGAGTACATTTTAAGAAAATATTCTATTAAAAAAAAAAAGGACTCTATAATAATACCATCACATTTGTGCATATTGCATTCAGCAATATTTCAATTCTACATATAGAAATAAGGGGATAAATCTAATCTATACTATATTCAAAGTGGAGAGGCGCAGACACATCGCAAAAAGAAGAAGATAAGCAGAAATTGGTGAGATGTGAGAAAAATGAAATGGAATATATCCACCACATCAGTAATACATGTGCTAATTCCTTGGTTCTCCAAGGGAAAAGATGATAACACATAAATTATTATGCTGGCTGGGAGCAGTGCATTTCAGAGTAATTTGTTTGAAAGGATAAAACATGATTTAATTTTCTCTATACATTGACACCGTGGTATGCAAGATCTTATCCAGATTACCGTATGCCACAAACAGAGAAGGAAATATCGAGATATCCATGCTAGACATGACTATAGAGTGCAAATGAAAATATTGTAATGGTATGAAGTAAAGCAGGTGAGAATGAACAGAAATGTGGAAGGAGGCTCTGTGGATACTGTAAACGAAATGTAAAATTCCCTCATCACAGTTTGATTCAGAGTTTGAATAAACTTCCCCAACACAGCATTGTATTGTGACCCAGGCCCAAGTAGGTAGTAGGAAACTCAGTCAGTGAAAAAACAAACAAACTTTATTCGAACAGCTGAGAATTACTTCATTCTCAGTGTAGTTCAACTAAATTAAAGCAAATTCCTCCCAACACAAATTCCTCAGTCCTATCACCACCTTGGTCCAATTAGGCAAACTGCCAAAGGCCTTGCTTGGCAAACATTCAGAAGACACTGATACAAAAGTAAATGCAAGAAGACGAAGCTACCAACGTTGTTTTCTGGCAAAGCCCAAATGCCATTGCTGGTCTTTTAAGCCTTATGGGAGGGACCAATCATCTCTTGACCCTACTCTTGAGTCGTACTCTTTGCTTGAGCTGCTCTTGCCTTCTGGCAGCTCTTCTCATGCATGCATTAGGAACAGGCTCCTCCTGTTCCTCTGCCTCACTTCTGTCAGTCTCTGGAGGCTCTGGAGTTCACACCTCACTCCCTGATGGCCCCGGCCCCACCTCTGCCTCCGACACAGAGCCTTCATCTGGGCCTTCCCCAGCCTCCAGGATTGGCCCATGTTCTTCCTCAGTCTCATTGCTGTCCGACTCAGTTGCCAGCTCCGCAGGCTGCTGGCAGACCACAACACATTGTCCATCATGTTGATTGAAAGGAATAGTTCAATGATTCTTGATAGCATCAGTTTGGGCAAGTCAGAATTTGACTTATTTGTTCTGACCTTCTAGATCTGCAATTTTTATTCATTCTTGAAACAGAAGACCCCAATATCAAATGCCCATAGTCCATTTTTTCTCCCTCCCTTCCCCTTCTTATTTTTTATTTCTTGAGTGATGGTGTCATTCTTTTTACCCCTTTCAGATAGATGCAAGTAACATGGCCTTAGTCACACTATATTTTAGTGTGAGATCAGAACTGCATGCTCAAAAACACTGATTATATATATAAAACATATAAAATTATATGTTTGGCTAATGAGATCTAGTCTAGTCAAGTATGAATGCTTGAAATCACAGATAAGAAGTACCAATCAAGATGCACAAGACTGTACAAACTTTCAAATTCACTGAAACTCTTCATCAGACAAAATGTTACAAAAAGATGATATAGGAGGGAAAAAAGTCCGAAAATTAGCCCAGATATTTTAGTCTATCTATAGTCCATCTCAAAAAGATAACTGCAATCTTAAAACCATTCATTTCCAGCATGCACATCTTTGTGATTCTCTTATGCTTTGTATTTATAAAAATCCTCATGGAAGATATTTTTGCCCCATCTTGAAGATCCTGAATTCAATTTCCTGCATCTATAGGTTGGGTAAGAAAACAATTCCACCTGAAATCTTTCAGAGCTTCCACAGAATACTATTTAGTTTCTGTAAGAAGTTACACAATGCTAAGCGTGCATCTAGAAGCATAATTTTTATGATGTTAAAAGTATGTTGAGACTCTAAAAAAAGTGCAGAGGAGAGCAACCAGGATGATTAGAGGACTGGAGATTAAAACATATGAAGAACAGTTACATGAACTGGTCATGGCTAGTCTAGTGAAGAGAAGGACCAGGGGAGATATGACAGCCGTCTTCCAATATTTGAGGGGCTGCCACAGAGAGGAAGGGAGTCAAGCTGTTTTCCAAAGCACCTGAAGGCCAGACAAGGAATAATGGATGGAGACTGACTAAGGAGAGATTCAGCCTGGAAACAAGAAGGAACTTTCTGACAGTGAGAGCAATCAACCAATGGAACAGCTTGCCTTTGGAAGTTGTGGGAGCTTCATCAATTGAGACTTTCAAGAAAAGATTGGACTGCCATTTGTCAGAAATGGTATAGGGTCTTCTGCTTGAGCAGGGGGTTGGACTAGATGACCTATTAGGTCCCTTCCAACTCTGTTAATCTGTTATCTGTTTCTGACAAATATGGGTGATACAGATGTTCCATCATTTTGTCCCACCAAAGTGAAAAACCCTTTTTCTGAGAATCACTAGCATCCCATCTGAAGCAGGGTGGGGCAGATGGAGCTTTCTAAGATCCAAGCCATTTCAGGATTGTGTGCCTCCATCCAAACAGAGCTCTAGGGGTGTGTGAAGAGCCAGTCCAATGGCATCAAGAGCCTTGTGAGGGTATCTCCAACTTCTGAGGACCAGCTAGTAAAAATATGCAAGAGAATTGTTTCAGTATCAGTGTCCTATGTGTTAGATTTCCTGCTCCTAAAAGTTATTTTGATTTTCTCTTATTGAAAACAAGTCTTCTACAATACATATGGATTCCACTGTGTAGTGAATTTGCTTTATTGAGTCATCAACCCTTAATGAAGCTTTGCTCTGATAATTTTATCTATTGATAGATTCACATTAGGATTTTTTTTAATGTCTGTTTTTATGTTACCTTAGCTGCTTGAAGTAACTTTTTTCCAGGAGAAAAGGAAAAAGCATGATGCAAAGGTTTGCGTTACTATAAATTACGAAGATATTTTCAGTATTTCACACAAAGATATACAAGGCTGGTGAAATAATTGGAGGAAGAAATAATTCCTCTGAATTAAGAAAGGAGTTGTTCTTATTCTTTTCCATAATTTGTAGTTACAATCTGGGGACAGAAGGTGTAAGTATAAATTTTGACAAGAATGTTTTTCTTGCCCAAGGCAACTGCTAAGCTTTATTTATTTATTTTTATTCTGCTCAGTTATGTCCAATTCTCAAAGAGTACCTGGACAAATCCCTGCAATTTTCTTGGCAAGGTTTTTTCAGAAGTAGTTTGCCATTGACTCCTTTCTAGGGCTAGGTGAATGTGACTGGCCCAATTTCAAGCCTTATGCCTTAACCACTACATCAAACTCACTCTCTCTCTCTCTCTCTCTCTCTCACACACACACACACACACACACACACACACACACACACACACTTAGACACACCAGGGGTGCTATTCAGCAGGTTCTGACAGGTTCTGGAGAACCGGTAGCGGAAATTTCGAGTAGTTCGGAGAACTGGCAAATACTACCTCTGGCTGGCCCTAGAATGGGGTAGGAATGGAGATATTGCAGTATCTTTCCCCCAGGAGTGGGGAGGGAATGGGGATTTTGCAGTATCCTTCCCCTAGAGTGGGGTAGGAATGGAGATTTTGCCTTATCCTTCCCCTGCCATGCCCACCAAGCCACACCACACCTACCAAGCTACGCCCACAGAACCGGTAGCAAAAAAAATTGAATTCTACTACTGAGACACACACTATCACTATCACTATCACTATCACTATCATTATCTCTCTTTTTAGTTTACTGCATTAACAGTTGCTTTCAGAATAAACTGCAATTATTAAAACCACAAATGTAGAGGTGAATCAGAAAAATAACAATTTAAAAGACAAAACTAAAAAATCTTTACTCAGGTGCCAATCCCAGAAAAAAATTCATTCTAAAGATGGACACCAATATGAAGAAGGCCATAGAGAGAATCTATTAAAGGAGGGATTTTCAAAACTAACATCACTATCCAGTTCCTCTTTAAGACTATGGAAGTTTGTAGTAGCTCTTCTTTAGAACCACTGCCATATATGTGGAAATAAATAAAAACCCTCTAAGCTCAAACAAAAATCTGGATAGTGATAGAATGTTTGTGAAGATATAATGACTTATTCTGACAGATGAATGCACTTAGGCACTATAAGGTTTTTTAAACATTATTCTTCTATTTGCATATCATGATTCTAGGGATACATACTGTATATAATAAACTGTACAGATAAACAGGAAAAATAAATGTTAAATTACAAAAGTTTTACTACAATAGCACAACTAAATGTTGTGCTCACATTTCTAAATTCATTAAAATAGAGGAATAATGTCGACCATACCATTCAACTTCCCATCATCTTTTTTTCAAATTAAAAAATACATTCAACTACGTTAGGTGAAGAGATATTTCCATATGGTAGTACCTATATAAAATATTTGTGTGCTATCTCTGAATATCCATTGCCTCTGTTTGGAGAGCTGAGATTGATAGCATAATTATCAAACTATCCAACAGCTTTGAATTCTCAATGGTGAAGTGAGAGAGATTCACTTATCATTTGCAGTTAATAACCCAAAATCAGATAATCTTCGAGCAATCCCACTGTGCAGTGGTAGGATTCAAATTTTTTTACTACCGGTTCTGTGGGTGTGGCTTGGTGGGCATGGCATGACTTGGTGGGTGTGGTTTGGTGGGTGTGGCAGGGGAAGAATACTGTAAAATCTCCATTCCCACCCCACTCCAGGGGAAGGTTACTGCAAAATCCCCATTTCCTCCCAATCAGCTGGGACTCAGGAGGCAGAGAATAGATGGGGTTGGGGCCAGTCAGATTTTTTACTACCGCTTCTCCAAACTACTCAAAATTTCCGCTACCAGTTCTCCAGAACTGGTCACAGCCTGCTAAATACCACCTCTGCCACTGAGTATGTTAGAGCTTTTTCTCTTCATTTTTTCTTTTGACATATACTCATTTGTTTATATAAAAATATACCTCCTCTGTGTTCTGTCAAATCATCCATTTGAGCTAAAGGTGCTTATATCAGGAACTGATAAAAGGAACAGGCAGTAATATTGGGTCACAGCAAAAAGTTTATTGTCAGCCTTCTACATTTCTGGTCTTCTGAGCACCCAGGAAAAATGAAATTATTCTCCTTAAAAACAGTTTCTTCATCCATTGTGTCAGGATGAAGGGTTTCAGTAATCTACTAAAGTTATCTGAGGAGCAATAATTCACTCTAAAGAAAAACAGGAGATAGGTTGTTATTTCCCTTTGATGACATTCAACTTTTACCAAGCATTTCACCACTGTTTGAAGAAAAATGAGAACTGTTCTCTAAACCATTAGAACTTACTAAAATGTTTCAATCAGGACTGTTGCACAGAGCACCAATTCATGAGTAAAGTTGAAGCTGAAGTTCATGTTATGATCAAAGGCAAAAGTACAAAACAAAAACAAACAAACAAACAAAACAAAAACACAAATAAATCAACATTTACAATATATGTCAGATTCAGTTGAATCCTGATTGTTATCATTCAATTATGAATTTTGAATTTGTTAGCAATCCTTCATAACCTGAGGACTTTGTTTCCTAGGAGGAACCTGTTTTAATCTGTTGCATTGCCACCTTGAAGAATAACCAATTTTATAATCACAAAAATATTCACGGATCATATCAGATGGGCATAGTACATTCTTGAGAGAGAGGTTTATCATCTACAATATTGAGGGGTGGGAAGGGAGGATAAAAAATGGTGAAAGTAGGAATGACTGCTTTGTGGATGAGGCCAAAGAAAACTGAAAGTAGACAAGTCTGTAGCCAGTCACAGACCAGTCATCATCTTAACCAACAGGTTTACTAGGAGTGAAGCCAGTGGTGGGATTCAACCAGTTCGCACCACTTCGGTAGAACCGGTTGTTAACTTTCTGAGCAGTTTGATGAATGGATTTGTTGGAAGAAATCATTAGGGCAGAGAACCGGTTGTTAAATTATTTGAATCCCACCACTGAGTGAAGCACATCTTGAATAGTCAAAAGGAGGGGAAACAGACTGGATTCAGAGGAGAGGAGAGGAGAGGAGAGGAGAGGAGAGGAGAGGAGAGGAGAGGAGAGGAGAGGAGAGGAGAGGAGAGGAGAGGAGAGGAAAGGAGGAAGGAAGGCAGGAAGGCAGGAAGGAAGGATAAGATTATTGTGGTTTAGTGTATATATGTCTTTAGGAATGTACTGCGTGTGACTGTTCTTTTGGAGCCCTCAACGAACTCTGCAGAATATCTATTGAGCTTTACTTCATTCAGGTCAATAGTTTCGTGTTATATAAAGCTCCTGCTGTTTTATACTATTTGAGTATCTCACTCTGCTTCATAAAGATACTAGTAAAACTTACAGAAGTTTGCTTATTTTTATTTTATTTCATCAACATATTTGTATGCTACCGCAATCAAAAACAACTCTGGCTGGCTGGCATATGGTTCACTGTGGGAGAGAAGATTGTTTTTAGATTGGATATCTAGGTAGGAGGGAAGTCACCCCTTAGAAGCCCATTGCTGATCAAAGGTTTAGCAGCCAGCTTGTTGAGAATACATTCTCAGAGAGCTAACAAAGAAAAAGAAAATCCTGCTTGGGAAAGTCTTTTGGGCAGGGGTCTTGAACCTTGGCAACTTGAATCTTGTGGACTTCAATCCCCAGAGTTCCTCAGCCAGATTTGCTGCCTGAGGAACTCTGGGAGTTGAAGTCTACAAGTCTTCAAGTTGCCAAGGTTGGAGACCCCTGCTTTAGGGGACCTGGCTCTCAAACTCAGAACCTGCTTTTATGTTTGAACGGAGGCTACCATGAGGTCATTTTGGAGGCCTTCTTTCAATGTTCTCACGGTCTCAAATCAAACAGTTGCATCTCATGGAAAAGACATGACCAAGAACATTGAATTGACAGTTACAACATCATTGCTGGGCTGTCCAGAAGGAGGTGAGCTTTTTATTAGATATTTTTGCCTTTAGGAACCCACAATGTGTTCATTTAGCATCGAGTGGTATATATCTTTGCTGAGGCAGAGTCTACAGAGAGCCATTTTTTGCTTTGTCTTCTTCAGCAGCAAACATCTGGGGTCAATCTTAAGCCTGGCACCTACGCTGACATCTCTTCAACACCAGGCAAAGGGTTTTGTTCTATTTTTCCTCTCTCTCTCTCTCTCTCAGGCATTTTTAACGACAGAAGGGATTTTTCCACCTCTTTTGATTGTTTTTTTATGCTGCCCTGCCATCTACTGTTTTAGACTTTATTGCTGCTGTTGGTTTATGGCAGATTCTATATTACTGTATTTCTGTTTTTATTGTAAAGCCACCCTGGGAAAATAAGGGCATGAAAAGAAAAAAAAAAACCTTAAATGAATAAATGAAAAGCATTAGTCCTAACAATTTGCTCATAAAAGCTCAAGTTCAGACTTTTCAACAACTTGGTTTCTGGGACTGCAAAAATGGCTATATATTAAATATACATAGGTAAAATGTTAAGGTTGTGCCTTACCCTTTTTATTCTACTGTGCTAAAAAAAATAGTTGAAAGTTAACACGTCTTCCTACTTTTTCCTCCTACACCAAACTTTTCTTCCCTCCTTTTCTTTTCCCCATTTAGCATCAATATTTATTTTCATTTGTATTTATATTATGAACATTAACACAAATTAAAAAAAAAAAGCAACAATGGGAGAGTACCATGCTGGAGCTGGCTGCTGGACTGATGGTAGACTCCACCTCCCCCTTTGCAATTTGCTGTCCACCCGTCCATCTTTTGTTGCTGGAATTGAGCATGTCTAGTTTAATGAAGAGAAGGAATAGGGGTGATATGACAGCAGTGTTTCAATATTTGAGGGGCTGGCAAAAAGAGGAGGGGGGTCAACTTATTTTCCAAAGCAACAGAAGGCAAGACAAGAAACAATGGATGGAAACTAATGAACCTGGAATTAGAATAGAATTTTAGAATATATATATATATTTATTGGCCAAGTGTGATGGGACACACAAGGAATTTGTCTTGGTGCATATGCTCTCAGTGTACATAAAAGAAAAGATACCTTCATCAAGGTACACCACTTACAATACTTAATGATAGTCATAGGGTATAAATTTAACACTTAATGATACAACACTTAGTGATAGTCATAGGGTACAAATAAGCAATCAGGAAACAATATCAATATAAATCATAAAGACACAAGAAACAAAGTTAAAGTCATACTGTTAGATTCGGGCAATAACGAGGCAGGAGACCAGGATAGTGACAACAGCTCTTTACTATATGGTGAACCCAGCAACCCGTGCCCGGAAAAACCTCTCCTTATATACAGTTTAGCCGGTGGCTTCAACCAATCAGCAACGTGCTTTTTTCCCGCCAAAACTTTTAAAGATACATTACACTCCTTCCCTCCCAGAAAACACTTTACCACTATTTACATAATATTTACATCTTATTTTTCGACGTAATCACGCAAGTAGACTGGGCGTCTCCTGACTCTTTCAGACCTGCGCAATTCATTCTCTGGGAGTGAGTCGAGCTGGCCGGAGGGACTGTTTGTTCCTCTCAGCTCCTCCTCTAGGCCATCCGGCCCTGGATTACTTGCAGAGTCTTCCCTGCTGTCTTCGGGATGAACCAGTTGGCGTCGCTGGACCTCCTGGAACTCAGATAAGTCCCGCGTTGCCCGGGTTTGAGTCAGCTGTGGATTCAACATTGAATAGTCAGGGCATGTTTCGTCTGATTCTGATTTACCTGTTATCGTTTTCTTATCTGGTCTATGTGGCGCTTCCATACCCGGCCATCCCCAACTCTATTAGATATGACTTTGGTCCTGTTATTTCTAGGATTTTCCTGCTAACCAGGTCGGGCCCTCGCTGTAGTTGTGTGCCCACACTAGGTCGCCTGTTGCCATCCCTCTTGTTTTACCGTGTGCCCTTTGTAACCGTCTGGTGTGTAGTTTGGGTTTAAACGGTCTAGTGGGCACCTAAGCTTCCGACCCATTAATAGCTCTGCCGGGCTGCGGCCAGTTGTGACACAGGGGGTTCTGTGTTGGACTGCTAGGAATGTATCGATTTCTGTTTGCCAATCGCCTGTCTTGATTCTGGACAATGCTTCCTTTGCGCTCCGAACGAAACGTTCTGCAAGGCCGTTCGTCGCAGGGTGGAAAGGCGCCGAGAGGACATGCCGGATGCCCTCCTCTGCCAAGTACCCCTCAAACTGGGTTGCCGTGAATTGCGGGCCGTTATCGGAGACTAAAGTGTCGGGCAACCCATGGGTTACAAATAGGTGCCGTAGGACTGAGATCACGGCCTCGGCTGTCATGGATCTCATGAGAATGATTTCCAGCCATTTGGAGTAGGCATCGACTACTACCAGAAAGGTTTGGCCGTGGAAGGGGCCGGCAAAATCGATATGGATCCTAGACCAGGGGCCCTGGGGTCTCTCCCATTCCCGAATTGGGGCCGTTGGGGGTAGCGGTCTGGACTCCTGGCAGGCCTGGCATTTCCCTACCCTTTCAGCAATTTCCGAGTCCATTAAGGGCCACCACACATAGCTTCTCGCTAGACCCTTCATTCTCACGATCCCTGGGTGGCCTTCGTGAAGGAGATCCAATACCTTTTTTCTCAATTTCTCCGGGATCACCACTCGATCCCCCATAGCAGGCACCCCTTGGGCGAGAGTTCCCACGTTTTTACAAACTCTTTAAAGCTCGCCCGGTAGCGGCCAACCTCTTTGTACCCAACCAATTACAGTTCTTATTGTAATGTCCTTATCTGAAGCCGAGCCACCTCTTTGGATGTGACTGGGCCAGAGTCCAAAGAGTCAATTAGCAGAACTGGTATCCCCGGAGTGGGGTCTTGATAGTCTCTGGTAACGGGCATCTGCTCAGGCGTCTGCATGCCTAATTCCTTTCCTGGCCGGTGTAGTAATTTGTAAGAGTACGCTGCCAGGAAGATAGTCCATCGGGTCAGTCTTGGCGAAAGTGCCACGGGCGTTGGGCGATCGCCTGCCAGCAGACCTAGCAAAGGTCTATGGTCCGTGATGATTTCAAAATCACGACCGAATACGTACTCATGGAATTTCTTTACTCCTGAGACTATAGCCAAGGCTTCCTTATCAAGCTGGCTATAATTCCTTTCAGTTGATGACATGGTTCGGGAGTAGTATGCAATAGGGGCTTCTGTGCCATTTGGTAACCTGTGGCTGAGCACAGCCCCCACCCATAGGGAGATGCATCGCAGCTTAACACTAATGGCAGCGTGCCATTGTATTGGATAAGGAGGCTATCACTCGTTAGGAGATTCTTTACCCCTTCGAATGCCCTAGCTTCCGCCTTTCCCAAAGACCATGCAGCCGTCTTTGCTAGTAATTTATGCAGCGGCTCGGCTACAGTTGCCTTATTCCTTAAGAATACCGCGTAGAAGTTGACCAGACCTAAGAATGCCTGTAACTCCGTTTTGGTCTTTGGAACCGGGGCCTTCCTGATGGCCCGTACCTTGCTCTCAGTGGGTGAATCCTTCCCTGTCTATCCGGTAGCCCAGGAATTCCACAGACTCAACCCCGATCTGGCATTTGTTTAGTTTAACCGTGAGACCGCAGACCGGAAAATGCCCAAAACTTTTCGCAGCCTTACCCTAATTCCTCTAGATTCTCAGCGGATACCAGTACATCGTCAAAGTATGGTACCACCCCTGGTAGGCCCTGCAATAGCCGCTCCATTAGGTTCTGAAATAACCCTGGAGCCACACTAACCCCAAACTGTAACCGGGTACACTTAAAAGCCCCTCTGTGAGTCACAATTGTCTGCGCTTCGGCTGTGCTGCTATCTACGGGCAGCTGTTGATAGGCTTGGGCCAAATCTAGCTTGGCAAAAACTTGCCCTTGCCCCATTGAGTGCAGTAAGTGCTGTACCACCGGGACGGGGTAAGCACTCTTTTGCAATGCTTTGTTGAGCGTTGCCTTGTAGTCAGCGCAAATCCGGACCGACCCGTCCGGTTTGACTGGGGTGACTATAGGGGTCTCCCACTTAGCATGGTCAACGGGCACTAGAATTCCCTGGTTTACTAGCTTGTCCAGCTCCCGGTCAATCCTGGGCTTTAGGGCGAACGGGACCCTCCTAGCCTTTAGACGGATAGGGGCAACTTGGGGGTCTAGGTTAAAAGAGATAGGGGTCCCCGTGTACTTGCCCAGGCAGTTTCTGAAAACGTCCCCAAATTCTTTTACAAGTGCGTCTTTGAGGTCGACTTCGTTTCTGAAGATTCCAGTCACTCCCATGCCCAATGCTCGGGACCAGTCCCGTCCCAACAAGCTTGGCAGGGTCCCATCGGCGATGGTTATAGGCAGAGTTTTCTTGTAGTGTCCGTATTCGACGTGGACGGACGTTACCCCTCGAACAGGGATGCGATTCCCTTGGTAGTCTTGTACCTTTAATTTCTGTGGTTGCAGCTTGCGCTTTGCAATGGCGGGTAAGGCTCTCACGAGAGTGTCCCAGGACATGATCGTGATCGATGAGCCGGTGTCCACCTCCAATCGGCACGGCACCCCCTCAATCTTTGCCTTTGTAAAGATTTTTTTCTCTAGGCGTGTTGATGCGTGACCCACTCTCACGACAGTCTGATTCAACTTCGCGCCTTTTTTAAACTGACCACTCGCGGGCCGCTTTGCCGTTCCCGCGCTCTGATTGGTCGGTTTGAATTTTTGGCGGGAAGGTTGGGGAGCTCGACAGATCTGTGCTAGGTGCCCCTTCCTTTCGCATCGCCGACAAGTTGCATCCTTAAATCTGCATTGTTGTCGTTGGTGTTGCCCTCCGCAACTCGCGCAGTCACCGCGGTCTTCATTCTCCGGCCTCCCGGTGTGGAAGACTCCTTCCTCTTCCTCACCCTCCGATTCGGCCTGGACCTTTTCATTGTGGACCGGGGTTGATTTCGCACCAGCCGTTGGTGCGGCGGCTTTTGTAGGGTTTCCGCCGCTTGGGTAGACATCTCGTGAGCCCTGGCTTCGTCCAAGGCGTTTGCCAGCGTTAGGTTGCTTTTAGACAGCAGCCGCCTCCAAACGGATGTCCCTGACCCGCGGATGAGTTGCTCCAGCAATGCCTCATCCAAGTCTCGGTACTGCAATGTTTTGAGGCTTTCCTCAGGCGCCATGTATGCGCTGATGGACTCGCCTTCTTGCTGTCTGCGCTCCCCGAATTCGAACCGTTGCACATACTTGGATGGCATTGGTGCAAAATGGGCTTTTAGTAAAGTCTGCAGAGTTTGCCACGGTACCGACTGTACCGGCGTTGGCTCAGCCAGGGATTCGGCGGTGTCGAAAACTTCTGGACCGCAGTGGCTCAGGAAATAGGCTCGTTTCCTGTTGTCTGAAACTCCTTGAAGTTCGTTCGCCTCGAGGAAACACTCGAAGCGAGCCATGTATGACCCCCATTTTTCCTTAGCTGGGTCGAATGGCGCTGGCGGTGTGTAGCCGGACATCGCTGCTTTCCACCCTTGTTTTGCTGGGTTCGCGTCTTCCTGGTGAGTTCAGCTCTTTTCCTGGCGCTCTTAGCCTCGGGATCCCATCCTCGTCGCCAGTGTTAGATTCGGGCAATAACGAGGCAGGAGACCAGGATAGTGACAACAGCTCTTTACTATATGGTGAACCCAGCAACCCGTGCCCGGGAAAACCTCTCCTTATATACAGTTTAGCCGGTGGCTTCAACCAATCAGCAACGTGCTTTTTTCCCGCCAAAACTTTTAAAGATACATTACACATACAGTCATAAGTAGAAGGAGATGGGTGATGGGAACGATGAGAAGATTAATAGTAGTGCAGATTTAGTAAATGGTTTGACAGTGTGGAGGGAATTAAGGAGAAACTTCCTAACAGTAAGGACAATTAACCAGTGGAGCAGCTTGCCTTCAGCTTGCACTGGAGGTTTTTAAGAAAAGACTGGACAGGCACTTCTCTGGTATAGTGTCTCCTGCTTGAGCAGGGGGTTGGATTTGAAAACCTCCAAGGTCCCTTCCAACTGTTATTCTGTTATCACAGTGATGTGTTCTTCTTGTTGTTTTTTTCATTGTTGATTTTATTCTTCTATTATTTTACTTCTGTTTTTCGCTTCTTCCTTTTTATTGTTGTAAGCTGCCTAGAGTAGCTCCATGGCAAAATAGGTGGCAAATAAATTCATAAAATAATAAAATAAAATATAAAACACATCTTGGGTTTTTTTGCGCAGCTGAAGAAAACCCTGTTTCTGATTCCAAGGTCTCTCCCTACCTGTGCAATGTACAAGCGATTTTCCTCATAGTACCATAATCCAAATCCTTCTGTCTGGTTCATTCCTGGCAGTATGACTCCAGCTTCACCACATCCTGAGAAAAGACACCTACCCTCTTTCCCCCAAAATAAGACATCCCCTGATAATTAGCCCAATCGGGTTTTTGAGCACATAGCAATAAGGCCAAGCGCTTATTTCAGGGTTCAAAAAAATATAAGACAGAGTCCCACCCTCTGGAATGAGCTTCCTCTGGGGTTACGATTACTCCCCGACCTCCGGACCTTCCGACGCGAGCTCAAGACTTTTTTATTCCACTGAGCAGGGTTGGCCTAAGATACTATTGTTTTAAGTGGGGTTTTATCATTGTTCTTTGAATAATTTTTAATAGGTACTAGCCAAATTGAATTAGATTTTTATATTGTCTTTTAATTCTGTTTATAAATATTGTTTTTTATGTTGGCTGTAAACCACCCTGAGTCCTTCGGGAGAAGGGCGGTATAGAAATTTAATATATACTAATACTAATACTAATACTAATTTTCAGGGAAACACGGTAGCTAAAAATCTGGAATATTTTCAGATGAAGAGGCAATTATTATCATCTGTCAGTATGTAAGGGGAAAATAATCTATAGCTGCAGTATTGGGTTCCACTTACCTTTGCTACTGGTTTGGAACTGTGAGTGCGCGTGTGCACGTGCTTGCTTCGCTCGCGCATGGCACTTCTGAGCATGTGCAGAACCTTCAGAGTGTCTGTGATGATGTCCGGGCGGGTGGGTGGAGCCTCCTGCCACTTCCACTACTGGTTCACCCAAACTGGGGCGAATCGGTAGAAACCCACCACTGTATAGCTGTCAATCTAGATATGCAGATGTGCATGAAGGTTAGTACGAAGATATGAAGGAGTTGTACTTTTGCTTTTAGAAAGGGATTTGGGACACCCTGCCTCACATAGGTCCATCAGAGGATTTCCTCGTTGTTAAGATTTCTCTTAATAATCAAAACCTGGGAATTAGAAATGATGTCCTTCTAACCTGTCACTGTTTTTCTATTTCCCTAAAAATACATTATTCCAGATAATTGCACAGCTTCAGCTTTCCAAGGAACCTTTCTCTGGATAAGAATAAGATTCATTAACTCTTGAGAAATCCCAACAGTGCAGAATGAAGAGACAATTGAGCTTGTTAGACTTTCCTCCCTGTGATTCTTGGTTCTTTCAAAAGCACCGTGTTGGTTGTCACAGTTTTCTCCCTGAGGGCCTATTAACTAAAACTGTCTGAAAAACAGGTGAGAGTTTGGATAACAGCACAGTGTGGATGTTCACATGCATTCTGCAGAGTTAATTTTTTGCTATATATTTTCATAATTCTTGACAGAGTGAGGATTGTGCTTTCCAGTACACCTTTAGAAAGCTGCAAGATTTAATTGTGTCCTCTGTCTAGCCCTGGCCAAAGTGTTATAACATTATCTTCCCTAGCCGCATTATTTATTTAACATCTTTAGAAATTCAGCCCTACCCAGTTCAGAAAATAATCTGGAACAACATTCATTTCAACAGCTAGGTTCATAGATCATGCTATGTTTACTTAAAAATGATTTATTGCACAAACTGGCACAGCCGATGGCAGCATCTAACTGACTTTGGCTGACCTCAGAAAAGCTAAGCAGGGTCAGACATGGTTAAGATTTTGATGGGAGACCACTAGGATGTTTGAAGCCTGTAGGCTAGTTTAGGAAATAAATAATGAATAGGAAGGAGGGAATGGAAATAATTACTCAGCTGTTACAGAAACAATTGCATACACATGTACATGTAATCACCAAGAAGTGAATTCAACTCAAAGGCATATGTACATCATCTTGATTGAATAAAATGGAGCTGGCTAGAATAGCAATCAACTACACCCAACCAATAAGAGCACACCTTCACCCAATCAGAACACAGCCAAGCTTCCAACCAATCAGTTCAAACCCCCACTAGCAGTTAAAAGGAAGAAACAGCTACGATCACACATTGCTCCCAGAAGCACAGAGCTGATAATACCAGCCTGAAGATGACGAATGAGACTTTGTCGAAACGTCGCCAAGACACTTCCAATTTTATATGGGAGAAAACCCAAATAACTAAAGACCTGCATACAAACACCCGCGAAAACCTCAGAAAACACACACACACACACACACACACACACACACACACATATAATAATAATATCAGAGTTGGAAGGGACCTTGGAGGTCTTCTAGTCCAACCCCCTGCCCAGGCAGGAAACCCTACACCATTTCAGACAAATAGCTATCCAACATTTTCTTAAAAATTTCCAGTGTTGAAGTATTCACAACTTCTGCAGGCAAGTTGTTCCACTGATTAATTGTTCTAACTGTCAGGAAATTTCTCCTTAGTTCTAGTTTGCTTCTCTCCTTGATTAGTTTCCACCCATTGCTTCTTGTTCTACCCTCAGGTGCTTTGCAGAATAGTTTGACTCCCTGTTCTTTGTGGCAACCCCTGAGATATTGGAACACTACTATCATGTCTCCCCTAGTCATTCTTTTCATTAAACTAGGCATACCGAGTTCCTGCAACTGTTCTTCATATGTTTTAGCCTCCAGTCCCCTAATCATCTTTGCTGCTCTTCTCTGCACTCTTTCTAGAGTCTCAACATCCTTTTTACATCGTGGCGACCAAAATTGAATGCAATATTCCAAGTGTGGCCTTACCAAGGCATTATAAAGTGGTATTAACACTTCACGTGATCTTGATTCTATCCCTCTGTTTATGCAGCCCAGAACTGTGTTGGCTTTTTTGGCAGCTGCTGCACACTGCTGGCTCATATCTAAATGGTTGTCCACTAGGACTCCAAGATCCCTCTCACAGGTACTACTATTGAGCAAGGTACCACATATACGGTACCTGTGCATTTTGTTTTTTTGGCCTAAATGTAGAACCTTACTTTTTTCACTGTTGAATTTCATTTTGTTAGATAGCGCCCAATGTTCAAGTCTGTCAAGATCTTTCTGTAACTTGAGCCTATCTTCTGGAGTGTTGGCTATTCCTGCCAGCTTGGTGTCATCTGCAAATTTGATGAGTTCCGCATCTATCCCCTCATCCAAGTCATTGATGAAGATGTTGAAGAGTACTGGGCCTGAAACAGAGCCGTGGGGTACTCCACTGCATACTTCCCTCCATGTGGATGTAGTTCCATTGAGGACTACACGTTGAGTGCGGTTGGTCAGCCAGTTACGAATCCATCTGGTGGTGGTGCTGTCTAACCCACACTTTTCTACTTTATCTAGTAGTAGGTTATGGTCTACTTTATCAAATGTTTTACTGAAGTCCAAGTAAATTATATCGACAGCATTCCTCTAGTCCACTGATTTTGTCACTTTGTCAAAGAATGCAATAAGATTAGTCTGACAAATCCATGTTGGCTTTTGGTTATTATTTTATTTGCTTCTAGGTGTTCGGTGATTCACTGCTTGATTATCTTTTCCAGAATCTTCCCCGGTATTGAGGTCAGGCTGATAGGTCTTAGTTTCCTGGATCTGTTTTTTTTCCTTTTTTGAAGATGGGAACTACATCAGCTCTTTTCCAGTCTTCTGGCAGTTCCCCTGTGCTCCAGGATCTTTGAAAGATATAGTTCAGTGGTTCTGAGATTTCGTCTGCATTGCTCCCAGAAGCACGAAGCTGAAGCCTAAAGATGACGAATGAGACTTCGTCGAAACGTCGCCAAGACACTTCCATGCGGGAAAAAAGACCTACATACAAACACGCGAAAACCTCAGAAAAATATATATATATATATATATATATATATATATATATATTTGGTTATTTGGGTTTTCTCCGTAAAATTGGAAGTGTCTACGGACAAAGTCTCATTGGTCATCTTCAGGCTTCAGCTTCTGGGAGCAATGTGTGATTGCAGCTGTTTCTTCCTTTTAACTGCTAGTGGGGTTTGAACTGATTGGGTGGGAGCTTGGCTGTGCTCTGATTGGATGGGGTTTTCTGTGCTCTGATTGGCTGGGGTGTGTCCTGTGTTGGTGGGGGCTTGGTTGTGCTCAGTCTAGTCTGTGCTGCAGGGGATTTGAGCTGGTGAGCTGCATAGCTGTTGTTTGGCTTTGTGGTCGTGCTACATCTTCATAGTGGGTGTCAGTCTGCTGCATGAATGGATTGGAGGGTTTGAAATGGCTAATGTTGCAGCTGCGGTCTGGCTTCTGGTCCTTGGTCGTGCTTTATGATCAGTGTGGGTTTGGGTCTGCTTTCTGGGTGGATGTGGTGGTGACATCCTGTGTGGACCTTGTGACCTGCAACATTAGCCATTTCAAACCTCCAATCCATTCATGCAGCAGACTGACACCACTATGAAGATGTAGCACGACCACAAAGCCAAACAACAGCTCACCAGCTCAAATCCCCCGCAGCACAGACTAGACTGAGCACAGCCAAGCCCCACCAACACAGGACAAGCCAATCAGAGCACAGAAAAACCCCATCCAATCAGAGCACAATGCTCACCCAATCAGTTCAAACACCCACTAGCAGTTAAAGGAAGAAACAGCTGCAATCACACATTGCTCCCAGAAGCCTGAAGCTGAAGCCTGAAGATGACAAATGAGACTTTCGAGCGTCGCCAAGACACTTCCAATTTTACAGGGGAGAAAACCCGAAGAACCAAAGACATATATATATATATATATATATATATATATATATATATATATATATATATATATATATATATATATATATATATATATCTTTGGTTATTCGGGTTTTCTCCGTAAAATTGGAAGTGTCTTACGCTTTCGACAAAGTCTCATTGGTCATCTTCAGGCTTCAGCCGGCTTCGAGCAATGTGTGATTGCAGCTGTTTCTTCCTTTTAACTGCTAGTGGGGTTTGAACTGATTGGGTGGGAACTTGGCTGTGCTCTGATTGGATGGGGTTTTGTGCTCTGATTGGCTGGGGTGTGTCCTGTTTGTGTGGGGTCTTGGTTGTACTCAGATTAGTCTGTGTTGCAGGGGGATTTGAGCTGATGAGCTGCATTGCTGTTGTTTGGCTTCGTGTTCATGGTCGTGCTACATCTTCATAGTGGGTGTCAGTCTGCTGCATGTATGGATTGGAGGGGTTTGAAATGGCTAATGTTGCAGCTGCAGTCTGGCTTCTGGTCCTTGGTCGTGCTTCATAATCAGTGTGGGTTTGGGTCTGCTTTCTGGGTGGATGTGTGGTGGTGACATCCTGTGTGGACCTCGTGAATGTGGGTCTGGTGTCATTCCTCGTGTTAGGGACTCCTTTGTCAATAAGGGCGGGTTTCCAAATGGCTGGTAGGCGGGAGGTATCATCTCGTTTGTTCATGCTGTGTGGGCGTTTTTCTCGATGGCTTCTCTGATTATTCTGTTGTTAAAGTGTTCAGTTTTGGCGATAGTTCTGGTCTTTTTAAAGTCAATATTGTGTTCTGGTCTTTTTAAAGTCAATATCGTGTCTTGTGGCTTTAAGGGGTTGGACCAGGGAAGAAGTTGGTTCCTCTTTTTTGACTGAGTTCTTGTGTTCTTCAATGCGTGCACTTATTCTTCTGTTGGTTTGTCCAATGTGTGTGGTGGGGCAGGCGGTGCATGGGATTTCATATACTCCTTGATTTTCTAACTCAATTTTGTCTTATATATATATATTTATTTATTTTCAGTTTTTGTTTCCCTTGTATTTTCACAAAGCCTAACATCACCACTGTAATCTTCTACAGCAACTTGATGGCATCAGGTGAATAATGTCATTTTCCATCCTCCCAGGTTACTATAATTTCTCAAGAGCGATCAGGCAGAAGGTACCAGGCAAGATTTTCCTTGTGAATCATACCATTTTCATATTTTTAATGTGACAAGGATAGAAAGACATTTGATACACTTTGCCAGAAATAAGTTAGCAGAATTCAGTTAATGCATCCCAATAGGCCCAGAGTTGGAAAGGACCTTGGAGGTCTTCTAGTCCAGCCTCCTGCTCAAGCAGGAAACCCTATACAATTTCAGGCAAATGGTTGTCCAATCTCTTCTTAAAAACTTCCAGTGTTGGAGAATTCACAACCTCTGGAGGCAAGTTGTTCCACTGATCAATTGTTCTAACTGTCAGGAATTTTCTCCTTAGTTCTAGGTTGGATCTCTCCTTGATTAGTTTCCATCCATTACTTCTTGTCCTGCCTTCACGGTGGTTTGGAAAATAGGTTGACCCTTCCTCTTCTTTGTGTCAGCCCTTAGACACTGGAACATTGCTATCATGAGGATTAGGAGGCACAGGATGGCACAGCACATGATGGTGGCAACTGAGAAATCCCAGGATCCATAATGAGGTAGGCGGTCCTGCCAGTAAGAAACTGCAACCCTGTATCTTCAGAGAAAACATGGCAAATGATCTTTGCACCATTTTTCTGGAACAGGAGTAAGTTAGCCATTAATCAGTTTGCCAGGCCCCGCTCAAATCCCATGGTGTTTTAAGATGTAGGTGAGTAATAGCCTCAGTGTCTGAAACTGGCCTAACTCGTATTTCTTTTGCATTAGGCTATGGTTGATGGATCTTGGAGTTCCAGTAAAAAAAAAAAAATTACAGCAAAGTAAATCCCCAATGTCTGTATTCTGCCCGCTTCTGCCTTAATCTAATGAAGGCTGTGGGGGGGGGAAACAGGGAAATAACTGTCAAGCCAGGTGTGTGCTGGTCATTTGTCAACCAAATTTGAAAAGAGTTGCTCCAGCTTTTTTTATTCTTGCAATTCACAAGCCTCACAAAGCCCGTAATGATGCATCAGGCCAATGGAACACCCTTTATAGCCACAAATTGCATCTCAGGGCAAAAAGAATAAAGTATCTATGACAGTGAAGGGGGGGAAAAGAGCATTAGAAAGTACTTATCTCTAGCCAGATGCAAAATAACAGTTAGAGAGAAAAGCCAAATACATATCGGTAGCATAGGAAATGGAATCAGATACCTATTGTTATGAAAGGCTTAATTCATAATTATTATAATAAGTGTGAATAATAGTTATAAATAACCATTCAGTAGAACTCAGCTCACAGCAATGTCATCAACTGTCTTAAAATAGGTTCATATTCACAGGTTCTGTTGGAACTTAATGATTAAACTATAGCATGACAGGTCTATATTTTTTTTTACTGTACCTCATAATGCTATCATGATTAATTTGGGCACTGAGGAAAGCCAAATCAGTTGCTGAACACCCAGACATAGGTAGATATAAGAATAACCCCACAGAAACAGGCACCAAGCTTTGAACTACCTCATCAGCAACGGACAAGCCTGAATAGATTGGATAGGTGTCAAACTCAATTTCATTGCGGGCTACATCAGGGTTGTGTTTGACCTCAGGGGGGCCAGGGGGAGTGGCTGGGGTGGCGTGGCCAGCTCGATGTCACTCGTGTCAGGGGTGCCTGTGGCGGCCCAAGTGCTCTGCCAGTGAAAACAGACTCCCAATCTCTGTTTTTGGCTGTGATGGCCTCCTGCAACCCTCTGCCAGCGAAAACAGAGCTCGGGAGGGCCGTGTGCAGACTCTGTTTTTTCTGGCAGAGGGTTGTTGGAGGCCATCACAGACAAAACGAAGCTTGGGAGTCGGTTTTCACTGGCAGAGGCACCGCAGGCCGGCCCTTCGCTGTTTGCAGGATGGCCCTATGGACCATGTCTAAGCACGCCGTGGATTGGATCCGGACCCTGGGCCTTGAGTTTGACAACCCTGGGCTAGACATTGGTAATTGAACTTAGATCTTTTTTAACATTTATATTTTATTGGGTTTTACTAATCTAGGTGAAAAGTCAATTGCTCGTTCATGTATGAGATGCCATAAGCTAAATAAATAAATAAATAGGCACGGAGGAGGAAAAAGTACTGCTGAAAAGCAGACACGTAGAACCTGTAGAACAAAACTTACCCGGAGATTTGATCTGTAACAGAATTTCTTAAGTGGATCTCATCCCTTTCGCATCTACAGATGTTATAAGTAATCCTCAACTTGCAACCATTCATTTAGCAATTGTTCAGAGTTACAGCAATACTGAAAAAAAGGGACCAGTTCTTGCACTTATGCCTGTCATAGCATCCCCACAGTTTGGTAGTCAAAATTTGGGCGCTTAGCAACTGGCATACATTTATCGTGGTTGCAATGTCCTGGGGTCACGTGATCCCAAATTGTGACTTTCTAATATCCAATAAGCAGAGTGAATGGAAATCAGATTTGCTTAATGATGGCATGATTCATGTGAGAAAAGCAATGATTCACTTAACAATTGCCTTGCTAAATAACAGTTTGTACTCATAAGTTGAGGACTATCTATATGGCAGGGGTGAAATGCTTTGAAGACTGCTACCAGTTCACTTAGCACACTGCAGGCGCTAAGAAGCCTTCCTTAGTCTGCAAAGGTAAGTAGAACAGCAAGGGGGGGAATAGCTGTGCCACGTGATTTAGATTTGCTAGAAAGCAGGATTTCCTGCTTTCTAGCAAATATAAATCATGCAGCACAGCTGATTGTCACACAGCTGATCCTCAAAAAAAATTTTTTACTATTTTTTTTACTACCAGTTGTCAGCTGTGCAACAATCAACTGTGCTGGGTGATCATTGGAACTTTTTTCTACTTTTTTAAGTATTTCTTTTACTACCAGTTCCAGCAAACCAGTAGTAAAAAATGCTTAAAAAGTAAAACAAAAACTTCTGAGGATCAGCTGGGCAACAATCAGCTGTTCCGTGGGATTGTTGGAACTTTTTTTTTACTTTTTAAAGCATTTTTTTTACTACCGGTGCCAGTGAACAGGTAGCATTTGTTACTACCGGTTCGGGAGAACAGGCCCGGACCGGTAGCATTTCATCCCTGCTGTATGGCTTATACTGATAAATTTGATCCCTAGCCCTAAATCATAAGGAATGTTAATACCAATGAGAAGCAATGAAAAGTAGCAAACTGAGCAATACAAGTGTCTTTGATTGTTTAGCTAGTTTCCTTGGGAATAACTTCCTTGAGAACAGTCACCTAGAGAGTTAAGGACTAAACTTTTCTCAGCTTAGTCTGAGAAAGGCTTAGCCACCAAAACCAAAAAGTACAGGCAGAAAGTTAGCCTACTTGCTGAAAACAATCTTTGTGACAGTAAATCCCATGATCTATGGCCAGAACTTTCAATCTTGCCTTTCTAATCAAGACCTCTGAACCCTTATCTGCACCCCAGCTGTGTTTTTTACACTAAACTTGCCAGAAAACCAGTATTGTATGTTTGGTTGTTGATGTGAGGGAAACATCTATAGTATCTATAATACATATGCCTCCACATTATGCAGACACATAATGCAGACACATTATACTGACTTGCAAAGATAATCCCTAGATTAAGGATTTTAACCTACAAGGAAGAGCATGAACACACTTGGAGTTTGGTTGTGAGATACTGGCTAAAATACATCAAAAATTATTTGTACTGTTCCTACAGAGAATGCTGTATATGATGCAGGTATGACTAAGGCTGATAACCTGCAACCTATCTAACTTCCTGGGGAAAAAAATTGACCAAAGCTCTGATGGGGAATGGAGGAAAAATCTATGTCCCAGCTGATAGCAATCATGACACATGAAAAATTGTGACTTAAAATTTAAAACAATTAAAAGTAAATTTGTCTGAGTAAAATAAAATGAAAGAAATAGTGCTATGTGATGTGTGCCTATGAAACTAAAGAGAAAAGGAAAGCATGTAAGATCTGAAAATATTTGACGGAGTTGATCGGTCCCTTTTGTAGATGCAGACAATGCCATGACACATGCAGGAAAAGAGTTTGCATCATAATAGTAGGACACTGATTTTGACATTCATCTCTTTCCCCCCCCCCCCTTGCTTCTACTGCAGTGAATACCACCACAGAGGAGTACGGTTGTGGCTTTAATTGAAAATTAAATAGCTACAACTTTTACAACTATTAAATAGCAATAGCTACACCGATGTCTAAAAATATGAATTGATGCCATTTAGGTTGTTATGAAAGCATATGAAAATACAAATCCACTTGGTGATAAAAACATGTCACACTCGGTGAACAGTAATAATGGAAGAACAGGGATGATTTGGGGAAAGATGACACAATATTCTGAATGAATGTAATTCAAGTGAGAAAAAAAAGTGAGTTAATATGATTGGATGGATGGGAATAAGACAAGAGAGTGGAGGGAAAAGTGGTTGTGACATTTGCAGACCGAAGGAAGAATAAGTATGGAGATTGTGTACTGGGTATCTGCTTAGAAAAAGGGTCCATCTTTTGTCTGAATACGTGATTTAAGCAAAAAATACACATAGACATGACAAGAAATTAATGAGCCTAAAGTTCTGATTGGATTGGTTGCTTATGACGACAAACTGAGAAAATTAGTGAAGGATACATGGATAATGAGAGGTTCTAAAGGTGAGATGGACCATTTCTTTGTAGCATTAAGAGCAGATATAGAGGCACAGATGGATATGGAAGAAAAGGAAAAAAAGTCAAAGAAACTAAGGTAGAATGACTGCAGAAAGAGAAAGAAAGATTCTTCCATGAAAAAATATTAGTAGATTGATATCGTAATAGAATGAATGGTAGGACAGTTTAAGGGGGAAAGATGTTGAACCTGCTAGGAATGGAGTTAAAAAAAATATGGTGCACAGTGCCATAATTCCCACTAATGGGAATTATGAAAAAGATGGTTGATGGAATGATGAAGTGAAAGGGGATATGGATGAGAAAAATATATATATAAGGGAATTATTGCTGCAAAAGAAAATAATGAGCACAACGTTCTGTAGGGTGTGTATAAAGAAATAATTCACTCAAAGAAAGGGTGGAACAGTTAATGTTTGTTTGTTTGTTTTTGTTTGTTTGTTTGTTTAAATTTTCTTGTATGCGCCTCCTCCTTAAAGCAAAACTTTGGATGGCTGATAGCAACAATAAAACAATAATTCAGCCCATCAAAATCATGATGTAGACAAAATAAGAGCACATTTGAAGAACAAATGCATATCAGCAAAAAGGATTAAATTTTATTTATTTATTTATTAAATTTGTATGCTGCTATCTCACTGATAAAGTTACTGTGGACAGCAACAAATAAGAGTGAGTGGAACTGAAAATAAAACTAAAGAACTTATTTAGGCTGAAATGGAAGTAAGCAAACGTTGTAACGACTATGTTCTGGGTCCTTTCAATCAGGACCACCACCCCCAGAAGCATCCCTTCTTTGCTGTGGTGCCTCCCCTCTAAAATGGCAACAGTCTAATGTGGTTCTGGAAGAGACTGAAAAGCTGATCTTTATCCTTAAGATGATGGTGCACTTCTGTATTAAATGGTTTTGTTTGGTATCATCTATTTATTTATTTATATGAATGTCCATCTCATGCAAAGTGACTCTGGGCATCATATAAATTTAATAAATAAATAAAATTTAACTCTCTTTGCTCATATTCAAAACCATGCAATAAAACCAAAGAACAAAAGATTCAATAAAATCATTTAAAACAATAAACATGGATACTACTACGTTCATGTTGGAAGCACCTATGAAGGTGCTTCCAGGTTGAAAAGGCACAGTGACATCACCGTTGCCCGGGGGATGCCCAAGGAGGCTCTTTTTATGTCCCTGATATTTTCCCACCAAAGTGGGACCTATTTATCTACTTGTATTTGCATGCTAGGTGGGCAGGAGCTGAGACAAATTGATGGGAGCTCATTCCATCATGCAGCTCTCGGGTTTTGAACTGTTAAGATATTAATCTCTCAGTGGTCTTCAGACTCAGTGTCCCAGCCACATGAACCATTGTGGCCCCACAACATGGATAAAAACAGAATAAATAAAGCACTATCACAAGGGGGGAACAGTGTTGTGTTGCTACCGGTTCGCCCCAGATCCAGTTCAGGTGAACTGGTAGCAGCAGTGGGAGGCTCCACCCACCCGCCCAACACTTCTGCACATATGCAGAAGCTTCTGCGCATGCGCAGAAGCGTCTCACACATGTGCGCATGCATGCACACGTGCACGAGTGAACTGGTAGCAGACTAAATTGAAACCCACTATTGAGGGGGAAGATATCATGTATAATATAGCCAATGTCACTAGAGGATGCCCAAGCTTGCTGAAAATAACAGTGTTTAAGAGCTCTCTGAAGGCTCCCAAATGTTGGGATCAACCTCCCTTCAGGAGTGAAGATGTCCTCAGATATGTCCTTGGTGCTGGACATGATGAGATAGTAGGTATGATCAGGAAGAGACGATCTCTCAAATAACCCAGCCCATGCCTTGTAGGGCTTTAAAAGTCAAAACCAGCATCTTGAATTGAACCCAGAAGCAAACCATCAGCCAATACAGCTCATCTAAGAGAGATGTGTAGGGACGCAGTGGCTCAGGGGCTAGGACGTGGAGCTAGTCGATCGAAAGGTCAGCAGCTTGGCGGTTCGAATCCCTAGTGCTGCCGTGTAACGGGGTGAGCTCCCGATACTTGTCCCAGCTTCTGCCAACCTAGCAGTTTCGAAAGCACATAAAAATGCAAGTAGAAAAAATAGGGACCACCTTTGGTGGGAAGGTAACAGCGTTCCGTGCGCCTTTGGCGTTGAGTCATGCCGGCCACATGACCACGGAGACATCTTCAGACAGCGCTGGCTTTTCGTCTTTGAAACAGAGATGAGCACCGCCCCCTAGAGTCGGCAATGACTAGTATGTATGTGTGAGGGGAACCTTTACCTTTACCTTTAAGAGAGGTGTAACATATGTTCTTCTAGGACACACATCTCTTTGTTCTTTTACTGTATTCTAGGTTTTAGTGGTACAAAAGCATCCAGAGTTGCTAAGAGCCAGGCATTTTTTTAAAAAAAGTAAATACATAAATGAGTTTTAAAGATTTGTATGGGAACAATAATAATATGCTGAAAACCAGGACTGGAATGTATATACTATAACTGTCCAAAGGGGGAAAATGTTTAAAAGGCTGCCACAAATACAATGGGCATATTAAAAAATTATAAGACGGGGGAGACGACTTCCGGTGTCCAGCGGCAACGGACGTCTGGAAGGCTTCTCCTGCCTCCAGCGCCCGAATCCGGCCGCCGCCGAGGCCCTCAGGGGCCAGGTGTTCCGAAAAGGACACCTGCCGCACGGACGGCTCGCCAGGGGTCTCCCAGCCGACATACAGGACTGTGGGGACCGATGCTGGCGCGTCCTAGGCTTGGCGGGGTTCGGAGGCCACAGGCCGCGCCATTATTTTGGTCGTCGCCTGGGCGCTGTGCCCGTGACACCGGGCATTGGATTTATAACTGCAGCAGCCTGGTGGTGAACAGGAACGGAGAAGAATTGAGGAGGAGAAGGAAGGAATATCGGTAAACGTGAGTGGAGTGCCCGGAGTGCGGGGGTTTTCTCCCTGCGGTTGGAAGGAGCACGAGTTATTCTGGAGAGAGGAGAACTTAAAATAAGAAGATTACCGGTTTTGTGGAGCTCTGGAGAGAAGAGGTGATGGAGAAATTTAGGAGGGAAGGTTTGAGGCCCCTCCTTCTGGGGAACAGTGGTGGCGCCCAGCTTCCGCCTTCACTATGAGAATTTTGATGACATCACTTCCCTTCGGCTTCCTGGTTGACTAACTGTACTCTGGACTCGTTGCTCCTGTGAGTGCCCCCTGGTGGATCCGGAGGAAATTACAAGGATACTGTGCCTGCCTGAGGATTTTGTATTTTTTTTTTCCTTAATGGCAAAAGGTCAGAGACCAACTGCTGGAGAGATGGAGAGAATTTTGGAAAAGTTATCTAATATGGACAAGAAATTGATGAAATAAGAGCAGAAATTGTGACTATCCAAAAGGATTTAAAGGATACTCAACAAGTTTCAGCAGAAAACAAGCAGAAAGTGGAAGGTTTGGAGGGTGAGATGCGGCAGTGCAGAAAAGAGAGGAGACGACAGGCAATGCTGTGCTTGACCACAGATGGATAAAATGTCTTATTTCCTTAGGTTTCAAAATTTGGAAGAAGTGGACCAAGAAGACTTGAGAGATGTTGTGACTAAATTGTTGGGAGAATTTCTTGGGAGAGGTGTTGATTTCATGAATTGGGATGTGGATCGAGTTTATAGAGTTAATTGCAATATGCACGCACGCATGCAGTTCCCAGAGAGGTTCATGTCAAATTTGTGAGAAGAGAGACGAGAGATGAAATTCTTAGAAAACATAGGAGTGGGGCACTGATTTACAGGGGCAGGGAGATAGCCATTCTGAGGCAGATTCCCAGACAGGTACGTGAAAAAAGAAAGAAATATTATTTTTTGTCAAGCAAATTGTACCAGAAGGGAGTGGGCTTCAGATGGCTGATGCCAGAGGGATTGATGATTTTCCGGGAGGGCATTACGAAAAAATCAGTACAATTATGGAGGCTACGGCCTATGTGGAGGAACACAAAGCCCTCCTGGAATCAGATGACCCAGGAATTGAAGAAGGGAGGTTATAGATCATGGGCGGAGCGGCTGCCGCTGTTGCGGCCCTGGAGTTGGGTCAGGCTGAACCCAGAGTTCTGAGATCCAAAACTAGGAAGTGATAAAGATATTTGGGATTGTGTTGGTTTTCCTTATTCTCTTTAGTACGATATTCTGTTTATTCTTGACCCTTCTTTATTACGTATTTAAAATTTGTAAACTTAGCTACTTCGTGTTACCTGCTTGCCATATGGCTGTTGTATGTGTTAAAAAATTTGAGTAAAATTCTTATTTTAGATAAGAAAAATGAAAATTTACCATACCTGATATGTATTTGTATAAACCTTTTTTTTTGACTAATAAAAACTTTTTGAATAAAAAAAAAAAAAAAAAAAATTATAAGACGGAAGGTATAAATGGTCTCACTGGAAAAAAAATGTTCAAATATAGATGTGCTTTACTTCTGCACAACTAGTTTAGCAAGTGTGGGAAGACTCTATCAGGGCTTGGCATTTGGAAGAATGCCATTATTGTTCTCTTTTGCAAAGAGATAGGAAGAGTGAATTAATTTGTTGAGTGTACTTGAGAAGGTGTTTGGCAGAATTCTGAGTGGCTTATGAGAGGTGATAATGAGCAAAATTTGGAAGGTACATTGTAGCCTGATACCAAGCAGGGTATTTGAAACCTAATTTTGGTTCTTCAACGCATTGCTGAGAAATGTACTAATGCAAAGGAGAAAGTTTATTCTTATTGTTTGTTGATTTTAAGAGAAACTATAATAAATCCAACGGACTTGGGGTGTATGATCATCTGCATTAGGCTGGTTGCTGAATGTGGTTTGCTGGATGGCTTGTGGTGAATGTAAGTAAGGCTAAGAATAGAGGTAGTCCTTGACTTACAACAGTTTCTTTTAGTGACCGTTCAAAGTTACAACAGAACTGAAAAAAGTGACTTGTGACTGTTTTTCACACTTACAACCATTACAATATCCCCATGATCACCTGATCAAAATTCAGATGCTTGAAAACTGACTCCTACTTATGACAGTTGCAATGTCCCAGTGTCACATAATCCCCTTTTGCTGACCTTCTGGTAAGCAAAGCAGTGGGGTTACTACCAGTTCATCGGGCGAACCGGTAGCAGCGGTGCCGGGAAGCTCCACCCACCAGCCCGGATGTTTCTGCACATGCGTACAAGTGCTGCATGCAAGCACACACACGCACATGAACGAACTGGTAGTGATGGGATTTGGAACCCACCCCTGAAGCAAAGTCAATGGGGAAGCCAGATTCACTTAACAACCATGTTACCGTGTTTTCCCCACAATAAAACATCCCCTGATAATAAGCCCAATTGAGTTTTTGAGCTCATGGCAATAAGGCCAAGCGATCATTTCAGGGTTCAGAAAAATATAAGACAGTGTCTTATTTTCGGAAAAACACAGTAGTAACTTAACTACTGCAGTGATTCACTTAACAACCGTGGCAAGAAAGATTCTAAAGTGGGCTAGAACTCACTTAACAACCGTCTCACTTAGCAACAGAAGTGTTGGGCTCAACTGTAGTCATAAGTCAAGGACTACCTGTACAGGGAATGCTCAGCAAATACTGAGCAGGGAGTAACACAAAGACGTGTGATGTCCCTTTGGTTGTTTAATGTAAAAAGAAAGCTAGTGGTAATATCCTAGTTGGGTCACTGATATAGATATACGTCAGTACATGGGTGATATTATATTGCTGGCTGAGTAGCCAAAAGATTTGCAGCAACTGTTGGACAGATTGTATGATGCAACCAGGAATGTGGAACTGAACCCTAATGTATCAAAGATGAAGGTGGTCGGGCACATATTACCACATGTGGTGGACATGTGCAAAGGCACAAAAAAAGGACGAAAATGTACACATGGCTAGAAAATATGTTAAAGCAACACATAGATTACAAGCCAGAAATATTTTTGTTAGCCATAGTACCAGAAAAGTATGATAAAGGTAATATGTACTTAATATCGCATGTCTTAACAGCAGCGAATTGTATTTGCACAGCACTGGAAAAATGAGGAAATATCTACAGAAGAGAGTGTAACTTTAAAAATACTGGATTGTGCAGAAATGGATAGGTTGACATTAAAGATAAAGGATAAAGAAGATACGGAATATTTTTTAACATGGAACACATATAATCAATGGCTTGATAATAGAGGTAGAGATTAGGAATTGGATAAATATTTTTATGCATAAGCAAATTGACCAAGAAAATATACTGTTCACAAAGCACTTATGCATGTAAAAGAAAAATGTATGTATGTACATACATATATATATGTGTGTGTGTGTGTGTGTGTGTGTGTGTGTGTGTATGTGTGTGTGTGTGTGTGTGTGTGTTTTCTGAGGTTTTCGCGGGTGTTTGTATGTAGGTCTTTGGTTATTCGGGTTTTCTCCCGCGTAAAATTGGAA